>NW_027223752.1:92338990-92958990 GCF_028538775.1 Myotis yumanensis
AGGCTGAATGGAACAGAAATATATTTAAATAAAATCTTAGAAATATATCTAAATAAAGCTCGAAAGTAGAGCTTACATTTTTAGAAGTATTGTCATTAAATATATTGGGCCATATGAAATATTAAGTAACTTACTATTCTATTCCAAAGAAATTGAACGCAGTCATCTGAGTTCTTACAAAATAACAAGAACCTATTATGTTTTAATTAATAATTAAGAAATTATTAAATACATGTATATGTTAAATAATTAGGTATTATATTACCCTTTCTGATAAAATGGTACTATCTTAGTACTCTTATTGCTATTATGTATTGGTTATATTACATTAACTTCCTCTAAAATACATGATAGATTTCTTAAATACTTTTTTTTTTCTCCTGAATGGAGAGATTGTCATTTGAAGAAAATGGTCAGAAAACTCTCAGCATTTTTATGTCTATAGTGGGGAGTCTCTGATGAATTTATGTGCTTAAGTAATACAGATGAAAATTGTATGTATAAGCTTTTCCCCCCTTTTGCTTAACTGCCAAGAAACCTGGAGCCACTGTAATCAGCTCATCTCAGGTGCCTGTTAACATCTAACCCGTGCTCCTGACGGTCTCACTTGTGTTTTCATCCCTAATTGGGTTCAGTTCTGTAAGCTGTATAATATCCTTTTAGAAGTCAGTAGCATACAAACTATATAACTTGAGTAAATCTGAAAAATATATTAACTTTAGTAAGGTTCTATGGCTAATTTACAGTTGCCTACAGTGATAATGCATGATTGAATTAATGACAATCCTGTAACAAAAAAAAAAACTAATGACATTTGTTTTGGGCATTTCCTTTAGTCATGGGAATTGTAGAGTGGGTTAAGCTTTAGACCTTATGTCTTTATTTTCTTCCACTTTTATGACTCTGAGGTTAAAAAATTGTTTTTGTTCTGATGAAGAACTGAAAAGTTTTCTCTGCTGAAGTTTCCTAAAAGTGGAAGTTAATGTTCTAAAATGTATGTGCACATTGCAGTTATGTATATAGCTGAAAAGCAAAGAAAGAAAACTATATATTAAATTTCCACATACTTGTTATCCTGCATTCCAGTTGACTGTAGAGAACCTTTAGTCATGTGTATCTGTTTTTGATGCCTCTACAGAATAACTGCCCAGCATCCTCTGCCCAACCAATCTGAATGTAGGAAAATCTACAGATATGACGGAATCTACTGTGAATCTACCTACCAGAAGTATGTTGAAATCTTTGTGAGTCTTCCTTCTGACTCGTGCATCAGTGCTTGTGGTTGCCAGCTATTAAAAAATATCCTTGTATTGAAATCTTATATTTTTCTAATTTAGTGGGGGGTGGAAAAACCAAAACCAAATAGAATAAAAACAACCAAAACTGTGTCTCTGAAATCAAGACAGAAAAAAATGTGAATGCTTTTGAAATTCTGGTCTAAGAGTTTTTTAAAAAAATGACTATATTAAAGCTCTTAGGTAAGCTTTTTTATTGCAATAAACAAATACTTATATGCAAGAAAATCTCAGCAAAATACATTGCACAGGTGCTGTGCATCTTAGGGATTTGAAAGGTGTGTTATGTATAAATTAGCTGTCACTTTTTTTCATTCCTGTAATGGAATGATGAGTTGTAATTTGCATAATCCTTTAAGAAGTCAAATTATACTGTCATGTAGCAGACTTAACATGCTAGCTAAGATTTCAGAGCTTTGCAGCTAATTACTATGTACCTTCCAGGACAGTTAAATTGAAGTTGAGTCTTCTGTCTTTGCTGCCATTTGCTTTGTCCATTACTTAACAGAATCTGCACAGTTGGTAACAAGGTGTTGCTACTCTCTCTGAAGTGAACACTGCTCTGGGGAGGAGAGGCATCTTACTATATCATAGCTTGCCGTGTATTGCTTTTACTAACAAGAACGTTTTAGTTTTTGTTTTGTTTTTTAAAAACAATAGTCTCAATTGAATCTCCTCAAAAAGGAGAAAATGTAATGCTTTTCACAAAAGTTATGGAATATTAACTGAAGCAACATTAACCTTTACTTACTTAAGTTTTCTTATAAAAATGTAAAGTAAGGTAAACAGTATTCCATTGAAGCATTAGTCTTTCTAGCTGTACTTTGCAGATATAGTTTGGTGTGTTTTGTCCAGAAACTCTTAACTTCTTTTGCGGTAGAGTTTCATTATTGAAAAAATAATACCCTTTTTCCTTAAAAATTTGTTTTGAATACAATTTGGTTCATTCACTCCTCCAGTTGCTCACAGAGCATTTTCTCTCATGGTTTCCATTTTATAAACGATCAGGAAATCTTGGAGCCAGCGAAGGTTGCTCTCTGAAATGGGCTGGTATCCCTTTGTCACTTATTTGCCTCTCCCTTTATTTCTTCATGTTTTGCTGCTTAGATAGCATCATTCCCTTCATCTGAATCAGTGTAATTATATGCAAAATTGTTTCTGATTATTACTTCAAAAGTTCTTGTTATCTGTGAGTCATATGTATTGTGGCTATTGGTGGTCAGGTTTCTGTAATTTTTAGTGATTTTGTGGCTTTGTTGTGATTAATGGATACTTTGAAGAAGCCTTTTGTTGTATAAGAAGGGGGTCCTTTAAGGACCATCTTAAATCAGCAGTTGATTATTGACCATTCAAGTAATTGGAGCCCAGCGGCCAACTGTTGTTCGTTTGTAATTAAGCCAGTTTCACGTGTCTGAAATTACACTCTGCTTAGGGGCTGAGGTTTGTCTATTTAAGGTCAGGAGCCCGGATGAGGTCACCAGGAATCCAGTCGATGGCAAGGCTTTCCTTGTAACCGTAGGTATCATCTCCAGGGCTGGCTTTTTAAAGAATTGGTGTTATTTGTAGTCAAGGTAGGCACAGTAGGCGGCACAGCTGTGACTGCCAGGCAAAGTCACTAGGGGGATATTCATAACAAGGAAATATTGGCAAATAAATGATGAAGAAGGGGAGGAAATCCCCAAGATGTTAAATCGGAGCACTGTCACTGCGATGATTAATGGTGTTGTGTATTTTAGTGAGGATGCTTATCTGGATTGTCTTGAAACTATAGTGTATATTTAATAGCACCTATAAAAAAACGTGGTGCATGAGCCCATGCAGGAGAAAAGGCCATGGGTTCAGGTTTTATTTTCCTGAGTATTTTCTCCAACTAAGTCTTTGGCTTCTGGTTATTAGAAGGCTGGTTTTAATGGATATTATATACATAAAATATGTTTATTATGAAGCAGCATTTACATAGCATGTCCCTACAGGATTGAAAATGTTTTGTGAAAAAGTTAGGTATCTTTTCACTCTTGAGGGGTGAATATTATTAATAGAGAAATGGGAATCACTCAATTTGCCTAGTCATCCTAGGCCAGTGTTCGGCAAACCTCGGCTCGCGAGCCACATGTGGCTCTTTGGTCCCTTGAGTGTGGCTCTTCCACAAAATACCATGTGCAGGCGCGCACGTACAGTGTGATTGAAACTTCGTGGCCCATGCGCAGAAGTTGGTTTTCGGAAAGGAGATAGACGAAACAAGTATACAAGACGAGTGTGGAAGGGAGAGTTGGAAGGGGTTGACCTCAGCGAACGTACCTCAATCAGATTGAGGACGTTTTTAACAAAGGCCAGCTGCGGAGTACCCTAATTAAGTTAATAACAATGTACCTACCTATATAGTTTAAGTTTAAAAAATTGGGCTCTCAAAAGAAATTTCAGTCGTTGTACTGTTGATACTTGGCTCTGTTGACTAATGAGTTTGCCGACCACTGTCCTAGGCCAACAGACAGGCATGGTCATAGGGCTCTATGTAGTGTAAAGGGATGAACTTTCATCAGTACAGTTTTTACAGAACTTTTCTGTCAATTTCTGGGGAAGAGGAAGCTGTCTTGGAAGGCCTTTTAGCTCCCAGTGTCAAGCCGTGAATATCCTGATTCTGAGTAATGAATTCGCTTTTGCCTTGAGGGATCTTTTATCAATGATGGGAGGTTCATATTTGGGCAAGTATTTAACCTTCTTGGACCTCAATAAGTACTACTAGACAGGAAGAGATACAAACGAGCTTAGAGGCTATTGGAGCACTGTTTTTTAATTGGGGGGGGGGGGAGGCTAACCAAATAGTGAGATATGAATCCAATTTAGTGGATCAAGTTCAGAATTTTTAAAATGAAATGGAAGAGAATAGAAAATTCTCTTATCAGTGCATTGCGGTTAGTAAGGGTGTGTTTTACCTTGTGAGGCTTCTGTTTTGCTTTTATGCATCTGTGTATGTACATAAAACTCATATATGTGTGTGGGTCATGAGGTAAAATGTGTTTTTTTTACTGTTCTACATCCAAACAAACATTGAAAGCCACTGTAAAGAGGGTTGAGTAGATAAGCATAATAATACAGTATAGCAGTTACAGTGGGGCCTTGACTTACGAGTGTCCCGACTAACGAGTTTTTTGAGATACCAGCTGTCTCTCGGCTGATTTTTTGCATTGAGTTGACAGAGTAATTTGAGTTAACGAGCTTCTTAATGAGCTCGGTCTCGGAACAAATTAAACTTGTAAGTCAAGGCCCCACTGTATGTCCTATGTGTTCAGGGCACAGTGGCTTATAAAGAAATGGTCAGCTCTGTGGAAAGCGTTCAGCAATGAAAAGGCTACACTCTCTGGTCTCATATCCAGATGTGCTGGAGCCAATCTGGATGGGCACATTGTTCATCCCTGATCCCTGACTGATGTTAGTAAATTGAAATTGGGGCAGTATTACACTGTGAAAATTGGAAAATGCTGCAAATCAGATGCCTTCCCGCCTCCAACTGTTTATCTGCTCATTCTTTTCAGCTATAATTCTGTGGCTTAACAATTATGGTGATATTATTTATATTGTGTTTAGATGTTTGGGGAATTATTGAAATAATTAAATCATTTTAATATTGAAAATTTAAAGTACGCAGGAATAAAAAACCTCAGATTAATTATTTCAAAATGTCTACAATTTGAGTATAAAATAATGGAAGTTACCCTCATTTCTCAAATATTTGCTTATCACCCAGACAGTTTAAAATTTCAAATTATAACTGTTGATACTAAGTTTATTGGCAAAGGGTAAGGAATACAGTGTTTCCAAAAACACTAACCACATTGTAAATGTTTTACAAATTTCATTGTTTTATGCTAAGCGATCATCTTGCTAAGTACTGAAATTCTTAGGTACCTCTCCCCATTTTCAACTGTCTTTATAGTTTGCAGTAATATCTCTGGAAATTAGTGAACTCATATGTAATATAATGGATTTGATTAGGAGATGCTAAAGTTCTTTCTAATTGTCAGTCTAATTTTTTTTTTCTATTTTCTATTTGGAAAGACTGAAAAAAGAGAAATGACCCCTCTCCATAGTAACTATGATAACTCTAAACTTGGCTTTTAGTGATAGGCAGAAAATATTCCAGTCAGAGGAAAAGAAACTTTTGTGGACATGAAATAGAATTATAGCAATAAATCCATTGAAAACCACCTGTATCAATATATGGTAGTGAGGAAAGTTTACCAGCTGGGAAGGAGTCAGCTGAGTCGGGCCTTTAAAACCTCAAAATTGGTCACCATTCAGCCATCTGGTTGGACACTGCTGTAGAGGTATTGGAAGAGGAGTGAGCATCCTTAAAGCTGTGTTCAAGAACAACCATTTCACCAATATTTAGAAAAGATTGACTCTTGGGGGTACTGGAACTTAAATCACTAACATTGAGCATATGCTACCATTGCAATGGGCACTGTGGTACCTATTTTAAATAAAGGGATTTAACCCACGGTTTCTAGTCTTAAAAGTTCAGCCAAGATTGGAGGGAGTGTTGTAATTGACTAGAGAGTCAGTCATTACCTTAAAGCAGAAGAGGCCCCAAGCAAAATTGTGAGAGGTATCTTTGCTTCCTATATTCTCCATCCCAGCCCCTTTTCCTCTTCCGTGAAATTCCTTCCATCTGGATGCCTGGTTAGTGTCTCATGCCCAGGGCCTTGTCTCCCTGGGCATTTTTGTCCATAGCCCTCACACTACAGATCAGGTGTTAACTGATAATGTTAACATTAAGGGCCATTTGCATATTAATATGCAACTCCAAGTGAAAGAATTCAAGGGAAAAAGGGGAGTCTTCTTTAACAGAATCATTTCTGACACCACAAGGGAGGTGGAGGAATTAACTTAGTGCTGGTGTGTGTGTGTGTGTGATGTCTCCCCCCTTGCCTGAAAAGAACAAACCTAGAATGTGGCTGTTCTCCTACTCGGTACCATGTTAAGGCTGGCATTGGCCAAGAAGTATGGGCTTGGAAATGGGAAGTATGGGCTTGGAAATGGGAAGAGAGAAGGAATTAAGCTGTTCTGGGGGTTTGAAGAGAAGAATGAGTGAAGGAAATAATTCACCGGTTTTTAATCACCTGTGTTGTGGCAGCGTGCTAACCACATGCACATGTTATCCCAATTAAGGAGAGCAAGACAAGTGCCTCGTCAGGCAGGCTGTTCGGAGGCTGGGGGATGGGCTAGATGGTCACCTGTGCTGAAGGGGAGGGAAAGGTCAAGGAGGCTCCAACAGCAGCAAATTCTTTGGCTGGTTGTTTAATCTGATTGATTGATTGCTATTATACAGTCGTCTCCCCCCTCCATTAGAATAATTTATGCCATTGTGTTTGGACCAGTAAATAAAGAATTGAAAAAAGAGAAATGTACAATCAACTCTTCGTAAAGAGCTCTGGTAGAATCTGCATGTTAAACAGACATCGAACTTTTGTAGCAAGAACTGCTTCAAGCTTTTCAACATCCAGATGAATTCTCACTTCCATATCATGCCTTTCAGACCTCTGCATGGTTTCTGGTGGTTTCTCCTAGTTAATTTTAACCTCACACCAATGATTTTGCCTGTCAATGACTTGAAGTGACATGCTTGGTAATGTGGGTGGCATGAAAGTGTACTATTTAGGGCCATTATCAGACTAGCTTAGAAAGTCATTCATTCATTCATTCATTCATTCATTTAACAAGCATTTTGATTGTCACCCATGGGTCAGGTGCTATTATACATAAACTGATATATTGAGAGGTGATTAAAGAAAACCTCTGGCCTCCAGAAACTTGGAATAAGTAATTGGGATTCTGTGAGCAGTACCACCAGTGAAATGAGAGCAACCTATGGAAGTGACACCACAAAAGGGTTATTTTAATAGTCAGGGTGGGCCCTGATGTCCTCATGGTGGAGGAGATACTTGATTTTGAGGGGAGGGGGTGCTTGAGGTGGTGACTTGGGCTTAAAATAAGTATTTCTGGTGTAGCAGATCAGAAATGGTACATGTCAGGAGTGGAGGTCTGGAGAAGGTTTACAGGAGTGGACGTTGGAGAGAAAGAGGAAGCAAAGGCATGAGTGTGGTCTGTCCTCCTTTGAGACCCCCTGCAGGGGTTTCCGGAGGGAAAGAGTGTGGCACAAACTGCATGTTAGAGAATCCCTCTGCAGGTAGATTTGACCTGACACAGGAAACCTGCCCATGGCCTCAGTTGCTCCTTTATTCAGTGTGCTTTACATGGAGGAATGTGCAATCATGCTGTTTTGTAGTGTGAAGTTATTTTTGATTTACTAGTATAGATATCTTGGAGGGCTCTTCCAATTGGAAGACCAGTTCAGGACCTGTCTGCAGTCCTCGCTTTTCCTGGCTGGAGGTGCTCCATGCTGCTTTCTCCTCACTGACCACTTGTAATTCAAGATAAATGCGTGCCAGAGGGTGAAAACGGACAGGCACAGGAGGCATGATTTAATGTGGAAGAATATTAAATTGGCTTCATCAGAGTGTATATTTTCATTATGAGAGAAGTAACTGCCTAGATTTTTAAAAATAATTGGTTAGTGCCCTACCTGTAGTGTGTATGAGAATTCAAGAAACTTGAGAGCAGAAAGTAAAGGTCAAGGGCAGAGGAACAGGGTGACAATGGACCTTTCGTAGGCACGTTGTTGAAAGAGTGTTCACAATCGCTAACGGGTGGCTTCAGAGAGGCAGAGAGACTAATGTGCTTATGCCAGATTTGAAAAATAATACAGCAAACTTATCGTGTTCATAAACTATGGTTTTAATAAATTCTCCCCTTAACAACAGTTTGGTCTGAGTGTGAGTAGGTATATGTGTCTTTAATGAATTTTGAACTTAGCTTATGTGTGAGAGTGGGAGAATTATGCTTAAGTCTCTGACTATGAGCAACCTATTTTGAGAGGTTTTCAAGTCCACACAATAGTTTAAAATCATTGCTAGAGATGGTTAAACCTCCTGGAAACAGACCTGAATTTGATCCCAGTCCCACAGTTCTCTATTAGACGTGGGGCAATGGCTAAGCTACTTAACTACTTCAGCTTCTGTTTTCTCACCTCTGAAAAGTCATTTTGAGGATCGATGTGATGATGAAGATTATAATGACTAGCATTACTAATATTTTACCAAATACTGCTGGCAAGTAGTGGGCTAATGGCTTCACATACCTTAAAAAATGCTTATAATAAACTTATGCACTAGTATGATTATTACCACCATTTACAGGTCGCAGAGGCTCACAGAGTAGCTCACTCAAGGTTGAAAAGGTAGGATGTGGTGGAAAGCAGCAGGAAGCTACATGGGTAGCTTCTGGATAGAAACCATGTTCTGCTGCGATTTCCTTTCTTACATGACACATTTTTTCCTGATGTAGTTTGTATCTCTTTTCTGAATTTTTACCACTTTCTTGCTGGGGAATTTTAAATCTTTTGTTTGAATTTAAATTTCCTCCAGCAAATACTAGTGATATACCATCAGTGGCATTAGTGACAAAATTTCAGCATAAAAATCCTTCCTTACCACCTCCACGATTTCTGGTTAGGTAACCCATCATTTAAGCGTGGACATAATTTTGAAAGTTATAGGATGAATCTAACGGTAAGAAGGGTAGTGGGCTAAAGAAAAATAGGTGCTTTTTTTTAGGTCAGAATATGTATATGTATGAGAAGTAACTGTTAAGTGATTAGATGGAATTTTCTGGCTGCTTTACAAACTCATTCTTTCACATGCCACGTCTACTGTGTCATTCTCTAGGTTGCTTAAAAAGAGAACTCTATTTACTGTGTTCAGCTTTGAGATGTTTTGATCTGGTTCTCAAAGCAGAGAGAGGTCTGGGTCCTGTGAGGATTTTGGTTCAATGACCAGCCTGTAAGGAAAGCACTCTTGAGTGATTTTCCATTGGCAAACTCAAAACCTTTGTGATTCACATATCAGTGTGAGGATTCTTTGGAACTGAGTGCTTGAGATTTATGTGATTAAATAGACTATCGTTGCATCTTATTTAAAACCCAATTTCCCTTCCCCTCCCTCTGCTCAGTTATCAAGGATCCCTGCAATAAATACTAAATGCAATAGTATTTATATATTTGATTCTATATACAGCCTCACTCTTTGCTCTTTCTCACTGGGTATCAATGAGGAGAGGCCTATTTCTCACTAGCAGTTTTCACTGCTTGCATTTCAGGCAACATAAGCTTCCATAACAGCATCGTTTTCTTGACTGCTACCTGTCAAGGGTGCTCAGAGTGAATCACAGCCAATTGCATGCTTTGGTCTTAAAACTAGGAGGTGCATAGCCTTTTTGATGATTCTTCTTTCTATTTCTCTCCAACTCCACTAACAAAACTATTGTAGGAGTGAAGTGGAGTTAGCATGGCTCTGTCAGGCACAAAGCCACCCACCCGTCCTGTGTGTTTTAGATACCATTTGGATCTCCTGGTGGAGACCCATTTACAGTATTTACAGGGAAGTCGCTTGCTCACTTCCAGGGAAGCGGCATCCTTATCCAAGGCGTGCCTAACTGCTTGATGGCCTGTGTAGGGGTGGGGAACGTCTGGCCCATGGGCCGTGTAAGGCCCAGGAAATCACTTGGTCTGGCCCTGCCAATGCATCAGGGAGGAGTTAATTAAATGTTTGACCAAATAGAGCAGGCTAATTTTTAAGTTGATAATTTTGTATGGCTGAATGATGTTATAAATACCCAAGTGGCAGAAAAAGGGTTCCCCACCCCTGCAGTGTAAGAGGATAAGCAGCAGCTCTGATCCTCAGCTTCCGGAGAAATTCATCAGGTGTTCTAGGTATTAAAATAATGTCAGTGAAAGCAGTGGTAGGCATGTCACTACGTTATTTAAAGGAGAGATTCTGAGGTCTTGTAAAAATGATGACCAATTAATTCATTTGATAGGAAGATAGTTTATGCTCTTTTCTGAATACTGCTTGCCCAGAAGTAGTAACAATTTATATGGGGATGGTAGGAGTAAAAAATGCTGATTTTTTTTTTTAAAGAAAAAATTTATCATGGTATTTGTGAAATTCCTCAGGGAAGGGAAGAGTAGAAAACTATACTTATGAGCCAGCAGATTTTAAATAAAATATATTTTTACAGGGATCTAGTGGCAAGTTTGGTTCACTTGCACAACAGATACCTTTATTGGGTCTGTTCAGGAGAAATTTGCAGGACACAAATGATTGCTGTGGTACAGAGTGTTCTCAAAATGTGAGGCTCCGAGATACAGACAGAAGGGAATGAATACAGCTACGTTTATTCTGCCATCAAAAGGAAATGCTCGTTGATGCCAAAGCCTTTCATTGTGAGGCTAAATTGGTCCTTCTGGGGACAACGGGAGTTTTAACTCTTGACAGTGAGTTACATTTCGGTTTCACCATTCCTGCATCTGTGGTGGCTGGTTTTCCTTATGCAGAAATACAGATGAGGCTGGAATAGAATTTTAGTAATTGATGAGGCTAAGTCAGAAGGGAAGGAAACAGAATGTTGCAACTATGGTGTTCTGTGGTTTCCAGGCATTATTGAGGTTATGAACTCATTTTGCACTCAAGAAAAGGAAGGCCCAGAGAGATTGCTCACTTTACCCAGTTTATAAAGTTTAATCTGTTGACTATTTATTGCAGACAAATCCAGGTTAGTCTGGCCCAGCAGTTCTTCCCCTTTCAACCTGATGACAGAAAAACATCCATCCTCTGCTCAAGGATAGTAGACTGAAATTGAACAATCCAATTTAAAAACGGGCAAAGGACCCAGACAGACGCTTCTCCAAAGAGGACATGCAGATGGCCAAGAGACATATGAAAACATGTTCAAAGTCATTAATCATCAGAGATTTGCAAAATAAAACAACAGTGAGGTACCAGCTCACTCCTGTCAGAATGGCTACCATCAACATATCAACAAACAACAAGTGCTAGTGAGGATGTGGAGAAAAGAGAACCCTAGTGCACTACTGGTGGGAATGCAGACTGGAGCAGCCACTGTGGAAAAAGTATGGAGTTTCCTTAAAAAATTAAAAATGGAACTCCCATTTGACCCAGTGATCCTTCTTCTAAGAATACTAGTATACTCCAAGAATCCCAAAACACCAATCAGATAAAATATATGCACCCTTATGTCCATAGTAGCACTACTTATAATAGCTAAGATCTGGAAACAGCCCAGTGCCCATCAGCAGATGAGTGGATAAGAAAGCTGTGGTATATTTACACAGTGGAACACTATGCAGACATAAAAAGAAGGATATCTTATCTTTTGAGACAGCACGGATGACCTGGAGGTTATTCTGCTAAGTGAAATAAGCCTGTCAGAGAAAGATAGGTATCATATGATCTCACCCATATATGGAATCTAATGAACAAAATAAACTGAGGAACAAAATAGATCCAGAGACTTAGAAGCATGGAACAGACTAATAAATCTCAGAGGGAAGGTGGCGGGTGGGGTGGGACGAGATTGACTAAAGGATTTATATGCATGTATGCATAACCCATGGACACAGACAATAGTGTGGTGAAGGCCTAGGGGTGGGTAGAGGGGGGGTCAATAAGGGTATAAAAGGGGACATCTGTAATACTTTCAACAGTAAAGATAAATTTAAAAAAAAGAAAAAAATAAGACCATAAGGAACTTAAAGCCTTACCTAGAGGGAAGTTTGTTATATTCGAACAGTAGTCATTCAGTGTCCATTCTGTGCAAATTAATGTATTCTCCAGTATGGAGGCAATTAGGTCTCCCCTTTGGAAATTTCACCTGATATTACACTAAAGTTATCTCACAGAAATGGATGAATCCCAAGTTTTTATCTCAAGATCTACCTCTTTTCAAACTCAAGTTTTATATTCCTAGAGTACTTAACACTTGTACTTGTGATCCATTTTACTCAACCTTAACATGCAATGACCAAGAAATTTGTAGGCACTTCCATGGGCATTGCCAATTAATCCTCAAAGCAACCCACTCAACTGGTTTTTCTCTTCATTTTACATGGAAAAAAACCACCAACCAACCAACCAAAGAGACTAAGTGATTTGATGCATTTTACACAGCTGTGGTATGACCCTGTCTGCATAGTGAGACCTTGATCTCCTGGCCTCTGACTCTCTCCAGGACAGAGCGGCCCCTCTCCCCCCAACAGAACTCCACAGCCTTCAGCCATAACCCATATCTTCCTTAAAATGATGCTCTCCTGCCCTGTACTTCTTTTGCTTTATCTTAATTTTTCTAATCATTCAGGCATACTCTTGGAATCTTCTTCCATTCTGCTTCTCTCTTGTCTCAAATATCCTGTTTGTAGAATGATTTCTTTTAAA
The DNA here is from genome assembly GCF_028538775.1 of Myotis yumanensis. NCBI lineage: Eukaryota > Metazoa > Chordata > Mammalia > Chiroptera > Vespertilionidae > Myotis > Myotis yumanensis. The sequence goes on from NW_027223752.1 coordinate 92,351,634, forward strand.
TATACGTACTTCTCTTCTGTTTCCATCTCTCTAAACTATTTTATGTCTAGATTGTTGTAATCTTAGTCTTATCTCCTATCTCATTCAGTTTGATTACATTAAATAAACACTTAAGTCCTATCATATACAAATGACTATGCAAGAGAATGCAAAGCTTTTTATTTCTGGGCTACCTTATAAATAGTTACCAGATTAAAATACTGTTTGTAATGTATTTCCTTGCTCAAAATCATTGACTCTTATTCCCACTACATGGTTTCTATAATATTGATTTAGTGTTTAAAAGCCACCTGCCTTGCTCTAGTTGGTCTTTCAGTCTCCCCTTCTCCCTCAAATTTTTCAGCACGAGCTCTCTGCTCTTGTCCATGAAACATGTTCAGTAACTCTTGATAGGCAAAATACATGTACTGAATCTGTGCCTTTGTTCCATCCACAGTGGTTTCAACACTTCCATCAGGTATCGTCTATAACCAGGAACTATATTTTAGTGAACAAAGATGAAAAAGTCTGCCTTTAAAGTTAGATGACATTAGAGACAGGCAGTAAACAACAATCATTAAAACCCAAGTAAATAATATAGTCTGTTAGAGAGTGGTTAGAGGGAAGTTTAAGAAGGAATTGGTAGTGCTGGGTAAAGATGTGTCAGTTATGGATTAAAAAAGGTGAGGTCCCATTTTAAAGGATGGAATTTGAGCCAAGACTACAGAAGTGAGGGAGGGAGGCTTCCAGAGAGCCAGGGGAAAATATTCCAGGCAGAGCAAAGGGTTGCCGAAAAGGCTCTGAAGCTGAAGAGTTCAGATGTGTGTGAGGACCACAGGGAGGCCCATCTGACTGAGCAAGGAGGGCAGTAGCGGGAGGCAGGTCAGAGAGGTAATAGGGAGACAGCACACAGGCCTTCTACCTGAAATGGGGCCATGGGAGGATTTTGACTTAAGTAACTTACTTTTTAGAGTTAGTCTGGCTGCTAGCTGAGGATGTATATATGCTTCAGGGGGATGCGGTGGAAGAAGGGAGACTAGCTTGGAGAATGCTCCCATCATCAAGGTGGCTCATACCATAGTGTAAAAGTGGAAGTAGTGAGAAGAATTTGGATTCTGATATTGTCTGAAGGAAGAGCCAACAGGATTTCCTGATGGAGTGGATTGAGGGGGGATATAAAAAAGAGAGAGGGAAGCCAATAGTGAATCCAAGATTAAATCCTAATGCATCATTTACTCTGTATCACATGTGTGGTGGCACTTAGTGATACATATGCAAATAAACACCTTTTAGGAACTAATAAACTGAGAGGTGAGACATGATATAAACTTACAAAGTTTAAAGGATAAAAGTTTGTGTGTGCATGTGTGTGTAAGATATTCTCAATAGGATTGCAAGTGCCTTAAAGATATTTGTTTATGCCTCAAACCTTCTTAAGATACTATTAAAGGCAAATGATTGTCTTATTTAGTAGTGCTGAATGCAATTAGAGGCAAATTTAATGTAGTGGATAAGTGCACAGATCCTGATGGAAACTGATGCATTAAAACCCTAGTTTCATTATTTATTTGCTGGATAATCTTGAACAAGTTATATAAGCTATCTGTTCCCCATTCTTCCCATTTGTGAAATGATAATATTCGTATAGGGTTTACTGTGGTTGAGTAAATGAACTGATACATATAAAATACTAGGTCCATAGTAAGTGCTCAAATAGTGTTTACCATTCTTAAGTAAGTTTCAGGAAAAATCAGTTAAAAGAGTGGCTTTCCCCCCTTAAAACCCATGTTTAAAGCCTGCCAAGTTGCATGGATAATGTGAATAATAAAATCTATAGTGAGCATTGCTTTCAGGCTGGTGGTTAAAAAATAACACCAGAGAATTGTATTATGATCGGTCTGATTACCTGTCTGTCTTTAGGGGTGGACATGGAGGCTGGTCAGCATCCCTCTGGGTACATTTGATTGACAGACTGGCAAACAGTATTTAAATACCTAACATAGAAAAAAAAATCAATGTTTTCTTATTATTTTTTAGCTTAAAATGTTGAATGTGTATTAAAATGAGAAAAATAATTTTCAGGATAGATATGACTTTCTTAGAACATAAAAGCACAGAGATCACATCAAGAAGAGAATGTTATTTTTTTGCCGAAATACAGGAAATTACTATTTTTCCCTCCATGTTTATATTTTGATACATAATATTTCCCTTCCCCTCCCCACACCCTCTCTCTCCAGTTATGGGATGGTTTTTCCTTTCATCCCTCTTATTATCAGCAACTAATTTGGCCTCCAAATCCAGGAAGGAGCAGTGTGTGGCCGCTATGGAGCTCATGCAGATGTCTTTAGTGTCAGAGGTGGTTTGAAGAGTAGCCTAATTCTGCTTTCTTTGTGTCGGGACATCAGCAAGGCCCTCAGATTCTGTTTGAGCTCGGTGTTCCTGATCCCATTCTATACATCCTAAGTGTCAATGCAGACAGTGGCTGTCAATGAATAACAGGTAAATATTGAACAGGGAAGCCCTTTTGATTAACTTTGTGGATCATTATTTGAAAGTAGCTTGCAGTCAGACCAGCTACATTACTCATGATCATAGCACATGGCATGGGGGTCAGAGCATCAAGCTTCTGGTCAGAAAGCTGTGCTTGCATTCTTTGTTCTGCATCTGGTCCTGCATTCATGCAGTGTGGGATTAGTTACAAGTAACCAATGAGCAAATGTGGTGACTAGCACAAGAGGAATGCAAGTTCTTTTAGAGGCTAAAGCACAAGGAATGCTCAAGAGGGACTTTGTGCTATGTAGATACACATAAATTAAAGCATATCCTATATAATAAAACCCTAATATGCAAATCAACTAAACAGCAGAAGGACCGGAGGAATGACTGGTCGCTATGATGCTCACTGACCATCAGGGGGCAGACGCTCAACGCAGGAGCTGCTCCCTGGTGGTCATCCAGAAGCCAGCGCTAAGGAGCAGCTAGCTGAGTGGTAAGGAGCAGCGAGCAGGCGGGCAGTAAGGAATGAGGGGTCCTGGACTGCGAGAGGGCGCAGGCCAGACAGAAGGATCTCTTCACCCCACCCCCACCCCAGTGAACGAATTTCATGCACCGGGCCTCTAGTTTATAATAACTTTTTGGATTAGTATACTAGTAACAGTATGGGTGCTCTTTTTATCCAGATTCAGAAATCTTTTTCTTATATGAAATGAATATTTGGTCTTACTAATGTGTGCTGAAAAGAAGTAATTTTAGCATCTATTCACTTCCCTGGATTTAGTCTCTACCACCTAATGGGCACAAGTTGCCCCCATGATACATTTACTCAGAAGGTTATTCTATCATCAATGTGCTGTTTATTAAGTGATTCAGATCCAACGATTTTAATTACCTCATGGTAAATTAGTGTTTTATTGTCATTTGGAACAACTCCATTGTCATTACTAATATTTTTGAGCTTCCATCAAATAGTATGAATGAACCTTGGTAAAGAGACAGATGGGATTGAATAGAAAAGATAGCTTTTGGCCAGCGGTTCTCAACCTGTGGGTCGCGACCCCTTTGGCGGCCGAACGACCCTTTCACAGGGGTCGCCTAAGACCATCCTGAATATCAGATATTTACATTACGATTCATAACAGTAGCAACATTACAGTTATGAAGTAGCAACGAAAATAATTTTATGGTTGGGTCACAACATGAGGAACTGTATTTAAAGGGCCAGAAGGTTGAGAACCACTGTTTTTGGCTCTCAAGAAACATTTCTAGGTCAACTCTTACATGGTCATAAACAGATACAGATAAACCATGATTAGGTTGTTCAGGCATCTTTAGGAGAGACCCAATTCAGTGTTCAAATAGGCAATTCCAAAATGTTTCCATATAATGTTTCACAGTACAAAATTAAGTTGAGTCTTTTAATCATTTTGAGATACAGAAATATTCAGAAAACCAAGTGCATAATTAAGATTATTAAAACAAGCAATAACAGCAATGTAAATCTACCTTCTTATCCTCAGCTAGAGCAACAGTTAAAATGTAGACATTTTATGACATTTTTAAATGGGTAATTACAACATTTTAAATTTACTTAATTAGATGGATTAATGCCATTGTTACTTGCTGTTTAACATTTATGAAGCTCGAAAGTGACAGAATCTATATAAAGAATATTGAATGGAGTCTTAATTTTATGTGTCATGTAGTGTTAAGCCCACATAACCGAGTCAAAATAATGGCTGAAAAATAAGAAAAAATTATTCTGAAAATTATGTCAATAAGAAGTACAATATACAGTGGTTATGCTAACTAGAACTGGAAACTTAGGCTAGTATATTTCTGAGGAGGAGAGTCTATGTTGGTATATTTTTAAAGATGTGTTTTAATTTGGTTTTAATAAACAGTGGAAATTATTAATATTCTTGCTCTTTAATTGTAATATTCTAGAATAATGGATGGGAACACCATCCCCACCACCCCAAAAGGGAAAGGATTTAAAATTTCATTTAGAAAGTCACTTCAATTATACAAGCTGTATTTATAAATTAATGTATTGGAAATCACTGTATTAACTTTAAAGCTTAGGTAAACCTGTATTATGCAGGGGTCACAATAAATTGAAAATAGAATTTATCAAATATGAAATGTCTTTACAATAGAAATACATTGACTCTTATGTCATTTAAAGCATGGACTACTGTGCTTGTCTCTTTCCCCAGGTGACCCAGGATCTAATTTGGAACATGTGTTAGGTGCTCCCATTCTAAACCACACCATACAACTAGAACATAATTTGACACAAATCTTTGTTTAGAACTAAAGTAGCAGGAATTGCTGTGGGTCATGATGGAATCAGCAAGGCTGTGTGGAAACACGTGCACATGGCATGGTACCCGGCAGAGCCAGAACTTTCTTGATTTTCTTCAAATGATAGTTTGTGAATTCAACATCTAATGTGACTCTTCATGGGACAGGAACCTTGGCACATGATATGTTTTGTATAGACTTATTTTTACCCATATAATTGGTATTGTAGTTATAATAAAACATTAAAGAATATATACATAAAATAAAAATATATGTATTGCAGTGTTTAAAATTTCCTAATAATTTCTCCAACCTCAAAGGAGTTTTATGTCATATTTATACCACAACAGAAAATAGAATGCATTAGACAAGGATTGTTTAAATGTTGGTGAAGTCATTGCTGGTTTTTACTATTCCAACTTAGTTACTAGACAACTTGGTGATGTTTTATTTGGGGAAATCCAGTATATTGGGGGAGGATGTGGTAGTTTTGCAAGTTATTTGGCTCCATTCAGAAAGATGTATTCATCTGTCAAGGAAATATGTATCATTTGTGAGAAACCATAGACATTCCTCAATCTCAATGAAGTTTCAGGCCAGCAAGGGAAGTAGGATATATTACAATTAATTGATATAATAAATATTTATTGAATACCTATTAAGTCTCAGACATTGTTCTAGGTATTCAGTGACAAACAGGGCATCCAGAGTCCCTAGAGCAGTGGTCGGCAAACTGTGGCTCGCGAGCCACATGCGGCTCTTTGGCCCCTTGAGTGTGGCTCTTCCACAAAATACCACGTGCGGGCATGCATGTACAGTGTGATTGAAACTTCGTGGCCCATGTGTAGAAGTCGGTATTTTGTGGAAGAGCCACACTCATGGGGCCAAAGAGCCGCATGTGGCTCGCGAGCCGCAGTTTGCCGACCACTGCCCTAGAGCATGGAGTTTATACTTGATTGAGGAGGGCAGAATATTTGTAGATACATATATGATCAAAAAAGTAGTGCTCTATAGTATGAGGGAAATTAAGTCAGGGCAAGGGGCTGGAGCATGACAAGTGCCTTAGTTATAAGACAGGGCAAGCTAAAGGCCTAAAGAATGGCACAGATCCCTTAGTTCTCTGTGATCCAGAAGAACAGGATCATGCATGGCTGTGGGGAATTGGCAAACTCTTCCTGGGGAAAGTGGGACCTAAGCTGGATGGGAATGAACAAGCCCTGCTTGTACATGACAGAGGATGGAAACAAGAGTTTGTAGTTAAGGTTGGTTAGAAATAAGAAGAGGTAAGATTGATGGGACCTTGAAGAAGAACACTAGGATTTGGATTTGGCATTTTATATGGTTTCAAAGTTTGGGCTGAGGAATAGTGGAGTATGTGGGATTTTTCTAGCCTCTGTTTGCATGGAGTGGATGAGATATGAGAGTGTTATAATATTCAAGAAGTGAGAAGACTATATAAATTTTCTATGTGCACCAGCACTGACTATTTCAAGATTTCTTGAAGGGCTATTATGTGAACATGGGGTTGAGTAGAGGGGTCATGTGATCCCCGGACTCATGAAAGTGACTTGCAGACAGGAAAGTTTGAGAATCACTATCTTAGTGATTCTCAGTCCAGTATGCTAGCTGTGGTTTACATGATTGCCTGAATTCTTCAACAGGATTCAATCATGAAATACTTTTTAAAATGATATGTATTGGTAGAGCTCAAGAACTCATGAGATACAAAAATGTAGGGCATAACTAGATAGCCAAAAATGGTCATAGATGGGTTAATTATAAGAAATGGCCCCCATGTCACTAATATATTACTAAGAAACAAATACATGTTAACATTATAGGGCAGGGATGGGTAACATAAACTAGTGATCAACAAATAGTGACCTTCAGCCTGTTTTTTAGTAAATGCTGCCTGTGAATCAAGGTGCCAATCAAGTATAACATGTGCATGTTGCATGTGATGGTGCAGGAGTGACAGGGGCATCATTTCTTAAAGGTAGATCACTGCCTGAGAACAACAATGTAGAAGTGTTTGCTAATAACAGAACCGACTTGTGGAGTGAGTAGTCATTTTTGGTAGCCACCATTTTGAGGGGAACTTCGCCATAACATTTTTTTCATTTGTTTATTATGAACTCTAAGATTCATACCCTTATTAAATTAATTCCTACCTTCATCTAGACAAATAATAGAGAAGGAAAAATATCCCATTTTAATCATAAATTTCTTAGAATTTGTAATTGAATTGTTGTATTTTATTTTCTGCCTCAATGTATAGGCCTCTCTACAGAGACATTCCATTATGTAAGATGGTTTGCACCTTTTAATTTATAGGACACATTAATTATTGGAACACAGGATCCCAGGGCTAACCCAGTTTTTGTAGGGATTCTGTCTTAACTCTTTTAAGGTTTTGTGTAGTTATCACTACAAATGATATTTGAGTTCTAAAAAAATGTTGAGCTGCCAGAATCTTCATAAAGTCCTACATTTTCATCAAGTTAGATGAATTTAAAGAACATTAGAAAGAGTATCCTGAAAGGGAAGCTGACTCTATTATTAGCAGTATCTTAAGTATCTTAGCTTGTATCATTTTAAAACATTTTAATTCCTTGTTTTGAAATAATATTTTCCTCTTAATTTCATAGATATTATTATAGGTATATCATTGAAGCTTTTCATGACCTTCATTAATTTCTAAGGTATGTCCTATACTTGCTATCTTTTTTCTCATGAAACTGACATTACCATAGTGCATACTGCTAAATTCTTAGTTGAGTTTGCCACAGTCTCTTTGGGCCACCTGCCAGTCATTGCGGGAACACATTTTATAGAAGCTTCTAAGTCAACAGTAACAGAAAGCTGCATCATTTATGCTAAATATTGGCCACTAAGCTGGCATAAAGTGGAGAACCTACAACTATATAAGTTAATTCCACTTTTCTAAAACATTTGTTTAGGGAGACAATGATATAATGAATGTTAATACGTAACTTTACAATTTAGTAAATGTTTAATAAACTGTATTTACAGATTCCATAAAAATATGTATTTTATTTAGCTTCTAACATTTTAAGATTTAGTTTTGTATTTTGTTGAATAGCGAAATCAGATTGAATTACATTAAAAAATTAAACTCAAAATTTTTAAAAATATTTTTTATTTATTTCAGAGAGGAAGGGAGAGGGAAAGAGAGAGAAACATCAATGATGAGAGAGAATCATTGATTGGCTGCCTCCTGCACGCCTCCTACTGGGGATCGAGCCCACAACACAGGCATGTGACCTTGACTGGAATTGAACCCAGGATCCTTCAGTCCTCAGTCCGAAGCTCGATCCATTGAGCCAACCAGCTAGGGCTTAAATTCAATTTTTAATTTATTCACAATTTTATGCCTATTTATACCATAATATGTATTGGTCTTTAAAATTCCCTGCCAGTGAAACCAGCAGACAGTTTTGTAAACAATATGAATTTTTATATTTTCTGTACTTCCCATCATTCTTGAAATATCATTAAGAGGGAAAATCCATTCTGTCGTTCTATCACTATTTCTTCCAATCCTCCCCAAAACCTAAAAACAAGCGTCTAGGTCTTTTGTTATCAGATAATTTATAACCAACAGAGGTTGATTAGCAAAAATAATACCTCATGTGCTGAGAAAAAGGTACAGGAGTATTGCAGGAGTGCACAGAGAATTGCACAGGCAGTCCTGTTTGGAAAGTGCAGAGCTTTGTGATGAAAAGCCACCTGGAGCCCTCGAGCTGGGGAATTTTGTTTGCCCATAGACACCATGGCACCAATTACATACAGAAGCGTATAGACTTCTTGTTAGTTGATAAATGGAGATGGGAATCATTTACTAGGTTATTTTATGGTATTTGTTAACAATATTTACCTTCTTAAATTGATTCAGCATAATCCTTACCGCAGCTTTCTTTCATTTCTGGAAGACATATAGATAATGTGGTAGTTTTGTAAAGCCTTACATGGCACTGAAAAACTGATTTCTGCCTTAGCTCAACAGAGCAGCAAGATTATATTAACATAGACTTTGGAACATTTGAGTTCCCATAGGGTACAGTGTGTGGCTGATATGACACGACTTGCCTTCAACAGTTGTTTTAACAAGATATCCTTCATATGCAATATACTGAGCTGACAGGCATAACTGAATAATGTTAGCAAGAAACACTGTTGGCAAAATTCTTGCCTTTCATCTTTATCTGATTAATCCAAAGCAATATGTTACTTACAAAAAATATTTTCAACTGAATATGCATGCCAAATACTTATTTTTAAATTGTCTGTAACTTTACAAGAACACTATTTACGTGTGTGATATTTTTTTTTTCTGCAAGAGTTTTTCTACACTCATTTCAAAGCACACACAGGAAGATGTCCAGGACTTTGGGTGTCTGGTATAAAGAGGCTTGATGCTGCTTATTCATGAAGCCTATTCATGTAGTAACTATTTCTTGAGTACCTACCAGGTGGATATGATAATGGATAGAACAGGCAAAGGTATGGGTGCCTGTGGTATTTACATTCATGTGGGGTTAGCAGACAATAAGCAAATGGATCCATTAAGGGTATGTAGAGTGGGGATTCAGACTGTGGAGGTGGCTCTAGCAGGAAAGTGGGCTAAGGCGATCCAGAGATGGGGTGGGATTTGCAGCTTTAAATGAGGTGGCCATTTATGGCCTCACTAAGAAGTTGACAATTGAACAAAGTTCCTAAGGAGATGCTAGCGACAGTTCTGCATCTCCCCTGGATTCATCATCAGGAAGTGCGTTAGCCTCGGGCAGCGGATTGCACTGCTCATTGTCTCCAAGGAGGTTCTTTTCTGTGCCCTGTATTTGAATATTCTATCTGCTGCCTTACATTCTATTTTATATCATTTTACTTTTTTGGGGAAAAATAAATATGTAGTCTACAGAACATTGAGCTTATTGGTTGAAAGGCGCTGTGAATTTTATTTAAGAAAACAAAAATCAGGCTTCCATAAATATTCCAAATTGGACCTTAACAAGAAAGTTTTGTCAGTGTTTAAAAGTGTAAAAGAAAACTTTTCCACTCTAAAAATGGTATTTTTACTAATTTACTAATTAACAGTTTTCTTCTACTGAGCACTTGTAAGACTTGATTTAATTACAGTTTATACTACCTTAAATAGTGTGTTAGAGTGAGTCAGTGTTGCTTTGCTTAAATCATTGCAGATTTTTCCCCTTTTGGCTTCAGTTTATATGAAATATCTCTTTTATTTTTACTGCCAGAATCCTCATCGGAAATACATGTAGTACTGTTACTTGGATGATGGAACTGTGACTAATCAGAGAAATATTAGATGTACATTTGCTTCATAATCCCAAGGGAAGAGTTAATTGAGCAATTTTTCCTTAGTAATATGCAGGTAGTTTTTATTTGGCTCCAGGCTTAGAAATAAAATGAATTCTCCTGTCTGTTCTGAGTTTGAAGACTGCATTTGAATTGGCTCCCAAAATATTGTGATGATCCGTTCTCTGGAGAGGTGCCTGCATTGCTCTCTGTGCAATTGTTAATCAGTCGATTTAGAATCACTGGGAAAAGCACATACTCATGTCCGCCCAGAACTTAGAACCATGTGAACTATAGATTTCTAGAAATCATAGAAAGTCAGATACAGACTAAGAAAGACATACCAAAACTGTAATATTTTTTATCAGAGAATTTTTCTCTATGAATGAAATAGCCTGAGAGTAACACAATTGATATAATATTAAGTCTACTTGTATTTAAGGCAGGCTAGAAAGAAATTCTTGGAGAGCAAAATGTTATTTCCCAGCATTGCTGTATTACTGGTAGAAGTCACATAAAAATAGGGAGAAAGAGTTTTTTGACATGAATGGGTGGTGTCACATTTCTCATGTTTCTTAAACCAGTACAATTTTGGGATATTACTTTAGAATAAGGATTTCTATTACAGAGTTAATTAGAATTCATGTCGGAAAATAATTGGGAATTACTTAAATCAATATTCCTAACAAATTGTATGAGACCTCTAGAATTATATTGCCAAATGTAAGGGCCTAGCTGCTACTTTGCTGGCAATATCTGCCTTGTCTGTTAGTCTTAAACCCAGTTTGCCAGTGCCAGTAATTGTGCAGGCACATCCAGACACAAAGTACTAGGAGACCGTCCAGAGTGCCTTCTTCAGCATCTGTTGTGGGGTTATTGGCAGTACCGTTCTTCACTGGAGGGAGAAATAGTTATTTATACAGAAAATGCTTTCATTTGATTGTCATGTTTTTGTCCCTCCAGAGTAGAATGAATGCCATGTACACACACCTCATATATACATATATTTTCAAGGTTCACTACCTTGAATCCTGAATTGTGCTTTTTCTCGAATTGATTCTTCCTATATGTATAGTACCAATGAGCAATAAAGATTTAATTAAAAAAATGTTTCTCATCCACCAGAATGTTACATATTGTGTTGCTGGGGAGGCAAGGTTTATATATGATTAGCATTTTGAACTTGGAACATAGTTCAACCTAATATTTTAGATGAATAAAGAAAGACCCCAATACGTTGTAACTACACATAGTTGGGAAATAAGTAATAGCAGATAAGGGAGTGAGTATGTACTAGAGTGCTACAATGAGCCTTGCTACGAATCAGAACGGTGAAGTTCAGAGAAGAGTAAAATCAGTGAAAATTGGAGAAAGCCTCTATAGAAGACCTCAGAGGCTTTAGGATTTGGGGAAAACATTTGAGATGAGACAGCCTCATGAACAAAAACTTAGAGGTAAAATTGGGCGTAGTGTGGGGACATTCCAACATGGAGAGGAGGAAGCATGGGAGGCTGTTGTGTGGGAAATGAGTGACTTCCCAGGAAGAGCTTGTAGGAGCTGAAAGAAGAGCCTGCATGTAGGGAGCCCATCAAGAGGCTATTGCAATCTTTGAAAGCTTGCTTATTCTGTTTACACTTTGCTCTGGTTTTTGGTCAAGCCTTGCTTAAACAGAGGACATGTTACCATCTTTTCTTTTCACCTACTTTTGCAGAGAGGAAAGGAGAGGGAGAGAGAGATAGAAACATCAATGTTGAAAGAAAATCATTGATCAGCTGCCTCCTGCACGCCCCCTACTGGGGATCGAGCCCGCAACCCAGACATGTGCCCTTGACTGGAATTGAACCCGGGACCCTTCAATCTGCAGGCCATCACTCTATCCACTGAGCCAAACTGGCTAGGGCTGCTTTTGTTTTCTGAATACTGTTTTCCAAGTGTTTTTCACAGGCTGTTATTTGAAAAATGGATGGTGATTTGGTAAACACTGGGCGAAACAAAATGAAGGGGCCTCTTTACCAGGAATGTGTGTCACTGATGAACTGAGGCACACTGTGAAATTACTGGAAGGGAGCTGTGTCTTGTAGCATTTCCCTAAATACATTTGTCCGCAGAACTCTTTTGTCTTAAAGCCTTACTAATAGGAGTAGTGTTCCTTGAACATACTCAAGTGGTAGATGAGAAATCACTGCTATCACTTCAGAGTTTTAAAAAAACAAAACAAAACACCCCACAAAGCAGTCCACACAGTCCTATGGAACTGAAACATCTGTTTAAGAGGAAAAGAGACCAACTTTTTCTCAGCTTATTCTCAAGTGCTGCAGTGTATGTGAGCCGATTGGCAGCCAAACAGGAGGAGCTGTTCCAACTCTAATTTTAACTTGCTACCTTGCATTGTTGTATGTTCCCACTTACTACAAAGAGGTTGTTTTGTGTAAACAGAGACTCCTCCTACTAGGCCAAGGGAGAAGGAATCATCATCCGGCCTTTCCCCCCAACTTGCAGTCCATCTGCACAGCTATTACATGATGAAGATGGTTTTCTCAAACCTGCTCATATCCCGACTTAACCCTGTTGCATCTGTGGTTTAACCTGGACCAAGGATGGCTGCTGTCCAGGATTGAAAACTCCGGATGTGACTTGCCTCTCTTGCTCACCCCTCTGTATTCACTTTAACTGGATAGCGCTTATCTAGTTTCATGGCCAAGGGGAACCACATCTTTGCAGCCCTCGGTGTCCATGAATCAGTTTGTATTGAACCGCTTTGTATGACAATCCTTGGGGCACACTTGTGCATTTTGGGTTATTTTGGTGCTAGCAAAATGGAACGCTCTGGAGGGCAAACTTACATTGTTACCTTCGGCTGATTTATAGGACTTTTTCCTGGAAGGCCGCCCTTGCAATGGTTTCTCTTTAAAGATTTATTAAAAGATCAATTGTCCCCAATGAGTGGTCATGCCAGTGAGAAGTAAGCACTGTTATAGCATCCGTGGAAAGGAGATTTGTGTTATAAATACAGTTGGTACTCAGTGAGCAGTAGTGACTGACTGCTTTATGGATGGCTCAAGAGATTCGAGGAGAGTCCAATGAGAATTGGACTGATTGAAAATTTAAAAATGCTTGTCTCTCTCTCTCATCGTGTTCCTTGAAATAATCACATTGATAAAAAAAAAACTTGTTTTGTATGCCATAGAGACATGGAAGGCCTTAGTTATAAGAAGGGAAAGCCTAGCCAGAGGGAAGGCACATAGGCTGGAGTTGGTTAACAAAAGATAAGATCTAATGTGACTTTGGCAGGTCATGTAGATTTTAGTTTTGAAAATCAAGTTTTTCTGAGCACCTTGAAGATTTGATTTGCAAGCATTTTCTAGACCCTATCCAGCGTGCTCTTTAAAAAAATAAATGTTTTCATTGATTATTTTTTTTTTTGAGAGAGAGAGACTGGCAGGATAAAAACATCTATTAGAGAGAAACATCAATCGGCTGCCTCCTGCACACCCCTCCACACCGCCCCCCATCTCCCACCTCTGCTACTGGGGATCAAGACTGCAACCTGGGCATGTGCCCTGACCCGGAATCAAACTGGTGACCTCTTGGTGCATGGGCCAATGCTCGACCACTGAGCTACACTGCCCGGGCCCAATGTGTTCTTTTTGAACTCTTGTTTCATCAGAGTATATTTCACCACTTGTGCTTCACTATGTTGATTTATATTTCTCTCTTGTAGATTTTATGCCATGAAATGTAAAAGACTGGACTGAGTGGTATTTATCAGAATTCCAGCACTTAGCACTAGACCTCAAACAACCAGTTGCTTAAGAAATGACTCCGTGGGACAGGCAGTGTAAAGCAGTGGTTAGAAATACCAACTTTGGGACTGGCTCACATTCAAAATCTCAGCTTTGCTCTTTGTTGCCTTTCTGATTTGGGGCTTGTTGCTGAACCTTTCTCAGACTGTTTTCTCATTGGTATAATCCAAGTCATAGGGCCTGCCTGACAGCATTGTGAGGTTTAAACACTATGCCAGCGTTTCTCAGTGGTTAGAGCGTGGCCTGCACGCTGAAGGGTTTTGTGTTTGATTTCCAGTTGGGGGCACCTACCTGGGTTGCAGGTGTGATTTCTGGTCCCAATTGGGGCTCATGAAAGGAGGCGGCCAATCTATGTGTGTCTTTCATATTGATGTTTCTCTTTCTCTCTCTCTCTCTCTCTCTCTCTCTCTCTCTCTCCCCCTCCCTCCCTCCTTTCCACTCTCTCTAAGATCAATGGAAAAAAATTTCCTCAGGTGAGGATTAACAAAAATCAAAACAAAACACTGTTGGATTTAAATACTTAGCACAAGACACCTTAAATAGCATTTAATACTCTGTAAATTATAGCTGTTATTATTAATCAAAGTAACTTTGCCTTCACTCCTCTATAGCAGAGAAAGAGATGAACTGCTTATGCAGTCATGAGGGTAGAGGTAATCATATGTGGACATATGTGCCCAAATCACTGAAAATCCAGCTGGACCTTAATAGCAGTAGCTGCTATGCTGACAACTAAGGAAGTCCCAACTTCCTTAAGGAAAGAGTTGTGTTCTTGAACTGTGGGGACAATAGGACTGTCCTATCTCTCCTAAGCTTAACGTGCCATAAGTTTACTTCCGTTTAAAAATGTTGCTTCAGAAGGAGGGGTTGATGGAGCTGTTTTTTACTTCCTGGAAAATAATGCAGAAAGAGGGTGTACAGGTGGCAGTTCGAACAAGCTCTATTCTATATTTTCCTATAAAATCTTAAGGCTTCTTATGTATTAGTCATTCCCTCTTTGAGAAGGGAAAAAAGCCATGTCTGGTATTTAGGAGCCTCTCTCCAGTTTTACTCGGTAGTTAGTGTGTTCCTGAACACAGGATCCCATTGGGTTCCCCAACGTGAAGAAACATCATGGGATCCCTGAGTTTCTGAGTAGGGATGCCAGTTTCTCTCCATCTCAGCTCTCTACCCACAGCAATTGAGCAAGGAATCTATGCTCTTTTTTCCCCCTGGAAGACCACTAACAGTCCTGAGAACTGCAGTTAATACTGTTATTCCCTTGAGGTGATATAGTTGTATCACCAAAAGCAAAAAATGTTTTGTTTATTCTTCCCCAAATTTATCTATATATATATAAAAGCCTAATCGACCATTACAAGTGGTCGACCAAATGACCGGGAGACCGGTCGCCATGACGACTCACTGACCACCAGGGGGCAGACGCTCAATGTAGGAACTTCCCCCTGGTGGTCAGTGCGCTCCCACAGCCAACCTCCTGGCCAACCTCCCATGACCCCTTCCCCTTCACTCCCCTTCCTTCCCCCACACCGGCCAGCCCCAATCGGCACTGTGCGAGACAGCCCTGATTGCCAGCCAGGCCGAGAGACCCCACCTGTGCACAAATTTGTGCACCAGACCTCTAGTTAGACTATAATATTTGTATTGAATTGATGTTTTAATACTATCAATACCATCATCAGTTTTGATTAAATATTATTAATAATAATGTTTAGTAATACAGATTCATAGAGTACATAGCTGAGGCAATCTCAGAATTTTCTCTCTATCCTTAGATTTATGTTAAGTGCAGATTGAGGGACCAGCCTTGTAAGTTTCTTGGTTTAATAAGAATTTCCCTGAGGTCAGCCCAAAGGAGGGCCTGCATATGAATAGGGGCATCATTTTTTTCCCAGCAGTTAGTTAAATCCAGTACAAGAAAATCTCAGTTTAGGAATGTGTTATATTCTATGAGTTAGGAAATTAGTGGTTTGGAATCCTAAAAGAATTTTTCCCACAAAACAGTGTTATAGGTGGAGGTAGGCTAACCCATTAAAAAATACTAAAAGTTCTTTGACATTCCCTACGCTGAGTCTCTTGGCAAAGATATCCTGATAACTTTTTCCTAAGCCTTGGAATAAGCAAAGAAGGGAGGCGGGTAGGAAGGAGGAGAGGCCCTCGAGGTTACTTTGAGTGTAGAGAGGGAATAGCTAGAGTTGTGGAAGTGAAACTGATGAAAGTGGAGTAGTGTATATCAAATACCTATGGAAACCGTCTGCCCTCAAATGGGAATGTGTCTCGTAACACATGGTATTGGAGAGCACAGTGTTGATTCCTTGGGCAAATACCTATTATTACAGTGATGAGAAAGCAAACTAGTGATCCTGAAGGTGATGGCTTTGCCATAAGATATTAAAAATATTTGACACTGGAATGCTGTAGTGAAGCTAAAGGTTGCCTTCATCCAGAGGGGTCTTGTAGTTCTTCACTTGATTCTTCTACAATACTTTTAGCATATGAAAAGAGAAAACACATACATATGAAAGTTATCCTGTGCTGGCTTCTCCCTTACTTGCTTATTTGGTACCAAATTCAATGAGATTTATATATTCCAAGATAATTTTTATATTGCAGTTCCTTCCAGTGATGAGGAAGTAGGGCAAGACATTAAAATTACTTTCTTGTTTGCTTTTAGTCCACTTAACCTGTTAAGTTTAAAATGAAATCTCTAAAATGTACTAACCTGGAAGAATTCATGAGGATGAGAAAAAAGAGTAATTCTTTGTTCACAATCAGCTAATTATGCTTTAGAGTTCTCTCACCCCCAGCAGCATCATAACCTTCTTCAGAAGGGAAGGATTTATTGGCCATTCTTATGAAACTCACTGGATTGCTTGATTTTTCCAATTTACATGGGAAAATCTGTGCTCCCCTCCCATGGAGTGATTCATCCACAGTGGCCCCCGTAGACTAGTTGTGTGATTAAACCAAAAGGTCCGTGGATCTTTAATGCACACGGAATCCCTTTTTTCATAGCAGATTTATGCTGCAGAAATTGAACTATTAAAATATTAAGTATGCAGTTTTTCTTGTGAAAAGACATTTTATGTTGATATTGTTTCATTTTTTAATGTAGTAAGATACAACACCCAACACTGGTGTGTGAACAGACATTTTGAAGTGAATTCATTATCTTCTATTTTAGATTTATGTTGAAGTATTATTACAATTGAAAGGATTATAGTTACTTCCCTATGAGTTAAAACTCAACTGTAACAATTCATTGACTAAATATTATGATGGTAGTCAACTTTCAGTTGGAAGTGTTAATTATTCACCTCATAATGCACTCATAAAAAAGATTTACCAACAGTCTCCTAGGAGTAGAAAGCATATTGTCTCCTGGCATATTTTACAAACATGCTTTCCCTGCACTCCCTGTACAAGGTTAATACACTTTCTCTTCTGTGACATTCTGAAGGGCTGTGATACTCACAAGACTGGACATGTCATTCATTATATGTTAAAAATTATGTATATTTTTATGGTCATTGGAGGCTTTATTTAATTGGCTTTATGTGTTAAAGAACGTCTTGACTAAGCAATTACAAAGAAATCATGTTTCTTTGTATATGTACAGTAAAATACATTCATGCTATGTTTGATTTAATGGTTATCTTCCTTACATTCTTCAAATAATTTAAAACTTAAGTAAAGAATTTTTTATGTTTTATTTGTATGTGGTTATTTGTGTTATTTGATAGTATTATTACTTGAAAAAAAATTGTTTGGACGTTTAATGTAGTATTTTGGATGCTGCTTTGAATTTCTCATCCATGACAGGGACGGGGCCTCAAGGAGAGTTGTCTTGCAATAGTCACACTGCAGTCAAGTATCATTTTAAGGTCTAGGTACATGATAGGGACAAAGCCAAATATTTCCAAATTCAATGTCAATTTAAAAATTCCCATTGTCTTTTGCTACCTTTTCCTTTTCTTGACTCCAGAATTTATCATTGTTTTTTTGTGAGGTTTCCTTATGTAGGTACTGCTTCCCAGTTATTCATTATGTCTTTCTGAAACTATCTTCTTTCATTTGTTAATTTCAGACAATAATTGTAATGATCTTTCTCAAGTGTTTTTTTAAAAATATATTTTATTGATTTTTTTTTTTTTTTTTTTTACAGAGAGGAAGGGAGAGGGATAGAGAGTTAGAAACATCGATCAGCTGCCTTCTGCACATTCCCCACTGGGGATGTGCCCACAACCAAGGTACATGCCCTTGACTGGAATCGAACCTTGGACCCTTGAGTCCGCAGGCTGACGCTCTATCCGCTGAGCCAAACCAGTTAGGGCACCTTCTCAAGTTTTGTGTGCATTCTTGTCTCCTTTACTTTCTTCTGAGATTCCTAATGTTGGAAGTTATTTCTTCTTGATTCATTTTTTAAAAAGGTTCTCAGTTATGTTTTAAAATGAATATATTACCTGATTATAAATTTGGTTTTGCTTATTTATTATTTTTTAATTTTTTATTTTACTCCACTCATCTGGTCCAATTTATTTTTCTTCCGATTATTCTCCAACTTTTAAATATCTCTTTCCTTTTGATTACAACTCATATCCTGTGGTGTTTGAAATCCTCTGCTTTTCCATGTGGTCTACATATAGACCTTTGTTTTCTTCCCTTTTCTCTTATTAGCAATTATTCTTTTTTTTCTGTTTGTGTTTCTGTGTTTTTGGCATAGCATAGCTGCATTCTTTTTGTTGGTCAATTACATTTGTAATTTCCATATTGTTTGTGGAGGACTCTGTCAGTCTGCCTATTTTCTCCAGTTACAATGCATCCATCTTGGCTCTTTGGGTACCTACATGACATAAACGAGTTTCACTATTCTGAAATATAGAGTTCTGTTCCCATTATAGAGAATATGGAGATTTTTAGGTCATAGGGTATTTTTTAAATTGCTTTTAGAGAGAGAGTAAAGAAGAGAAAGTGAAACATCAATTTGTTATTATGCATTCATTGGTTGATTCTTGTATGTGCCCTGACTGAGAATTGAACCTGCAACCTTGGCATATCAGGCATACATTGGCTGTAACCAATTGAGCTACCTGACCAGGACCCCTAGGCCATTGGGTCTTAAAATAAATAAATAAATAAATAAATTTACTGATTTTAGAGAAAGAGAGGAAGAGAGAGAGAGAGAGAGAGAGAGAGAAACATCCCTGAGAGAGAACCAATAGTTGGCTGCCTCCCGCACGCCTCCTACTGGGGTTCGAGCCTGCTACTTGGGTATGTGCACTTACTGGGAATTGAACTCGTGACCTCTGAATGCATGGGATGACACTCAACCAACTGAACCACCCCAACCAGGCTAGGCCATTGGGTGTTGATGGGACCGCAGTGGTCGGCAAACTCATTAGTCAACAGAGCCAAATATCAACAGTAC
Source organism: Myotis yumanensis (assembly GCF_028538775.1). Classification (NCBI taxonomy): domain Eukaryota; kingdom Metazoa; phylum Chordata; class Mammalia; order Chiroptera; family Vespertilionidae; genus Myotis; species Myotis yumanensis. The sequence goes on from NW_027223752.1 coordinate 92,370,987, forward strand.
AACAATTGAAATTTCTTTTCAGAGCCAAAATTTTTAAACTTAAACTATATAGGTAGGTACATTGTTATTAACTTAATTAAGGTACTCCTAAGGCTTAGGAAGAGCCACACTCAAGGGGACAAAGAGCCACATATGGCTCGCGAGCTGCAGTTTGCCAACCACTGGACTAGAGCATCTCATAAGCACAGCTATGGTGATATGGTCTGGTTTGTTTTCTGTAAGCCCAGAACATGAACAGATTTGGGTTGTCCCTGATGACATCGTTGCCCCATTGTCCCATTACTATTAGTTACTATGATGGCAACTTTATGATCAGAGTTTGGGAATTTCTGTGGGGACCCATTGTCTCAAAGAGGTTCACAATTTGCTTAGGATATTTGTCATTGAGTTAGGGTTTCACCGAGTGAGGATTTTAGTTGCTAAATAAAGAAGTGGTAGAAATGAACAAATCAGTTAATAGAAGACAAAGAACAAAAGCCAATAAATCTTGTCAAGGATAATCCCTTAAAATCTGATATGTAGATTTATAAATCCTTTTACCACTTTGTACCAAGTATTCTTTATTCTGGTCTAAAATGAATTCCAGTATTTGACCTTGGAAGATTTTGTTTCATTTTTGTTCCAACCCTTTTTAATGAAATGTAACCTTCCCATCTCTTTTCCGATTCTACTATATAACCTCTCCTATTTAGTATGGCGTGGTGAACATAGGCATTCATCTGGGGTTATTCTAAGAGAGAAGTTACAGAAAAGGTTTGTCACTTCTGATCTCCCATGCACTGCAAAGAATTTAGCATTCCCTGAAAATAGAACCCAAGGGATGGGGCCAGGGCCTCAATTTGCGTTGTCTCACAATGGTGGTACTTCAGTTAGAGCCAGCTTCATGCTCGGGACAAAGCCAAGTATTTTCAATTTCAATTTCAATAAGAGTGGCAGAAACATTAAACATGGCATGGAAAACTGGATACAATGATTATTACATGAAATCCCTTTCTGTAAAAATATTTTAATATATATAGAATATAATTTTAATATATACAAAATATACAAATATATATTGAATATATTAAAATTAGAAAGTCTGAGTCAAACATTTCCCCCAGAATAAATTCAGCCAAGCTTAACATACTGTGTTAATTTGATACAGGATATTTGTTTTCTAATAATGTAACTATTAATAATTAGGGAACAAAGAAAGCTAATGACTTCAGTATAAATGATCTCATTAAAGCTAGGAAGTACTAAGTACCTCACCTCACTGCAATGCAAATTTTTAAATCGTTTTTGTTTATTCAAATGATTAATTGGAAATTTATTTATATTTGTTTAGCTGTTTTAAAGTAGAAATAAATATCTGGTAAATAATAAAGTTTTTCATGAGATAAATTTATAAAAAAGCAGTACTATATTTTTAATGCTCATAATGATTGGGAGAGAGAGGTAATTTTATGCAAATATTGAACCATTGTACACACACAAATATGCTCTTCAAACAAAGGGGTAAGAGTATCTCCTTACATAGAGTCAAGTTCTGAAAGTTTAAAGTGTGCTGTGTTATTCTAATGAACACTTAGCATATCAACATAGATCAATTTTCTTGGCAGCAGGAGTATATTTTAATAAATCTATAATGTACTCACACACCAAAATAAAAATGTGTTTACATTAAAAGTTGTCTTAATACTTCAGTGAAGTTTATGATGACGTTAGTGAGGGCCTCACCATTCTAGAGCTTCCTGTGTATAACAGCAGTGAACATATCCACAATTTACGGTGGTTTAGAATGTGCCTTCCAATAAAAAGAAAAAAAAAAGGGGGTCTGAACTGCAGATGAGCAAGACAGTTTAACAAATGTTCCATAGTGTAGAAAGCTAGTCAGCTTCCATTAAAATCACACTTTGAAGATTAAAAAAAAATAAGGTATTTTCATTCTTGGATACAATTTAAATTAAAGGCTACTCTGTCTTCACACCGTCAACTTTATGGACAATATATAGTGGCTAGAAGGTGGGAATTAAAGAGATGCCTTCAAATTTGAAATTATTCACTTACAATCTTTAAAAAAATTTGCTTTACATATGGTAAATCAACATTTTAACTATGAAGAGCTTCAGTTGTAGATCTCTGATCTTCCCTCTGCACTACTGGCCACACATTTTATCTTGCTCAATTCGATGATGAAGAGATATTAACATATACAATTATTAGCTTCAAATGAAATTAGGAATGTGCAAATTAATTGCAACAATATTGCATATTTGAAAGCCTCCAAAACTAATTTTTGCTTTAAATTTTGGTTCTTCCATGTTACCACATAGGTATCTTGTTTTTGTTGTGCAGTAGATGTTTTTTGGAAAGCTTTTAACGGATATAGTTCTTAGAATTTGCAGTTATTCACACAGATTTAGGATTGTGGAATTATCATTTTATTTCAACCTGGCAGAAAAGTAGTGAATTGAGTGTTAGGACATGACACAAGTGACAGAAGAGGTCCCGATGACCACCACGGTGATATTTAAAATATTACATATCTGAGTTTACAATCCAATTGGAGGTTGTGCATTGTGTTCTGTACCTTTCGTGGCTGGAAGGTAGGAGTGCAGTGTGTGTGGTCTGTTTTTGTGGACGTGATCTGCATTTAATCCGGGGAAATTAATTCCCTAAGCTGCTGGCAGGCAGCATGTACTTGTTAATTATTCAGGTGGATGACAAATGCAGAGCAGAGGTTCTCGCAAAGACAAAGTTTGTATGATGCATGTTTAGTAACTGATAGGCCTGACATTCCGTGGTGTCTTATTCAGTGCTAATCCTAATAAGCTGCCTGGTGAGATGAACGCCTCTCCTCCTATCCTCTGCAGAGAAAACAGAGATCTGAAAGGACTTCATTATGGCAATAAATCCTGGGCTTCATGGTATTCTTGGTGAAAAGGTACCTTGTCCAGATGAATAACAGCGGAAAGTCAGGATGCTGGTGAGCTAAAGCACATACAACTTTACAGGAAGGCACGGCCATTGTCTCTGTTCGATAGGGAAGGTGATTCCAGCTTAATTTTATGGATCTAGAGTACATACAGTGGGGGCCTTTAGATTGAATCCGTGGCATACCATCCGCAGTGCTATGGTTTGTTCTCAGTGTCCAGTGGTAGGGAAATTCTCTCCTTTCCCCATCTAACCTAATGTGGTCAGGCGTAGAAAGCTGTCCATGCATCCCTATGTCAGTATGTTTTATTAGAAGGTAGATTTCTCATGGGACTCTTGGCATTATCTTCTTAAAACTTTGAGACTTTCTCTCACAGCCTATCTGTCCCCTTTCTGCAACTGCCAAGTGAACAATTCGAAGGGTTCATTAGGTCAGATAGAAAGTATTGCTTGGCCAACTCTTAGATCTTAGTTGTCATGACTGTGCTTAACTCTTCCAGTTTACATTCCCTCTTGTTAAATATTCAGACTTGATCCATGTAAGCCAGTTCCATTTCAAAAAACTCAAGCTGGTTTTTGGACACTAAAAAGAGGCAGTGTGGTTAGTGAGAACTGTGAAGGAAGTTAGTATTAAACATGAATCAGTAGCCCAGTCTTCTAGCTGAGGTCTTGTCACTAGTCAAAGTGGTGACCTTGTGTATGTGACTGGGCCTCTCTGGGCCTCATTTCCCTCAGATGGGAAATGATAGAGTTGCACTACATACATAATCTAAATTTCTGTGACTAAATTGATTCCCTTTCTTTTTTTGTCATCGTGAGCTCATATCCATGGTTTGGCAATCTTAAAATGAGTGGTTTATAAGATCAAGGATTCTTTCAGGTTCTGCAGGTGTAAAGAACGTTGACAGTCTCCTTCCTTGGTGGTCACTCATGACCAGAAGAGCGTCCTCAGCAGCTCCTCTAAGTTTAGCTCTTCAGCTTGTTTATCTTAGTGTTTGAGTGTTTGATTTACTACTGAGTCATATTTTAAATGTCACTTTGATAGTCATCTGGAACTCTGCCGACACTTGTTTAATGTGCCGACAGTTATGTTAACTACTTTTCTGCCAGCTTGACATAAAAATGGTAATGCCTCTATGGAACCAAAACCTTAAGAAATAAAATATTACCCACACCTGGAAGACACTCTCCTGTCCCTTTCTGGTTATTTTCCTTTCCACGCCAAGGGTAATTCTGTTTCCTGACAATATAGATTGCTTTTGGCTTGTCCTTGAACTTCAGATAAATGGAATCATACAGTTTGTATTCTTTTGTTTTTTCCTTCTTTTGCTCAACATTATGTTTGTATAAGATTTAGCCATATGCTTATGTATCATTATAGCTAGTTCATTCCCATTGCTGTACAGTGTTTCATTTTGGGAATGTATCACAGTTGATGCATTTTATTGTTGGTCAGCATTTGAACTATTGCTAATATTATAGATATGAAAACCTTTATACAGGTCTTTGAGGTGCCATATGTCCTCATTCCTGCTAGGTATATATCTAGAAGTGTAATTGCTCATACAGTATGCATTTGTTTATCTTTTGTAGAAGTGGTTATAACAAGCTGTCACTCATCAGCAATATATAAAAATTCCAGTGGCTCCTCCATATCTTTGCCAATACTTGTGTTCTGTCTTCAATTTTTAGCCATCTGGTAAATATGTATTATATTGTGGTTTTAATTTGTAATTTCCCAATGACCAGTGAAGGTGAACACATTTTTAGATCTCACTGGTAAGTAAGTATCAAGTGTTTTGCCCAATTTTTTTCTGCTGGGTCATATATCTACCTACTTTTATTAATCCATAGGAGTTCTTTATATATTTCAGATAATAGATCTCCCCCACTGAATCTTTTCTTTTTACACTTTTGTTTGTAGATAACAGAAATTATTAATGATGAGTGCAAAATTTATATATATATATATATATATATATATATATATATATATGTTTTTTTTCTTTATTAAGGTATTACATGTGTCTCTAACCCCCTGTTACCCTCCATCCCCCCTCACCCTCCTGGTGTCTGTGTCCATTGGTTAGGCTTATATGCATGCATACAGGTCCTTTGGTTGATCTCTCTCCCTTACCCCCACCCTCCCCTACCTTCCCTCTGAGGTTTGACGGTCTGATTGATGCTTCTCTGTCTCTGGATCTGTTTTTGTTCATCAGTTTATGTTGTTCATTATATTCCACAAATGAATGAGATAATGTGATACTTATCTTTCTCTGACTGGCTTATTTCGCTTAGCATAATTCCAGTTCCATCCATGCTGTTGCAAAAGGCAAGAATTCGTTCTTTTTTATAGCAGCATAGTATTCCATCGTGTAGATGTACCACCGTTTTCTAATCCACTCATCTGCTGACGGGCACTTAGGCTGTTTCCAAATCTTAGCTATGGTAAATTGTGCTGCTATGAACATAGGGGTGCGTATATCCTTTCTGTGTGGTGTTTCTAGTTTCTTGGAATATATTCCTAGAAGTGGGATCATGGGGTCAAATGGGAGTTCCATTTTTAGTTTTTTGAGGAAACTCCATACTGTTCTCCACAGTGGCTGCACCAGTCTGCATTCCCACCAGCAGTGCATAAGGGTCCCTTTTTCTCCGCATCCTCACCAGCACTTGTCGTTTGTTGATTTGTTGATGATAGCCATTGTGACAGGAGTGAGATGGTATCACATTGTCGTTTTGATTTGCATCTCTAGGATGATTAGTGACTTTGAGCATGTTTTCATATGTCTCTTGGCCTTCCTTATGTCCTCTTTCAAAAAGTATTTATTTAGGTCTGTTGCCCATTTTTTGATTGGGTTGTTTGTTTTCTTTTTGTTAAGTTGTATGAGTTCCCTGTAAATGTTGGAGATTAAACCCTTATCGGTGATAACATTGGCAAATATGTTTTCCCACGCAGTGGGCTTTCTTGTTGTTTTGTTGATGGTTTCTTTTGCTGTGCAGAAGCTTTTTATTTTTATGTAGTCCCATTTGTTCATTTTCTCTTTAGTTTCAAGTGCCCTAGGAGCTGTATCAGTGAAGATATTGCTTCGGCATATGTCTGGGATCTTGCTGCCTGTGGATTCCTCTAATATTTTTATGGCTTCCCATCTTATGTTTAAGTCCTTTATCCATTTAGTTTAGTTTTACAAATATTTGTGTCCTAATTAAGAAGACATTGCCTTCTTCAGCATTTTGAAAATGTTTACATGTATTTTTTAAAAAAACCTTTAGATCTGCAATCCATCTAGAATTAGATTTTGTGTGTGACAAGAGGTCAATGTTGATATGGTTATCTAAACAGTTTGGCACCATTTATGGAGATGACTGATTCAAAGATGATGATGATGGCAATGGTGACAATGGTGAATACCAGATATTGACTTCCTACTTTGTGGTAGTTCTGCTTAATTATTTATTTTAATACTAAAAAATGACATTTTTAAAAAGCCTGGACTCAGACATGTCAGAGGTAGTAAATGGGCAAAAGTTGATTCTAGCCAATGTCTAATTTCAAGGGTTATTTATAATTGACATATTGAGCGAATCTAAGATTATGTTACCAAAGACCAGGCCTACCAAATTAAATCAAAGCTATTTAATTCGTTTTTTTAAAAAAGCAAAATAATAAAACCAGCTTATCAGAATAGACTTTTTGTATGTTACCTAACTCGGTATACAGAGATTAAGACTCTCAAGTGAGACTGACTTAGAAATAAAGTTGGGAAAGCCATGTAAGCTTGCAGAGGGCTTTCCCATTTCCCACAAGGAAACTGGTGTCTCATTCTTTAAGTTGTCTGAGCCCAAAACCAACTGTGCAGTTTGTGTCCTGCACACCTGTGTCCAGCCACTGCGGGCGACCAAACGTCAGTCCCTGTTCCGGGAGCCCAGCCCTGCACCCAGGAAGCAGTCTGTCCAGAGAAAGAACCTGGCGGACTTTTCTCGTTTACACAATGGCCCCTGTAGGCAAGGTCAGGTGCAGCCCAGTTGGGATCCTCAAATTCGACCTGGAACAGTGGAGGTTTTTCGAGGGAGGCCCCAGACCATCCACCTCACCTGAATTTGCAGCACGTGCTGCTGAGCAGGCAGCCAGGGCGCCTCTGCTGCTGCTTTCCACTGCTCTGTTGGGCTTTGGGAAGGGCTTCAATACCAATAAGCAGCATAATTCACCAAAGGTTTTAGTACCACAGTTCACTTGTTACTGAATGTGAGGACATAGACACTTAAAAATCTGATGAAAGCTGTGAACATTATATGGCCAGCTTTGCATATTTTTTAATACTTGCAAAATTCTGCATGTATTTCATAAGCCCTGTGAACCCTAGGTTCAGAATCCTGGCTTTAAAATTCTAACTTACATAGAATACAGGAAAAATATAGTTTAAACATAAAGATGTGATACTGGGAATCCTAGAGTTTGAACATGCTTTGTGTAACAGAAATTCTCTTCTCTAAAGAAATTACTTAAAATTAAATGAAAACTAAATAGTATTTATAATTAGTTCAAGAAATATACTGTAAGAGGACAAAGCACAGACAAGAATGCATAAAGTTTGTATAAGGTATTCCAAACCAATCAGGGGATAGTTGGCAGTCTTGTCGGAAGGAAAAGGCAAAATGGGAAGAGCTGATATTTTGTAATTAAGTATATACCTATCTAAGTATCTAAGAATAACCAGTTACACACTTTTAAAAATAAATGTGGAAAATCGCTAGCAGACTGAGAGTAGCCATGCCTCAATTTGGCTTATACTCTAGATTCTTATATTTGTGACCATTGGCATCCAAACTGGGGGTAAAAGAGAGAAATACTCTGCTAAAGAAATAGTTGGGTTTTTACAATCCAAGTTTCCCCCTATTTTGTTGTCCTATATAGAAAGTTTTGGTTTATGAGTAACTTATTCAACTAAGGATTTTAAAATATTTTGAGGCAAGTATATGTAACCCCACTAATCCCAGAACTGGCCAAAGTCACTTTTGTCCCTGTTGAAATGGCTGGGTTGGTCAGTGCTCTTAGTGACTCTCTTTTTTCTGTGTTAAGAAAGCGGTATTTTCTTTTTTATGAGTGACCTCCATCCAAATTCTTTCTGATTAGGTGATTTTAAACATTTTTAATAGAGGCTAATTATGAGAAGGTAATTTTTTTCTAATTTTGAATATTCACTTCAGCTTTCAACAATCAATTTCATTTCCCTGGCATTTAAGATACAAAGTTGCCATAGAGAGATTTTGCTCTGACCCATTAATAAACTGAACCACTCTTTTAGAACAATTTTAGTTGTGACAATTTTTAAAAAATCCATTTTTATTGATTTCAGAGAGGAAGGGAGAGGGAGAGAAAGAGATAGAAACATCAGTGATGAGAGAGAATCATTGACTGGCAGCCTGGGCCTATGTCCTAACTGGGAAGAGAACCAGGACCTCCTGGTTCACAGGTCAATGCTCAACCACTGAGCCACACTGGCCAGGCTAGTTGTGACAATTGTATAACAATTTTACTTGCAAAAAATAAGCTTTCTGATGGATGAAAATAATTGATTTCTACAGAATCACTTCTTAATGTACTTTATACATAGTAGCATTATTTGCTTTATTCATAATAGAAAATTCTACTAAGACAATTGTAGTTACATTTATATTACAAGGGGCAAAACAAAAATTTTGGTAAATTATTAACTTTTTTATTATATGTCAATTAATAAACAAAATAATGGTATTAATGTGACTATTTCAATTAATTCATACTTGTGAAGTTCTTTATCTGGACGATATATCAGTTTGAATTAATGAACGTTCTGGAACATAAATTACTTTTAGTGCATATTGTTCCCTGATCTAAATTTTACAGTATAAGCAATTAGGTTCAGTTTTAATAGATGTGGGATTATCTTTAATTACACTACAACACCATCTCAGTTCCAGCCTCCGGGTTTGTTGTATTTCTGTTGTTGATTATAAATAGGTGCTTCCAAAGTGCTGAAATGTATTTTTCGTGTGAAGGTAAATGTTTACTGCAATATATTTTTTCACATTATTATATAATGTGAGGCTGAACTTCAAATGACCCTGAATTATCAATTATTCTGATTTACTGGATTCTTTATTACATTTGAAGGGTCATCAGGAAGGTAATAAATTGTAATGCAGTGTTCCCAGTTAGGGAGTATTCAGAATCATGTGACTAATTCTTCCTGAAATAGCTACACTTTAGGTCAATTTCACCACACTTGTCATCACCACACATGTACATACACAGACCTGTAGGCACACACATGTGCACACACATGCTCATGCTCCCATGAATACAGATCCTCATGCCTGTGTCTAATACTTGAGCATTTCAAATGCATACCAATTTAAGCCTTTCCTTTTTCAGTCTCTTCTCAATTTATAAAATGTACTCTAAAACAAACAAAACTAACTCGTTACTGGGACTGCTAGCAAGTTTTATTACAAAAGAGAAGCTGCAAATCCATATCTTAAAATATATATATATATATATATATATATATATATATATATATAATTTAGAGGAAGAGAGAGCACAAGTGTGTTATAAACAAAGACATGTTCAGAGGGCAACATATCAACAATGATAACTTAAAATAGTAAAACCTGAATACAAAAGTGTGGCCCAGGAGTTTGTTGATAGTATATGCAGCAATTGAAAAGTTATTTTTAAAGGTCTTAAGAATTGTATCTTTAAACCTATGTCTACTGTTAGAAACTATAATTCTAAGCTAAACTCCTCATTAGAGGAAGATGAATGATACACTGATCAGGTGTGAAAAGTGTTGCTGGTTGAGCCTGTTGACCCTCTTAGTGGAAAAAATGCCTAAAATTAGAGCCAGACTTAAACGATGGGATCTTGGCTAATACCATCCACTCCTATAGCTTACTTTATTATGCTTAATGTGGCCAAATTTATGTCACTGTCCCAATTTTCTTTGCTGAGCTTCAGATATACTCACCCCAATCCTTTTGTTCATGAATATCCAACAGTCCCCCATGACTCTCATTCCTAAACTGAACTCTTTAGATCCTGCTACAACCCATTTCCCCTCCCCTGTTCTCTATTTCAATATATGGCATCACCATTCACCCAGTTTTATAAACTATAAACTGAGCCATCATTCTTGCTTCCCCACCTCATTTTCTCTTACCTGTATTCAATCAGGTGTTACGCTATGGTGATACTACCTCCTAAATAGATGTCAAATCTGTGCACATCTCCACTCCCACTGCCATAACTCATATCAGGCCACCGTTCTTCTGCCTGAATCAGCCTCTTATTTGTTCTCCCTTCCTGGAGTCTTGCCCATCCCCATCCCCAAATCATTCCCTATATGGTCATTTGCTCTTAGGACTTTATTGTGGACATGTTTATTAGGTTGCCTCCCATTTTGACAATATGAAAAGTCTAGGTAGGGATAGAACATAGTGTACAAGCAAGAGTTGATTCTGGAGTAGCAAATGAAGGAGAAAGGGCGAGGACTAGACAGTAGGAGAACTTGCCACATAGAATTATATTCAGGGGTGGGTAAGCCTTCTGGCTCATTAGAACACCTGGTTCAGATCATGGCTCTGCTGTTAGCCATGTGGCTGTGAGCAGCTTGCTTAGCCTTTGGAACCTTGCCTTCTTCATCTCTAAGACAGAGATAAAAATAGAAACTAATTTATAGGGCTGAGTAGAGGAGTAAGTGAATAATCGTGTAAAGCACCTGATATATAGTAAGTACGCAATAAATGTTAGCTGCTCTTATTATTTTTTTTAGTACCACCTAGGAGGGAAAGATTCAGGAAACACCACGAGACCCCTGCCTAGCCACATAGGAAGGACACAGCGAGCAGAGACGCTCCCATTGCCAGCACTGCTAGGGATGGGAATGGGCCTGAGGAGGGGAGGGAGGAAGGCATGGACTATGTACGTGGGTGGCTTCTGAAGGTGACGGCTGTGTACTTGACAGTTTTTCCTAAGATAGGCTCTAATTCACATCAAAACAAAGAAAACTTACCTCAATTATATGGATGTTTCTGCCCCCCTCCCGCTAGAAAATCTGATTTATCAAGGTAACTTCTTAGCTTCTCGTGTGTGTGTGTGTGTGTGTGTGTGTGTGTGTGTGTGTGTAAAGCTATTTTTAAATGGCTATTTTTCAGTTTAGCGGTCTCTGGGTATTTCTAACGTGTTTTACTTCATTTAATTATTTGAAAATAAATGGGCATTTTCTTCTAAACAAGATGATGGTAGTAGTGATACACTTATAAGGAATTTAAGCTACAAGAGACTCTAAGTACCAGCACCTGGTGAGGAACGTGTCATGTATGAAGCTTCAGGTAAGCTCATGGGTCTACGATGGGACTGCAGGCCCTGGACCAGCAGGCCTGCAAACAATGCTCCAGTGACAAAGGGAGCACTTCCTGTTTCACGGTCCAAGGAGAAAACCAGAATTCATACAGCTACCAGGCCCAGAAGGTGAGTTTGTTTCCATGCCCATTGCCAGGGCTAATCCTGGGGGCCTGGCCTTGGGTCGCAGCGCGCCTGGCCCTCTGCTTTCCCAGGAGCCTTTGCTGTCCAGTCCCTGGGCGCCACCTCTTCTGGCCCATGTCAGGGTCTCGCCTGAAGGCAGCGGTGCCATTGCCTGCAGTCTCGCCGTCAGCCTCTGACACGGCGCTGTTCTGTCTGTTTTGCCAGCACCCGGTTTAGTTAAGGGGTGTTACAGAGTTGAATGTATTCTACATGTTTCGGTTTTCACAAGTTTTGTTGTCCTTGGGGCTAAAAAGGTGCTAAATACCATTTATAGTGAGGATCAGTTGTAGAGAAATAGCACCCTTGAAGATATTGCCAAAGAGCAATTGGCAAGATTTATTTGCACTGTGAAATTTTAATTGCCTTAGCTTTCGACTTTAAAGTTTTATTTTGAGGTCAGCCCTCCCAGTCACGGACGAGCAGAGATTTGGCCGTGTTGAGAGTGTGTGGTGGTAACGAAGGGAGTTGGAGTAGCATCATCTAGAAATTAGCTCCCATACGTTTGGGCAGAAGCCAAGCATGGTTTTTCCCAGAGATTCTTCTGCGTTTGAGGGAAGCAGGAGTGCGAATGGTTGTCATGTTTGGACTTCCTGTGATGGAGACCACGTCTTTGGAGCTCCATAAGGGATGCGTAGCAGCATGATCAGCATTGGGCATGCAGCTCCTGCAGGGCAGAGAGAAAGAAGGGGTTCACTTAGAGAAAAAGGAGAAAAAACTCTCCAAAATTTACATATGCTGCGGAGGAGAAGAGCTCCTGTTTACCCCTAAGCCCTTATGGGATCTGTCTTCAATAAGAAACACACACACAACAAGGAAGAACTACACAACTGTATAAAAAAATCTACATGGGTGTCCACCTATATCTCAGGCTCACTATAGTGCCGAACGTTGCATCCCAGGGTGCGGTGCGTTCATTTCTGTAAGTATCAAAAGGACCTTGTTCTAGCACTTTCACTTACGACAAGGTCCTTGAAGCATCAAGTCGAGTTGAGCATTACAGTATGGCTTTAGTATCATTCCCAAAATTTATTGAACTGCTGTGATTTTTATGTCCTGTGCTTGTTTTCCTTTTATGTTTCTTCTACTTCTGAGGACAATTCCATTTTTGTTCATACGGGTAGAGGTCCATAAGTTACTGCATTTGGTGATTAATCTTATTTGAGATTCCTCTTCATCCACACTGTCCTGAGTCAGAGAAATTTTATGTGCTATGAACATGTTAGAAAGAAACTACAGATTTCTTCCGTGGCTCTTTTTTTTTATTTTTAAAAGCTGCTGAGTATTTGAGTGCAAACATCTTACATTTCGAGAAAACATGAAATAAAAATACATTAGCCAGAGGCCAAAATGGAACTCTAGTGGCTTGTGTGCCTCTACTGAGATGGTTATGGATGCCGGTTGGCCAGACTCAGGGACATTTAGATTTTGTGTCTGAGAGGAAGCAGTACATGGCCATAAGCCACATTAAGTTCATTAGGTACAATTACTACATGACACAGTTAATATGGTGACAGAAATGAACTCTTCAGTGACTCAATTCTAGTGGCAAATTTTAACCAATTTATCAGACAATTGAGTATGTTCTGCACTTGGGATGGATTTTAAAAAGATAGTGCCCATTTTTTTGTTTGGTTTATTTGACTTTGCAGACAGTTCATTTTATAAAGATGAGGCATGTCAGCATGGATAATGGGTTCATCTGTTGCTGGTGCTTAAGGGAAGTTTTGCTAAGCAAACAAGGAATGCTTCTAGAAGATGCTTTACAATGTGGGAAAAGATCTAATGCACTTGAAGGAAAAGTGTGTGTGTGTGTGTGTGTGTGTGTGAGAGAGAGAGAGAGAGAGAGAGAGAGAGAGACAGGCCTAGGCTGAATGATCTCTTTATATCTTTGTATATTCCAAGCCCTAAATCTGTATGTTTGGTTAAGAAATATAAAGGTTTAAAATTAAGCAAACATGACATCATACAAATTGGATTAGTCATATTTGTTAAATGCTGAGATAACAATCTGTGGTGTATCTGTCTATGTTGCAAATAATCACATGACTTGGGGACCTTGCAATCTGGCACTTAGATTTTTCCAAGGAGCATTAAATTTTATTACATATAAAGAATCTGAAGTATGACCCCCTTACTCCATTTTAAAGATGAGAAAACTGAGCAAGAACAATAGTAAGAAATAGAGCAAGGAACTACCACTATGGTGGTTATTCCCATAATCTGTTTTTTTTGTTGTTGTTGTCTAAATTCATGACTTGAAAACAACATGTTCAGTTCTAGATTCACCTCCATGTTCTGAACTGTATATCCAGCTGCTTACTGTTATCATTTCAACCTGGTTTTAACTAAATCTTCCAGTTAGATTACATGGACTGCTGAGGCACAGGACAACTATTCCTTGTGACAGTGACTCAGGCAATAGTAAACAAATATGAAGATAAATTGTAGGACCAGGCAATGGTGTTAACTAGTCCTGAGTTAGTTCTAATTATAGCTATTGATGCTATCTATGTTAGTAATACAGGCATACATATTGAACGTACATTGTTCTCTAGGAAAAAAATTGATCAAGACTCTGCTCCTAAAACAACAAAAACAAAATCTTAGTTAAAACATAACCTGGTAATGGCATGGTCAGACGTAAGAGTCTTAGTTTGCATACCTAGTGTCTTTCCAGATCACGCCCATTGGGGATGGAGATAAATGTCTGTTGCTTCTTTCTGGAAACTTGGATATTAAAGATATATTGGCTCTCTTGACTGTGATTTTGGATTAGTTACATGAAATAAAGTCAACCAAAGGTGGATGCAAGCTTTGAGTGCAGCACTTTCTAGAGATAGGAAGGCCTAGATCAAATGACCTCTTTACATCCTTGCATGCTTCAAGTCCCAAATTCTTGTTAAAGATATTTCTTTATACTGATAATGCAAACACATTTATGCAAAACGGACTTTGCTTCCCCTTTGTAAAATTTTGGAAATTGTTTCGTAAGAAATACTAGTCCCAATTTCTAAAGATAATGAACATTATTTTGAGGAGAGTATATAATTTTGGGGGAGTAAGTATATCCTTACCTCCTGTTTATGAATTGGCTACAGAGATTGTCCCAAGGATCATAGCAATTCAAAAGAAATGTTTGTTTCTACCTAGCTGACTGCCACATGCCAACTTGTTGGCTCAGATCCAACTTTGGGGTTCAGTGTGAGTTCATCCCAGGTTTGTGAGTCGGGATGATCCTAATTGGATTAGAGTGTAAATTTCAGGATTACCATGTATCAGATGTTTTGTGAATCAATATAAATAGATAAGCCCTGGCCAGTGTAGCTCAGTTGGTTGGAGCCTCGTCCTGTGCACAGAATGGCCTCAGATTTGATTCCTGATCAGGGGACACACCCAGGTTGTGGGTTCCATTCTCAGTTGGGGTGCAAATGGAGGCAACTGATTGATGTTTCTCTTTCAAATGGCTATTTCTCTCTCTATCTCTCTCTCCCTCTTCTTTCCTCTCTCTCTAAAAAAAAAAAAAAATCAGTTAAAAAGTAGAAACATATCCTTGGTCGAAGATCAAAATAAATAAATAGGGAAAGAAATAATTTGTGTAAATAGTTAAATACTTTGAGTGATTTGGGAATATGACTATGCTTCAGACTGCCTTAATAAGGAGTCTGCTCTTAAATGAGAAAAGCTATTGCTCTAAGCACAAGGTAATGATGATAATCTGTAATTTTTTAAAAATAATTTTATTTCCAGAAAATAATTTGAAAAGGCAGATGTTAATTAGCTACTTACCTCAGGATTGATACACAGGAAATCTAAACAACCTGCTTCAGTTCACACAATAAAATATTATAAAACCAAGAATACCATATTGTTGCCTAATATTTCAGTTCTGAATGCTTCTAAACCAGTGGACTCTTTCTCCCTTAACACTATATATAATTGAACATCCACTGGAAAATAAGAGTATGTGTGTGTGTGTGTGTGTGTGCGCGCGCGCATGCGTGGGCACGCACACCTGCATACATGCACAAGCACATACTTGTTTGTTCTTAGTTACTTGCCTTCAGGAGTGGGCTGGGGGACCCTTGGAGATCGCTTCTGTCTGAGTGGCACTGGCCATTGTGCGGTCACACACCTCAGGACAAAGTGAGGGCTGCTGGTGCTGCTCCCTGTGTACCAGGATGGAGCTGGGGTTCAACCAGACCTCCTCACGAGCTGGACGCTTTACCAGGCTTCCCTCTGGTCTCTTTCTCACTGTCACAGGGCTAGGCAATCCAAAGATCAGCTTAGACACCTGGCTGTGGCTTCATGCATTATGAAAAAAACATATTTTCCATTAACTAGTAGAAGTTTAAAAGGACGTGTTTACAGATTAGCTAGTTGGCTTCCCATTTTATTTCCCAGTTTTCTTACATGGACACTTCTTGAGATTTAACATTCTTTGCCAGCAATAGGCACGGTACTGTTATTGTGTTAAGTAGTCAGCAGCAGGGACAGTGGTGAAAACATAGATGTGTGCTCAATGTGCTTTTAATTCTTAGGAGAAATAGAATAAATTCAAGATTCAGTTGCTTTGTAAATTCCTATTTTCAGGGCTTCTATGCACCGAAAGATGCCTGTCCTCCTTCTAGACCTCCGTTCACTGGTCTCTAATTGAACTCCCAGTGCAATTGGTTTTATGTTGCTGAAAGCCTCTTAAGACGATTTTGTTCTATGTTCTATGGGCGGAAAAAAAAAAGTAATTTTGACAAATCCATGTCTGCTAATAGCTATTAGCTGTGTGTTTATCGTGCTAATATGTTTTAAAAACAAAATAAACATTTTGGGCAAAACATTATAACTGCATCATATTCAAACCAACTATTGAATTATAAAATGTAGCCCGTGAGTTTTCTCTTAAGAAAGTACATTTAAGAATCTGCTATGACAAATCAATATGAAAATGTGTACAATATTACAAGGACAAATAGAATGTTGATTTTGACTGGTTTGTTTATATTGAAACGATATTATTTTATGTGAAGTATGTGTAATAGAGCATTAGATTTGAAAACTCTGTGTTGAATATCATTTCTGACAGCCTTTTTTAGGGTCACTAAAATTCCAATAATTCAGTCTAGAATTGAAGTCGATTGCAGAGAAAAATTTAATATAGTCTGCTTGCCTGCCAGCTTCAACACAGTTTCAGAGCATTGAAATGGTTTGACACATTGAAATATAAAGTGCATTTGTCATATCTATTGGTGGAGTATTTTATGTGATCGCATCTAACAAAGATCAAGTTAGAGTAAAACTTATACTGTTTTTATGTGTTTGTGAAGAGGATTTTGTTTTATCTTGTCTTGTTTTCTTTTTTTATTGTCCTGATTTGATTTATGACAGTCCCATAAACTATTCCTAGTAATAATAAAGCAGCACATTCTCTGAGCCAATTTTGAAATGCAGTGGAACATCTCTAAATTACCACAATCATTGGCTGTTTCAAAAGCCCATATGAAGCCAGGGCTATGTGTGAGGTTAACATGTTGTTTCAAATTCTGACTCCAGCAAATACAAATTGTGTAATTAGAAGAAAACTTTTAAACATTGTGCCTCAGTATTCTCATCTGTAAAATGGGGCTATACTAATGAGTTTGTAGGGTTTTTTGTTTTGATGAAGATTTAAAATGTTATGTGTATAATAACCCTGACTCAATGCCTACCACTTAGCAGTTATTCTCTGAAAATCTTTATTCTTATGGCTTCTGGGAATTACATTCATAGAATGAAATCTGCAGAATATCCAAGTATTAGAATACCAGGAAATACTGAAATGAGACTGTGGTAGTGTCTGTCTCTCTGTCTCTCTCTCTCTCTCTCTCTCTCTCTCTCTCTGTAAAATTCTGTACTAGATATTGCAAAAGTGATGTACTTTTCCTGGTACATATTCAGTGCTGCATATTTATATGTTTATGTGATTTTGGGCTTCTGATAGTGAAGGCTGTAATCATATTTGATTCTGTTTTTGGATATCTTATTGAGCACAGATTAAACTGGGATGGACCTCACCATTGTGTAGCAATGCTGTTTATGAGAGTATGCAAGTCTCTCTTCATCTTCACATTTATACAGTCATGTACACATAACCTGTGGTCTATAATTCAGATGTCCATTTTAATAGTTATAAATACAAGTACACCAACCACTTGAACAACAGTTCTTTATGAGAAGACTATTTCTGTGCCCTAGCTAGGAGGTCCAGTAATAGTATTTCACTGATGGTTAGAATATATTATATTGAGTGAGAAATTCTGTTTAGCAGAAGTCATTTCAAGACCCTAATCACTTACTAGCCAATTTATTTAACAAACATCATCTGTTACATACTTATACATAGATACATATAATAATCAAAATTACACATGTGTATATATATGCATTTATTTGAATACTTGAAAATATTACATAGTTAGTCTCCAGATTTTTATGTATAACTGATGTTTCATGATCTATATAATGTAAAATTATTTGTAAGGGTTATAAATTGAGTATGCGATTAGTAACCAAGATTAACATTTTCCAAAGTGTGTTCTACTGAATTCAGTATCCACAGTGTTAATAAGACTTGTTTGAAATGTTTCCAGGTTGAAGTAAGTTTGTAAAACATTGGCTTAAAAAATTTTTACAGTAAGATTTCTTAAAGCTCATTGCTAGATTACATAGTAATAAAACATCAAAGGATTGTGATATAGTGTTTCCCTAAACTTTTTCAACACAAAAGCCTTTTAAAAAAAATTTTTAGGGTACCTTGCAGCATTAGTAATCATTAGAACATACTTCGGGAAATTCAAGTTTAATTGAATGCGCCACATACATTTTGTTATCAGTAGGTGTAATCAGGAGATGGGAGCCATATTAGCTATTTGAACAG
Organism: Myotis yumanensis; assembly: GCF_028538775.1. NCBI lineage: Eukaryota > Metazoa > Chordata > Mammalia > Chiroptera > Vespertilionidae > Myotis > Myotis yumanensis. The sequence goes on from NW_027223752.1 coordinate 92,389,376, forward strand.
AGATGATGTAATATTTAAAAAAAATTGTCAACTAGGTACAATGTTAACGGGTAATCAAAAAGGTAAAATGAGAGCATTGACATATCACATAGATAGCAATTGCAGGAAGCAAGTACTACCTCCAGGACTCAGGGGACAGACAGATGAAGAGGTTGGACTTACTAAGACTTGAGCGTAGAGAAGAGACCCCAGGAAGCTGAAACTCAGACTTCTGCAGACAGGACATTGCCAGCTGGGGCTGGTGTCTCTGAAGATTTTGCTTTATCTTGTGATGAGACTGATTCTGCAGATGTGAGAGAAACAGCACACTGTGTCCAGGTACTGCCCCTGGAAGGAAGTGCCATGGTCGGGCTAAAGAAATACTGCTGAGGTGATGCTGATAGAACCAGGCAGGAAGCCCACAGAGAGCAAGTCCCTCGTTCCTCTCTCAGCCTGGCAGCCTCCCCTCAGCGCCCACCATGCAGAGCCTAACACAGAGCGGCCGGCCAGGCAGAGATGTGGTTTGCAGAGTCCCTGTCCCAGAACCCCAGGGAAGGGCATAAAAGGATGGTTTGAAGCTGATAACAATGGCTTAATTGGCACAATTGCTCTATAAGAATCCATGCTCTTATGAGGAAATAAGTTAGAAGTATTTTCAAAATGGTCCTTTTATCATTATAGATTAAATTTGCTATTGTAATTCACAAAGCAAACCCTATCATTTTATCATTTATATCCCCAGAAGCAATATTCCAGGATTACATTAATATTCCATTATTAATGTACAGGTTTCCCAAAATAAAAAGGAATGGTTAGGTTGAATTTACTTTGAATCATGAAAAAAATACATTGTTGAAGGCCTGCATAGTTCTTAACTTTTAAATGCTATTCAGCACATTTCTTTTATTGCTTCTTGGGATTCATATGTAGAGAAGCATGAAATCATGTGAACACGGATTCAAGCAGAAAGATGCCGTGCTGCTGAGAATCTGCGAGGCATCAATATGGTGGTAAGGCTACCTGCGTCGTAGGGTACGTGGGTATTTGGCAAAGTTTGTGGGTGATTGAGAGGGTACTTTTTATGAGAGGCATCAGTCATGATTGAGAATTTAATTACACAAATGCCATCAGTAGGTGAGAACCTCCTCTTCTGATCCTTATGTTAACTTAATGCCCAGCAACTGGAATGTTTTACTGGCATGTTTTGGGTTTACCTTATATTTGGTGTTCATGTTAAATTCTACTTATTGACAAAATCCAGGTAGACATTTCTTGATTTTTTTTTCTTGGCTATTTACTGGGCTATTATGGGGACTGTGTGTGTCCTGTAAGCTGTGCAGTCTTAGCTAGAGACATTGAGTCAAGGAAGTCCATAAGAAACTAATGCCATTTAGAAATCATCCATAGGAGTTACTGGAATATGAAAATAACTTTGAAAGCAAATTGTTGCTGTTTTTATGTAAGATGTCATCACTCTATCTTGGTCATATTACATGCAATCAGATATTTGCTTTTATTAAAACTTTGGTTTCTCTGAGTACTGGCTGTAATTAAGACATATATGAAAAATGTTATGAAGGTGACCTGCAGCTGCCTGATGACTTAGTCTAACTCACTGTTATGGAGAAATGTCCATGTCCTGATGTCTATTTCATAGACTTGAAAAGGTCTTTTTTGGTAAAGGGACTTCAGCTTTTTAGCAGGCTCCAAGGTTCACATCATATACTTCAATGATCCTGTTTCAGTACCTACTTTTTGCAACACACACATGGGAATCTCATCCAAATTGTCTTTTCCTTTGAAGAAAGAGAAAAGGCCATGTTTAAAATACTATTTAGGCTATTTGAATGCCTTTAAGTGGATTTTTGGAAGAAATCATTCAAAATGCCATTCTGCTTAGTAAGAGCAGGTTTTCAGTTGAGTCACTAAGGGGTTAAATCTCATTATTTCACTGATCTATCTCCATACATATTTAGCTGATAATTTATAAGTTAAACAGTATACATGCTATTTTTTTGCTACCCTTGTTTTATCTTACAGGAGCTAGCCCCGGAATTGTGTGTAGTGATTTGCATAATATCTCAAAATTCCAATAGGAGCATGTGTTGTGGTTCAAAATGGAATAAAACATAATTGCTGAAATAAACAAAAATATATCCACATATACACACATACATACATATATAGATACATCATATATACATATATAACTATGCATATAAGTAACTTCCCCAACCTAATTTCATTGATGGACTGTTTATGAATGTCTCCCTTTAAAATAACTTACATTGCTAAGATAAATGTTATATTAGGACAATGCTAGCTGCTTTAAAAAACCTAAACTTTCTTTTTCCAGAATATTCCAGTATTCATATTACTGGTACCAGGAAAGGAAGTTGCTTCTCCTCATCATTTTAGAAACCTAAAATGACAAAAGCTATGCCAGGCTTCTAGAATCACTGTGGGTATTGATTCTGTCCCAGTTAGCTAGAAGCAGAGAAGAGCAAGTAGCATCACCTGGGGAAGCTTATAATGGGCCAACCCTGGAAGTTCCTACACAGTCACTTCTACTCGTACTTGGTTGGTTGGAACTCAGTCACATGGCCACATTCAATAGCAAGGGAATCTGGAACCTGTAGTCCAATTGTGTACTCAGAAAGAGCAGACATTATTGTAGAGTACTACCTGTGTCTGGAGTGTTTAGAAAGTGTTAATTGGTCATTCCTTTATAATATAAAATGACATATAAAATAATGATATACAGCCGTAACCGGTTTGGCTCAGTGGATAGAGCGTTGGCCTGCAGACTGAAAGGTCCCGGGTTCAATTCCGGTCAAGGGCATGTACCTTGGTTGCGGACACATACCCAGTAGGGAGTGTGCAGGAGGCAGCTGGTCGATGTTTCTCTCTCATCCATGTTTCTAACTTTCTATCTCTCTCCCTTCCTCTCTAAAAAAAAAATCAATAAAATGTATTTAAAAAAAATGATATACATTAGTATCTCAGCATTATCATTATACTAGAGGCCCCGTGCACAAAAAGTGTGCATTCGGGGGGCAGGGGGGTGTCCCTCAGCCGGCCTGTACCCTCTCGCAGTCTGGGACCCCTCGGGGGATGTCCACCTGCTGGCTTAGGCCCGCTTCCCGGGGGATCAGGCCTAAGCTGGCAGTCAGACATCCCTCTGGCAGCCCAGGAGCCCTTGGGGGATGTCCACTTGCCAGCGGGGAGCAGGCCTAAGCTGCAGTCGGATATTCTTAGCACTGCTGAGGAGGTGGGAGAGGCTCCTGCCACCACCGCTGTACTGGCAGCCGTCAGCCTGGCTTGTGGCTGAGCAGAGCTCCCCCTGTAGGAGAGCACTGACCACCAGGGGGCAGCTCCTGCATTGAGCGCTGCCCCCTGGTGGTCAGTGTGTGTCATAGTGACCAGTCATTCCCAGTCTTTCTGCTGTTAGGGTCAATTTGCATATTACCCTTTTATTATATAGGATAGAGGCCTGGTGCATGGGTGGGGGCTGGCTGGTTTGTCCTGAAGGGTGTCCCGGATCAGGGTGGGGGTCCCGCTGGGTGCCTGGCCAGCCTGAGTGAGGGGCTGAGGGCTGTTTTCAGGCTGGCCACACCCCCTTCAAGGTGGTGGTCCCCACTGGGATGCCTGGCCATCCTGGGTGAGGGAGCTGATGGCTGTTTGCAGGCTGGTCAAGCCCCCCAGAGGGGACCCTCACCCCATGGGGGTGTGGCCAGCCTGGGTGAGGGGCTGAGGGCTGTTTTCAGACTGGCCATGCCCCCCGGCGACCCAAGCTCCCAGCCTCTCCTTTTTTTTCTTTTTTTTTTTTCTGGGATTTATTTATCTTCTATAATTGAAACTTTGTAGCCATAAGAGGAGCCGAGGGCCAGCCAGGGCAGGCGGGAAGCTTGGCTTCCTCCATCACTGGGAGCAACCCAAGCCTCCTGCTTGCTCTAGCTCCATGGCCACCACCATCTTAGTTGGGTTAATTTTCATACTCACTCCTGATTGGCTTGTGGGCGTGGCTTTTGGGCGTGACTTTAGTTTAGCCGAGGGATGGTTAATTTGCAGGTTTCTCTTTTATTATATAGGATTGCAGTATGGAGATAAAGTAAATTCAAGGCCAGAGGGGATTTTGACTAGTTTATGAGACACAGTAAAAAAATGTTTGAGAGTTATTGCTATACATCTAGAGTTACTAGAAAGCATACCTGAGGACTGTACCTCTACTAAAGGGTGGTCACTTGCTATTTCTAAAAGTATCTACTATCATGACATAAAATAGCCTTACTGTGGAAGGTTTACATTAATTGGGATGTTTGAGTTGTCTGTGTAAGGCAGGGCTTCTGGGGTTAATGGTGTCTTTGAGCTACTAGGCTATGATGGTTGAGATTTGATTGTATTACAGAGTAGCCAAATTAGTAGCTTGAAAAAATCAAGAGCTTTTTGAAGACTGCTCAGTCCTTAGAAGATATTGTGAAAATCTGCCTTTAAAAGGTCATAGATTTTTTAGAGAAAACAAAATCCTACTGAAATTGGAACTTTCTTATTTAATATAAATTCACATATTTTATTTAATAAGCTTATAATTAATTCCTTTATTGATATTAAATACCTGAAAATAATTTGTCATAATCAATATATGATACCAGTAGTGAGTGAAAGCAACCAATTAATTTTTTAGTTTCATAATCTTCCTTGACATTTTTGTATGCCAGCTGACTCATTTTTCCCCTTTCACTTCCATATCAACCAAAGCAGAAATTGCCTAAATTTATTCACTTAATATTCTAGAGTTTAGTCAAGGTTGAGGAGTAGATAAGAGTTATGTTTATTTATAGGTGATAACTCTGTCATTACTTCTTTGAGGGCAAAGTTGTTATCAGAGAAGTAAACCTCAAATTTGGAGGTATAAATTTGAGTCCAATTTCCCATTTTCATGTAGGGAGTCATGTTGAATGACTGCCATTTAATTTACTTTTGTTTCTTTTCCTCTCCCGGTACAAATACTATAAATTACATTTTATTTTCACATATTCAAAAAATACTTGAATATTATTATATAACTAGAGGCCTGGTGCATGAAATTCGTGCATGTGGGGGTGGGGTCCCTCAGCCCAGCCTGCACCCTCTCCAATACGGGACCCCTTGGCGGATGTCTGACTGCCTGATCCAAGGGATCAGGCCTAAACCGGCAATTGGACATCCCTTTCTCAATCCGGGACCGCTGGCTCCTAACCGCTTGCCTGCCTGCCTGCCTGATTGCCCCTAACAGCCTTTGCCTGCCAGCCTGATTCTCCTAACTGCTCCCTTGCTGGCCTGATCACCCCTAACCGCTTGCCTGCCTGCCAGCCTGATCGCCCCTAACCGCCTTTGCCTGCTGGCCTGATTGCCCCCTAACTGCCCTTCCCTGCTGGCCTGATCAACCTTAACCACCTCTGCCTCAGTCCCCACCACTGTGGCTTTGTCTGGAAGGAAGTCCAGAAGAGGTCCGGTCTAATTAGCTTATTACCCTTTTATTAGTATAGATAATATGGTATTATCAACATGAATGTGCAAGCTGGAACTCTCATTGCAGGTTCTTGTTCTATAAAGTTTGAAGAATAAATAATCATAGACTAAAAGATTTTAAGCAAAAGCGTAGAAGTTTATTGCAGTAGTCTATAAACTCCCCCTGGGGAGGGGTTCCCAGAAGGGAATAACCCGCTCTGTGAGTCTCTTTGTCTCAGAGTGTGTAAATGCTGGCAGCTTCTTTGTCTGTACATGCTACTGTCTGATTGAACCCTTCCTCATTTCATATCTCTCTGTGTTTTTTTCTAATTGGCCAGTTTCCCCCTTTTCCCTACATGGTATCAGTTTCAAAGTTTCAAAGCTCCCCTGGTGCCCCCCCTTCCCCCTTCTTCTCCTTATCTTGTGACATTCTTCTGTCCTCTATGTATGTAGGGTAAACAATCTGGAGGCTTGGGACTGTCTCCACCCTCATGTATGCATTCCTCTCCCATGGACTCCTCCCTAACTGCCTTTCCCTGCCCCTAAGTCCTTTCAGTATTATCAACAAGTGTCTTTAGATTTGAGAATTGGAATTGGCAAAATGTACTTAAAAGACAAAAGGGAACATTTTTAAGTAATTTAAAAGAAATAAACTTATTATAAATTTTAGAATGTTTATAGCTAGTTTCCACTTTCCTTCAGGTACACTTGAAACCTGTATGGCTTTGTGAACCAATGTCACCCCAATATAATATTCAATTAAAAAGATAAATAATGAAATAAAATATACTCTTTCAAAAGTTAAAAAGAAAAAGTAACTATAAATATTTTACATGTTAAACTTGCAAAAGATATTAATCTTGCTCTTGAGTTCCTTTCTTCCATAATCTTTGAAACTTCCTCATCAACCACTGTTCTAAGCAGTTCACCTGATGTTGGAGAAGGCGAGTGTATATTTCAGGTTTTTTCAACTTTATAGAATCTGCATATCTATCAATTAAAAGAACTTTTTGTTATGCATAAGCTTGTTATTTGAGTAAGAACAACAAGATGTAAAGGATCACAAACAAATTCATTAATTATCTTTTGTATCCAGGGCAAAATAGAGCCTGTGAGTTGAAAAATGAGTTGTTTATTTTTGGAGGGGCTGGAAATAAAGAACAATGAAACTTCGAAATAAAAGTAGTTGGACCTTTTCTGCTGTGGATTTGAAAATAAGTCCAGAAGGCTGAGCTTAATATAACATGTGGCAGGTGGCCTGCGTTTGCCTGGAGAATTCCTTTAGGGCAAGACAGCTCAGCAAACACATAAATCCTTTTTTCTCTGTTATCTGGTAGCACATTTAGTTGCCATGGGGATTTTATTTATGCACAGATCCTCCGCAGTTTAGTTTGTGCCTAAAGTTTAACTGTACAGCTGTTACCGTAAATGCTACATGGCAATATTTTCCAAACAGAGACCCTAGAACAAAAAGAACATTTTTTTCCAGCATTGATTTTGCTTTGTATGTTCTGAAACATCTTAGTTAAGTATTACAACATAGCAGGAAAACTTCAGAAGTTCCAGCCAAGCAGTTGATATTATTCATATTATTTAAATTGTTCAAGTGCAAAGATGTTATATGAAAATGTGGCAAATATATTTTTGGTCAGGCCAAAATTTGGCAAGATTAAATGAGTAGCTTCTTTTTACTCTATTTCAGGTGATTAATCCCCCTTCCCCACTACTGTTAGTTCTTACAAGAGTTTAAATCACATGATGAATAAGACAGAAATACTTCTTACTTCCACAAGTCTTTTAATACTCCCCCCCCTCCATTTTTAGTGGAGGAGGGAGGAAAACAAGATAAAAAATGGTGATTGCTTTCACAGCAATCAAGGGATATGTACATTTCTCCTGCTCAGGGCTAGGTCCTGATTTGGACTGAATTGCTTTTGGTTAGTCTTGATTTGTACTACACCAGATAAATCACCAGTATGTTTCCTTTGTGTGAGCAGCATGGATTGGTCAATGAAAAGGGGAACTGATGCTTTTAGACGGAATGCATAAAATTACCTCGCACCATCTGTGTCACAGTGCACCAGGAAAATGATGACAGGGGAACTTGAAATCCAGGTAAAATTGCTCCCTTAGAAGGAAAGTGAAGCATTTGGAAGCAAGATATATTGTTCACATCTCCCTCCCCACGTTCCATTTGTGGTATATTTGATGTTGACTGTGTCAGAAAACCATTGAGACATCATCCTTACAGATGGTGCAGCTCTAGTTAGAGGGTCAACATATAAAATTTGAAATGATAAACTAAATGAAGGCCTTCTGTTTAATGCCATATATTCTTGGCAGTAGCCAAACAGTTTAATATCAAAACTGCATTCCTACAGTAGCAATCATACTCTGCTAGGGACATATACCTTTTAGATATTTTTTCCGTCTATCATAAATGGCCACCTAAGTCTGAAAATGAACTTTGATGTGATTACTGGAATAAATTAGAGATTTTAAATGGCAACTGTTAACAAGTTTTGTCTACAGCATGGATGCTATGGTCATTGGCAGCACCTCTTATGAGAGGTGATGGAATCTCTTGCCATCCACTGCACATTTTTAGTAAGTGTTTCATGTCACTTCTTAAGGGGTACTGGAAGACAAACATATATGTCCCCTGTACCCATATAAGCAACACTGATATTGGAGCATTCAGTTACCATTGGGAAGTAATTTCCTGAAAAATTCAGCTATTTTATTAACTCACTGTGACATTGCTGTTCAAATTATGGTCATTGGATCCAGTAGCATTGGCATCCATCACCTGGGAGCTTGTGACCCATGCAGAATCTTGGCTCCCCCTCCCCCCCACCCCCCGCAAAAAAAAACACAACAAACAAACAAACAAACTTGAATAAGAATCGGCATTTTTTGACAAGATCCCCAATTGATTCCTATGCTATTAAGCTTGAGAAGCATTGGTCTATGAGCCACAAAAGTGGAGCTGAAATTACTCTAAAGATTATTATGAAAGGGGCCCTGGGTTTCATCAGCTATTCTGGGACCCTCTAGTAGCCCTTAGGCGCCCCACCCCCCCTTTTCTTCTGCCTCTGTATTTTTAACTCACACCTATCAATTTTCTGAGTTCATTCTTTTCTCCCTGCAGCCCAGTGATAGTTAGTGTCAACATTATCTTTCAGAAATATAGGTTGACTAGCTGCTATACTTTTCAGAATGTCTGAGTCACTCTCCCTTGGTCCAGTCCACCTGTGTCCTCATGTCCTCAGAGTCTTTTCTGTGAACCCTGATCCAAAATCACAACAAATGAACCACCTGATCCTGGACACATCATGTTCTTTATAATTTCATGCCCTTTAATTTGCTGTTCCCTCTTCTAGGACTAACAAACTTTTATTCATACTTAAAGATCCAGTTCCCAGGTTTTCTAGATGAGGCATCCAATTTTTGGCAAGCAATTAATTGCCCACTATGTAGGATACATACAGGGAGGGGCAAAAGCAGGTTTACAGTTGTGAGTATGTGAAACAGTTTATTTTGTATAATTATTTTTTATTGTATTATTTTCCGTACAAATGACTGTAAATGGACTTTTGCCCCACCCTGCACAGTATTTACACAAACCTCTGATGGAGTAAACATGATACTATCTCTTAGTTATTTACCTCAAGTCCGACTCCCTCACTAGACTGATTACTCCTTGAGGACAAGACTCTTATGCAATTTACCTTTGTATTCCCTACACCTAGGGGAGTATCCAGCCCATAGCAGGTGCTTATGAAATGGATGAAGTGTCCATTTAAAAGACACCTTTTTACCTTTTTAGTAATCACAACTGCTACTAAACTGAGACTTCAGGGTAAATCAGTTCACTCTCTCTGTGCCATAACCTTTCATAAAAAATATATCTTCCTGTTCTGAAAGAGTCATGTCAGATATTGTGGAAATAGGAAGGATAATAGAAGGCCAGTTATAAAGTAGGAAAAGAAAAGGAAAGGGCCTGAATTGAAAAATTACCAAAACTTGAATGCTCAATTGCAGAGAAACTGGTACACTGGAGAAAACCCAGAGTGAATAAAAATACGTTCTAGGGATTTGATTATACTTGATGTGAAAATTGAATCACTCTTATTAGCTCTAATAAGGATTCATCAGTCACCACACTGATACTTGCTTTAAGGTTAGAAGTTTATATTTGAAGTAATATACATTTCTGTGTGTACCTTAAGACAATGCACTTTACTTTTGTGAGTAAGATTTCATATCCCATATGCACAAATGACAGTATAATGCTAATAGTGTTAACATAGAGGGAAATGAGCACATTGGATTTTTCTTCAGATGTGAATGGAAATGGTTTGCATCAAGCTGTGATTATCTCCTGTTTATATAAGTGTTTGTGTAAAAAAAACAGCACAGGCTGGATGTAAAGGAGTACATTTATGCTTTTGGATCGTTCAAACTACTGAACGTTTTTACCTTGTTTGCTTTATACCTCCTGCTACAAGTTTAAATTCACGTGGCATTTCTGAGTTGTACTGTGAACATATGAACGGAAAAGTTTCAGTACTTCTTTGGTAACAGTCAAAGCGGGAAATTTGAGCTACATTACCATCACCCTTCTTTAGAAGATTTCTCAAACCTAATTTGGAAACTAGCAAAAATAAGAATAGTAATGTCTGGGATGAAACATTGCCATGGAAATTAATGACATTTCTAATTTCTAATCAATTCAAAGCTTTTTATTTCTAATCTATATTTTACAAAACAAAGGTCACTAAATGAATGTTTGGGGTTTTGATTCTAATATAGCTGTTATCAGTAACGTTGGACATGTGTTTTAAGGAATCTGTGGTTCTTAGAGGTCTCAGCCTGATCTTATGCTACAACTAGTTACAAACTTTCCTAACCTAATATTTTTACTGTGTCTTGGGAAGGAGCTCAAATCTTCAATTGCCTTTAGTCTCTTAACACAAAGCTGGGCAGGTCTGAAATGTCCTGTAGGTATAAAGGTGATTGAGATGGTTAAGGGTCAGCAGGAGAAATGAAGACTGAGGGGAAGAAGATCCAGAATAAAACAATTTGGGGCCATTTACTAGAGAAATGTAGAGAAATGTTGTATTTGTTTTTTTTTGGAGAAGTCAGTGACAGATCACATAGAGATTTTTATTGTGGAACTCTGGATAATAAAATCACTAGCATGAAAGGTTTGTATTCAGTTATATGGAAGCTAAAAAACAAAACAAAGCAAAGTGATACTTACTATCTTTGAGGAAGTATCTACAAAAAAACCTAAGAAATCCTGGCAGGGCTATCACTGCCACACAGGACAAGGATTCCTTTTACTGAGAATGTGAAGGACTGGCAGAAATAGTACTTTCAATGCTCAACGATGATGTGTTTTAGCAGTTGCTTAAGAAAGTCAATGGACACATTTGGGGGTATGGACTATAGTAATTGAGAGTTTAGGGAATGCAAGGTAAATCAGGTATTGGAGAAATATGGTAAGCTTAAAAACAAATAAGATAAATACAAACTGAAAGAGAGAAAGATTAATGGTCAAGTATATTATGCTGCTGAGTTTCTTTTTTGGTGGCATCAAGAAGAGGATCAGTCAGTATTAATGTGCTGAGATCCAAAGGGCTGGCAGTGTTTCCTATGAAGGTCTAGAAGAGAAAGACTGTGAATTTATTTGGGAACTGGACTACTTAATGAACTTCCCTCCTCCCCCCAATACTTATCAGTGTAGATGTTAGGCACTAAAACGTTTTTCTGCAGTACCTGGAATAAGAAAGCTACCTCTCCTACATTGTAGAGGGAGCATAGTGTGATGGATAACGGCAAGGAAGAGACTCTGAAGCTAGAATCCACTTGGCTCCAACTCCTAGTTCTATCTTTAACCATCTGGGGAAACTTGAGCAAGTCATGTCACTCTGTGCCTTAGGTTCCTCAACTGTAAAATGGGGATAATAATGCTACTTACCTCTAAACAGCTGTGAGGATTAAATTTAATATCACTTAAAAAATTGGGTATGTATTAAGTAATAAATACTGTTATTATTACTACTATTGTTAAGAAATAAGATCTGAAAGAGGTATGCTGATGGATAGATGATACAGAGAATAAGAGATTGATAAATGACAATATCTTAATAAAAATGAAAGATCTCTGAAGACTAATGTTTGGAGGATACCTTTATGCATCAGAGAAAATTAACAGGTGAGAATATTACAAGGCATAGTATAAATAAGAGGGCAAAGTACTGTCTTAGAAGCCATTGGGAAAAACAAACAATTAAAAGTCAAGTTTTAATAAAATTAGTTCAAGAACCAAAGGAACTGCCTGCATTGATAGGATGAAGAGGAAAGAAGAAAGAATATACAGTTTTCTTCCTCTAAAACAGTGGTTCTCAATCTTCCTAATGCCGCGACCCTTTAATACAGTTCCTCATGTTGTGCTGACCCCCAACCATAAAATTATTTTCATTGCTACTTCATAACTATAATTTTGCTACTGTTATGAATTGTAATGTAAATATCTGATATGCAGGATGTATTTTCATTGTTACAAATTGAACATAATTAAAGCATAGTGATTAATCACAAAAACAATATGTAATTATATATGTGTTTTCTGATGGTCTTAGTTGACCCCTGTGAAAGGGTCGTTCGACCCCCAAAGGGGTCGAGACCCGCAGGTTAAGAACCACTGCTCTAAGATATTAGCTCATTGAGAACAAGGACTTTAAAAAAATTATCTTTATTGTTGAAAGTATTACAGATGTCCCCTTTTCCCCCCATTGACACCCTTCACCACACTACTCTCTGTGTCCATGGGCTATGCATATACTATGCATCTACTAGTAAGTTCCCCAGTTAATCTCTCCCCAACCTCCAACCCCAAGGACTGTATCTTCTCAGTGCCCAGTCCAATGCTTAGCATATAATGGACACTTACTAACTATTTAATGAATTTATGAATGCGTGAATCTAATTAACGGATTAATTAATGCAATGAATTAGGGAATTAAGTTTATTAACAAATAACTTTTTATGAGCATTCAGAGGAAGTTGGTCATGTATGAAATTTGATTTAAGTTTAAAGGAATATCAAAAAGTAAAATTTATTTTCAGGGAACAGAATTATAAAATTCAATAGTCAAGTTAAAGGATTAATTGGAGAGAATTTCTCAGATAAAATTGTGCAAGAAATAATGAGAACATGTTTTCTGCTTAAAATTCTATTAAATATAGAGGTGGTAAGGATTTAGAAGCAAAGGGGTTGATAGATCAAAGTGTCATCTATGAGAAAAGGCAGAATTTATAAGTGAGGATGTTACTCACCTCTAAAGTTTATAGAGAATTGACTATTTCATTGAAATCATTTTAGAGGTCCCCGGGGTGTTTCCTCAAATGGGGAAGGATAAATGTATGTGAAACAGTAAAACATAGTTCAATTGCTTTGTTTCATAAATTAAAGGCCCTGGATGTGTTCAAACCCAAGGTATAAAATATGTGTGGAATTGTTATGGCGACAACTAGGAGTAGGGGTTAGAGGTAAGAAACAAATCCTTAAACTACCTTTATTAGAAAAGAGAATCACAGATGACTTTAAGAAAAGTAGTAATGTTATAAGATGAGTTAGTCACTTTTCAGTAAGAAAATATGTTAAAGAACATAAAGTGGTTTTTTATTTGTTTGTTTGTTTTTGATAACATCCATTCAGATTATCATTGATTTGGGCAACATGCTTTGTAACAGCATTGGACACAAATGGCAACTGGTGTTGCTAGTGAATTAGAAAATTAGAAAAGTCACAAGAAGAGTCACCACCGAGCTTTCAGCTGTATGTATGGCCTATGGATACTCCAGGCAAAGTTAACTGCAGATTTTAAGAGCCATGTAGCATGCTGGTTCTAGTGGTGATCAACTGTTAAAATTTAAAAATTAATGGAAGCTTTTTCAGTGTTATACTTTTCCTTATATTTTCTTAACTCTTTGATGTCAACCACCCCTTACCTACTTGCAACTGACATTAGAGGACAAAGACTAAACAATACGTGGTAAGCTGCATACACTCTTTAATTCATTTGACAGGTATTTAGAGTGTCTACTCCATGACAGACAAAGACTAACTCAGAACACAGTGCATGCTGCCGCTGTTCTCTGAGCCTAGTCTAGCAGAGGTCTTAAAGTTTTCCTGTGCTCAAAAATTTCCTAAAAATATTAAAAATGCAGATGCCCAGATATTACTCTGAGATGGTTTCTGTTAGGTGATGTTGGGGGTAGAGAGGAAGGTGGTGGCAGCCTGGAATTTCTAATTATTCATACGGTGATGGTGATGCATGTGGCTTGAGGAACACACTGAGACTCATTGGGCTAGTGGAAGATAGAGGATTATTGCTCTGCTGGAGAAAGGGAGGAAGTGGGTAGGAGTACAGAGCAGAGATGTCTTCCTGGGGGTGGAGTTGACCATAGAAGGATTGATTCCCCCAGCAAGAGGCATCAACTTGGACCAGTGATGGATGGAAGGGCTTGGACAGGATGAAAGGGTTTGGATGGAGGGACTGACGGGAGGGAAGGGTGGCAGAATAATCCAGACAGAAGGAAAAAAAGATGGGAAGACTGACAACTTGTGCCCTCACTATAGTTGGTAGGCTCCTCTCACATTTAACATTGTACCAAAGTTCAGCAATCAGGTACTGAACAGATTCCACTTACAGGATGAGGCTTGTTCCCAACTGGAGACGCTTGTGGTTGGGGACAGGTACATAACCATGTAGTTTAAATGATTAACATTTATGAAAGCCTTGTTGGTTACAAAAATACACACGCAAGTTATGAGACAATAAAATATATACCACTTACTTCACCACCCAATATTAAGGGCCCAAACCTTGGCAGTACTGTTGAAGTTGCCTGGATTTTCCATCATCCCAACCCCTACTGAGATCTGATTTCTTTTTTTTTTTTGGTTTATTGTTCCCTGTTGTTAATTTTTTAAAACTCTAAATAAATAATTTGGGGCAGCTTCTTTGGGATTTCCTGTATTAACATCACACCATCGTGAATCGCAGTTTGGTTTTTGTTTCCCTGGTCTTGTTTCTGAGTTTAAATGGTATTATTCTGATACTTAACTACTAAGATTTGCTGTAGTTTTTCATTGATATTTTTCATTTAGTGAAGGAAGTCTCCTTTTAATTTGAGTGGGCTAAGATGTGTTTTGTTTGTTAATTTGCATAGAGTTTGATCAAGTGGTTTTTCTGCATGTATTTATGGTATTATCTAATTTGTAACCTTTAATCTATTAATGTGGTAAATTGCATTTAAAGATTTCTCTAGTATTGTAGTTTTGGTGTAAAATCAACATGGCCATGAGATTTTTCTCTTTTAAACATTGCAGGTTTCAATTTCCTAAAATTTTGTTGTAGTGATTTTTTTTAAACTTTATTTTTATTGCTGACGCTATCATAGATGTCCCCATTTCCCCTCCCTTTGCCCACCTCTACCCAAGGACTGCCCCCTTCTCCCCCTGGCCATCACTCACTCACTGTTGTCCCTGTCTATGGGTAATACATATATGTTCTTCGGCTAATTTTGTCATCTGTTGGGATTTTATAAAAGTGACACCTTTTTAAAGCGTTTATTAATGGTCATATTCTTCTCACTTGGGTGAATCTCTCATGTCCTTAATATATAAAAACATGAATTAAATAATTTTATCAATGGGGTTGGGCCATGTAGGTCAACTTTTATTAAAAACTCTGACAGTTCACAAGTTCTGTACACTAATTTCACATGAAAGTTGTAAGCTTGTTAAATCTATTAAATATTAAGTACACAGTGATTTAAAATACAGCAGTTATTAGGATTTGTTCATATTGTTGTTCAGAACTTATGTATTCATCAGAGAAAAGAGACACTAACTGGGAAATATAGTCTTGCTTTATAGGTTAGGGAATTCCCTCTCCGTGGGCCTGTGCTTTGGCCATGTCCAAATGCCTTCTCAGATCCCACCATTAACCAGTGATCTCACCCCCTGTCTTTGCTCAGTCCCTTGGCTGGTTTCCTCTCCTCTGGGTTGCCTCTGTCACATTTCTTTCAGGTTCTTCCTCAAAACATTCCATGCTGCAGAAAGGACAATAGTTTGCCTCTGCTCCTTTACAAAATGTGTTCCCGCTCTTTGCATTTTATAGGTTTTGGCACTTATTGCCTTAGAAACTTGGCAGGTGCTGACCACAGAAACAAACATGGCAAAGTTAGAAAGCTTCCTGAGTTCTCATCCTGTTGGTCTCTAGTTCTTTATTCTTTTCACAGAAGAAAATGGAAAATCCGGGGCTTTCTTATTGAGGATGTGGCTCATCTCCCTAAATCCTTACTCCATAAATACAAGCAGTTTTCTGGATCCACTAAAATATATCTCCTTCTCCTTCTTCCCGGTAGATACAAATTCTCAAAGCAATAAATAGGCAATTTGTGTTCCTAAGAGTCATCCTAAGTGATGCTTACAAGTTTCTTCCCAGACCAAGAAATATCTGGCCTGGATCTTTGTTCACTTATCAATTAAAATGGGTACTACCTGTGATGGTAGCAGAGAAATAGGTAAAAAAGAGTGTTATTCTTTTTTAGTAAAAGGTTGGGGACAACAACTAAAATAATTGAAAAATGAGCAGAAGTAAGAAAAACAAAACAAAGAGAAGGATAATTAATCATTTGGTCGTATATACTTATAAAATGCATATTACATCTGTCTAACCAGGAAACGTTTGTGGGATCTAGGTGGAAATTTTTTTTCCAATTAACAATACAAGTTAAACCCCATTAGAGGAAACCTACGGAGATTTTTCCATTCTTCTCAGATACTAGAGTTTTGTTCTGTTAAATATTGCTGCTTAAATAAGGTGTTATGAATGAGTTAATAACATTTATAAATATATCCATTTTTATGACAAAAATAATTTTAGCAGAATGAGATGTTTCAAAGAAATTATTTGGAATTATGATTTTTATGATACATTTTCTTTCGAGTAGTGGAGGGGGGTTGGATTAATATCTGCATTAAGATTTTTTCATCCGATTCCATGCCCTATAATTTAGTTCTCTGAATTTCTAGTCACTATATTTTCACAGCTAAACTGGTCAGTGTTGGATCCTCAATAAATGTTTGGAATGAAAGAATGAGTTGAATAAGCCATGTCACTTCTTAAAGATATTGTGTCTATAAGGCAATGTCATTCTTGTTTGTAGGGTGAATTATTTTCAGAGAGAATGCCTTCTCAACAAGAAAAGTTGGTCATATTCACATCTTATGAAATACCATGCCAGAAAAGCCTTCTTCATGTGTGTTCTCATTAAAATGGAAAATGGTTAATCCTCATCCTCCATGTGCTCTTTTATATACTGGCAATCTCTGTATTAATCACTTTGAGTCTTATTCCAAATAACCCCAGCCCCATTAGGTATATTTCATAACATTTTTCTCTAGCCCTTTGTAACCTGGGGAAAAGCACAGGAAGCAGGGCCAGGATTGTTTGCTCTGTTCTGGAGATAACAGGCAGGTCACTGCAGCTGAGGGCCCAGTTCTTCATTGCAAACTCATTGATTGGGCCACACAATCTATAGGGTACTTCCCATTTTTGAATTCCGTGAATCTAAACAAACGGATATCATTTATTAACTTATTTCTTTATTTTCTAATGATGAAACTGTAGTAACAAGGGAAATGGAGACATCATTATGAAATTGATGTTCAGAGACTTATGGGCCCAACAAATGTAAATATTACTTGAGAGTTTATCCAAAAACCATTGCAGTCATTTCCTGAATTAAAGAATTTCCTTTTTTATCACTGCCTTTAGGGCACCTACTCTTCAATTTATAACCATAAGTAGATCTTCTGCATCATTTTTATACTCACAGGGATTGGGAAAGCGAAGTATGTTCAAGAGCTTGTGAAGAAACATGTGTTAATGAAGAAACCTATTTCAGTAGCCAAATGTTAATATTTTTATTTCAACACACAATTTAAAAATGCCCATGTGTTTTTGGTCCACTTGGTTTTTACCGATGATGGCAGGTTTAAAATCCAGCACAGTTATATCAATTGTATATAACCAGAAAATTTGGAGGTATAGAAGGTACATTCTTAGTTTGCAGGAGTGGAAATGGGTGTGTAAATAAAGTCGAATATCCAGAGCAATTGTTCATCCTTTGAAACTAAGGATTTTAATTACTTTTTGTTTGAACAAATAATATATGAATTACTA
This sequence comes from Myotis yumanensis, assembly GCF_028538775.1. NCBI lineage: Eukaryota > Metazoa > Chordata > Mammalia > Chiroptera > Vespertilionidae > Myotis > Myotis yumanensis. The sequence goes on from NW_027223752.1 coordinate 92,407,114, forward strand.
ATTTGGCCAATAAGAGAATACAATCATTAATTTTCAAAGATATTTCAAAAATAAATTTTAGACTAGGATTTTTAAAACTCCTTGAACTAAGACTGATCTATTTTATTCACAGTTTCATGGATAAGCAACAGATCATACCATCTGTCTTTACTATGCCTCCCTAATGGTGTAGAATGTGTACTTTTGTCACTTTTAATTTAGGATGTTTTTTTTTTTCCACACTTGACATAGAAGTGCTACTGTTTGCTAAGTAGTCTCTATGTGTAACTTTTTTTTTCTGGTATAGCAATTATAATTGATAAAATAGTAATGGAAGTATGTTCATCTCATGACATTTCTTTAACGGCCAATCGTTTCTTTAAGGATTTGTTTTACCTTTTCTTTAAATGAAATACGTTTCTACAGTTGATTGCCCTGTGGAATCTCCTTAAAATACGTTAATAATATACTTTCTTATTTAGTCTTTTACAGACTTAGAACCACACAACAGCTTAGCAGGCAGGCATGAGCCACCCTTAGGGCAATATAGGGCTTGCCAGTGTAAGTGAAGATGTTAAGAGAGTGAATGAAGGGGAAGATGATTGGCCTTTGAACCATTTGATTGTTTTACTTTCCCTTGATATAAAATAAATACATGAATGCGTAAATTAACAATAAGTAAAATAAATTAAGCATGATATAGGCTTAAAGGTCCTTGGTATTTCTATCGCATCTGAGATTGCTTTGAAGTTAATTGCACTTTGTGGTAGCATCTTCATTCTTATATTATAATTATATTGTGTGATTTGGAATGTTTATGCCATTTGTAAAAAAAAAAAAGGTACAAAGAACTTTATAACAAGTGAAAAGGGGATTGTAATTATTATCTTATCCTAGTAAGTTCAGAAAAGAGTTTTTGAATCAATGCCAAATTTTGCTTGTATTTATTATTATTCAATATCTTCATTTTCTAACACACTAAATATATAAATAGCACCCATGTAAATTAATCTCATTTTGTACATCCCCTTTTTACACAGCATCTCTCCCTTCCTGAAATTCTTGTAGAGGAAGCACCCTGATAATTTGGAACTTGTGCTATAAGAAGCCTTGAGAAATTCATGCAGGGCGGCCTTTCACTAAAGCCTTCTCAGCACATGGGTATTTATTCTCCTCTTAAAGATGTCCAGAGAAGTTAAAATCATAGTGGGGTCAGTCTGTGCTCACTGTTAAGATGAGCATTTTTATCTGGCCCAAATCCCCCTATTTGAGTTCCCTTGTTGTCCTCCTTTCTTCTCAGTGCATACTGGGATCAAGGCTCAATACCAGGTTCCCAGGGAGTTTAGAGTGCAGATACATTTCCCCTCAAGGAAAACCCAGTTTTCAGTCTCTCTTGTGTAATAATATTTTATGTGTTGAAGACTAATTAGGTCATCCATTTGTAATTAGGCCACTTTGTTTTCTAGACTAAATAATGCAAATATTAGCTTCATTATAGATCTATTGGTAATCCTTTAAACACTTGGCTTAAATAACCTCTTTTGATCCTCTCCAAGTTCTCCAGCAACCTCTCAAACTGAGCCACCAGTTGTACCCAGCCATACGTTCCCTTGAATTTAGATGTTATTTTCTAAAGTTAAACACAAATTTATGAACTATTTCAAATAAAAAATACCTGATATTGAACCCCTTACTAGGAGTTATATGTAGTTAATATCAGTGATAAATTTGGGGGTTTTTGTATCTCTCTGTAGCTAGACCTACATTTTTAGAGGAAAGTAACTATAAATTTGTAGTCCCTTTTTGTCATTTGATAATCATGATAATAATTTAGAAATATACCTCTGTAGCCCTGGTGCATGTATGTATACACATACACATGTGCATGTAAATTATTCTGTCGATATTTTTTAAATGCCAATTTGGTCCTGAATAAGTTAAAACCTCTGGCTTAGTTGGTAAGGCAAAATGTCAAAAAAGCCACAGAAAACTGTGTTATATGTCATTAGACGAGTGAACAGGGAATGGAATATTTGAGCTGAGACTTGCAGGATCACACAGAGAAAGTGAGGAAGGCATGTTAAGAGCTGGCTTTTTAGGAAAATTGTGATTAGTTGCAAGTGTTGGGATCCAAGTTGGTTGCAAGTGTTGGTTGATTGTTGAAGAGCTGGCCTATGGAGATGAAACCACAGGAAAGAAGCAGCCATTAAAGACTTTTAAATGGTTTGCATCTTGGATTACACTGTAAGTGATGTGGCAATTGATTGGACGCTGGTGAGAAAGGAAGGAGACTGGGAAACTGATAAGGAGCTTACCATGGAAGTTCCTGTGACATGATGAAGACCTTGGAGAAGGCAATGGAAATGGAAATGAATAGGAGACACAGATCCTAAAGGCTTAGTTATCTGTTTGACAGGGGCTGGTACCTGTAACATCTCAAGCTTGGGTTTCTAAGCACAGAAGTAAGCGAAGCAGGCGACGGTAGTGAGGGAATGAGATAGAGATGACCTTGATATTTGGTTTCCTGTGGACTTGTAGGAAGAGACTATAGTTTTGGTCTGGAGCTTAGGAGAGAACCTAGAGATGGAAATGGAGCTTGGTGGCTGACATTGTCAAGAGGCCACATGAAATGGGAAGATGAGGGAACAAATGGAACTCTCAAGGAATAACTTCATCAAGGAAGGGTGCTGCGAGGAATGGGAAGTCAGGCAGCAATTCAAGCAACTAAAGTCTGAAGGAACAGAGCCTCAGGAGCCAAAGAAACATGGTCTTGAAGGAAAGGACAGTTTAGAGTGGATGCCTCCTGCCACAGCAGACTGAGCGTGACAAGTAAGATGAGGGGAGAACTTAATTAGGGAAGTTTCACTCAAGTGTCATTGTCAAAAGCCAGATGACAGTGGCTTTAGGAGCAAATAAGGACAGGGAAATAACTGTTTACTGGTAACTACTTTGCTGCAGGTATTTTATTAAGTATATTTTGTTGTTTAATTCTCATTTTAATTCTGTGAAGGATGTATTTTGCAGATGAGAAATTGGACCTTAAATAAATATTTTTTTCTAGTAAGTTAGGGTGCCAGAGTTTAATTGCTAGTTCACTATTACTCTTAAATTAGTTGGTCTATGAACGTGATAATAGTTTTGATCATTATTTTCTCAATGGATAAATAAGATATGGCTCCAAAAGACCAGTTTTTATATACTAGTATATTATATAAAATAAGACTGACAGCCCTCTTATCTGTATTCTATGTGGTATGAATACCATTGTAATTAACTTAGTTATTAATAGCAGGAAAGGAGCAAAGGAAAGGCCAAATATTATGGGCATGTCATTTGGGCAGCTTCACCAGGACGCTACAACTTTACAATCCCCAGGGGTCCAACAAAGAGGAGATAGATGCATGCCCAGTAAAGTTGGGGTGACATAGGGAAGGTGCTTGCTGTCAGTCACACCTGAGAACAAAGGTTATTAGCCAGAATGGGTGTAGCCACTACAGGGGAGTGAAATTTAGGATACTTAATGCTCTTTGTGCTCTTGGTTCCTCTTGCTGCCCTTGTTGCTTGGGGTGTGCTCCCTTGCATTTGTCCACATGGCCATGTGGACCCCTCACACACAATGGACTGCAAGAAGCCTGATACTGACAGGACCCTTCTCCAACATGGAAAGGAAACTTGGACAGTGGCTTTGCTTCTAGCTTTACTGAAACCCCAGCTACACTTCTTCTATGACTGGACAAAGGGAAACAGGACTTTGGAAGCTCACGAATTGAACTCTATAAATAAAAATCACTTGTTCTCCCCTGTGAGTCTGAGAAAATTCTTTGTCTCGAGATACAGTAAGGACTTCACCCCCAGCAGCACCCAGTGGGGAAAAGGACCCCCTACTTTGTCCAATAACAGTATCATAAAAATCCCCACTCCAATGTTATTCATGTCATCATTATAACATGCAAACTTGATTACTATGAAGGGATTCAAGTACTAGATAAAACAGGATTTAGGTACTAGATAAAACATGTAATGAAATATTTTACATGGGAGAGATTAGTGAAGTCTACCCCTTTGTAAATATGTGTTACCAAGTCTTTAGGACCAGTCAGAATTTAGCAGTGTCTTGATCATAGTCCTAAGGCTATAAAAGAGTCTTGGTTAAGCTGGTTCTCGTAACTTGGCAACTAAACTATAATGATTGGTATATAATAAATGTGTAATAATAAAATAATTCATTATAAATGGTATAAAATTATGCCCATAATAGTAAATAATATAAGCTAATAGGATGCTCATTGCAAAAATATCCACGGTTTGCAGAGAAGGTGACAAGGCCTGAATATTTTCTATGCAAATAGAGAAGTGGAAACTCGCAAGAATGTAGTTCCTGTCATACGTGGTTTTCTCCTAGAGGTTTCCAAGTTTTAAAGCTGCTTCTTGGTGACATAATATGGTGTTCAAGGGAAAAGAGAAGTCATGGAAATTCTGGGTTTGGGCTTCTGGTCAATTTGAGAAAGTTTGTTGGATTCATGTGGGACTTCAAAAATTGTGGGAAACAAGTAGTGTATTAGGTAATGGCATTACAGATCATTACAGAAATGTCTAAATTCAAGTAGAAAAATAAACAAGTTGCTTCTGGGGGCCTAGCACTTACATACTAAGGTTTTCTTTGTCTGAAAATGAGGGGAAATCCTTTCTTTTGGGAATTCATGGGTAATGTTAAATTGCATTCTACCTATAAAATGCAAATTGAGTGTTTGAAATGTGACAAGTGATATTTTTCAAGACATCAAATCATTTAGGAGTTTTTAGCTGTTTTTCTTCCTTTGGTTTAGGATGGACGCTTGAACTCTTTTCTTTTCTGATGAGATTCTAGTCATGTTTTAGTTTGTATCATAGCAAAGAGGTTTTAAATGACCTCTTTATGAATGCAGTTGCTACTGCTTCCATTCTCATTTCCCTTGATCTCAGCATGGCTTTTGACACTGTCAACTGTGCTATCATTTCAGAGTGCTTGAGGGAATTTCCATCCTTAAACACTCAATTTTACATTAAAATAACACTTGAAATGCACAGTTTGGTAGGCAAATATTTCAAGAATACTAAAAATTCTATTTACTTAAAACAATAGCATATAGAAGGCTGGTTATTTTAATTTATCTTTGGGTACCTTCTCCATATTATCCAGCTATCAGAGGCTGGTGTGTGTGTGTGTGTGTGTGTGTGTGTGTGTGTGTGTGTGTTTGTGAGATTGATTTCAGAGAGAGGAAAGGAGAGGGAGAGAGAGATAGAAACATCAGTGATAAGAAAGAATCACCCATCACTGCCTCCAGCACGCCCCCTCCTGGGGGTCAAGCCTGCAGCAGGGCCAGTGCCCTGACTGGAATCAACCTTGACCTCCTGGTTCATGGGTCACCGCTCAATCACTGCAGGGCCCCCAGAGGCTGTTTTTAACATATTTTGTCTCAGGTCTGTTTCATTGTTAGTGAAAATAGGTGACTGTATGTGAAACAGGCACCTTCTGTCCTGTTGAAGTGAGCAGCACGATGAACCAGTGGAGCTGTGTTTTGAACTAGAATGTACCTAGCACTATTTGGCTGTGGTCTTTTGGGCCTGAAATTAGTTATTCCCATACTTAACACCTTGTTTCTACATGAGTCTGTTAGATCTTAATATGAATGATGTAATATATGAGCTATCTGATCTTTCTCCTAGTGATTATGCTTAAGGACTGACTCTTTTTCTTGGGATGTGCTGGTTAAAGACGGGTATTCACAGCTAAATTCTGGCTTTGAGCTCTAGGACACCCCAACCTTTCATTTCAGTGTTACAATGTAAATAGAACTCTTACTCCAGGGTTGCTAGTTACGAAGCTGGTGCCAGCCTCTGTCCCTTAAAGTGACCTTTCCTAGCGCATCATGTTAAGCATATTAAGACATGCAACTGTCATTTTGTTACTGCAGAATTACATTTCTCTGCCACTCATGGGAGCCAGGTGGAGGTTCTTGGGTTGCTGCTGAAATAAGTATTTTCAGAAGCCCCATGGGAAGATGGAATGTGGAAGAAGGCTTTATTCTTATGAAGTTACATTTCTTGGGTTCTAACGTTCCCTGTCCCTTAAGCCAGTCCTGAAAGAGGTGCAGGCAGGGGTTCAGTAAGGCCAGAAACAAGGCCAGTGTCCAGAGCTTCCGTTCCATGTTGCAGCTGGTGTGGGTCAGTATTCTAGCTAATTAAAGTCCATTAGTCCATGCGTAGAGGCCCAAATGGCCATGAGCCACGGGGGGCACAGGGGATGCCCCTGCACCAGTTGTCACAGGAGCCTGGTGCCCTGCAGCCAAGAGAGAATGGCTCCTTTGTCTAGAAGTTGACATATTTAGATTTTATGCTCTTGCAGTGGCCACGCCCATCCCGGACACTGATTTGTTCCCAGGTGTGACTGGCAGATAGGTAGGCACCTTTTCCATGTCACTCAGACCTTTACTGGGCATGCGTCTAAACTGCCTTTATCCAGTGTTTTTTCTCATCAATCAGCAGGGAACAGACTTGGAGAACGTTAAATACACTTTTTTTTTTTTTTTTTTTGGCAAAGCTGTGTAAATGGCATGCCGATATCTAGTCTTCCTTTCTTCCTTTCCTGTTAAATAATAATCAAGTTATTACAATGGCATCAATTTGACAGATATAACTACACTTCCCATTTATCCCCGTCTAGTGTAGAAGTTTGGGCATTGCTTAAAATTGCCTCTGGACTTGACAGCTATTCTACCCACCTGGCTGTTTTTCCCAGAACCCTTTTATAAGCTCCCGAAATCTTGGAAGTTATAAGGATGTGCAAAAGTAAGGAAATTGTACTACCACTCTGGTCTCTGGCATCCTATTTTTAAGTCCTTTCAGCAAACTGAGAGTTGTAGAGTTCAGTGAGGTAGGGGTCCTGAGTAGATTTCCTGATTTAATTTTGAAATGTATTTCTTCTTGGTCACTATACTTTCTTTGGAGCCCATTACTACCTGTTTCAGTTAGATATCTATACATTTTCAATAATAGTAAATACTTTATTAAAATAATATACATTCAATGTATTTCACCATGAAGTTTATTAACAATAAATTCTGTATACAAATTGTATATTTCTTTGTCATAGACAAATTCAATATTTTATAAAGAAATACGTTTAAAATCTTAGCAGCTTTTTGATATTCTGATTATGAAAAGCAAATGTGATTATCTTGGATTCAGGTCATTGATTACAAACATAGCAGTCTGAATTTTTTAGAGGAAAAAAAATGGAGCTGAGTAGTTTTCCTTTAGACTCTCTTGGCTTTCTGAAGAAGAAGGGAAGGAAAAGACCAAAAGAAACTTAATAAAATATTAGCATTGGAATGGGGCAGGGTTAAGTCATTTTAAAATGGATGAACACAAGCAGTTCCAGCAGCAAATGCTCCATTTAGAAGAATCCATTGGTAGCCCCATTGCCTTTGACTCTGAATGCAACAGGAGGGTACTTTTCCAGTGAAATGGACCTGATATAACTGAAATGGATCCAACAAGGTTTTCCACTGGACATTATGATGTCTTATGAAGTAAAGACAGCACAAATTGACATGGTGTAAGTAGACCTAAAGCTGTGACCGTTCACGTGCAATAACTATCTTTTTTAAAGGAAAAGTTCCTTGACTCTGGGAAAAAAGCAACCTCACATGCATGCGAACTTGCCTGTAAAATCTTTAACACAGTGATGTTTACCCTTGGTCACATAGCAGACCTGAGAATTGAACCAAAGTCAGCCTTATTTTTGAGGTCTCTGCTGTGTAACTTACTTCCTCCACTGGCACCAGTCACACAACTTGTTGTATCTCAGATGCTTCTTGATGTGAGGGCCCTTGTTTCTGCAGACATAGTGGCAGTGCCCTCTGCTCTTGGGTTGTGCACTTCCTATACCTGTTACACAGACAGGAACAAGTTACAAACACTGCTTTTGCCTTTAGTGGAAGGAGGCACTTTCAATTCATTCTTTATAATTCATTGTAATATGTCCCCAAAGAAGCAGGCTTAATGACATAGAAATAATTTTTCTTCATGATCATTGACTAAACACTGAGATAAATAAAGGTCAAAACTTCTTAGCTTTTTCTGGCCTTTCAAAAATTTAAGAAGGTAAGAAAGCCTAATGTAATCAATGCAAAAATAGAGGAAATTGTTAAATTTGACAAAGAATTATTTGCTAGAAGAATTCAAGAGAAAATTCAACTGTGTGGATGCTATGGATGTTAGCGTAACACTTTATATATAAATGTAGACTGAAATAAGAAATAAATTAGTATGAGGACATTAAGTAGTAAAAAATGAATGTTTTTATTGACTTAGGGTAATTAGTTGGACTACAATAGTGAAAATTACAAGGCATCTAAGATATTTAGGAATTAAATGTGACTTTGACAGAGCCTCTGGCAACATCTGAGTAATTTTCAAACAAAACTGAAGCATTTTATTACTGAAGAAATTGTGCTTGATTCACTATTAATCTAGATTATTATTTCTTTTCTTAAAGCAAGTGATCCACCAGTATTTGCAATGTCTGTCATATTTTATGTATGCATGTATGCATTTATTTATTAAATGTGTTTTTATTGATTTTTAGAGAGAAAGGAAGGGAGAGGGATTGAGAGGGAAGATATCAATGATAGAGAAACATCTTATCGATTGACTGCCTCCTTCATGCCCCCTACGGGGTATTGAGCCTGCAACTTGGGCATGTGCCCTGACCTGGAATTGAACCAGTGACCTCTTAGTTCCTGGGTTGATGTTCAACCACTGAGCCACACTGGTCGAGCTATCGGTCATATTTTAAGAAAGCGTTATAATTGGTGCTATTTTAAATGTTACAGATTTAAAAGTCAACATATGAGTGAGTACAAAAGCATATATGTAAACATCAACCAGTTTTTCTGCTATTTGAAACTTTAGCTAAAATAAAATTTGGTGGGAAATTGTAACATTAATGAGAAAAGCCTATCCATACTATAGGTATAGTAAAAATTAAGCCAGAATTTATAACACTGTCAATAAGCTATAGAGTTAATTTAAATGTAACATATAAAGAATGATCAAATATTTGTCATATAATGTTATAACATGAAATCCAAGGTTTGGAAATATCTTAATTGAAATTTAAATATGGAAGTCTGCTGTGAACTAGTGTAATGATTCTCAATAGGTTGCAGAGAGAAAAGGGAGGGGTATAAATCTGTGAATAGAATCCTCCAGCAGTGGTTCTCAACCTTCTGGCCCTTTAAATATAGTTCCTCATGTTGCGACCCAACCATAAAATTATTTTCGTTGCTACTTCATAACTGTAATGTTGCTACTGTTATGAATCGTAATGTAAATATCTGATATGCAGGATGGTCTTAGGTGACCCCTGTGAAAGGGTCGTTCAACTGCCAAAGGGGTCGAGACCCACAGGTTGAGAACCGCTGCAGGTGCAGAGGGCTTTTAAAATATATATATGAGCCCCTCTGCTTCTCCAACAGTTCAGACTTGGTGGAACCAATCTTTCATCCTACTCTTGGGAAATTGGACATAACCCATCATTTTTCTTGATGGGAGTTTATCATATCTCTAGGGTTTTGGTAAACCACGAATGAGACTGACCACATTTGAATCATCTTTTTCTCATCAGTGCTGACCACATGGCATCAAATGTAATAGTCATATAGCAATTATTTCTTAAATATATATAAAGCTCTATGGAGAGACCATGAGTAAAATTGTTTCAAAGGATTAGGTTAATTCATCTTTGGGGTAAGAAAGCAGAGTTGAAAGAATAATTTGTGTAGCCAATTGATAATGGAAAGAAAGTTTATTCATGCACCAACAGCATGTTCAGTTCGCTCTGCTTCCATTCTGCTTTCTCCTTGGGCCAGAGAGATACAAAGCATCTGTATGTTTATACATAAACTAGAGGCCCAGTGCACGAAATTCGTGCACTGGTACGGCTCCTAGCAGTTGCCGGCTGGGGCCTCCTTCCCTTCCCCCTGCTGTCTCTCCCCCCCCCCCCCCCCCCCCCGGCTTCAAATTCCAGGACTAACTCTCAGTTGAGGGGACAATTTGCATACTGCGCTTTTATTTTATAGGAGGGTACAGAGTTACAGGAATTTACCCATCAATTTAAAATCTAAGGAATAATAAGGTGGCTAAGGAAGAGGAAATAAAACAGAATTTCATTGATCTTATTGCACATGCTGCAAATTTAAATCAAAATGCTAATTTGAATGTGTTGAAATGTATCGGAAATTCTGTGGTTAGGCATCAAAATAAACTAGGGCATTTTATCTACAGGGTTATGTGCTATTTGACACAAGATAAAACCTGATTTAAGTCTGCTGGACAGTATTTTCTTACAGTATAGTTTGTCTTGACAAGGTCAGAAAGAGAGGGAGGACAAGAAAGAAATGGATGCATTATTAAACCCTATTTTATCCTAAAAAAAATTAGCTCTGCAGGACACACTCCATTTGTCCAATATATATATATATATATATATATATATATATACACACACACACACACACACACACACATATATATATCATATGGTGGGAAATATTTAGTTAAAGTGTAGTTCCAAAAGTTTATTTCAGTGAAAGCTTCTTTTTGTCTTTGAATTCTTATTGGATTATTATTGACTAACTTCCAATAGCCAGAAATTTTAAAAAAATGTGTGTCTAGATGGGTATTTTCTGTTCAGTTCATCATAGTAGTCTTTTAATCACCTCAAATGAAGGTCACCAAACTGTCAGTTGGCTTGTCAAGCATTTATAACAGTAAAATATAACTAAACATCCCCTGTAGGGTTTTAAGACTACCTGTTACAATCAATTCTCCTCTCTGCTACCCATCTACTGCACATATGCATGTAAGCCTCCTAGTATTCAATTGTACCAAAACCTGTATTATCAATTTTCCTTGGATTGGGCTATTCATTCAATGCATTTTGATACTCTTAAAAGGACAAATATTGGTGTAATAATCAAGAGATTTTATACGCATTGAGTTTAATTTGCCAACAAGAGAAGTGGGAATGTCTCTGATGTCATTGGGGTTGGATGAATTGAGAAGCGAGTGGAGAGGTGGTTTCTCAGGTTATTTCAAGCGTTAGGCATGTTGGCACATTGAACAATGAAATTCCTTAGTCTCCCCCCCCCCCCCCCCCACACACACACAATTAGTTCCACCACTTTGCATCTGTTCTCATTACAAACTCAATACAATACTGCACTGTCCAATATGGTAGCCAGTAGCCCATGTGGCTATTTAACTTTAAAATGAAAACAAATTAAAAATACAGTGTTTCAGTTGCACTAGCCATATTTCAAGTGCTCAGTAGCTCCATGGTGCTAGATGCTGCTGTAATGAACAATGCCGATCACAGAACATTTCCACCATCACAAAAAGTTCTATTGGACAGCACAGAGCATGTTCTCAGATTTCCATATGCTTTCCCTGTCTGTGCTTCCACTCTAAAAATTTAAGTCTCAGAAATTCTGCCTGCTTGATTGTCCTTTCTTTTTAAAAGAAAGAGTAGTTGAGTTTTAAGTGATTGATTTTTTTAGTGCACTTTGCATGTTTGCTGTAGGGGTTCCTTCTTAATAATTACAGTAGTGCTCTTCTGTTCTGAATATACATTAAAACATTTTTTAGCAGGGCTATGATGAAGTGTACTTTCACCACTCCTCTTTGGTGGTGTGGTTCAGTGCCTTGCTTTTAATTTATAGAAACACCACTGCTGCACAGTAAATTATATTGAAATAAGTGTGGTGTATCATGACATAAATATCCCCTGAAAATGAGGAAAAACAAGTTTGACACTCAGGTGGCTCATACATCACTCAGATATTAGAAAATGGATTGAACTCTTGTTGATAGGAAGTAAGTGTATAGAAGATGATTTCAGTAAAATGTAAGAAAACAGAAAAAAAGGTAATAGGGATTATTTTTAGCTCATTTGCCTTACTTTGTTGTGTTTAGGGATAGAAATGTAGGTCATTAGCAGGTGGCCATTGTTTAAGAGTGTTGTACTTTCCTGTTACTCCCTGATCAGTGTGTCTTTCTGCAAGTGTTGGTGTTGACAATATTTATCTCTGTTCTTCTGTGAATGCTCTCATTTGCATTGCATTCATTTGTTGAATTCATGCATTCTCCACTGTGTCATTTCCCCTTCATACTTCAGTTTTATTTTGCTCTTCACATCAATGCAGGTTTATAATTCTTCTTAACTCTCAAATGCATTGGGTATTTAATAGAGAAGTAGCAGAAATTTCTCCTTTCCTGTTGTGCATCAGCCTAGAAAGCAGAAGGCATTCTTGGAAAGGAAAGGTATAGGATGAAATGAAAAGTGTTATGGGAGGTGGTGTCAATAAAGATGTCAGGACAGGCTGCATTTAGAAGTAAATTATGGAATTAAGAAGGTCTGGTAACTATGGCCAAACATAAGTAGGAATTTCTAAAGCGGGCTGCTATGGACCCATCAATTCAAAAGCAATCTGTGTTTGCCTCTTCTCTGCTTTTGTCCAGACAATGGCTGAGCATCAGAGCAGCAGGCTCCTAAGAGGAGAAGTAATTTCTCAACAGTTTGCTGTTTGGGATGCCATCATAATTTAATCATACTCATACCGAAAACTGTACAACAAAATGCATTGTGAGACAGTGATTGGCACCTAGAATCACTTATTATTTTGTCAAGACTTTGACATGCCAATCAATTGCATGAGCAATGTATGCTTGCTTGAAATTGATCATGAAGCACCTCATGTTAAGCATCTTGATAGTCTTAGCTGACACAGACCATTTTTGGGCTTTAGAGCTTTCATTGTACTTCTATATTGTAACTAAGGGGGGTGACAAAAAATATGAGCTATTGAAATCATTTCAAGGCAGAATAGTATTTTTTATAATGGACTCCATTGTTTAAGAGTATTACACTTTCCTTATTTAATGATTGCCTCCATGATTATCAAAGTAAAATGAGTTTATTATAGATAATTTTAAAGTTACAAGAAAATATTCAAAAATAATTAATCCTACTAGTCACAACAATATTGTTTATAATTTATAGCTGTTTCCTTCCAATTTCTTCAAATTACCTGAGTGTACTTTGGAAGACTGTCTTTTTAAGAAAAAAACTAGTTTGTTACCATATCTCATTTCATTAAAAATGATTTAAAAACCTTATTTTGATAGGATACAATACAGAGATATACAGTAATTTACTAATCATTTATAATTGGATAGTTTCCTATTATAAATGAACCTGTGATGGACATTTTTGTGTAAATTTTATATGAATTTTTGCATTCCTATGATTATTATATGAAGTGAAATTATGGTATAGATATATACATTAAAGAAATGCAATACATTATCATAGATTGCTTTGCACTAGCAATGTGTAAAAGTGATATCATTTACCATACTTTTATTAACACTAATTTATCTTTTAAAAATTGGTTAATTTCATAGTGAAAATCAGTGTTCCATTGAAAACTGTATGTCTTTGACTATTTCTGAATAAACAAATTTTATATTTTTATTATCTCTTATTTATTCTGTCACTTAATGGACTCTACCTACTTTTCTGTTAGAACTTTAGTGATTTTAATTGATTGCCTTAAACTATCGATTAAGACTATAACCTATTTATAACCTAAATTCTTGCTACAGTTTTACTTTTGCTCTGTAACTGTTTTTATTTTAAGATATAGGAGTTTTCCTGTTTAAATCTGTGAACTCTTCCCTTTGGTATTTCTTCATTAATTTTACAGATAAAAAGTAATTCTTTTTTATGGAAGACAAGACAGACACTAAGATTTTTAAAAACATATTGTAACATTTTACTTTTACTCTTAACTCTGTAATTGTGTTCACGTTATATTGATGTCAAAGGAGATGTGGCTCTGACTCTTGCTCTTCATACAATAGGTGGGATATACAGTGCGTGGTAAAGAGATACTGAACATTATGAATAATTACATGGCATAGGTTGGATCCAAGCCTTTTATTTATTTATTTACTAGAGGCCTGGTGCATGAATTCGTGCACAGATGGGGTCCAGCCGGCCCACGCGGATGGGGGCCCATTGGGCTGGGCCGGCAGGGGGGAGGGGCTGCAGGTGGTTGGCTGGCTGGCCCCGCACCTGATCGGGGTTGGGGGCCGATCGAGGCCCGGATCAGGCTGGTTGGCTACCACAGTGCACATCATAGCCACTGGTCGTTCCAGTCATTCTGGTCATTCTGCCATTCTGGTCGCTGGGCTTTTATTTATGTAGATTTATTTTGCCATATGTCAGTGAATCATACTGCTTTAATTTCCATAGTTTTATAATATATTAGTATCATACTGGCTGATGTGGCTCAGTTGGTTGGAGGCAAAAGGTGGTGGTTCAATTCCTGGTCAGGGCACATGCCTAGGTTGTAGATTCCATCTCTGGTCAGAAATAGCCAGTTGATGTTGCTCTGTGGCATTGATGTTTCTCTCTCTCCCTCTCCCTTCCTCTCTCTAAAATCAATAAAATATATATATACTAGTATTAGTATCTGGTAAGATCAAACAAACAAACAAACAAAAACAACACTTTTCTCCTTTTTCCTAAAATTTTCTTGGAAATTCTGACCTCTTAATTTTTACAGGTGAACTTTGATACCACTTGTCAACTTCATGAATATTTGGCCTTTTTACTAGGCATTGGGAAGGATTTGAATTTCAAAAATATATCATGTTTCCATTGAGGAATATAATATATATCTATGTTTGGGCATTCTTTTATGCCCCTTATGTCCCTAAGAAAAATTTGGCAGTTCTTTTAGGATTCAATGGAAATGCCTCAGATCTTATCTTCTCCTTGAAGATTATACAATGACTATGCTTTTTACCGCTTACATTTATTAAGGTAAAAATATGTATTTTTCTGTTCCCTATTTTGCTTTCTACTCCTTTTACTACAACCTATTTTTTTTTATTGAGGTGAAATTCATATAACTTTTATTAACCATCTTAAAGCGAACAATTCAGTGGTATTTATTATACTCATACTGTTGTACAGCTAATACTCCTAGCCAGTTCCAAAACATGTTCACCATGCAAAAAAACCCCAAAACAAAACAAAAAAACAACAAAACACCATGCCCTTTAAGCATTTACTTTTTGTTCCTCTTGCTCCAGCCCCTGACAACCACCAACCTGAGTTCAGACTCTATAGATTTAGCTATTCTGAATACTTCTGTAAATAGAATCATATGCTATATGACCTTTTGTGTCTGACTTCCCTTTATTGAGCAAACTATTTTAGAGATTCATCCTCATTTTAGAATATCTCAATACTGTATTCCTTTTAATGGCTGAATGATATTCCATTGTCTTTGTATACCACAATTTTATTATTCATTTATCCATTGCTGTAGTTGTGGTTTGTTTCCATGTCTTAACCACTGTAAACAATATAGCTATAATCATGCATCAGGTACATGTATTGTTTGAATACTTATTTTTAGTTTTCCTAGATGTAGATCTAGGAGTGGAATCTCTGGGCCATATGGTCAATCTATGTTTAAGTTTTTGAGAAACTATCTAAATCTTTTCCCCAGTGGTTGAATCATTTAACATTCTCACTGGTAACATACAATGGTTCCCGTGTCTCTAAATCCTTGCTAATACTTATTTTCTTTTTTTAATGTTTATTGATTATAGCCATTGTATTAGTGTAAAGTAGTATCTCATTTTGATTTTCACTTGTATTTTCCTAATGAAGAATGATGCAGAACATATTTTAATGTGCTTCTTGAGCAAAACATACTGTTTTAAATTGTTTAATGCTACGAAATTTATTTTTGCAATTTTTTATTTGGATATAGTTTTGTAAAATTTTTATCATTTACTGAGACATTTATGTTTGCATTTCAACCTTTAAGTCCTTTTATATCACAGTATCTCCATTAATTTTGATTAATTTCTCAGTTAACTGGAGAATATCTTTTTTTAAAGGGATTTATGTGTTAGATTTTCTGAGCCCTTGCTTATCTGATTTATTATTATTATTATCATATAACTTGACTTATTAAAAAATACTTGGCTTACAAGATTTTCCTTCTTAATTACATTATTGTGAATGTTGCTCATTTGTGTCTCTCATGATATTTAAATTGAAGGGGAGATGTTTGATGCCAACCAGAATTTTGTTTCTTTGAAGATAAGCAGTTTTTTTTTCAGAGGTTTGCAGATTTATTTCTTCTCTCTTGGGCCTCATATTGAAAGCCTTTACCCAGGGCAGGTGTAGGTGAACCTGTAAGAGAAGTTCCCTTTGCTAGTAGTTTTGTGTTGATCATGATGTACTCTCTTGATTTTCAACCTCCTTGTCCCCCTTTAGGTTAAGATTTTGTCTTTAAGTTTCTGAAGTTTTTCCTCAGTCTTGTCCTTGAGTTTGCTTTTATTCTGTTCTCATTTTCTCCTCCCATTGTAATATGTGAAATTCAAAAGGTACATCTGTTTTCTGGTCTTCCCAGTAATCTCTCCTCATGTCAATTCTTTGTCTTGTTCTAAGTTCTGGATAAGCAGTGCATGCCGCTGTCCGCATCAGTGTTTTGAATTTCTGCGTGCTCATCGTACACTTGTTGTGAGGAGTACAGATTCTGTTTTTCATCCTGTGTATGAGTTTCCCTCCTTACCAGGCCCAATTCTTTTTAGTCTCTGAGCTCTTTGCCTTTGCCTCTCTTCTTAGATTATTTTAAAGACTGCATGGCTAGCAAATGGGAGGACTACAGTTTAACCCCAGGCCTGTGTGACTGGAAACGTGTGCTCTTGTGGTTTTTAAACAATTTTCAAAGAAAATACACTAAATATATGAAAAATAATTAAAAGAAGAAGAATGATAGGATGTGCTTACTTAAAAAACCACACTTGGTTGCCAAGGGTTTTATCCTGTGAATGACTCAAAGGTAAAGAGTCGTAGATGCTTTACAATTGCCTGTAGCAGATGCTATGCACCTGTTAGACCATTACCTTGTACATAAATATAGAATATGTCTCTCCAGAAAGAAAAAGATGAACTACTACAGGAGGATGGGAAATTCCACTCCTTACCAGCATCTCTTCTGTATTTGTGACTAGTTTCTTTGCTGTTATGTGTTGAGTTATGGGCATTCCAGCACATTCCACAAACGTCACATTTTGGTAGTTTGTAAAGCAGGGAAAGCATGAGCTTCGGCGAGTTTTACAGAGGGGAGTTTGCACAACTGTCCCACACTTTCAAATTGTGTGAATTTGACCATCTTACCTCACCTCTGAGTGTCACAGTCTGTACAAATCCCATCCTAATGGGTCTTGAGGATTGAATGAGATGTGGCTACATTTATGAACCCAGTTGGTATATGGTAACCCTCAGAAATCATATCTCTTATTCAGTATTCATCTACAGAGTGCTATGAATCAGGTACCATGCTAGGTCCTGGAGACTTAGTTATGAATAAGACATAATATCTGTCCTCAAGGAGTTCAGAATTTAAGAGGGCATATGGAAAAGGAAACCAGCAGTAATAATATTCTCTGATAAGACTGTGCTAGGGAGAGACTCTAAACTTATTCACCCTTTTGTACTCCAGTGCCTAGCATGGTTCCTGACCCCTGAATGCTCCTTAACGGTGGTAGCCTGAATGGTTATTCTACGTGCACTGGGTTTACATACATGAATAATGGCCAGGATAGAGTTTCCCAAAGGCAGGGAATGGGAGCAGAAGAGGGCCATTACTCAGGGAAGGTTTATAAGTAGAAGTTTCAGTTCAACTGATGTTTTCTGCCTCCTTGTTTCCTTTGTAAATTGGATTAAATTTTTGCTCTGCCAAGAGACTTGATTATTTCAAGGAACTTTGCTTGCAACATATCTTTTTGGTAAAATGAAATCTTTTGTAATGTAAATAATCACTTCCTAATTTATATGTGGAGCAAGTTAAGATTTTTGTATGTCAGATTTTTTTCTTTTTTTTTCAAAAGATAGGTACAATGGTCTATCTTTGCAATAAGTAAAAACATCTTTACAGTAATTGAATGAGAAATTGATTGAATTTAATCTTCATTCTTTCACATTCTATAGAGAATAAAGAAGCATTTTAAAAATGTATAAATGTCCTCACTGAAGTGAGTAAAGAAGGCATATTTGTGTCAAGATTTGATTGGAAGTTAAGACTTCTCTTTTTCATTATAAATCAGTTTATCTTTACAAATCACTTCTCCAGGATGCAGTTTTCCCATATGCTAAATGTGGTATTTGGACTAGAGTATTTCTATGTCCTATTGCAGCTCTGAAAGTCTCTTATAGAAAAGAGAAAAAGATTAATGACAAACTTGTCTTATAATTAGGGCAGTAAATTGCGAACAGTATGCTAGTACAAATAAAAATGACTCAATATGTAGCTTAAGATCAAGAAGTTTGAATTTTACAAAAATTACGGATAATTATGCTTATTTTAGAATTTTAGAAAATGCCATTCAATAACTTAAAAGAAGGTAATATTTACATAGTCTATAAGAAGAAAAGTTGTTATCATATAAATACAATAAGAGAAGTTTGGCTTTGATATTCTAATATTGAGTTGCTTAAATGAATCAGAGCAAGCTCATGTGCATACACACACTAAATAAGTTCCAACTCAGATTTTGGTCCTAGTATAACGATCTGTTTAGTTATCCTAAATAGCAAGAGGCAGAATCCTCAAGAAAAAAAAGTGAAACAAACATGAAAAGCCCACCTATTATTTTATTTTATTTTTAAATATATTTTATTGATTCTTCACAGAGAGGAAGGGAGAGAGATAGAGAGAGCTAGAAACATCGATGAGAGAGAAACACCGACCAGCTGCCTCCTGCACATCCCCACAGGGGATGTGCCCGCAACCCAGGCACATGCCCCCGACCGGAACCAAACCCGGGACCTCTCAGTCCGCAGGCCGACGCTCTATCCACTGAGCCAAACCGGTTTCGGCAGCCCACCTTTTATTAATCTCCTGCTCTGACACTTTTATTCTCTGCAACACAAGGTTCAATACATCCTGAGAATTTCAATTTTGTTTCAACATCAATTACTTTCATCAAAAATTTAATTTATATTTCTTTATGAATTAAAATTTCTTTATAAATTTGGGGAGATTTCGTCTATTGTCTCATCTTTGATATTTAGAAATACATTAAAATACATTAACCTGAGAAATAATGGGTATGTAAAAGAATTGTCACCTTGCATTCATTAATTCATTCATTCACATATTTTCTGTGAGCAGACATTAGGATACTTTTTTGATGTGTCAATTATACTTTTGAACCACATGTGTCACTTGCCACATCTGCCTATTGACCACTTAATATGTAGCTAGTCCTAATTGAGATGTGCTTTAAATATAAAATACATACCAAATTTCAAAGGCTTTAAAAAAGATAAAGTATCTATATAATATTTTGATTACATATTGAAACAATATTTTGAATAGATTGGAATAAATACAATATATTTAAAAATGAGTCTCAACTATTTCTTTAAATTTTTTAATGTGGCTACTAGAAAATTTGAAATTCCTTATGTGGCTTATACTATATTTTTATTGGGCAGTGTTACCACAGAGCTAAGTAAATTTATTGTTGAGTACTGATGTGTTAGTCCTGACACAGTGTATAAATATATGGATGATGATTCATTAGATCTTATCTATGAGACATTTGTGTCATATAAGAAATAATTCTCATTTTTTCATTCATCAATGAAAGAGGAATATATGAAGACAGAAAGGAAGAGTCTATAAATGACTGGAAAACTTGATCCACTTTGTGGCTTTTCTTATTCTGAAATATTAGAATGTGTTTGAACTTCCTGATGTGGACCTAGATTTATAAATACCCTTAAACTTCCTTGGCTTTCTAGAAAACTAGTTTTTCTTCATTAATATGTAAAAACCTGTGTATTATTCAAAAACATACTTCTCTTGGCTACCTTCTTAAATATCCACAGCTGTAAAATGGAGCCTTTCAGATGCACATGACTTATTTCTCTCATAACTTTTTACTAGTATATCATAATTTACATTGAGTTGTTGTTACTTTTTTTGGCCTTTCTTTTTAAATTATGTGTCCAGCCTTCTCCTGGCGTATTTACTTATGTTATATCTAGTTGGTGGTGTAATAGTGTCTAACACATAGTGAGCTCTCCAAAAATATTTATGGAATTAACAGATCTCCTGCTGAAGTTTAAGAGATTAAGTGTACTTCCTCCACCCTCATCCTTCATCAAAGTTATTTTGGCTTTATGTTGTCACATGTCAGAATTACTGTGAAGACTTGAGCAAACCATTATGAACACTTGTATCAGCCATAGTTGATTGATAAATTGGGTGGCATTATTTATTTAATTTTTGTTTTCTGTTGTTTTTTTAAAAGTAGGTTTTAAATATATATTTTTAGAGAGAAAGGAAGGGAGAGGGAGAGATAGAAACATCAATGAGAGAGAAATATCAATCAACTGCATCCTGCACGCCTCCTCCTGGAGATTGAGCCCCAACCCGGCATCTGGGGTGATAGGAAATCGAACCTGTGACCTCTTGGTACCTGGGAGGACACTCAACCAACTGAGCCACACCAGCTAGGCTTATTATTTGTTTTCTAATTTTAAAATTGTTTTTATTATAAAATGAAATAATTAAATATTGATAATTTAGTTAATATTTTGATCATACAACTGCTCCAAATGGTTTCTTGGACATTTTCATGTTTAGAGATTGCTTTTGAATAAATTCATTCAATATTTGAAATAATAAAATTTTCTTTTCTCTGCTGTAATTCTCACATGGTCCTTGTTGGTGTTTTCTTGTTCATTAACCCTCCCCATTTTTCTGTATTTAGGAATTATTCCTACTTGACAATAGCTTAAATGATTTCCCCAAGATTACACAGTGACTGCAGCTAAGCCAGAGCTCACCATCCATGTCCTTGATCTCATGCTCTTTTCCTCCGGTTTAACCTATCAGCAGTCTAAGCAAGAAGTCGGATTCTGGATTATGAAGTCGTTTTCCCACTTCTCCACTGGCTCCTTCTTCCCCACGCCAATGTTACTGATGGCCCTCCACTCAGAACCAGAGACTATTTCACTCTTGTAAATAACCTCTATATCCTACTGATCAGGACAAAACTTCTTGTTTGTTTTATATTTGTTTGTTTTTAATCTCTTTTCATTATGATATTCATTAATAGGAATGGATTTTTTTATTAATTAGGTTTCATTTCTCCCCAACATTTAATAATGAAGAACCTGAAGCTCAGGGGATGAAAAGAAGAAGAAGAACTGTTTTATTCTGTTCAATATAAACTGCCATTCAGAGGCTTCGCAGGCCGCTTTGTCAAATTTCCTTGGAGAGTATTCTTATAGAACCATCAGTTTTTACATGATGGCAGTGGGACTGCTGCTGCTCCCACAAATCCTTGGTTGCTGGTTACATCTTGAGAAATTAACCCAAGAGAACTGCTGGAGCACAAACAAATCCAAATCTTATTTTAATATGAAAAAGTGAGATATTTATGTGGTTAAAATTCAAAAGGTACAGAAGAGCATATAGTCTCCCTCCCATCTTAGCCTCCTGGCACTAGGTTTCTCATTGGTAGTCAACCACTTCCATCGATTTATATGAAAGAAAAGGATGCATTTGTTTGTATGTGCACAAAATATGCACACCGCTTTACTCTTTGCTTTTTTAACCTCATGATTTATTTTGAAAAATCAATAAAATTTATTTTGGAAAAATAAATCATGTTAGTATATAATGAACTTTTTAATGGCTGCATCCTATTCCATTGTATGTTGTATCATTTCACAGAATTCTATTATTGAACTCTTAGATTATTTATTTATATATTTGCTATTACAGTAGTCCCGCTTATCTGTGGTTTTGCTTTCTGTGGTTTTAATTATCTATGGTCAACTGTGGTTTGAAAATATTAAATGGAAAATTCCAGAAATAAATAATTCATAAGATTTAAATTATGTGCTGTTCTGAGTAGCACAATGGAAACTCTCTCTGTCCCATTCTGTCCCTCTCGGGACATGACTCGGCCCTTTCTCTGTCTTATCCATGCTGTGTACATTGCCTGCCTGTTAGTCACGTAGTAGCTCTCTCGGTATCAGGTCGACTGGCATGACATCGCAGTGCTTGTGTTCAAGTAACCCTTATAGTAGCCTAACACTACATCACAGTGCCTACCTCGTTCACCTCACTTCATCCCATCAAGTAGGCATTATATCATCTCATGGCATCACAAGAAGTTTAGTACAGTAAAATACAATAGTCTGAGAACCACATTCATATAATTTTATTATAGTATCTCAATATATAAAAGGTTAATATGCTAAGTGTCTGAATGTCCTACTGGTAACTAAGATGTGCACTGACAACCAGGGGGCAGGCGCTCAATGCAGGAGCTGCCATGATGCACACAGAGAAACGGCACTGCGGACCTGGTGCCCACAAAGCAATACTCAGTTTCCCCCAAGTGAGACACAGGCCCTGCCACCACCCCGGAGTGACAGGCCACCAAATCGCAGCCAATGCTGCCAAGACCCCATGGAGCAAAATGCAGCCCACAGTCCAGCCCAGCCTGGAAAGGTGACTGTGGGCACCGGGTAATGACATCACATTTTTGTTGACATTCTGAAGCCAAAATTGTCAACAGAATATGTCTGAAGACCAACTATTGCCACAATGTACCTCTGAGGCTGAAAGAAATCGATGTCATCTACAGAATATGTCTGAAGAATAGTCATCGACAAGTACTGCCAATACTGGTGGGAGCTGCCTTCATAGCAAAAATGAGGTAAATGAGGATGCAGTTATCGGACACAGTTGTGGTAGAATGACTTGCATGTCAGTTTTGCCTATCCTTAAATTTCTCCGATGAAAAACCATCTGATGGAAAATTTACTTGATGTTGTAGCAAAGGCAAAGTTTGTCCAAATGATATATATTTTCCCAATTGCCTGTCATATTTTAAAAAACTTAATGATAAATGGAGATTCTGACTGTAAAAATTTCATGGAAAATATTTGTTGTTATATCATGTTATTGTTTATTTATTAATAAATTTATATATTATTTTCATGTACATTTTACTAATTTTCTTTCATCTCTGACACTTCTATTATAGAAAAGGGCGAATAGCAATATTAAAACATTTCTTCTAATTAATTTCCTTTCAATGTGCATGAATTCATGCATCAGGCCACTAGTAGCATTATAATTGTTCTATTTTATTATTGTTGTTATTGTTTTACTGTTCCTAATTATAAGATAAACTTATCATAGATATGTATGTATAAAAAAACCACTATATTATACATAGGGTTTGGTACTATCTGTGGTTTCAGACCTCTAGTGAAGGGTCTTGGAACATATCCCCCACGGATAAGTATATATATATATATATATATATACTTTAGAAGGTCAAATTCCTAGAAGAGTAATCGCATAAGATGATATACTCATTTGTAATTTTGTTTTAAGACTTTTATACATTTTCAGGGAAAAAGAATACATGCTTATGACACACAATTCTTTTAAAACAAGTAAAGAATTAAAAATAAGTCTCCCTTTCAACTTTCAAGAGAGGCAGTCATTACTAGTACCCCTTTTGTAAACCTCCAGAGACTGTCTGACATATATAAGCATGGGTGGTATGAGTGTTGGATATACGGATGTTCCTTGACCTATGTTGAGGTTACAGCCTGATAAACCCATTGTAAATTGAAAATATCACTAGTTAAAATGCATTTAATATACCTAAGCTACCAAACATCATAGCTTACCCTAGCTGGTTTCTACTGAATGTGTAATTTGAATCATTGTAAGTCGAGGACTGTCTATGTTACATAGATACCTTTTATCATAAAAATTATCTTATTCTTTAATTGCTCTATAGCACTGGTTCTTAGCCAGAAGTGATTTAACACCCTCAAAGGACAATTGATATCTTTAGATATTTGTAGTTGTCACAAGTGGTTATGCTACTAGCATCTAAGAGGTCGAGCTCAGAGGTGCTACTAGATATTCTGCAATACACAGGATAGCTTGTCCCTACCCCCACCCCACCACCACCAAGAATGACTTTTCTGGTCCCTAATGCCAGTAGCGTCAAGGTTGGGAAACTGGTCCCTGAGGCTCAAAAGGCTTTTTCCAAGAAGTTGATTTTTATAGAGATTCCAGGCTTCAGTGCTGCCATTCATGTTAGTAGCATCACTTCTCCTCTTCCTCCTTCTCCAAAATGAACCATATTTGTTGTATATCTCACCAGCAAGAATGACGGTTCCACTGAGGTTAATTATACTCAGCTGGTCTCTTTAGAATGACTAGAAATACAGTGCCAGTATCCTGCCCATATTGTCCCAGGTGTTCTCATTTTTGGTTTATTCCCTCATTTTGATGAAGCACATCCTCTGGTAGTTTGCTGAGAAAGGGTATATGAAAGATAAATTTGGAGGGACCTTGAATTTCTATAATGTTTTTATTTCATTCTCCACCTGATTGATGTTTTATGGGAAATTCTAGGGAAGAAGTAATTTGACTTCAAAATTTGAGGCTATTTCTTCATTGTCATATAGCTTCAGTGATATTGAAACATTTCTATGATGTTTGCCTGTAACCTTCTCTGGATATTCTGAATTTTCCCACTGATGTGTGTGAGGTGGTATGAATAAGATTGTTCAATGTGTTTGATTCTCAGTGGGCTTCTAATCTGAAAATGTACCCTTCCATTCTGGAAATTTTTTTAATAACTTCATTGATTTATTTTATCTTCTCTTTGTTCCAATTCTGACATTGCTATTTTGATGTTGGAATTTGCACACCATTTGCTTTCTTATTTTTTTCACTTATTTTTTTCTTCTTCACTGCTTAGGAGTTTGCCGCAAATTTTTACTCTAACTCTTCTGTTGATTCACTTTCTCATTTTTATTATAGTCTTAATTTTAAGACCTTTTTGTCTTCTAAATGTTCTTTTTATTCTATCCTATTCCTGTTTCTAAATGCAATGTTTGTTCTCTCTGATGGTTAGTGAGAGTAACATGCTTCTGTTTTTACTTTTCTTCTCTTTAGTCTGTTTCTTCTAAGTAGCCATATTCTGTTGTTTTCATCTGGTACCTACCTTCTATGTTAGCTATTTCATCAGCTATCTTGTAATCTTTGTCCATTTTGGTTAAGCAGATTCAAAGTTATAAGTGCATAAATCAGGCTGCTGACTGAATTTCATCGTTGACTAGTCCAGGTGCACCATGTAAAGAACCCCACTGCCTGCAATCTTTGCATTTTTCCTTTTGAACGTGTCAGTTTCCTTAAAGAAGGAACTTCCAAACTCATGTGGAAGGCCACAGCTATTCTAGAAGCCTTGTGGGGAAAGGGATAGGGTTCTCAGATTGCATATGGTCACTTAATCTCCCTGTTTTTGGTCTTCAACTGCTCCTGGTTATCCCTTAGTTTATCTATCTCCAGAGAATAACCTCCAGACCTCCTACTCTTACTTCCACAATGTAGTCCTGGCAGTTGGACCAGGCATCCAATATCTTCTCCAACAGCTTTAATACAATCCTTCTTATCTTAGCTACACACTTTCCTACAGCACCATTCTCTCTTCCAGTTCCATAGGTTACTGAAGCTCTGGGTCCTAAACCATTTGTGGATTTTGTGATATAATGGGCTGTGTTTCACCTCTCCATACTGTTGGCCTGGGGTGCTTTATTCAATGGTGCCAAATCATTTGCTGCTAATGTCTTCTTACCACCTAAAACAAATTTATGGCTAAAATCTCTTTTCATGTTTTCCTTATTCTTATGCATTCATGTCTTTAAAAAAGTAATCTTTGCTGTAGTTTTAGTGTGGGATCAGGAGAGAGCATTCAGTGTGGCTGCAGGCTGCCATCCTAACGCAGAACTCTTTGTAGTACAAATCTCATTTAGAGATTCCATTATGGAAGAGTATTGGTAGAGTTGGCCTTCTCTCTTCCCTATTTGCTGCTGCTATGTCCTAATTCGGATTTCCACTCTGGCTCCTGGATCCTTGGTGCTGAGCTGCTGCAACTATTTCTAAAGCAAAACCAGGTCTCCAATTCACCGCACTGACAGCTGTGGAATGGATGTGGCACTACTGCTGCTGTAAGATTAGTTGGCTTTTCATGAGTTTGCTGTTGCTTTATGCTCCTGACTACACTTTTGCTTGACTCACCTTTGAACCTAAGGAATGTGTGCATAATTTTTTTGAAAATGTTTGGTATGCCAATATCTTAGATTACTCTTTGTGAGTGTTTTAATGGCTGGAAGCTGTGAGTTGAGGCCCATGAACCAGCTTCGTGATTTATAGGACACCTTTACAAAGGGAAACATATTCACTGACTCCTCTTTAAACTAAGGGGATACTGTATTTGTGAATTGACTTTAATTCACTGATCTTTAAGGTTTTTATAAATCTAAAACCATTCATCTTTAAAAGATGCTAAGGATTTTGTCCCCTCTAGGGATAATAAATGCCAGGGGACTAAAAGACCCTAAAACTCTATGAGATCAGTCATTTATGTTAACCCAGAAAATGATTTCAGGGTTCTTGATTCTTATTCTGTTTCCTGACAAACAAATATGACAATTAGTTATGTGCAAGATATTGATAAAATTGTTTGTTTTGTACTATGTTCAAACTAATTTTGAAACTATTGTCATTTTAAGGACAATTCTAGGTTCTGCCTATAAAGTGATCTTTTAATGCCTCTACCCAAGTTTTCTAATCTAGAATTTTGCCTTTTGGGTTAGTACAGTTAGATTGGATATGTACAATTTATTTTTGTTCCTGGTCTAGATTGCTGTCTTCTAATAAAACCTTAAGGACATTACAATTTAATATAATTTTCACATGTCATGAAACATTCCTCTTCTTTTTTAAACATTTACAAATATAAAAACTATTGGTAGTTCACAGATACACAAAAACTGGTGGTGAGTCAGATTTGGCCTACAGGACATTGTTTGATAACCCTGGTTTAAAACTTTTGTCTTGGGATGAGTGTCATTCCTCTTATGTCAAATATCAGCTATGACACATTAATCTGAATGTCTGTTGGTATAAAAACACTGTTTGAATTGAGGTAGCCATGCTCAAGTTCTCACTTTGATGGGATAATTTTTCAAAGCCAGTTTAAAGTACTCCTGTATACCCTTTTGACAACCTTTTTCTCTCTTTCCCAACATTTTTTATTATTATTTCACTTTGGGTCTTTATTTGTAAACATTTTAAAAAAAATTTTATTTATTGATTTTAGAGAGAGAGAAAGAGAGATAGATAAGATAGAAACATAGATTTATTGTTCCAGTTAGTATGCATTCACTAGAGGCCCAGTGCATGAAATTCGTGCATGGGAAGGTTCCCTAGGCCTGGCCAGCAATCATGGCCAATCTGTGGGGCGACCAGTGGGGCGATCAGGGGGCCCCTTCTGGCACCCGCTTTGGCTGGCCTGGCCCCACCCGCTCGCCGGCCCCACCCCCTGCCGCCACCACAGTTCACCTCCCTCTGTGGGAGGTTACCGGCGGGGCAATCAGGGGGTCCCTGCTGGCACCCACTTTGGCTGGCCTAGGGCTTAATTGCTGGAGTTAGTTCCTGCATTGAGCATCTTCTCCCTGGTGGTCAGTTCATGTAATAGCAACTGGTCTTTCCACTGGTCATTTCGCAGTTTGGTCAATTTGCATATTAGGCTTTTATTATATAGGATTGTTGCTTCTTGTATATACCCTAACTGGAGATTGAACCTGCAACCTTAGCATATCAGGACACAGCTCTAAACAACTGAGCTACTCAGCGAGGGCTGTCTGTGTACTTTTATTTATTTATTTATTTATTTATTTATTTATTTTTATAATGTTCATCTGAGGATATTTTTTTTCCATTGATTTTTAGAGAGTTGGAGAGTGGAAGAAAGGGAAAGAGAAAGAGACAGAGAGAGAAAAGAAGAGAGAGAGAGAGAGAGAAAAAGAGAGAGAGAGCACGATATTGATGTGACATAGATCGGTTGCCTCCACACATACCTATCCTGGCCAGGATCGGGCCTACAACTCGGGTACATGCTTTTGACCAGGAATGGAACCTGGACTTTTTGTTCCATGAGCTGATGCTCTAACCACTGAGAAAAACAGGCCAGGGTCCATCTGAGTACTTTTAAGTAATTTCAATTTTTTGAGTAAAGATTATATATTATACACTGTGCTAGTTGCTTAAGACAGTAATCACTTCCAGGTAGATAGAACACAATTGTGGAAGAATTTTTCTTTTTTTTCTACAAAAATTTAACAACCTATTCATCTAAGGTATAGGAAAGGTTGGGATCTACAAGTGTGTACATCAGCAGAAATTGTGTAGGTATTTATTCTCTGACCTCATGTTGTAAATGGAAAATGCACACACACATTCTTCTGCATGCATTTATTTCTATTTTTGGGATGCCAGCAGTATTAACATGGTAATAGGCTCCATGTAAATTTTTAAAATATTTTCCCTACTGTAAAGAAACTTCTCTCTAGACACCATCTGGTAATTTATTCTTAAATTTAAACTTCCTTAAAAAAATCTTCATTGTAAAGATGTATTTTTTTTTGCAAAGATAGGTCTCTACTTAGTAAAGATTCATGATTAAATGAGCTTAGAACATTAGGGAAGCCTAGATGATGAGGTCTATGCACTGAAAATAAAAACAGGAACATTAAAAATGAAGGAGGCCAGTCAAAGGCTGGAGAATCAAACAACAACACAATTATAGATTTCATGATGGTTATAGTAATATAGTCTCAAATGAATAATCCTTTATTCTGTAGAGGGGATTGGCATTTGTGCAATATTCTTTAGTTAAATTTCAATTTATTGGATTTTTGCATCACTGCAGATTGATCTATTGAATTTGTCACAGTGGCCTTGTTTTTACTTTAATGTGTTTAATACCTGCTGGATCAGAATGCCAATCAATTTAGTTTAATTTCATTAAGTTTGCTAAAGCTTTTTAAATTAAAGTCATTGCTGACATTACCAGTAACAAAATGTAGGTAACATACCCTCATATATTATTGTTCTAGAAAATAGATTGGTAATATATGTTCTCTCTAACATTTTCTTACTTGGATTTTTAAATTCCCTTAATTATTTACAAGACTATAAATCATTTAACATTTTTAAATTTTAATTATCTGCATGATCATTGCTTAGTATTCTGTGCCAAACTTTAAACTCAGCATAGATTTAAGTTCTCACTAAATAGATTTCAATTAAACTCTTACCATCTTTTCTAGGAAGGAAATGGATTGTGTTTTAAAAATCATGTTGTGCTTTCCATTAACAAATATAAACTGGAGAGTGGTTCATGGCAAGTATCTTTTTTAATTCTCTTGTGCATTTTAGTTTTCAGAAAAATTGTAGTGTACTTGGCGTTTATATGAAGTATAATCATTGTTA
The DNA here is from genome assembly GCF_028538775.1 of Myotis yumanensis. Classification (NCBI taxonomy): domain Eukaryota; kingdom Metazoa; phylum Chordata; class Mammalia; order Chiroptera; family Vespertilionidae; genus Myotis; species Myotis yumanensis. The sequence goes on from NW_027223752.1 coordinate 92,436,627, forward strand.
AAATTTTTTGAGTAATATATTTTTCAATGAGCTCTGTAATATGCAATTATGGAACTCAGCTTGCATTATTAACTGATTTTATTAGCAATCATTAATGCTGTATTTATAAATATTACTCAGAGAACTGTAGTTTAATTTACTAAAGATAGAATCAAGAAAAAAACTGGTAAACTACTAGTTCATTAGAGCTCTTTTAGAGAAGATCACTCTACATCATTTCTAAAACCACTAGTGAATTCAGAAAGGGAGACAAACCTCAAACCATCAAAAATTGGTTACTTGATTACTTTTTATTCCTTCACGGCAGTGGTATGTAAGCTTTTTATGGGGAAATTAAGCAAGCAGAAATTTGTTCTAGCAGAGAGATTTTTCAACTGGTGTGCCTCAAGAATTTTTAAAACATGAAATACCTGACTACTTATTCAGGGAAAGTGAACTCTTTTCCCTTAGATTGTCAAATAAAAAAATGACAACAGCCAACACAATAATAGCCGTCCAGTGTGAATCAATCAAAATTGTACCTATTTTTTGTCAGATTGGCAAAACATATATATTTTGGTGTGGCACAGAATTTTAGTAATTAATGTATGTGTGCCAGGAGGTGAAAAGGTTGAAAATCACTGTTCTAACATATGCTATTCTAGAACTAAAGAGATTTTGGTTATGTAGGGTTCAAGTTATCATTGACACGTTTTGTAGGGTACTTACAAATTCCTGCCTGAACGCAGGAATCTTTTTTATCAGAGAATCTAACATCAGATTTTAATCATATCTTAGACCCACAGGGTTTTAGGTTTCCAACAGGCCACCTGTCTCAGGCATTTAAAAATTCAAAGGACAGATGGGAAGGTGAAAGAACTCGTCCTTGGGTAAAGAAATTCTTGCATTGCACGAACATTCACAGGCAAGTCTAGCCAGTATATCACATACATAGCTGCATTTGTCTAGTACCGTGGTTGGCAAACTGCGGCTCACGAGCCACATTCAGCTCTTTGGCCCCTTGAGTGTGGCTCTTCCTAAGCCTTAGGAGTACCCTAATTAAGTTAATAACAATGTACCTACCTATATAGTTAAAGTTTAAAAAATTTGGCTCTCAAAAGAAATTTCAATCGTTGTACTGTTGATATTTGGCTCTGTTGACTAATGAGTTTGCCAACCACTGGCTATCATTAAGGTATCATAATCACACATTTCCCTTTATTAGTATAAATGTAGAATTCCTCATTTATCTCCTATTCTCTTGGTGGGCAAGAGAGAAAAAAAAATCATCTTGTAAAACCTGTTGTTTAGGTGATTCATGAATCAGGAAGCAGGACTGTATTTTACATTAACCTTCCTAAATCTACTGTTTGTGGAATGCATACCCTGTGTAAGACTGTGAACCATTGTAGTTAAGAACTTGGGATCCGGAGCTGGTTTCCCTGGGTTTAAATTTCTTCTCAGCCACTAACAAATTACCTTGGCAAGTTACCTGGTGTCCCTGTGCTTCAGGTGTCTCATCTGTAAGATGGACGTATTAATAGTCCCTGATAGAGTATTTGGGAGGATGACATGAAGATAATAAAAAAAAATGTGCCTAGAATAGTGCTTGGAATTGAGAGTCAGTGTTTAGTAAATGTTAGCTATTAAATATAATACTAGTTACTTGTAAAAAAGTAAGAGGGATTTAAAATTTTTATTTATACTTGGATATTTTAAAAACAAATTCTTTAAAAACTTCGCATCCACATATATGTCTTTGGAAGAGAATCTGCTGAATGACAAGGCTGAAGCCTAGTATGTAGAATCAGCAAGCAGCTGAAGCATCAGTGTTGTGTCCTAAGGACTGTGATTGGCTCAGCATTACTTGGGAACCTGTTAGAAAATTCAAATTTCAGGCCCAACTCCCCAGAACCACTAATCAGAAACTTTGGGTGGAGCTGAGAAATGGTGTTGGTGAATGATTGGGAGTATTGAGGGGACCCAAGATAGGGTGTTCATGGAATACCAGAAGATATGACACTGGGGTTAAACCTGAGTCGTGAGAACAATAAAAAAACAGTTGGTGAAAGAGCAATGCTGGAAGATTAAACACCTAGTACAAAGGCCATAAAATGGGGATGCCTTAAAGGAGAAATCTATCTATAGTCTATTAGTAATTGCTATTGTTAAAGTAAAAGGATATACATTAGAAGTGGGGTAAATTTGATGACTATAGACAATAGGAAAGGGGTTCATCATCAACTGTTAGGTAGGCACTTTAAATATTTTAGTATAATTTCCCATTTCATTTTGCTTGTAAACCCACTACCTAAGACTGTGTCATACTTTCTCATCCATTTATCAATTGAGTCACCGCACTCACTTTGTGAACTCTGGAGGCTGTGTTGGGTTGGCAGTAACTTGTGATGTATCTGATAATTTGGGAGCTGTGGTTAACAATGGACTTGGGGAACCATTTTCTTGTGCAGTTATAGGTATCTAGTCAACTTAAAATTTTTCCTGTTCAGAACTTTAGTCTTTTTATTGTCCCCTACATGTACAAGTTAATGTATATAATGTCTAATGATCATATTAAATAACTATCACCTCCTTCTTGACTTGTTTGCAATTAACTGTAACTTTCACAAAAAAATCATCCTACCCCTAGGATGAAGATTATACTGACTTTCAATTTTAAGTGCATGGGACAAGTTTTTCTAAATTAAAAAGAAGCTCAACAATTTTAGATTTTTGAAATGAAATTTTATTTCAATATATATGTATTATAAAATAACTGTAATTAGCTAAATTTTCAACTAAGAGTAATATGTATAAGACTTTTCTTCAATCTTTGCATAAAAGTCAAGTGTACAAACTAAGGGAGAACATATTTTAAAATGCAAGCCCTATATTCAAACCCAGCATCTCCACTTATTAGTGAGACCATGATTGAGCCAGTTACAAGTTTCTGTACCTTAATTTCATTGTCTATAAAATCCTATATAATAAAAGCCTAATATGCTAAGTGTCCGGTCATGTTCAACCAATCAAAGTGCAATATGCTAATGATATGCTAAGGCTGCTCATCCACTTGCTATGACATGCAATCACCACCAGGGTGCAGAGGCTCCTACCAGTAGGTTAGCTTGCTGCTGGGGTCTGGCTGATCAGGACTGAGATGGGTTGAACATGCCCTGGAGCCCTACCGTGGTCCCTCTCCTGCTAGCCAACCTCCCGTGTCCTTATCTAGCCCTGATCGTGCACCAGTGGGGTCCTCAGCCTGGCCTGCACCCTCTCGCAATCCAGGACCCCTCAGGGGATGTTGGAGAGCCGGTTTCAGTCCCATCCTGCAGGCCAGGCTGAAGGACCCCACTGGTGCACAAATTCGTGCACCTCTAGTTGGAATATAAAAATATTTCTGGCTTGCCCTGACCGGTTTGGCTCAGTGGATAGAGCATCGGCCTGTGGACTAAAGGGTCCCAGGTTTGATTCCAGTCAAGGGCATGTACTTTGGTTGTGGGCACATCCCCAGTGGGGGGTATGCAGGAGGCAGCTGATTGATGTTTCTCTCTCATCAATGTTTCTAACTCTCTATCCCTCTCCCTTCCTCTCTGTAAAAAATCAGTAAAATATATTAAATATTTCTGGGTTTATTAACCTGGTTTTGAAATATTACAACCATTTAAAAAGCAAATAAGGGATAAAAAATGGTAACTATTTTATTATTTGTTCAGATTTAGTGAAAACTCTGAATTAATATCTTAAATGTGAACCAAAGAAAAGTCTGTGTCTTTGTCCATCTCTCAAGTGTAGACTCCGTGTTATTTTTAAACTAGAGGCCCGGTGCACAAAATTCGTGCATGGGCTGGGGTGGTCCCTCAGCCTGACCTGCACCCTCTCCAATCCGAGACCCCTTGGGGGATGTCTGACTGACGGTTTAGGTCTGATCCCTGCGAGATAGGGCCTAAACCGGCAGTTGGATATCCCTCTTGCAATCTGGGACTGCTGGCTCCTAACTGCTCACCTGCCTGCCAGCCTGACCCCCCCTGACTGCTCTCCCCTGCCAGCCTAATCACCTCTAACTGCCTCTGCCTTGGCCCCACCACCATGGCTTTATCTGGAAGGACGTCCAGAAGGTCATCCGGAAGATGTCTGGTCTAATTAGCATATTACCCTTTTATTAGTATAGATGTTATGACTATTTTTCTAACTTCTTTGTGTTTTAAAAAGTCATATAACCTTAGGAACTTCTTAAAGTCTGCCTTCCACAATAACTTCTCCCCATGGTTTTTGGTTTTGTCTTTGAATTTCCACCATTTGGTCATTGGTGCCCTTTGAGGGATTTCCCCCCACTTTCTTGAACTGATATGTTTAGTTCACTCACTCTCCTGAGAAGTCTTTAATGTAGTGCATACTGAAGGAGTATGTTCCTGATCATATTTTGGAGAATATCTGTATTCAATATTTATTAATATTCTTTCAACTTTGTTTTATTAAACCTCCACTTTTTTTCTTCAAGTTCCAGACATCATTTGTTTACAATTGTAAATACCTCAATGTGCACCTCTCACTGATGAGGGCATTTTTATTTGCATAGCCCCAGTTAATAATGATGCTTGGAATTAACAATACTGTTTAATCTTCTGGTCATTAAAATTTGTAATAAAGAGGCTAAGTATGACTCATTAAAAATTACGATGAATTTGATGTCCATAAACACACGTTCCTGGATCTGGTTTTTATTTCCTTTTAGACACTTCTTGGGCTTCTGATTTGACTATTCAATGGCTAGAATTTAACTCTTAAGTTAGCAATTAATCATTAACTTCTTGCTTAAAAAATAATAATAATGGCCCAAGAGGAATGTCTTTGCTACTGCTGACTTGGAAAGCTGCTAGACGGAACCTGGCTTTATTAGTCCCTGTGCTGGAAGATGGTATTAAATCTGTACATGTGTCAGAAACATTAGTTTTCAAAAATTTGCTGTGACATTTTTTCTTCCCAGGTGTCATCAGAAGTTGGTTCTGTCTTTACAAAATACTAGTGGAATTGAGTGTTGGGTAGACTTTGGACACCCTTCCATCACTCAGCAGGCTGTTTCTTAAACTCTGCACCCAACATTGGAAATCTAGAAAAATATACATCCTTGAAGTAATTTCTGTTGACAGAGAAAGAGAAAGTGCCATTGACACCTCTTAACCATAAAAACCTGACTCACCAACTACTTTCACTTTAAAAAAAAAACATGCAATATTAGTTTGGCTTGAAATTCTCTGCATTCCTCATTCATTATTTAATCTTATTTTACTTTGTTCAGACAAGCTATCTGCCCTATTGTGAAGCTTCACACAGCCAATTACCTCAAGGTGTTTAGTTTATTTATTATTTAAAGCATAAATCTTATACAGGTTGTCCATTGCCGACCCCCTGAGTAGATGTAGTAAATGCCTTTCATCCTGTGGCCTCAGTTAGGGCTCATAGACCTACCTGCTGAGCTTGGCAGGCCAGGCAAGGCGCTGGAACATGTAAGATACCAGAGGTAATTGCACTTTACTTGCAGCTTAAAAGAGCATTGGAAAAATGTGCTCATAGTAGCAAATTCTGCGTTGAAATTTAAATGAATAGAATCTTGAATTTTAAATTCGGGTTCCTTTCTAGAGACATTATCAACTCTCGTTATAGTCTGGATTATAGTTCTGTAGTCCACGGACATTTTAACTCTCGTTATAGGCTGGATATTGCATTTAGGAATTTGTTTAAAGTAGACCACAGTGACATCATGCTTAACTTACTGATATGGAAGTCTGGTCTTTCAGATCTGTGGTCTGTGCCCTCGAACCCAGTTTCCTTTCCTGGCTTGCTTTCAGTTCCTTGTTGTGAGACCATCAAGGGCCAGTACGAATGACTTGGAAAAAGGCTAGCTTAAGTAATGTGCAGGTTCTACTGATGGGTTTATATGCCATTAAGAGTCTCTCTCCTACACCAAATGTGCCAGGTATTTAATTGGGGACTGGTACTAATTTCAGAACTAATACTGAGCTGTTCCACATCAATGCTTTCAGCAGGTGGCTTGAACTGACAGTGTAAAGAAAAAAGTGAGAGAAAATTACCATTGTACTTCAGAATTTCTCTGATTGAATTGACTGATTATACTGTCAAAGGAGCATTGGGAAGCTGGCAGGGTTATGGGGAGTGAAGAAATGACAGACTTCTTTTAGAGAGAGCTTGTCTGTTGGTTTTTTGCACAGCAAAATATTTCAAAATGATAACAAGGTTTGATGTGAGGTTTGAATTCAGTACATGTGAAAATCCATGTGTTCTCTGATTTTTTTTAAGTTTGTATATTGTATAAGGAGAGCCAGTGATTTTCTTATCATTTTTCTCTGATAAGACAAAATATTAAAACACTCTGTTCAAATTCTATCAGTAAATGTCAGATGACTTTTTATATTTGCAAAATAGTTTTATAAAGATTTCAGTTTTGTTAAGAAGTTTTACTTATTGAAAAATGGAGTAGAAATTTTATTGAGTGACAGATGAAAACTGTTTTATGTAATCCATCTTGCATCGTGTTCTTAAATAGATCTGTTTAAGAAGAAATTCTATCAACCATACATATTATTCTTGGTTGTGTTTTGTCTCCTAAATTCATGTTTATTTATTCTATAATGGTATATTGTTTAAATATTTAAAAATATTCTTTAACTGGATAATTTAAAAAATGCAGAGAAACAGTATCCTGGGTGCTACTAGTGGAATGATAGTAATGGTAGGCATTTTTTATTGAATACTTATTACGTACCAGGTACTTTACTAAGTGCTTCATGGTGTCTCACTTAATCTTCACAATAACTATAAAAGATGATTTTCCTTTGCACCCCCATTTTACTGATGAGTAAATCAAGGCACAGAGAGGTTGAGTAACTTTCTGGATACCCCGAGTTAGTGAGAGGCAGAGGTGGGGTACAACCTCTCAGACCCCCGTGCTCCTCCTCCCTTACAGCGCAGACCAGGGAAACTGGCTCCCTTGGATTTTTTTTCCTGTCAGTGTGCTAACTGCCTTCTGTACTGACAAGAGGGAATTAATACAATAATTTCCACTTTCATGGTTATCCCATTATGAATTTAATAGAACTTTTGATATAGAGTCATGAGAATTCTTAAGGGAATGGTTTAAAATGTGAAAAAAATGTATTGAAGTGTTCCATCAAAGGTATAAGAGAGACAATTTAGCAGAGTGTAAGTTAGGTTTGGGGCAGGAAAAAAAAATCAATCAGGATAAATGGGTCAGCATTCATCATTTGTTCAACAAATACTTATTATACTAGGTGCCAAGCCCTGGGCTCGGCCTGTCGGAAAGCACAGGGTGATTTATTTTTGTTGGGTTGACTCCCTGGTGGGATTATTCACAAACAACCTTTGGATGTAAATGGGGAGCTTTAATTGCAGAAGAGAAGGGTTAAAGTCTTTCTGGATGGACTATGGAGCAGGAGTTTTGTTTCGTTGCATAATAGAGTAGGCTATCCTCATATTCTCATTATTCTGATGCAGCCCAACAAACCAGCAGGAAACTGCATTCCATGGGATTTCTATGGGGACTACAGAGAATTCGTTCCAATGCTTACAGAGCAGCCGCTTGTAGCTTAAAGTAGCTTCGGGGCTAATGTGAGGAGCTGTGCAGTTCCACTTGCTACTGAACTGTAAAACTGAGAGCATGTGCAGTGTAAATAAAACAATGCCAGAGAATCATTCCTAATCTGGAGGCCTTCTCAGAGCATTGGCTGACAATCTGTTATTGTTGAATGAGGGAAACGGGCAGGGAATTTGAAACATTATGCCATGCTGAAAATGTGAATACCTGATTCTTCACTTGCTTTAAAACTTGCTCCCTCTAAACCCCCCCGCCCCTCATCTAGGAAAGAAGAAATGCTCTTAATTCCCCCCCAACTTCTCATTCCCCCAGTATAAAAAGTAACTGGAAAGTGGAGTCACATTTTCAGTAACAAACTTATTCAAGCCTAGGCTTATGGAGGGTAAAGGAACTCATATTTTGGGATATATATATATTTTTATTTCTGTATTCTGTCTACACTCTGCAAGTACCTAATTTTCAGCTCCACAAAGTGTGGTTTGCAGTGTATTATTTTGATAGCAGAAGAACTGTACCATCTTCTTTGGCCACATGACGTGTTTGGTGGTGGACTGCGGTGGTCTCTCCCACAACTCTTGTGTTTCTCCCACTGCCGCCTGCACTACAGTGAGGCCTATCTGCATTGCCCACTTCCCGGGCTTAGGGCCTGTGAATCAGAACCCGAGTGCTCACACTCCACTGTAGCACAGACCAGGAAATGGACACATACACAAGGCCCGGCCCTGCTGTCATTCTGTTTAATGTCTAATCAGGGCCCCATGTTTTTATTTTGCACATGGTTCTACAAATCATGTAGCTGGTCCTGTTTGTTCTAGGAGGCTCTTCCACTCCTTGCGGGCCCCCCCCACCCCCCGCTCCCCCAGCACCACAGGTTGCATTCTTCAAGAACCAGCTCAAGTGCTGCCTACCCGTGAAGCCTTCCAGTGCCTTCGTAGACATGAGTATCTCTTCTCCCATGCGCATCTCGGTCACAGCCTGTGTTACACCCTGCCTTGAACTCACTGTGTGCACATCTGCCTCTCTCAGGATGTGGTGGGCTCTTGGAGTGGAGGGCAGGCGCCTCCAGGAATCTTTGTATTCTTCTCCCTCCATATCCCAGCCCAGTGGCTTTCAGTGCTCCATGAATGCTTGTTAAATTGAAGTGAATTAAATAATTTGCCCTTTTATCTGAAAGAGTAAAGAAATTTACATTTAATATAAGGCTCTTTTGATAGACATATTGCCTTCATTTCAGTTCTCTTCTAATGCAGAATTACGGTGCTGGTTTCCATGGAATGGCTAATGTGATGAGATGGTACACATTTGATTCTGCCTCACTTATAAATTTAGGGTGGAGAAAATATAAATGAAATCATTTCACTAATTTTAAGACATTTAAAGAGTATGAAAATTGAGCTTAGGAGGAAAAGGTTAACTAAGGTTAAAGCAAATGCTTTTCATTTAGCTTCGTATATCGCTAAGTGGAGATTTAAAGGAACTGCTCTTTTCTCACCAAATTTCTCCATACCGCTCCTGGATTTCCTTTTAGCATAATTTAAGTAAGATGTTGTAATGGGTTTAAGTCATTTTAATTTTGCATATTTCACAAGGGCTATTTTCATATAGGGAATATTTCATAATATGCTCCTAGAGCCTCTTGGAAGAACAGAATGGCAATGCTTGTTGTCTAAGCAGGAGGCAGAACCCTAGCAATTTATTAACCTTTATAGACATTAGGGGTTTTGTTTAATAGTTACAGAAGAGAACACAGTTGGCTCTCCAACAGAGATTTTGAGCAGAGGAGCCATGACCGCCTGCAGAGGTTCTATAAACTCTCTCAACGTGTAGGCAAATGTGTTTTGGGAACATTCACATCTTCCCTGGAGGGAAGGCTCCAAGAGCTTTTCCTCAGGGCCCACGAGGAGTGAAGAACCAATAAGTTAGCAGAAATAAGAAATGGAATGAACATACACACACATTATAAAGCTAATTTAAAAGTCAGTCTGTTGAAGACCAATTCCTGTTGAACATGAATTTACACTATTAAAATCTGAAATCTCTGGGCTATAAAATGTTGGATCCATTGAATACTACACAATTATTTTTTTCTGAAAATAAAGGAGACTACTAATATTCTAAGTATAGATTTATGTATTTATGTATAGATTGGAGAATGAGTCCTGAAATTACTGTTTTTATGCCTATTTTTGAGTAATGTGACATTAAGAAGCAGAGGAACTAGGCAAAACACAATTCCTTCATCATGCCACATGGTAATAAAACAGAATAGCTAACTGCTGCATTTAGAGGAAAAATGCAACTTCTAGCCAGAGTTATTCTTGAATACGAGAAGTTTAAGACAATGTTTGTGGTATATATGTACCGGGAATAATATGCCTTACAATAATGAAAATCCCTGCTTATAAATGAGTGAAACAGCTCAGGGAAGAGGCCACATTCTGGGAGGCATGATTGCTCTAACTGAGCTGCTCACACAGCCTCTGACTTTCTGGTGCATCTCTTAGAGGTGGGCTGGAGTTTGGTGACAGTTTTGCATAGATTTCTGTAGCTTGTTTTTCCATTTAGCATGTGATTCCTTATGTGTTTTCTTGCTGATTGGTGCACTGGGCCCTTTGAGCACATTTAGGATCAGCACAGAGGAGCCCAAGATTGCTTATAGAAACACAACATGGATCATTTGGGACCCATATGGTGTTCACAGATGAACAAGACTGGCCACAAGGAAGATAAGACACCAGGCACCTGGGTACTCTCCAATGGAACAACTAAACAAGGACTCGGAGAAGCACACTCTTTCAAAGTCATGGACCTCACTTTTAGGAAAGATTTTGAGCTTGCTCTTAGAGTCATTTCCAAGTCAGAGCCCCAAGTAATAAGTAGGAACCACCCTAAAGATCTTGCAGCCTCACAGGATATATCTCAAGCGTCCTGTTTCTCATTCTCTGTCCTGTCTGTGTAGTTGACTAAGAGTTCCCTGGTGGGACTCAGCCAGCACAGAGGATGCTTTTGGTTGCATTTGCCTCCGCTGGCTGGTCCATTCCTTTAGATCTCTGCTGCTTCCATTTCCCCACTCCATGGTCAAATCTAATTCCTTTTTCTTCCTGCCCTCCACCTTTCCTTCCTCCTGCTCCCTCCCAATAATGGTAATTTTTAACTCTTTGTCTTCAGATCTAAGGAAGTAAATATTGGGTCTTCCTCAAAGAGGGTTAAAAGGAATGATTACCTTTCCCCTTGGGCATGAGTTGAGAAAACATTGTGATGTGAGACCTTTCTTGTAAAGAATATATTTATAAAACCATGTTTTTGGAAAAGCAAAGTAATACTTAAAATGCATAGTTGAAAACTTTAAAACTTTATGAGAACATTTGGGGAGTTTTGTAGCCCTCTGGTGGAGTATCAAGAGAATCCATAATGAAAAAATTTTATTACATTGATTTTAACTATTTTTAATATGACTCTATAATGCGCCTAGAAAAATCAACACTCTTTTATTTGAGGGCAGCCATTTTGTTTACAGATCTTTAGTTTGTTATATCAGCATTTATTTTTAATACTTACATTTTTTCACCATTATGAACAACTGTTTTATTCCAAATTCAAATATTGGATAATATATACAGTATTTTTTAAAAATGTCTGTTTTCTTAGGATTTTGTTATGTGATTAATCACAGAAATTTAAAATTAGGGGGCAAGTAAGACATTTGTGGGCTATGAATACAAAAAGGCTGCCAGGCTGTTAGAGAGCTATTTTGCATCTATGTTATGTAAATGAGCAGTTATAAGCTTTCATATGAAAGCAATTTGACATTGAGGAGAGAGCACTGAGTTGAGGACAGACCTGAGCTTTGGTCACAGTTATGTTGCCTGTAGATACATGATTCTGGAGAGGTCACAGCCCTTACCTGAAAGGTAAAGGGTAATATCAGGCCTGCTGCTAACATGTCTTATAGTTCTATGGTTTGGGGATTTTTGACATCATCATGAATACTGGAAAGTCATGCTTTGTGAAATCTTCGGGGGGGGGGGGGGAATGCATATTTATGATAATTCTAAAAACGTGATTAGATAAATTTATAAAAAGCAAAGCCTACTAGCATACTGAGAGTAAGTTGATGGTGGAAGTGATTTCATTTTTGTGTTTGAAGCCTAACATAACATCTACATAGCAGACATTCAAAAACTGTTGATTGAATAAAAAACAATTTCTAAGGTCTCAAAGGTTAAAAATTACATCCAGGATAGATTTGTTAAATGGAGTTCATTTTGTATCAAGAATTGTCTACAAACACTTTTATTTATAACCTACAAATAATTTTGTTAGTATAGACTATTTGCCTGGAAGGCTTTGGCTAAAGATAGAGGTCATATGTGATTACTTCATTTTTTAAAAAAGAACCTATTATTAATCATGTAATTTTAGTCAGAGAAACAGTGTATTTTCCTAATAAGTAAATGTATTTTTTCTAAACAATATGCAGAGTTTTAATGTTTTCAAAATAACTTTTGATTTTTCTATAAACTGGACAAAAATCAAGGAAAAAATTAACCTAATAGGTTATACCTTTGGTGTTTTTAATAATTTCACATGTGTATGAAACCATTTAAAATATTTCAGATATCTTTGGACTTGGAAATTAATAAGTTGCATTTTACTTTTTTCTCTTGAAATTATTCCACAACTAGGTTATAGCAAGTAAACTTTCATCATCATCATCATTATCTAGCAAGTTTCATGTGCCAAGTTATGAACTCCCAGAAATTATACTTTAAAATGTAGCGATGCCACCATAATATTAATGATGAATTGCATACATTTGAAGCATTTAAAAATGATCATAGCCTTAAAGCCAAAAAGAGCTGGAAATATTAATGGTATAGAAACTGTTCTATGTGGATCTGAATTATGTATAGCAGGGAGAGATAGAAAGAGATAGATTGCATAATAAATCAAAGTTCACATGGTGTATTGTTTATTTAAAAATAAACTACACAAACTTTCTATTTATGCAGCATGTCAGCTATTTGAAAAAAAAAGATGAATAGTTTCAGATTGAGATTTATTTCAAAAATGAATATTTAGCATCCAATAGTGTCATACTGAATGTAGGAAAATAATTACAGTATATGTTTTATCCTGAAGAATTCTAGGAAAGCATTGACTTTTTATACTTTGAACGTGCTTTTATTCTCTGATCAATTTGCACCTTTTGCGTCTTTTTTGATTTATAATAGGTGTTTTAACCTTCTTTAAAAAATGTGTATCAGTAATGTTTAGAAGTGAGTATAAGATTATATTAAGGCAATAATTAATAGGAAATGTTTCTTCTTGATAAATTTGTTGTATTATATGAAACACAAAGTTTATTCTTATGTTATCATTTATTAACTAGGGGCCCGGTGCACGAAATTTGTGCACGGGGTGCGGGGGTGTCCCTCAGCCCAGCCTGCCCCCTCTCACATACTGGGAGCCCTCAGGGGATGTCATAGTGACAGCTTAGGCCCACTCCCTGCTCCCCTTGGGGAGTGGGCCTAAGCCGCAGTCTGGCCTCCCTTTGTGGGAGGTGACCGTGCTGATCAGGGGAAGGCACCAGCCCCATCACCGCACTGTTGCAGCCACTGCCAGTCACCGCAGCCACCAAGGTGTTTTCATCAACACGGACTCCAGTCCCTTCATGAAAAAATGACAACTTTCTTTAGGCATTTTCAAGATGTGTCTTTCATATAATAATAATTTCTTTATTATTTTTTTTATCCTCACCTGAGGATATGTTTCCATTGATTTTTAGAGACTGTGGAAGAGAAAGGGAAAGACAGAGAGAAACATCAAAGTGAGAGGAACACTTTGATTGGTTGCCTCCTTCATGAGCCCTGCCAGGGAGGAGCCTGCAACCAAGGTACATGCCCTTGGTCAGAATTGAACCCAGACCCTGCCATCGGCAGGCCAAGGCATTATCCACTGAGCCAAACTGGCTAGGGCAGGATATGACATTTCTTAGCCCTCCAGCAGCAGACCTTCGTCTTTTTCGCCAGGAGTGTGGTAAAAACCCTATATCACCTATTTGGATTCTTATTACCCAAGTTACTAAGAATATTGCCAGTGGCACACAGGGAGCTTAGCCAATGAGTGGTCAGAAAAGGTGTTTCCTCTGTAGTTCACACCAATCGCCGGCTTGGACCCCCATCTCCCCCCGATCACCGGCTCTGCCCCCCACCCAGGCCTGCTGCCTCTGGCCCAGGTGTTAGGCCTGGGCAGGAGACCCCCAGACCCTTCCGATTGCCGGCTCCGACCCCCGCCCAGGCCTGATGCCTTGGCCAGAGGCGTCGACCCCCATCACCCTCCCATCGCCGGATTGGCCCCCCACCCAGGCCTGATGCCTCTGGCCCAGGCATCAGGCCTGAGCAGGTGACCCCCAGGCCCCTCCATCTGCCGGCTCTGCCCCCCGCCCAGGCCTGACACCTTGGCCAGAGGTGTCGACTCCCATCACCCTCTGATTGCCGGATCGGCCCCTTGCCCAGGCCTGATGCCTCCACCAGAGGCATCAGGCCTGGGCGGGGGACCCCCATCTCCCCCATGGATCACCGGCTCCACCCCCTACCCAAGCCTGATGCCTCTGGCCCAGGTGTCAGGCCTGGGCAGGGGAGCCCCATCTCCCCCTGATCAGCAGCTTCTGGGTGGCTTCTGGGATCGCACACGGGGGCCTGGATGGCAGCTCTCACGCTGGCGGCTGCACTTTCCCGCCCTGCCTGCAGTATGCAAATTAGCCGCCATCTTTGTTGGTGGTTAATTTGCATATCGTGCTGATTAGGCAATGGGAGGCGTAGGGAAGGTACAGTCAATTACCATGTTTGTCTATTAGATAGGATTATTGTATTATTTTCTATATGAACAACTGTAAACCTACTTTTGCCTCACCCTGTATGATTGTAGAGCATTACAAACATAGGGTAGTGTTAGGTGATGAATATACAGAAATTACTTGCTGAATCCACTGGTGATCAGAAAGAAGATTTGATGGACTTTTGCATATTTTAAGGTTCTAAACAACTCTCTATGTGAGGGGGATTTAGTGGTTTGTATATATTTTTGTAAACATGGTTTATTATAGAAATACTGTGTAATGCCCTTTTTAGGAGTTTGTAACTAGTAGACTTAATTAATACTTCTCTAAATAGCCCCAGGATATTTCTGCCCTGATTTCGGCCAGTGGCCTTTGGGTTTCTATTCCTTTGCCATTTAGGTGCAAATGCTATAAGCCATCAACATATCTATTATGCTTCTTAACCATGAGAACCCCAGGGTGCCTGTAACAAACACTTGGTTGGGATTCTTATAGAAAACTTTAAAAACTTCAGGGTCTCACGTTACAGGTAAAAGAGCCCTGGTATGGTTATCACTGTGATTATTTACCTAGAAGGTAAAAGGCATACACGCCAAATAACTTATTTCTGGAATGATTTTGAAATCGGTACCATAGATCATTCATGTATAGATATGTTCATTCAATGACAGTTATTGCAAGGTGAGCTAGGAAAATATAAATGTTCTTGTCTTTCATCTTTCATGCTTCCATGTGAGTCCAGTTAGTCCTCTGTTTCTGTTGATGTTCTGACATCGCACTAACTATTCTACCTAGTCAGCCCATCAACTTGTTTGTTGTTCACCTTGTCTGGGAGTCTATTGATCTCACGTGGGATCTTTATAGCTAAATCAGAGGCTGGAGGGAGGTTCTGGAAGGTGGTGGGAAATGATTAAAGCTTTAAGAAAAGAGTGAAAGCAAGGAAGAATGTTCAAAATGGAGTGGAGACAAAGAAGGGCTTAGCAAGACAGCTGGGCGGACCCTTTGGAAGGATGATGAGCTAGCAGGGGCGGTAAGATTGGTGGTAGGATTTGAGGTTGTGTCAGAGTTCCATGGAGAGGAGATGCAAGGGGACGTAGAAAGCATCATCAGCACCACCATTAAGCAACCTCACAGGAGCTGTTGATCTCTTCACTGGCCATTTCCTGTGACTCCTGTAGATTGATGTGGAAAAGGAAACAAGAAACATTTGGAGAAAAGAATGCTGTTTTTGCAGATATTTTAGTGGTGCAGATATGTCGTAAGATCATTAAAGTTTTCTCTTATATTTATGCAAAGAATTTTATATCTAGAATAAGGATAAAACTATAATTGAGCAGATATATTTAAGAAACATTGAGTGACATAATTTAACATGTAGATAGGAAAGGGAAATGCTTGTATATTATCAGATTGTGCCAAAAAATTCATTTCTAACAAAATTCTTATTGTGCCTTTATAGAATTTGAGGGGTTTTCATCAGATGAGACACTTATTACTTAAAGTTTTAAAGCTTATAAACTTGCTGCTCTGTCCATTCATTAAAAAATCTTGTTTGTACAAAAACTAGTGCCCCTCTCTCTCTCTCTCTCTCTCTCTCTCTCTCTCTTTTTTTACCAACCAAATGAAAACTAAAATTTGATTATTCAGAGATGTTTTCCCCTTAGGAAGTATGCCCACTTGTATTAGTGGGAAACAAAATAAAATGGAAGAGATGTTTAAATGCTTTTTATTCGTGGTGTTAAAAATGGTTAGAGGTAGAATTCACATTTTTCTGTAACACAATGTAACAAGCAATTAACTTTTTGGCATAGTGATAAATCTGCTTCTCTAAGAGGTGTTTTGTGTTTTAATAAGTGGCAATACATGCTAGTGTATTCATTTTTATTGAATAGTTGAGTTTAAAAAGTGAATTTAATTTGTAAGATATTGCCTTGGGCTTATTGAGATTTTACATACAATATCCAAATGGGATGGCATCACATTCAACAACATATTATTTTAAAAATATAATTAGCAATAAACCCTCTTAAAGTGTCCCAATATTTGTGAAGTGTTATCATCTTTGACCTATTCAGTCTCCAAATAAATGTGGAAACAGAAATTCTTTGGTGATGCTGAATTAGAAATAATGGAGTATAGTTTTAAAACAACAACATAATCAAAGGCTAGTTAGCTAGAGATAGCACTTAAACAAAATTCTTGCCATCATGTGTTCATTCATTTATCCATGAATGTGCTCATTTTTTCATTCATTTAATTTTATTACATATCTATTCAAATTTTAGAGGGAATAAATATAGGTTTTGAGATTATCTATGTAGAAACTGATTAACATGGTTGCGATTTATATACTCTTTGTGAAGACATATGACCTGGATAGAAAATTATTCCAAACAAAATAAAATTTTAGCTGCATACATTTTTTAAAATTATAGCAAAATATGTATAACAAAATCTTCCATTTCAACCATTTTTAAATGTGCAATTCAGTGTCAATAATTACTTTGACAGCATTGTACAACCATCAACATTTCCAAAACTTTGTCACGGCCCCAAACAAAAACTCTGTACCTGTAAAACATTAATGCCCCACCTCCCCCATTTGGTTACCTCCTGGTAACCTCTAATCTATTTTCTGTCTCTATGAATTTACTTGATCTAGATCTTTTATATAATGGAACTGTACAATATATTTCCTTTTGTGTCTGGCTTATTACACTTAGCACCATAATGTTAGAGTTCATAATATCAAAACTTCATTGTGTTTTATGGCTAATATGCCAGTAAATGTATATCCCACTTTTTGTTTATCTATTGATGTACTCTTGGGGTCGTTTCCATGTTTAGGCTGTTGTGTATAATGTTGCAATGAACATTGGCGTACAAATGTCTGTTTGAGTTCTTGCTTTCAGTTCTTTTGGGTATATACCTCAGAATGGAATTGCCAGATTATAAGACAGTTCTAAGGTTTTGGGAACCACCAAACTGGTTTCCCCAGCAGCTATGTCATTTTACATTTCCCCCAGAATGTACTGGGTTTCTAATTTCTCCACATTCCCACCAATACTTATTTTCTGTATTTTTAATTATAGCTATTTTAGTGGTGTGAAATAACACCTCATTGTAGTTTGAATTTGTATTTTCCTAATAATTTATCATTTTGAGCATCTTTACATGGGCTTATTGACATTTGGGTATCTTCCTTATAGAAATGTCTTGTCAAGATCATTGCCCATTTTTAATTGGGTTACCTCTTTTGTTGAATTTTAGTTTTTTATATATTCTGCATATTAAATCCATATCAGATAAATGGCTCTCCATTCTGTAGCTTATTTTTTTTACTTTCATGATAATGACCTATAATTCACAAATGCCTTCCATTCTGCGGAAGTACAATGCATCTATTTTTTCTTTTACTACTCATACTTTTGGTGTCAAGTATAAGAAGCCATTGCTAAGTCCAAGGTCATAAATATTTTTCCTGTGCTTTTATCAGACACTTTTATAGTTTTAGCTTTTATATTTAGATTGTTGATCCATTTTTGTCCATGTTTGCATATAGTGTGATGACAGAGATACAACTTCATTCTTTTGCATGTGGAAATTCATTTGTCCCAATACTATTTGTTGAAGACACTATTCTCCCTCCTTCCCCATTGAATGGACTTGGCACCCTTACAAAAATCCATTGGCCACAGCTATATGGGTTTTATTCCGTTGGTCTACATGTCTATTCTTATGCAAGTACCACACTGTTTTGATTACAGTAGCATTATTGTAAGTTGTAAAATCAGGAAGTGTGTGTACTCCAACTTTGTTCTTTTTTTCAAAACTGTTTTGACTGTTTGAGATCCCTTGAAATTACATATGAATTTCAGGATTCGTTTTTCCATTTCTCCAAAATAGGCTGTTGAAATTGTGACAGAGATTGTGTTGAATCTGTAGATTGCTTTTGCAGTATTGAACTCTTAGCAATATTAAATCGTTTAATCTATGAAAATGCTTTATTTCTTTTTACCTATTTGTCTGTTTATCTATCTATAGATTATTTTTTAGAATAGTTTTAGGCTCACAGAAATATTGAGCAGAAATTAAATTAAATATTTAATTTCTTTCAGCAATGTTTTGTAGTTTCATGTATAAGTATTTAACCTCCTTGGTTAAATTTATTCCTAGGTATTTTATTCTTTTAGATGATAGTATAAATGGAATTGCTTTAAAAAATTCTCACCCAAGTATATGTTTTTATTGATTTTATGGAGAGGGAGTGGGGGAGAGAGAAGAGAGGGAGAAAGGGAGAAAGGGAGAGAGAGAGGGGGAGAGAGAAGGTGGACAGAGAGAGAGAAAAAAACATTGATGTTAGAGAGAGAAACAGATTGGTTGCCTCCTGTATGCGCCCAGATCAGGGATTGAACCCGCAACCCTTTGTTGTTCAAAATGATGCTCCAACCAACTGAGCCATACTAGCTAGGGCTGAAATTGATCTTTAATTTCATTTTTCATTGTCCATTCCTGTTCTATAGAAACACAACTGATTTTGTAACCTGAAACATTATTGAATTAATTTATTATCTCTATTAGCTTTCTAGTGAGTTCCTTGAAATTTTTTTTATCTATAGGAACATGTCATCTGCGAGCAGAGATAGTTTTACTTCTCCCTTTGCATTTTATGCCTTTTATTTCTTTTTCTTGTGTAATTGCTCTGTCATGTAATTCCGGTACCATTTTGAATAAGCAGTGGTGAAAGTAGGCATTCTCATCTTGTTCCTGGTCTTAGGGGGTAAGCTTTCAGTCTTTCTCCATTAAGTACCATGTTAGCTATTGGTTTTTGTAAATGCCCTTATTCATGTTGAGGAAGATTCCTTTTCTTGCTAATGTTTTTAGTGCTTTTATCATGAAAGGATGTTAAATTTTATCAAATGCCTTTTATACATCAATTAACAAGTTCATGTGTGCCACCCCCCTTGTTCATTTAATGTGTACTGTATTGCTGAATCCTAGTTCAGAACTCTCAGAACACAGTCAAATTGCATTCCCAGGATAAATCCCACTTGGTCATGGTGCATAATCTTTTTAATACACTATTGCATTTGGTTTGTTAGTACTGTGTTGAATATTGGCTATATAAATTTTACTCATTGTCAGACTACCATTCAGGATTTTCTTCGATTCCTCCTTCGTCAAGGCATTTCTACCAGAGAAATGGATGACAGATGCTCTGACTCATACTTAGCTGAGTGAATCCAATTAAATTTTACTGGAATTTTTATAACTGGCCTTTGCACTTAGAGAATAAAAAAAATTATTTAATCTATAGTGTCAGAAATGCTTATGGAGTTTCTGTTAGGTGTCAGGTGCTGGGCTAAATATTTTCCTATGTTATTTCATTTAAAACGTCATAACTATTAGTATCCTCATTTTACAAATGAGGACATGGAAACTTGGAGCTAATAAGTCATAAAGCAAGGATTATTAGCCCCTTTTAGCTATTGTTTTTAGTCCTTTTACCCCTGATTGCTAACTATATTATGTCTGACCCAAGATGTGAATCTGTTACAACATTACTGAGATAGAACAATAGTGCCTATAACTAAAGAATACTATATGGGTCTATTTTCACATCTTTATTTTCTCTTACTCAGAACTCAAGTACAGCACAAAACACCAATAACAGAAAGTCACAAGGCTAGAGTAATTATATGTATGTATTTATTCTAATGTTATAGATGAGTGGATGAATTGATGGGGAAAATATTAAAGGAAATCCCAGAATGGCATGAACAAAATATTGATAAAGGTAAATGCACATGAATCAGTCTTCATCATTTCTAAACATCTTAGGCATTTTATAAGACAGCAAGATTTCTCAGTAAAACAACGTGATTTTTCTATGTAAATGTTGCAGCATAACAGGTGTGTTGGCTAGTGATAAGATACTCTGCCAAGCAACAAATAAATAATTGCATGTGAATCCCAGGAAGATGTTAGCCCTGAGGTATATTTGAATGTGATTTTTAAAGTGACATTCTACTCTTTTTTCAGCATCAGAAATAGCTGCATACCCCTATCTTGAATGGTGAGGTTGACACTATTATTCACTGAATATATTTAATTTTTAATATTTTAAAGCATTGTGAAATAGATCATGAGTTCACCTCCCTTCCCCACCCTAGCTCCTTTACCTGGATAATTCCTTTAAAATGTTTTTTTTGTCATGTCTCTATTAAGAAATCTTCCCCGGTTTTCTAGGCCTTGGTTTGCCACTCCTAAATCCTTCCATAGCACCCCATTCTTACCTGCTTGTGGCACTATCACCCTGATTTGTCATTTTCTGTGTATTTGTCATAAGTTCCTTAGGGGAGAGAATGAGCTTTGTTTAACAGGTTTTTTTTTAAAAAAAATTCTGTATTGATTAAGTTATTACATATGTGTCCTTATCCCCACATTACCCCTCCTCCCCGCACTCATGCCCTCACCCCCCTGTTGTCTGTGTCCATTGGTTAGGCGTATATGCTTGCATATAAGTCCTTTGGTTGATCTCTCCCCCTTACCCCCACCCTCCCCTACCTTTCCTCTGAGGTTTGACGGTCTGATCAATGCTTGGCACTTTCTTCGATGGCCAACACTTAAGGAAATGCTTATTATTTAAAAAAATTAAGTGAGTAAATGTTCTGTGTTGTATACATATGGTTCAAACTGTTTCTACACAGTGTATCCTGACTCTAACAATTGCTAGTCTTAACTTGGGAAGGTTACTGTTCTGTATCAAACTTTGCTACCCCTGCCAAATGATAAATATTAAGGGGATGATAAAGGCGCTTCATCTGTCTACCCAAATGCATTGGTTTTCAGGGAAAAAATGATACATACTTAGTTTCTCCATGTCACTGATTATTAAAGAGGAGGCATGATGTCAGTCAGACTGTGACACCCACCATGGCACTAATCATCAGGGTCCTTCTTTCACGGCAGAGTGTATGTCCACTTCCCCCTCGCTGACTCTGAAATAACACTGCAGAGTGCAAAGCGGGCCCTTCCCAGATGGAGGGTGCTCTTGTCGGGGTTACTGTGGGGCCTTGACTTACGAGTGTCCCGACTAACGAGTTTTTCGAGATACGAGCCATCTCTCAGCCGATTTTTTGCTTTGAGTTGCGAGCTAAAATTCGGTTACGCGCCAGCTTCAGATACCCCACCGCTAGTTGGCGCAGCGAACGTCACAGTGAACGCCACCACATCAGCCCAGCATCACCTGTCTCACTCGTTCACTTTTTGATTTGACATACGAGTAATTTGAGTTACGAGCTCCATCACGGAACGGATTAAACTCGTAAGTCAAGGCCCCACTGTATTTACATCTTTAAGAGCAGACCCATTGGACACAGTCCCTTTCTTACTCTGATATTAAATTGCGATCACTAAAACCTTTCATACTTAGTTGACCTGTGTTGAAACATTTTCTCATTGCACGATTCTTGTAAAAGCACCCTACTGCACTACGCACTGGGGGCGGGGGGGTGCTGTCTTAGGTATGCTGAGGCAGTAGTCTTATAGTTTATTATGGATAAAGTTTTTAAATTAATCACAAACTAGCCGATTTTTATTTTAAAATAAATCGGTGTCTAAGGTAAAAGACTCGCTTCAAATCCCGTACTTTTTCCTTTCTCTTTACCGACATCTCTTCTACTCTGATCTCACGTGGGCTTTGGATGACATCATTGTTTCTAAAAGGAAACAAAACAGACAAGTGTATAGTCAAGATACCAAGTCATAAATATATAGAGTCAAATTTGAGTATTAAAAGAATGCATTAGTGGGACCATTTGCGGCTCGAATTTGTGTGGGTTATTGGAAAACACTTTATATCTATTAAGGAAATTTCCTAAAAGTCCCTTACACAATCATTGTCAACATGAAAAAACATATTAGGAAGAAAATAGAGGCCATGTAGGAGGTGAAAAAGTAGGCAGAAATTGTAAAAACTTATGACTTTTTAATTGCAGAATGGATTATTTCCTCTCATGAGTGATATAGAAAAGGTTTATTAACAGATTGGCATCACCGCTGACTCCTCTCAATGTAAGTCATTGCTGGAGTATCATCCTGGATATAAGAATGCACATATTCTTAATGTGGTTAATAGACATTTTAACTTTTAAGTAAAAGACAGGGTAGGGATAAGTTAAATGTTTTTATTGAATTCAGTAGTGCTGATAGGTTGGAAGTGGAGGTATGAGCAGTGAGATAGAAGTTGAGGCTAGGAAGTTTTGTGTTCTCTCACCTGGTCCATCATGACATGTTTTTGCATGTACCTCATATTTTCCTACCACTTTAATGTCATATAGAGTCCCTAGTATACTCCCTGGTAAAAGATTCTTTGATGTTACAGCCTCATTATTTGAGTTGCCATCATGTGATATTGATATTGTTGTGAGTGAGTAAGAGAGCATTGCAGGAGGTGATGATTTCCAACTGGACTGTCAGGGAAACAAATTAGGTAAATCTGAACTTCTATACTCAAGGATGACAAGGTCATTAGTATGACTGTGTAGATATGTAATGGAATAATTGTACAGTTGTGGATATTTATGGAAGCAGAAGAAGAAAGGGTAGTAGGCAAGGGAAGGAGGTATTTATTGAGTTACATGACTATAGAAATCATCCATAGTAAGGATTGGACACTAAGAGGAAAACGTGATGTCAGATATTCAAATTGTGTCGGTTCAAAAATAGAGAATGGGCAAAAAACAGGGGACGGGAAGAGCTAAATCTTACAAAGTGAGATTCGGAAAGGTTTGTTATTCACTGTTATCATTCACTGTTTTTTGATTCAAAGGGAATAATTTTGCTCTGATTTCAATATCTCTGCAGTATAATTTAAAGAAATTGTTAATGTAATTTCAAATTTTATATTTTAAACATTGAGCAGTTTGGGAGTTTATGCTTAATAATGATTTTATGTTGCCTAATTGGTAACTTGTTAACATTTTCATTTAATATCAGTGAAGAAAAAATCAAAATTAAATGGCTGCTATAAAATGTGATTAGTGATTCAGGCGACAAAAATGAAATCTCTTGTCTGGGCTTACATGTATCTGCCTGCAGGCCTTCTTCCAATAGGCCCCTTCTGCTTTCTGCCAGCCAGCTCTTACTATATGTAAATGGCAAGCAAACAACCTTCTAGCAATTCTCTTCTATCTAGAACAGCGGTTCTCAATCTGTGGGTCGCAACCCCTTTGGAGGTCGAACGACCCTTTCACAGGGGTCGCCTAAGACCATTGGAAAACACATAAACAATTACATATTGTTTTTGTGATTAATCACTATGCTTTAATTATGTTCAATTTGTAACAATAAAAATACATCCTGTATATCAGATATTTACATTATGATTCATAACAGTAGCAAAATTATAGTTATGAAGTAGCAACGAAAATAATTTTATGGTTGGGGGTCACCACAACATGAGGAACTGTATTAAAGGGGCTCAGCATTAGGAAGGTTGAGAACCACTGCTCTAGGAGCACTGTTTCTCACCTCTTCGACACATATGCAGACAGACTGTGAAGTTCTCTCTTTGTTTCTCTGTTGTTCTACTGTGGCTACCATGTATGGGTTTTCTCCAAGTAATTTAGTACATAATTTAACTATAAGAACTTTCTGAAATCTTCCTCCTCCCCATATAAAGATGTATAGAGAGCATTCAATAGGTAATCAATGCATGACTGATGAGTGAAAAATCATCTGAATGCATAAATCACATTGATTCTCTTTAGAATGATAACAGTTGTGTGTGTAGCTAGGCTTAGGTTTCAAATTTACTAACTGAAAGTGTTGTAGTTTTAGTTTTTAAAACTACATTTTATATTTCTCCTGGATGTCTTTTTCTAGTAACAAGTATGCAAATAGTATGAAATTTTCAACACTTTTTCTCTAGGCTACTTCTCTGGTACCTTTATTTTTCATGCTATTTTTAAAAATATATATTTTATTGATTCTTTTACAGGGAGGAAGGGAGAGAGACGGAGAGTTAGAAACATCAATCAGCTGCCTCCTGCACACCCCCCACTGGGGATGTGCCCGCAACCAGGGTACATGCCCTTAACTGGAATCAAACCTGGGACCCTTCAGTCTGCAAGCTGCTCTATCCACTGAGCCAAATCGGTTAGGGCTCATGCTATTTTTTTTAGCTTATCAAATTCAACAATATCGCCTAGCATAATTTATTCTTATAGGTAGTTTAAATAAATTGCATTATTTCAATTTCCCTAAACACAAGCTAAAAATTGTCACAAATAAAACACAGAAGTAAAATGCATAAGCATATCATTGTATTACTAAATAATAATTACTTTCTGTTATCAGTATAACTTTATTATTCTGATAATACTTAATTTTTATTGCGCTTGGATTATGTTAAGGGTGTAATCATTTTGAATATTATTTTCACTCTGGGTCCCAAACTCTTTTCTTTATACTTAACTTATGATTCTTCATATTGGTGGGGGGTTTGGTCCTGTCCAGTGGTCATTTAAAATTTATTTCTCTACTCTTTCACACCAACATGTAAACTGGCTCAAACCTTCCCACCATTAAAACAACCTTGCTTTACCCCATATCCCTTTCTAGCTAAGCTTTTCCTTCACAGACAAGTTTTTCAAAACAACAGTATATCCTGAAAATTTCCACCTTTCTACAGAAATCTGACTTTTCCCCCCACTATCTCACATCCTTTACCTTCAGGAACATCTTCTGGCAGTGACCACTGAATCGTCAACATCCAGTGCTTCCTTCCACTTTTCATCTTGTGACTTTGTGGACAACTCCCTCCTCCCAGAAAATATCTCTTCCTTTGACTCTTTGAGTATTCTTCTGCTTCCCTTTAAGTTGCCTTTCTGGCTCCTTTTTTCCAATACTGCTCCTCTGTCTTTTGGTGTGCTTTAGAAACTGGCCCTTGGGTTTTTCTTGTCTCACACGGGGCTTCCTCTGAGCCAGCTCAGCTAAGCTCAAGACTTAAGTGAAAGGCTCCTCTGTCCACCTGCTCTTCCCATCACACCTGTTTCTCCAAGGTCAGGCCTACATGATCTTTGGCCAGAGCTGCAGAGTGATGTGATCACTCCCTTTCTTATACTTCCCTGTTAATCCTGTAATTACGCTTCTTTAATCAAGAGTGATCTCCAGAAGTACAACACAATCACGTCTCCCATTGCTTATGATCCTTTAATGATCCCTCATTGTCTAAATATAAAGGTTAAACTTTTGGATGAGCCCTAAAGAATTCCATGGTCTGACCCTTACTGAACTCTCCAGCCTCGTAGTTGGTCTCCCTCCCCTGCTCCCATCTTAGGGTCTTACTCAGGTGCTCCATAAATTGCCATCCTGCTTTACAACTTCTCATTTTCCTCATCATGCTTCTTTGGTTTCAATACATCCAACTTAGTATTGCCATTATCCATGAAAACTCTTATTTTTAATGACTTGTCTGAAGGACTACCTACCCAATGAGATTCCTTGACCTGTTCCAAGATAGACCAGGCCACTATCTCCTTTGTAGCTTCATAGGACCCTGAAGCTACTGTGGTCCCTGCTCTCTCAGAACTTATACTGTAGTCAGGAACACAGGCAAACAAGTAATTTGCGCATTGCTTGGTATTCCAGTTGGGAAGAATATGGTGCCGCTGAATTTATTAAAAGGTTGCTTGACTCTGACTTCCAGAGGAAGTGCTTGCTGAGGAGAGATTTGGACAATGGGTTGATCTTATCTGGGAAAGGGGAAGAGGTGAAGGCAAATGTTCATACAGGAGAGATCCAGGAGAGGAGAGTGACAGAGTTGCTGACAGGTCTTCTCTTTCCTGGAGTACAGATTTGGGGTTCATGGAGAAGAGAACAGGAGCTGGTTCATACGAGGCCTTTAATGTTGATGAGTTTGGAGCTTATGCTAAACGACCATTGAACGCCATGTACATTTGAGAAGAAGAGAGACCTGAGCAGATAACACTGGAGAAGGATCTCTCATTGAACCAATGAGAGAAGATTGGAAGGGGGCTGGTTAAAGGGGGCCACAGAGAAAGGGATTTGGAGGTTATTGCAGTAGGTCAGAAAAGAGGATAGTGGCTCAGAGTAGATGGCAACACACAGGGATAGAAACTTATGAGGGATAAGGGAATTCTTAAGTGATTGGATACCTGAGGAAGTTAGTGCAAGAAGAAATATAGGATGTTTTGATGTGGACAGTGGGTGGTGCCATTGAACAAGAACAGATATCACTGAGAGAGTCAAGCTGGCATGGGAAGATGAAGACCTCAGTTTTGTTTGAGGTTCCAGTATGACATGAAAATAGAGAAAGCTAGTAGACAGTCTGAAACCTAAAGACAATTTTAACTTGTTCATCTCCTTTTACTGTAAAATTTTTTAATTGAATTTATTGTGGCAACACTGGTTAATAAATTATATAGGTTTCAGGTACACAGCTCTAAAACACATCATCTGTATACTGCACTGTGGGTTCATCACCCCAAATCATGTCTCCTTTCATCACCATTTATCCCCCCTTTTCACTCTTCTATCTCCCTCACCCTCTTTCAGTCTGGTAGCCATCATACTGTTTTCTGTGTTTATGAGGGTTTTTTATTTGTTTGTTTTGCTCAATTCTTTCACCTTTTTCACTCAGCCTTCCATCCACCCTACCCTTTGTCACCTGGACTGTAACATTTTTTTATCATGTCTTAGTTATCCTCAAATGCCTTGTGACTGTAATATAGTTGGTTTTCAGGAACTATTTGAATGAATGAATAAATGAATGAAATGGAAATACTCTCTTGGGTGATCTTCCCTCTCTACTCTTCTCCACAAATGGGTTGTGTTTAGAATTTTAGCCAATCAAGATTAGCCTGTTAGCCTTTTCAGAATTCTTATTATGAGTACTGCTAGTATAGCAGAAGAACTAGAAACAATAATCATTCAAAATATCAGAGATAATGCAAGAACCCTTTTCCTTTCTCAGAGCTTATAAACACATCTTTCCTGACCTCATGTCAGTAGTGTTATCTGCTTTTTCTTCCATGAGATTCAGATTGTTGGTGTGCCTTTAATGAAGGTCTTACATTGGTACGCAGGCAGTATTTTGTGTTACCCGTATTAATGTTCAGATAATGAAAAATGACTGCAGCTTTAAAACCTAAGTAGTTCAGACTTTTTTTGCAAGGTACACTTACTTACATAATGAGAAAATGAATCATGCTTTTCAAAGTAGATCCAATTGGATCCATTTTCTCCCTATATTTATATTCAGTTTGTAGCTAATCTGGCATTATCCCTTGATACTATGAAGAAAAAGTAGTAAAGATTCTTGTGTAAAATAATAGTGCCCCTAAAATAACAAAAGTGTTCTTGAATGAATGGATAATTTCTTGAGAAGTCACAGGTGCGAGCGCACACACGTTAGGGTCTTGTTAGGCTATGTTATAATGCTGGCCAAGGAAAATCTTTGGAAGTGAGCCACTGGGGAACAGCAGATGTTGTTTTTGGTTCCTTTGTCATTGAAAGTCAAGGTTAAGACTTGGAGCTAAATAATAGAACTGAACTAGGATTTTTCCTTCCAGCTAGCAATCCCCAAGGTCATGGGCTCTGTCTTCAAAAATTCTAGAGATCTGAAGTGATTAAGAATTGAACTTTCTTATGTTTATCCTACACCACTAGGGAAGAAATCAAGTGAATCTGAGCACTGATGAGGAATGCTTGGGTCTCAGTCAAGGTAGCTGCAATCAGAGTACAATTCAAGATGCTGGGATAGGAGAACACTGATTTCTACAAAAAGACAAGTAGACACCAAAAAAAAATAAAAGTCACTCTTGATCTTTATTTCAACTTTGCGTTGCAAATTAAGCCTCTAAAAAGCGTCCTTGATTGAGATGAACTATGCATACTTTTAAGTTACATTTTGCTTAACTCTCTCTCTCTCTCCAGTATAAGTATATCCTGGTTGTGTCTATGCACATGGAGCTCTGAAACTACTGAAATAGTTTTGTAAGACACTATCTTAAAGTATTGAAGGGTTTTGATGAGTTTCTTGTAGAGTTGCTCTGGTATCCAGAAATGAAGTGATAGAATTTAACTATTTCTAAAGTAAAAGTGTTTTGGTATACATAACCTTCAGTTATAACACCTATGCTTACGACTCTCAACTTTTCATACTCCCACCATATCTCCTTTCTGAGCTTTATTCTGAATCTCAAAGTGCATATGTGACATCAAGACCGTTCAGATGTCACCATGGTGATAGCTCAAATTCTGCAGGTCTCAAACTGAACTCATGATTTGTCCCTCACATTGGATCGGTTCCTGTGTTTCCTGTCTCAGTGCATGCCCTCACCACCACTGAGATCGCAGTCAGAAGAAGCCCTGGCAAGGAATGTATCCTGGCCACTAGCCTCTCCTTCATCTCATATTCATCAACAAGCCCTTTTGATTTTTGTCTTTAGTCTCTCTAGACTCGATCTCCCTTTTCTCCAATTCCCTTGAGATCACTCTAATCTAGTGGTTCTCAACTAGGGGTGATTTTTTTCCCCAATGAGACATTTTTGGTTGTCATTACTTGGGAATTGCTACTGGTATCCAGTGGGGTAGAAACCAGGGATTCTGATTAACAGTCTGCAATGCATAAGAAAGCCCCTAAAACAAAGGATTATCTAGTCCAAAACGTCAGTCGTGCTGAGGTTGAGAAGTCCTGCTCTAGTCCAAGCTAGCATCTTCTCACTTCTGGATTATCAGAGTAGCCTCTGATTGGTCTTCCTCCACCTAGTCCTTAAGCAGTGCGAATTCAGCTCCAGCATCCTTAAATGGCTTGTCGCATCAGTTAGGATAAAGGCAACACTTCCCCAGGATGGTCTGGAAGGCCCTGTAGGGTCTTGCTAGTGGCCAGTTCTGCAGCCTCTGTTCTGTGGCTCCCAGCTTGCTTCCTGTTCTCTAGTTGAATTGGCTTCATTCTCATCTCTGCATGTGCTTTGCTCTTCCTGCCTGTGGCTTTTGTACACACTCCCCTTTGCCTGGAACAGTCTCCCCTCCTCTGTCATGTTAATTCCTCTTGCTGCTTCTTCAGTTTGTAGTTCGAACACCAATGAATTGAGTAGCACTCTTTGAACCCTATCCTAGATTAACCTTCTAATACAAATTCCCAGAGGCCTAAACTTATTTTTCTTCAATTAAATTCTTTTATTAAAATTTTTTTATTGCTGACATAATTAGAGATGCCCCCTATCTTCTACCCTTAGCCCCCCTACACACAGCCCCTGCCACTCTCCCAGGCTTTCACCACCACATTATTGTCTGTGTTCATGGGCTTTGTTTATGTGCGTATCTATTCTTTGGTTAATCTCTACCAGTCCCCCCTCAATCCCTCCTCTCTGATATCTGTTGGTCTGTTCAGTGTATCCATGCCTCTGGTCCTATTTATTTCATCAGTTTATTTTGTTCATTAGATTCCACATATAAGTGAGATCATGTAATATTTGTCTTTCTCTGACTGACTTATTTCGCTTAGGATTATAAACTCCAGATCCATTTATGCTGTTGCAAAGGGTAAGATTTCCTTCTTTTTTATAGCTGAGTAGTGTTCCATTGTGTAAATGCACCATAGCTTTTTTATCCACTCATCTGCTGATGGGCACTTAGGCTGTTTCCAAATCTTAGCTATGGTAAATAATGCTGCTATGAACATAGGGGTGCATATATTCTTTCTGACTTGTGTTTTTGAATTCTTAGGATATATTCCCAGAAGTGGGATTGCTGGGCTTTTTTATATCATTTCAGTTTATTGTAAATTTGTTTTCTTTTTTTAAAAAAATGCATATACTTAAAAGAATAATAGATAATCTTAAACATGTATGCTATGCTCTCTTCTAGGTGCTCTATTTGTATTTTTCTTTAATCATCATAATCATATATGATGGATACTACTTTACTAGTATATTCTTACCTTATTTAGTAAAGAGTCTAAAATCTCTGAAATTAGAATGTGTGTTATTATCAAAGGCATCTTAAATTTGGCAGAAGCTGGTATTAATCCCATTTTACAAATGAGGAAGCTGAGGCACAGAAAGGTTCATTCATGAACCCAAGATTACATAACTAATCAGTGATAGCGTCAGGATTTCAACCCAGGGGGTCTGAAGCCAGGGGCCATATCAGCTTCAATTCAGTGGCTTCCTGCCTCGTCATGTTGCTAGAAGGATGACAGAGATAACACATGTCAAGCATTTAGCTCACGGACATGTAGTAAGCACTGAATGAATGTCAGTTATGATGATTATTAGTATGTTTACCATTTCTCTTACTGCGTAAGTTTTAGTGCTGTCTTTTCCACACAAAGGAGGATTTCAGGAGGGCAAGGCCTCTGTCTCTTCTGTTTCCCACTGTGTCTGTTTTTCTTAGCACTGAGCCAGGCAATAAGTGTTTTTAAATGAATAAATGAATGCTTGAATGAAGAGAGGGACTATTAAGGAGAATTGGAGGCCTAGCATTTGAAGGCACAAATGTTCATCTTGAGTGATTGGTTTTGTGCCTCTCTATGGCACTTTCCCCATTCTGTGTTGTAACATTTATTTGTGTAATTGTCTTTTATCTCCTCACCAGATTATAAACTCCATACACACGTGACGCTGCCTCCCTATCCCAAGGGCAGTTTCCTGTGTAGAAGACACTCAGTACACTCAGTACGTGTTGGGCTGACTGGCTCCTGACCCGCCCTTGCCCCCAGCTTTGTTCAGCACTCAGCACTGTCAGGCAGGAAGATTGTCTGTGGGCACTTTGTTAAAACTTGTTGCCATTGATATGCTATCATTTCCAAATTATCTTTAGGAGGATGTCTACTGAATATTCTTGCTGTAAGAATATTTATAGATGTACTCTAAGTTATGACAGAAACAGTCATAATTCTCTATGGAAAAGTAGAGCTAGAAACAGATATTTGGGGATACTTCTCCTTTTTTGTTTCTAGTTTCGTTTGTGTTTAGGGAAGAATTGGTGATAATTTCTCAGAGGGTTTCAAAGGAATAATTCCTCAACAGCCTTTATATACTGGCCTTAAAGTGAAGAAACGGGATTGTGAGCATTGGAGGCTGTTTATCTGAATTGCTCACTGTGTTGTAGGACAGTGAATTTATTGCCTTTCCAACTGGCTACATTTATTGGAGGCTAAAGAATGAATCTTTTTATGCCAAGGAGAATGTTAGGTCATGGGCCTAAACAATTTACCTGGCTTCTTCCTTTTGGATCTAGTTTCATGCCTTTGGCAGCTGAATGCAAAGGATATTGTGTTCTGCCCTGTCCATGCCAAAAGTGCACAGAAAAGAGCATTTTTGGCGGAATGTGCTTGTTTTAAGGACAAAGGTGTTTGCATTTCACACTGTAATTTTCAGGGACTTGTTGGTACACTATAGGTGAGAGGTTCACACAATCATGCATTGTGTAATAAGCACTTGGGGATATAGCACATGTGTCACTGTGTTTGACTGCTCAGAAAGTTCCACGGTGGCCTTTGTTCCCGGGACTGTACACTGAGCAAGGCCCAGGAGGGAGCACTCAGTGGAATGGAAATTAATTTTTGTTGTGTAGCTTCAGAATTTAAATACCTTAGAACACAGAAGAGAGGACCTTTTACTAAGTGCAATGACTTTTCTGACCACTAGCACGATCTCTTATTTCAGGCAATTGTGCTTAAAGGTTGATACTTCTAGAAAAAAAATTAAAAAGGTATGAGGAGTGCCTTTGGACACAAGGTAGCAAGCGCTGCATTATATTTTTACATATGTTATGTTTTAATTACTTTGTGGAAAAGCAACTAGTATATATAGCAAGATCCTGTAACATATGGTTGTTTTAAAACATTTTGAAATACGTTGAACCTTTGTAACATCTATATTAATTACTTTGTAGATCTAAATATTTGAAGGAGTGTTTCAATGTAACATCATTCAAGAAATATTAAAATTAATTTGTAGAATTCTGTTGCAATACAAAAATAAGCAAAGAACAATATCAATGAAAATTTTTTATTATCTATACATACAAGTGCATTCATGAACTTATATTATTTTCTTCATTGTCAAATAACCAAATAAAAATATTTTCTTCTCACAAATGAAGATGAAGGGTTTCCTTTGTTTGAGCTGGCAGTGTACAACTCTGGATTGATTTTTTTAAATGAGCAGATTCTTTTACCCTGCCATTCCACTTCTACTGACAAACTCCTAAAAATATATAAAAAGTGTGTAGAAATGTCTGTTTCTGTATTTTTTAATTTTACTTTTTAATAACAGTTTACATTCAATATTATTTTGTATTAGTTTCAGGTGTACATCATAGTTGAGACAATCATACACTTTACAAAATCTTCCACCTGATATTTCCAGTATCCTCCTGGCACCATACATAGTTATTATAATACTAAAGGCCCGGTGCACAAAAATTTGTGCACTCAGGAGGGGGGGTCCCTCAGCCTGGCCTGTGCCCTCTTGCAGTCTGGGACCCCTCGGGGGATGACCACCTGGTGGCTTAGGCCTGCTCCCTGAGGGATTGGGCCTAAGATGGTAATCAGACATCCCTCTGTCAGCCCGGCAGCCCTCAGGGGATGTCCACTTGCCAGCAGAGAGCAGACCTAAGCTGCAGTCAGACATCCTTAGTGCTGCTGAGGAGTCAGGAGAGGCTCCCACCACCACTGCTGTACTGGCAACCATCAGCCTGGTTTGTGGCTGAGCAGAGCTCCCCCATGTGGGAGTGCACTGACCACCAGAGGGCAGCTCCTGCAATGAGCGTCTGCCCCCTGGTGGTCAGTGTGTGTCATAGTGACCAGTCATTCCTAGTCTTTCTGCTGTTAGGGTCAGTTTGCATATTACCCTTTTACTATACAGGATAGAGGCCTGGTGCATGGGTGGGGGCCGGCTGGTTTGCCCTGAAGGGTGTCCCGGATCAGGGTGGGGGTCCCGCTTGGGTGCCTGGCCAGCCTGGGTGAGGGGCTGAGGGCTATTTTCAGGCTGGCCGGCAACTGAAGCTCCCAGCCTCTCCTTTTTCTTTTTCTTTTTTATTCTGGGATTTATTTACCTTCTATAATTGAAACTTTGTTGCTGTCACTAGAGCTGATAGCCGGCTCCAGCTCTGAGGACACGGCCTGCTGAAAGCAGGTATCTGGGGTTTGTTTAGCTTATATAATTGAAACTTTGTTGCTGTCACTAGAGCTGAGAACCGGCTCCTGCTCGCTCCAGCTCTGAGGCCACGGCTTGCTGAAAGCAGGTATCTGGGGTTTGTTTAGCTTCTATAATTGAAACTTTGTTGCTTTCGGAGCTTAGAGCCGGGCTGCGGCAGGCGGGGAACCTTAGCTTCCTTCATCACTGGAGCAAGCAAGCCTCCTGCTCGCTTCAGCTGCGTGGCTGCCAGCCGCCATCTTGGTTGGCGGTTAATTTGCATATCTCGCTGATTAGCCAATGGGAAGCGTAGCGAAGGTATGGTCAATTACCCTTTTTGTCTTTTATTAAATAGGACTAGAGGCAAGTTATATAATTCATGTACTAGTGGGATCCCTCGGCCTGGCCTGCACCCTCTCACAATCTGGGACCCCTTGGGGGTTGTTCGAGAGCCGGTTTCAGCCTAATTCCCGCAGGCCAGGCCGAGGGACCCCACTGGTGCAGGAATGTCTAGTATGCATATAAGATCTAGTATGCATATAAGATCTTTGGTTAATCTTTTCCTGCCCTCCCCCCTTTCCTCTGAGATTCATCAGTTTGTCCCATGTTTTCATGCCTGTACATTGAGCATCTTCCCCCTGGTGGTCAGTGCATATCATAGCTACCAGTTGAAGGGTCGAATGGTCAAAAGGTTGCTTAGGCTCTTATATATACAGATTATTGACTGTATTCCCTGTGCTGTACTTTACATCCCAGTGACTATTTTGTAGCTACCAGTTTGCACTTCTTAATCCTTTCACCTTTGTTTTAATATTCATGTTGAAAACAATTATGTTTCTATGAAGAACTGGATAAATAAATTACTGCATTTATCCAGTGAAATGTAGGGTAATGTTTAAGCAGATTGGGGTAGACCTATATGTGCTGAAGACTCAAGACATGTATTTGCAAGTTTCAGAACAGTATCAAAAATTTTTATTCATGTACAGAAGATTAGGTTTATACATATATGATCTTAAGGTATATATGTCTCTTTTGGAAAAATACCTAAAAAACAACAACTCATAATAATCGCTTGTGGGAATTGAAAGACTTAGTGGCTGAGAGACTTCAATTTTTGCTTTTTCATTTCTCTATACTGTTTACATGTTTTGTGTAATTGACATATAACATATTAGTTCCAAGGGTCTAACATATTGATTTGATATTTATATACATTGTGCAATGATCACCACTGTTTACATTTTTAACAATTCATAAAATAGTCATAATTTTCAAGTGAAATACTCTGAATTGAATCCTTACCTCTTTGGTTGGTTGTTTCTCAGATTGGATGTCATTTGATTAATTAGTAATGGAAAGATGAAAATGTGAACAAAATAGAGTGTATATTTTAATGTCGCTTGCAGCTGAATGACACATGTGTGGGACTATGTGTATCTCTAGCATGGGAAGTGCTGTAGAGGTTGCAGTTAGTTTTAGGATGTAGCCTGGCACACCCCCTCCCAAAATGGTATTTGTGGTACTCTCCCTTGGAGCCTTTTCTTAGTCTGAAGAGGGGTGCTCTGTTGTCAGGGCTAAATTATAGCTTGGATAATTACGTTTGTTCACTTCCCTCTCCTCTCTTTTAAAAAGATAGTAATGCTTTTTGTGATGATAATAAAGGATGCTTAGGGATTTCCTCTCCAAATTCTTTGCTGTCTTTCCATAATTCACACAACTATTCAGAATATTGGGGATTTTTTTTTAAATCTCTCATTGTGTAAAGGATCAAAATAAAGTTTAATGAAAGCAACTACTTTTTTTAGAGACAATGGCTGAATTAAGACACAAAGATGAACACTCTCAAATATGTGCTTCATACTGTATCTGAAGAGAGTTGCTGCCTTTAACCCCAAAGTGAGATCTGTCTGAGGAAATACTTTAAAAAAACATGCACTTATCAGCAGAAATCATAAAATATGATCCTCGTAACCCAACAAACGTTAAGCCTTATAAATGTGTTGAGGACCATTTAGCCATTTTTGCTATATAATTTAAGGTAGAGGGGGCATAGATAATTGTAACTAAGTGGGTAGTATAACAATACAGTCTGAATTCTTATGGGTCAGTCCTCTTTTCGGCGTCATAGGTCATGCTTACACTGCACTTGGAAAACCACTTTCACTTACCTGGGTTTTGGGATCAGCACTAGATGCACAGCAGACAACAGCTGGATCATGCTTTAATCTGAAAGATTCCAAAATGCCTACCAGACCCTTGGCTTGCTCTAGTTTTCAGAAATGCTATGTGAAATGTGGATCATAAAGCAGAATTTGGCTCTAAAACACTTAAATTAAAATGATTCTTAGGAAGGCTTCAATTAACTCCTCAGCAAAACTACCAGTATTCCCAATTTCTGTAGCTAGAGATGCTTATCAGAGTGGCAGATGGCCACACAATGCAACCCTGTTATTTCATTTCCAAATTTATGTAAACCGAACTCATAAATTTTTTTTAAAATAAGACTTCTTAAATTTACCACCGCAATTCTAGAACCAGATGAGGTTTGTTTTTTCTTTTTTTTTAAAAAAATAGTAACTCATGCGATTTAAAAGTTACCTTCCTTTACCTTCAGTGGATAGAACTCTCCTGTGCTTTCTTCCCAGTCCCCTCACCTCCCAGGTGTGGGCCATGCTGGTTAAACATGAGCACTCTGCAGGCAGATCAAGGTGGCCCTGAACCCGGGGTCTGCACGTAACTAGCTGGAAGACTTTAGGCAAATAATGTGACTGCTTGAAACCTCTCTGCCCCCATCTGTAAATATATAACCATATGGTTGTTTAAAGGTTTAGCGAGAGAAACCATACGAAGCAGTTAATTACTACAGCACTAGGAATGCAGTGAGTGCTTAATTATTAGTTATTTTTATGCAATTCATTTTTTAAAATTGACCACTGGGAAATAGAAGGAATGAACTATAATTTCTTTAAGTTTCGTAAATGTGTTTAAAAGAGTCCATGTAATGATTAGGAAGCAGTCTCTGGAACTGGATAGCCTTTAGCTGTGGTGTGAGTTCAAATATTTAACAGGTGATACAACCCCGGTACTGTCACTTCCGAGTGGATGCTGGCAGGTGGAGGTTGCCAGCGTGACGGCTGAACAGCCGTCAGGCCTTTGGAAGCCCTCCTTGCAGAGTGAAGGGTGATGCCGGCATCGCCATGACAGGGCCTTGTTATTAGATGTCTGATTAGAAAATGACATCCTACCTGGTTATCTTGTAGTCAGTCCCGAGGTAGGCAAAATCGTGTTTTTGTTTTAACCCCTTGGTGAAATTCTTGGAATGAAAAGAATTTCAGAACTGATGGAGGCCTTACGCATACCTACTGTGTGCTCTTGTTCATCTCGCAAAGTGGAAACCCGAGGCTCAGTGCACAGAGGAACAGCCTGAGTCTCGGACTGGTGCCCTCTGCACTCTGTGCTGCTTTCTCAGGATCAGCACCTCTCCATGTGCTGATGAGTATGGCATCCTGACTGTGCCTGGGTTTTTCCTTGATTAGTCAGATTTTTTCCAAGACTCAGGCCACTTTTTTTTTTCTCTCTGAACCAAATCAGTCATTATAGAATGGACATATGGGCAGTGTAGGAAAGGGGGGGGGGGGGGCGGTAAATGTGTATCCACTTTACAAAACATTTGAGACGTTGTAGTTGATGGAAAACAAAAATAAATCTGTTAACCATTTGCTGTGTTTTTTTGTTTGTTTGTTTTGTTTTGTTTTTTTGTAATTTCCTTGTACCGCTCCCACAAACCCCAAGAAGATGAGTACAGAAATCATTCCGATTAGTTGAAATTTCCAATGGGGTTCTAGTATCTTGAGGTTTTACATTGACAGGGAAGTAGCATTCATTCCTCTGCACTTTTTACTGGTGATTGTACTGAGGGGGCTCGGACAGCTCTGTCGCAGGCAGAGTGCTGCCTCAAATGAAATCTCATCTAATACTCTCTGTGGCTTCACTTTCACCTTACTTTACATGTCAACTGTACAGAGGGAAGGAAACAAATGACTTCTCTAATATCTATATCTTTTAAAAACCTATCTTAAGTCTTAGCAAGTTGCTAGTACTCCCTTTCCAGTTAGAGTTTTCTCCTTTGCCATCTCTTTCATATACTATAAAAGTTCTTAATTTATTTTTTTGGCCCTTTATATTTTTATCCAATTCAAGATTTACTGAAAATCATTTTCTTTACGCAGTTGAAATATTTCAGTTTTTTAAAAAAGATTGACATTCTGTTTTTACTATAAATTAGTTTGAGATGCTATATATGCTAAGCTACTGTGTAAAGTAAAAGCAACATTGTCAAGGATGCTTATTGAGTGTCCACGCTGGGAAATCCCAGCATCGCAGTGATGATCTTAGGAAGGAGGCACGCTCTCAGTGTTTCAAACAAAGGCCCAGAGGGCAGCAACCAAACAAATATCTGCACTTTTTGCAGAAGAATTTAGCTTTACAGACGAACAGGCTGGAGGCTGGAGATAAGGATCTCCATCCTAGCAGATGACATAGAGGAAGCAATTACAGCCCAGGCACTTTGCATTTGCACCCAAAAGTCTTTACTTAATGGCAAGATAATGCTTTTCTTATTTTAAGGCTTTATTACAACCTCTGCTCCTCTAAGCTTTTGCTAGCTACAGCAAAGTTGCTAGAACATCTCTTGACATAAATAGGGTTTTCAAATTGGTTTTCAAATATTAGTGCTTTAAAATCACGCACATTCCCTTTGTATCATGGTAAGAAAGATGATCAGCACGAGCATTTTGTTCATTTAGCTGTGGAGTAGATGCAAGACTCTGAGTTTTATACTTATTTGGTCATCTCTTTTTTGTTTCATTTCTTTTGATACCACCTCAATTTTTTATCTCTTCATTTTGCAGTAATAGAAGACTTAACAGTTGCAAGATTACATATTTATATCAGGGCTCAGACTGTGAATTCATTCTTTTCTAGGGAAGCAGAAAGATCATGTAAAAATGGTGACCACATGTTGACAGAATGCATGATTTAACAAAGCCAAAGGCAATCATTTCAAGGAAAAATGTTTTATTTTCTGCCAGCAGAGTATAATGGAGAGAAATTGGCTGGTATTATTTTTAAAAATTGCCCAAATCACTGTAGTTAGTGTAAAATTGTCTCTGGAACTATTTCCTGTAAGTTAACCAGACATATGATTGTATCCTTTCTATTTTGAATACTGAAGCTCACATTTCAACTGTCTTGCATGGAGCCTATCAGGTATAATAGCTCTTTGTAAAGGTGCTTCCTTTTCTCTTTTAGTCTTTCCCATTTTAAGCTTCCACCTTCATTCACCCCAAACTTAGAATACTTGTAGTTTGGAGTTTTCTGAAACTTTAAGCTACATATTATTCACTAAAAAATCAAGACTATAATCTACTCAAAGCGTGCTACTCCAGCCTGCAAAAGTTCAAGTGAAATTAATGTAAACATTGTTTATGCTATTGACCATTCTCTGCACATTTCTAATGAAAGAAGATTTCATTTTTATTTAACATGTGGTTTATAGGGCTTGCTGTTGTTGCTTTTTTTCTTAGTACTTAATGTAATTTCAGACATTACACTTTGGGACCAAATTATGTTGTTTGTAGGTATAGTAAGTGTTATTAATAGCAAATCAGATTTATGTGTCAGTTAAAGAATAATGCAGCCTGATATGATTCCAGTAGTCACATACCTCTGAGCAAGTCCAAAGGCATGAGTCACTTGGAATATTGGTAATCTTAGAATTTCTTCAGCCAGTACTGCTTTCATTGGCTTAACAGGTGTTGAAGATGATACAGTGGTTGCTCTCAGGTCTATTACAAAATGGATCTGCCCATGGGATCAGAGCCTATATTTTGGAAAAAGTGTGGAATCAGATATGCGAACAGTTTAGAAAACGGTAGAAAGATGACTTACCTTGGGGAGAGACAGGAGTATTACATTTGTGTCTACACAGTGCCAAAATTACTGTGTTCATCAGATACAGATCACTGATTGATTTGGATTTAGCCTGATGCCAGACAGCCACCAACATGTTGATTGCTTGATCCAGATGGTTGACATTCTGTAGGAATGTCCCAGGGCATTATACTATACATAGAG
The DNA here is from genome assembly GCF_028538775.1 of Myotis yumanensis. Lineage (NCBI taxonomy): Eukaryota > Metazoa > Chordata > Mammalia > Chiroptera > Vespertilionidae > Myotis > Myotis yumanensis. The sequence goes on from NW_027223752.1 coordinate 92,476,390, forward strand.
CATAAATAGGCAGACTTTAAAGACTCAAGTTTTCCTATCAGTTGAACCTCTCCCACCCGGTAAAAAAAAAAAAGGCTTAATTCATGTTTAAAACAGAGCTATAACTCTTAATGTACTCATGAATTGTACTCATCTTTCAGTTTAGACAGCTGATATTCGTTAATTCATATAACTCCAGGGTAACTGCTCTGTGCTCTGCTTCGTCAGTTCTGGAAAAGACGCAGGACTTCCTTTGGAAAAGTGAAGATGGGAGTGTTTCATTGTCATGAGTCAGCAATTTTAGTTAAGCCAGTTTTCATGTATTGTTCATGAGATTTGTAACCAGTCAACCTCACTGAATCTTACGTGAGAGTCAGGTTGCATATTTGCTGATTGAAGCCTTTGAGACTGTGTTAGATGCCAACAGGCAGAGCAGTGGGAGTGCGGAGGACACACCAATTTAAAGCTGTAGGTAAATTGGGCAATAACATTAATACACATCAGGAATATTCCCCAGTAGTTCACTAATGTTACGTGACAAAAGCAAGTGAAAATAAAATCTTTAAGGAGAACGATGTTCAACGGTTTTCAACCTGTGGGTCTCAAACAATGAAAATAGATTCTGCATATCAGATATTTACATTACGATTCATAACAGTAGCAAAATTACAGTTATGAAGTAGCAATGAAAATAATTTTATGGTTGGGGGTCACCACAACATGAGGAACTATATTAAATGGTTGCGGCATTAGGAAGGTTGAGAACCACTGTTAGAGAAAAATCCCTTCGATTTTCACCTGAGAAAACTGCCGCCAGAGAAATTAAATATATTGTTTGGAATCATACAGCTATTAGTGGCAGAGCTTGGCCCAGCACTCGGGCCTCACAACTTATTGATTGGAGTGAATAACTATGATTTTTTAATTATATTTTTCTTATATTGAATAGTTTCCTTATGTGGACCCACCTGTACCTACCCAATTAACTCTACTTATTTTCTGGATGATCTGTCAATGGCTTTAGTCTGGACCTGCAGACAAATCACACATTGTACAATCACGCATTGGTTCCATCTTGGAACCCCCCACCGATAGCATGGAGTACTAAGATGGGCCTGTCTTTGAGGGCTCAGTTAGCCTCCTCCTGCCTAGAGTACAAGTATTCTGAGCACAGAGAGGAAGGAAACTCTTTACTTTTCAGCAGAATATCCCTCTGTCTTGGGAGTAGTAGAATTTCCTTGGCACTGATGTGTTTCCACGTTACCTCCACTCCTTGTGAGCATCTGTTAAATCGATGCTTTGAAAGTGGGTGAGTGGATCTTCAGGGAATATGAAACCCTCACCCAAATCTGTCCTCACCAAATGAGGACACACGATGTTGAGATCTTGTGAAAGTTGAGCATATTGGCGTGGAGTGAAGAGGCCTTATCTTTCCTGTTCTTGCCTTACTTGCACAAATTGTTAAGGAATTTATGCAAGCTCATGTGTAATGAACAGTATAGAAGACCTAAACTTGATTTTGCATGTTAAGATCTAGATCTTTTTTTTTTTTTTTTTGGCAATTTTTAAAAATTGAATTTATTGATGTGACATTAGTTAACAAAACTATACAGGTTTCAAGGGTACAACTCAATAAAACATCATCTGCACACTGCATTACGCACTCATCACCCCAAAAAAGTCTCTTTTCACCCTTATTTTTTCCTAATTTTCCCACTTCCACCAGACATCACACCCTTTCCCTATGGCCATCACCACATTATTTTCTGTGTCTATGTTTTATACATGCATGTGGGATTTTGTGTGTGTGTGTGTTTTTCTTTTTTTTAAATTTTGTTTTGTTGCGTAAAGTATTACAGAGTATTACATATATCTCCCTTTTTCCCCCTTGACCTTCCCTCGCCTCCCCTAGCCCCCTCCCAGTGTCTTGTGTTCATTGGTTATGCTTATATGCATGCATACAAGTTCTTCCGTTGATCACTTATCTTTGAGATATGTTTTTTAAATTGTCATACATCTCACAATTTGTATAGAACTTTGTAAATCCGGAGTGGTTCATTGGCTTTATTTTATTTCTCTTCCTTGTCATCATGTCCCAAATACAAGTATTGATAACCATGCATTATGACTAATTAAAAAAAAGTCCCAAAACGGCTTCTAAATGAAAGCTGTAATTTTGTATTGGATTTTTGGTGACATGAGCAAATCACTTGCTCTTTGCCCTATAGATTTTATAATGTCATGAGAGTCTATCAATAAAATTATAGCCTACATGTCTTACTGTATAATATATACAGTGGGCAGTGGGGGGGGTATGAAAGATTATAGCATGTCTGCCGTGTGTGTGTGTGGTGTGTGTGTGTGTGCATTTGCTTTTTCAGTTGAGATTTTCTGTACAATTAGTCCTGGAAGCTGCAGATGAAGAACAATGGCTGACTCTTACATAGAAATATTTTTCTTGCTTCTACCTGCTGTGAGTGAAATTGACTAGAATTGTGCTATTCTGATCAATTTCATAAAGCAGCAGACTCTGCACACGGACATCATGGCTGTCCCTTCTACCTAAGCTGTCAGCCTCTGTCCAAGGGGGAAAGGTACTGCCAGAGAGTAGGAGCCTATATTAGAAGGAAGTGAGAAGACCACCTCTGCCCCGTAAGGAAAGGAGATGCGCGCGCGCGCGCACACACACTAAAAGTTATTTATTTAAAAATAAATAAGGCAAAACCAAAAAAAAAACCAAAACCCACAATGCTTGAAGGCAAAGATTCAGCTATAGGAAAACAGGGATTCCAAAAATTTTATTGAATTTCATAAGGCCTCTCTAATTGGCTGTCTTATTCAGTTGTTCTGAAACTTAGAGATATTTCACATCTTAATTTGAATCTGTGCTCTCCTAATATGTTCTCTTTGGAACACTGCCTCAGTCCACTTTGTTTTGGTACTTTTGGTTACACATAAACACATAGATACAACAAATCTTTAATAATAAAAATGTAATATGCTAATTAAACCGGACTTCCTTCCAGACGAAGCCAGGGCTGCAAGGGAGGCCTGGGTCCTAGGTGCCTGTCGATGGCAAGAGGGAAGCCTGGGTCCTGGGTGCCAGAGGGAAGCCCGTGCCAGCAGCTGGGGGAAGGAAGGCCTACTCTTACAGGAATTTCGTGCATCGGGCCTCTAGTAGATATAATAACTATGTGAAGATCTAGGATTTCCCCTTAGAAATGGTTCCCATCCCTCCTTGTGGTATCTCTACCTGATGTGTGGGAAGGATTTATGGTGACTTGGTGTTCTGATGCCAGGGTTTGATTAACCAAGAGGCTAGACAGGCTCGTTATTTTTTCTTTTTCTTCCTTTACTCATTTTGCCTTAGTTTGATGCTTACTATAGCACCAACTCCAGCATGTAGAAAGGGAGCAAGACTGTGTTTTGAGAATTTAAATAATCAGGGAAGAATTTATGAGTGTACAGATTTGGAAGGGAAGGGGAGTATCTGTATTTCTTCCATTTCCCTTTTTTATCCCTTATTCATTTTAATATCATCCCAGGGACTGATTTACTGGTAAATTTAATTTCCATACCACTACTACTGGCTGTGTTGTTTACTATTTTTAATCATGATGTTTAAGGACATTCAGATCACCATCACCATAATCATCGTTCTGCAAACACTTATTGAGGACATACTATATACGCAAGGTACTCTCTCAACATTATCATTGAACTAAAAACAGCAAAGTCGTTTTTAGCATGTACTTTTAAGAAATTGTTAATATAATAATTGATTTTGGAGGGACTGTACTCTGATTACTCATTTTGTAAAGGGTTATTTTAACTAAAGTTTTTTTATACATAATGCTACCATGGTGAACTGATTGAACATTCACATTTGATTATGTGATTGAAACTATGTGGCTTAAACGTGGAACATGGATCTATGCACAGAAATGCATATGAGTATTTTTAATTTTCTGAGCTACTTTAAATAATTGGTTTAATCCTATGGAATAGTAATTTCATCTAATTTTTCCTATTGACTTATAGAAAATTTATAAAGCAGAGTAAGGTAAAACAGAAATTCTACTCAGAGCAAATCAGTGTTAATAATTATAGTTTCTTTTCTTCCTCTCCAACTTTTCCCATTGCCCTCCATTTTATGCTTTTCCCCATTTCTTCAGTGTCACCTAACTCCTGCATATCCCATACCTGTGTACTCCACAATTAAATCTTACTCTCAAGAAAAGCCATTAGTGGCATTAAACCACAGATTACTAACTGCCACAGGCAAATGAGATCCTCAGTAGGTTGCAGAGAGTTTCATTTTAAAAATGAAAAGCTAATATTTAAAAAAAAACAACAGGAGATTTTTACATTAAGAAAATCTAGATATCTAGACCTGTCACCTTTGGGTCCACATTTCCATCTAGTAACAAGTAGTTTTTCCTGAATAATGAACGCCCCCTGTTGTCTGGGCATGTGCTCTCCAAGGTACTCTCTACTCACTGTTACCTGCTACAAGCCCCACTACTCCCTGATACCTACTCAACAATGAGATTCAGTTGCCATTTATTATCAGACTTGCATTGGTTTCTTTCACCTGCTCTTTAGTCACATGTACAGTGGTGTTGGATCCTACATATATTGGAGTTTGTGACCCTTAAATTCACTCACACTAGACTAACAATACTTCATAAGACTTAAAAAAACTCATCTTGCATATATGAATTTTATGAGAAGAGGTATGACTAAATCAAATGAATTATTCTATTAGGAAAAATTGTGTAGAGGAAAATGAGGGAATAAAATGAGGGGGAAGAAAACAAGGTATTTGTAGAATATCCTGACACATTTAGTAAAATACAAATTTCATCTAATGCTAGAAGTGTTCAAATACCACCCCTGAGAATTTAGGATGTGTTGAGTTAATTGGAAAAGTCTTAGCTCCAGAAAGCCACATATGTAATTCAGTTCCTTAAGACAGTGATGTGTTTATGTGAGTGTGAGTGTGAGGTGCGTGTGCATGTGTGCATGTGTGTGAGTGTTTGATTCAGGTCCACAACCATGGGAACACAAGAACATGACAAAGTTTCCACATTGCTCTTGGTGACTCATTGATGTCTACACTATTTTCTTATGCTGTTGGGGAACACTGGGTTTTCAGAAATGAAACTAATGATAACTAGTGTTCTTTTGTTGGCTGATAACTCAAAAGGAGTCCTCCTGGGATGACCCCCTGAGATAAATATTTCTGCCCAAACAAAATCAAATAAAATTCAGAGAGAAGACTACGGATGTACTTAAGAAGGGAGGGCTCCTGTGAAATACCTGTGGGAAAATAAAAGGCAACAGAATATCCATTTTGGTTAAGGTCCATACTTAGCTGACAGGTCAGGGAAGATGTGTTCAACCAGATGGTATACATTTTGTATTTTTCAACAAATTATTTGGTGGCTATAGTTTCAGACACTAAAGTTATTTATGGAGGCTTTGTGATAGCAGCCACTTGAGAAAATTGCTGGCTTCCATTGCTCCATATCAATTAAGCAATTCCTTTTACATCAGCTTACAAATCATCATGTGCTTTCTTATATTGGAGAACTCTTTATCAACAGTTTGAACTCACGTTACTATTAAAGTTATAATAATTATTTGTTCAAAATCAGGACTTTCAGTTACTAAGAGAACTGGGTCTTTTTAGTTTTATATATACTTAATCATGAGACAACCTTTGGTTTTTTCATTGACAATTTACAAACTCATAAAATAAATAAGATGCACCTAGTTGCCTAATTTTGATTTTGGTTGACATTGGCTAATAAATCATATAGGTTTCAAGTATACATTTTTATGATATGTGATCTGTATATTGCATTGTGTGCCCACCACCCATAGTATTTTTATAATTGATTTTTTACATTGACATATATCTTTCTCATCCTGTCAGGTAACTAGATTTGGCTCGCAATAATTTACTTGCAATTCCTTAAAGTTAGATTTTTATGAGAGGAGTAAGCATCTATCAAGGTTTTCAATAGAGTCCATGGAAGACTTAGTTCCTGACTGAATAATGGAAGCCTAGAAATTAATGGGGATTTTTATGTTGTCCCACTTTGTAAAGTACTTCAGTGCAGTATCATGACTCCTCAAATTAAATGTTATATGGTAATCCCTGGCACACACAAACATCTTGGCCATTGCATATACTTATACACTGAGTGGCCAGATTATTATGACTGGCCAGATTATTATGACTACCCCATCAGTACTTCATTGGGCCATCTTTTGCTTTCAATACTGTGGCGATTCTTCTTGGCATTGACTCCACGAGATGTTGAAAGGTGATGCGAGGAATCTGACACCATGCCTGATGAATAGCACTGTCCAGTTCTGTGAGATTTAATAGTTGTGGAACCAACTGCCTGATGGCTCTTTTAACTTCGTCCCACAAATGCTCAATTGGATTGAGATCTGGTGATTGTGGGGGCCACCTAAGCAAGGTAAAGTCTCCGTCATGTTCTTTAAAGCACTCCTGCACAATACGAGCACCGTGGCATGGCACATTGTCTTGTTGGAAGAAGCCATCTCCATTGGGATACGCCATCAACATGATAGGATGAACTTGATCAGCAACGATACTTAGATATGTTGTGCTATTCAGACGTTTATAATGGTCTGGCCCTCTAGCAACTTCAGAGTGAAATTATAATTTGCCTACAAACGTCAGGTGGTCATAATAATCTGGCCACTCAGTGTATCGTTTATTACCATGGAACCACCCTGCCGCCAAGGGCCAGAACCTATTAAAAGTGGGAAGTATAGCAATCACTGGAAAACAATAAGTGACTATAATACTTTGGTCAGTGTTGTAAAGCTTAGTAGAGATCTTAAGCTATCAATTGTGGCAACCTGCTAACGTAGACTTGACTCAGGTTCTGAGAATGTGCTTCAGGAATGTGTGATATTTTGTGTGTTTATTTGTCTGTGTTTTCTCCTGGGTAAGGATTTACAACTGCTGTCAGGTTGTCCAGGTATTAGTGACACACAGAAAAAGTCAGCCACTAGCTGGGAGTAAGTATTCTGCATCCCCAGTCACACAGCTGGCACCTGGTACACTGGGAAATGCTCTGCTCTGGGGTTTAGAGGGACCAAGCAGGACACAGGGGACTGCCTACATGGCTAAAGGACTCGGTCGTCTGGCTGGAGACCTGGGTGAGATAACTTCAGGGGGACGAAGCCCTTTCCTCACTGATCTATTTCTAGTTCTCTTTTAAAGGATGACCCGGCCAAGCTTTTCCTTCGAATATTTTTCAGGTTCTACTATTACAAGAAGTAGTTGACAGGGTGGCACTTGATAGCAGTATCAGGAAAACCATTTATTAAATGAAGAATACCTTGGCGCATCAGGCTTCTCCCAAGGCTCAAGTTGGACTCTATAAAATTACATTTTAAAAATGTTTATAGGAAAAATTGCATGTTTATTGAAGAAATTTCAGAAATTAGTTACCCCCTCTCTCCCCTGCACAACACAAGGAATTTCTACCATGTAGAAATAACCAGTCTTAATATTTTTCTTCATTAATCCAGATATGGGTATATTTTATATCTATAGCTATCTATATAGGTGTAGGGCTAAGGCTATATAGTAATTTGATCTCGCCATACATGATAATTTTAAACTGCCTTTTATCATTTAACATATTGCAAAAATTTTAAGCCATTGTTCAATATCTTGAGAATATTCCATATATTTTTTCTAAAGCTTATCAGAGAGGCAGTGAATATTCATTTAGCAATATATTTGTTCACATCTTAGTCAAATTGGGTCACCAAAGGAAATTTCTAAGTCTTTGGATAGGTATTGGCCCAGGTGTTCTCTAGAAATCATAACAGTTTACACTCCCAGCAAACATGCACTGTGCTTTTGGACTCCTGATGAAAGATGAAGTAAAAATACACTAATTAAAAAAAAAATAGGTGGGGGATGGAGCATATATTCTCTTAAGACTGGAAGACATATATCCTCAGTTGTAGTGTTTAATGAAAGGGTGACCATTTTATTTAATTATCTCTATTTCACAAAAGAATGCAGGCATCTGTAGTGTAGTGGTGTGTTCATTGATGCCAAGTAAAAGTGCTCTGTTTGTAGTGTTCACATGACCATAATCTTCATTTTTCATGCTTAAATATCATCAGACTTGTCAAAGCATGCTTTCCCCTTTCAAAGTTCCTCCTATCAAACTTGAAAGTTTTCAAAGCTTTCTTCCACTTAGTTGTGTTTTCAGAAGTGTTTGAAATCACACTTAAAGAAAATTAAAAGAAAAAATGAATTTTCTTTCCAGAAAAGGTCATTTGAATTTGAATTCCAAAGCAATTTATTTGGGACTTTATAGCAATTAATAGCAAACCTATATCCTCCCAATTGGAATGTGCTTATAAGCCTGAAAAACAGGGACATTTCATTAAGGAATTAATGTTTTCATAAAAAGTATGAAATTTATATGGCTGACTAGAAATCAAATAAAATTTTATCAGTGACTTGTCATCTAAATAAAGTAGTGAAAGGGGGAACCATGAGGACTTGCTGCAGAGGCTAATGTATTGCAGTGAGAAGGATGTATTGAGTTATCTTGCCAAGATTCAAATTCCAACTCCAACCATCATTGGCTTTGGGCAAGCTCCTTTTCCTGTCCTTGCTTTGATATTCTTACTGGTGAGATGAGGGTGGTATTACTTCCAGGGTGACCAACTGTTCTGGGTTGCCTAGGACATTCCTGCTTTTAGCAGGAACTATAGTAAGCATTTAGATTAGCTTTTACTGTTATGATATTAAGGTCCATGCTATTCCTTGGTGGTGCTGAATAATCTTAAAATCAGAAACAACATGTGTAGCACTGTAGTTCCTTGGAGTGGTAGAGATTCCAGCCCCCATGGATGGTCAGTACAATGCCCCGCCATCACAAGGTGCCCACCAGTCCCTCCCATTGTGCCTTTCAGCAGAGATGCTCTGTCCCTTCCAAATATTTAGTAGTAGACATTCCTCTCAGTCTGTGCTCCTGACTCCTGCTACTGTTTTTTTTTAAAAATATATGTTATTGATTTTTTACAGAGAGGAAAGGAGAGTGATAGAGAGTTAGAAACATCGATGAGAGAGAAACATCGATCAGCTGCCTCCTGCACACCTTCTACTAGGGATGTGCCCGCAACCGAGGTACATGCCCTTGACCGGAATCGAACCCTGGACCCTTCAGTCTGCAGGCCGATGCTCTATCCCCTGAGCCCAACCTGTTAGGGCCTCCTGCTACTGTTAATGAAAGTTACACATGTGTGCTCATCAGGATGGGAAAGCCTGTATTCCACGGTGAGCAAAGACCCATGGCCCCGAAAATCTTCCTAAACTTCAGACCTGAAGAGAGCAGGGCAGGGAATTGCTGCTTTCTCTTTGTATTAGCTTCTTCAATTTCCTTTTAATTGGAGCCAGGAACCTAGATTCTTGTAACTTTAGGGGGATGAACAATATAAATGAAGATCTGGATGCTTTCCAGGAAGGGCTGAGCTCAAGGATCTCTCTCTCTCTCTCTCTCTCTCTCTCTCTCTCTCTCTCTCTCTCTCTCCACATTTCTGGCTATTGACAAATCACATGCAGTTGCCTGATGAGTCCATATTTGCTTCTGAGGTTTCACATTTGCAAACTGCACTGCTGAGAAAGTAAGTGAAGTGTTCACCCACCACTGGTGTGAGCTGACTGGTTTCATGTACAGGACAGATAAACACTAGAACAGTGAAAACTCTAAACCAGTAACACAAAACCTTCAAATACAGTATCTTACCTTGTTCAGGACAGTCATTTCTCAGCAAGAATTCTTTTTAATGTATAAGACTTCAATTTATGTTTAAGAACTAGTAAACTATAGCAGTTTGACAGCCATTCACACTGAATTCTGTGCATTAAACCAACAGCATTCTTTTCCACAAACATTCATTGTTAGGACAATGCTCTCAGACAGAATTTATGAGAAATGGAATTATGTTACCAAGGAGATAGCATTTACTATAATGAAGAGTAGATCCTAGAAAATGGCCCCTTTTACAGCAGCTCAGAGCAGAGCCACAAAAGCAATTGATTGGTCTTGGCATTTAGTCTTATATCAGCTGTGTCATCCATAGCTTCAGGAGTGAGAACACTAATCTAAAGTGACATTTCTGTTCTGGCGGGCTTTTCTGCCCTGATGAAAGCAATTACTTCATTCCTAAATGATAATTTGCAGGAGTTTCAACCACTTTAATTGATAATTTTTTTTTTGTTCTGAGTTCAATTGTGAAGTGATTAGCCGATTTGGTAAATAGAAATTTAAGGTGTGAAATATACAAGTTGCTTCAAGGTAAAGTGCTATTTGTGGGGTGGAGAGAAATTACTTGATAAAGCAGCAATTTTTCCATTATTACGGAACTGCCAGTGGTATGGCTTAAAGTTCTGGGGGAAAATGGAGAACAAAACACTTTGATTCATGAGGTTTTGGGCAGACACCAAAGCATACAATGAATAGTTTGGTCTTGCTGTGGTTCATTCGAGGGTTATTTGAGTCAAGGTGACCATTGGTTGAAAAGGATTGTGCAGACCTCTCAGCTTTTCTTATTACTATTCCAATGACTCATTCTGGAATTAAATCCTTTTATTTAAAGTATTAAGAATAAAAATGCTCATTGGCTAAAACCAATTAATTTAATTATTAAGTTCAAATGTACACAAGGCATTTTCTGAACTTGAGGAAAGGCATTCAGTTAAATGGCTTTAATTAGTCTTTTGATCTATTTACCACAAGTCAAAAAATGGGTCATGATTATTCAGTCAGAATATATTTTTTAAAAAAATTTAATGCATCTTCATTTTAATACTTTATCCAATGTTAGCAGTTGCAGTTGTTTTTGACATTTTTAAGCAATCAATTTCATGATATTTTCTTACATGGGGAAAAATAATGGTCATTTCACATGTTAAATGAGAAAAATAAAGCAAGAATGAAGGTCAAACTGATTTAGCACATCAAACAGTCTTTGTCAGCCAAGCTTAATATATCCTGAGTTTGTGGAACAAATGAAATTTTGCTGCTATGTTACACTTTGCTTCCAAACAACCATTACAACTGGTTTTATATATTGTGTGAGCATCAGACCATCAAACAGTGCATCTTTACTGACGTGTTGCTGCAGCGATGATCTACGGCAGCAATCTGCCATTGATATAAGGGCAAAATGTGCATCTATATTTAGTTGTGAAATTGGCCTATTATACTCTTGATGTTTACAGAGGCTAACATAAATTAATGATGACAGCTATGAGCAGTGCATTAGTTAAGCAGGAGAGTTCTTACCTTGAACTTGAAGGTTCCAGTTTTAACTTCCAACATATAGTATACTGCTTTCTTCACACATTAAAGGAAAGTTTCTGAAATGATTACCTTTTCTTGGAGCATCTTAAAGACTTCAATTTGTGAGCTATGTTGTGCATAATCCTATCAGGTAATAGTTGTTTATGCATTTCTCAATTATAACACATTATAAGAAAGCTCATATTTATAATCATAGGGAAAATAATCCTGAAAGATTCTTTTTCTTTGTAGTAGGCTGATTTGATTGACTTTGAACTCTATATGATGTTAATGTGTGGAGGGCTGTTTTATTGAAACTAATGAAGGAAAAGCAAGCAGTGCTTGTAGAGTCTTCATCTTTTCTCTGGGACACCTCCTCATTCAGCTCATGTCAGGGCAGGTGTAGGTACTGGAGTACCTATAGATTTCACCGTTAACTATGACCAGAGATCTGACAAGTGTGCAGGTGTTCAAAGGTTCATGAGTTAAAATGCTGAAGCCTTTGATGAATTTTTGATGGCTGCATTTTTAATACAGGTCGACCTTCTTCCTTTGAGGCTGCATGCCAGATTAATTGATAAATAGAAGAAGTCTGTAGTGCTGGGTTCTCCTAAGCAAACAAGTAGGAAAAATCCATAAAACCTGCCTGTCTGGCTCCCTAGCAGTACTTTTAAAAGGTAAAATTTTAAAGTGGTTCTGACCCTACCTTTCCTTTTCCTGATAGTTAGATGCCTCAAACCTGCCATGTTCTTTAATAAGGACTAGTTATTGTATTCTAAAAGTTTACATGTCAGTGTTAAAATTGAGGCTTAGAGGATTTTCATGTAGAGATAGTGTGTATCTATCAATTATGTCTATATCAGAAGCAGTCCCACAAATAGAAGTTATAAAAATGATAAATCTGATTGTGAAGACGTCATATGAGAGGAAGAACCATTAAGTTGTTTCTCTGTGATAAATATTATTTTCCCTTTATCATGTTCTGTAGATCTCAGCCATATTATTTCCATAATTATCATAACCACTTCTGTAAAGAAAGAAACCAAAGTAATCAATTTTGCAAAGCTAAATTTGATCAGCCACAAAGGATAGCCTACCTCTCTTAATGTAATGACTCAGCAAGTACAAAGTTGTCTTTTTTTTTTCCATCCTGGACAAGTAGCATCCTTATCCAGTTCTATGGCAGCTTCAGAGAGATTGCAAACTGTGGGTCAATTTCATAATATTGGTTTGGTGATTGTGGCTGTACCTGTTTAACTTTTTATACCTTAAAAAATGTTTTGCTGCCGAAACTGGTTTAGCTCAGTGGATAGAGCGTCGGCCTACGGACTGAAGGGTCCCAGGTTCGATTCCGGTCAAGGGCATGTACCTGGGTTGCGGCCACATCCCCAGTGGGAGATGTGCAGGAGGCAGCTGGTCGATGTTCCTCTCTCATCGATGTTTCTAACTCTCTATCTCTCTCCCTTCCTCTCTGTAAAAAATCAATAAAATATATTTTTAAAAAATGTTTTGCTAATTTCAGCACAAGCACTATTTCATGACTCAGCCTTGCCCCCAGTGTGGAGACCTAAGCAGCAAATGCTGCTTGCTGCATTCCCATACTTTCCCACCACCAGAAGTGCTGTGTGAGCTCTCCATGGTCCTGGGGTTGTTGCCTTGCCTACCAACAAGGAGAACTTTAAGATTTGTGATGTTTTGGAAGATATTTTGAAAGATTATCTTTCCACTAGAGTACGCATATACCCTTTCTACATAATAATTGTCATTGCAGATTTGAAGTCTTCCATAGAAGTCGCAAGCTTTTGGACTTAGCACCTGTTTGAATATTAATTTTTATGTATAAACAAAATTTCTTGTTTTGCAACTGAATGCCAGTTTTTTCAACTTTAGCAAACTAAAAAATGGCCACCTTTCCTAGAACAGATAATCATTTATTTATTTTTAAATCTTTCATCTGTTATTAAGGGAACATTTTTTTTTATTTGAACAACTCATTAAGTGCAGCTTCAGTATACAACATATAGATTATAGGCATAAAGAGGACTAGGATGAAAAATCAAAATCTCTGCAATAACAGAATTTTACTTCACTTAGGAACCTAATGTTATATGTCAGAACCAGTGACTAGGAATCATATTGGTGAGAACAGAGTGTACATTATAAATGAACATTGTCGACCTCAAAGCATAGAAGTGTCATTGTGAGATGAGCTAAGATTTTTTTGTTAAACACATCTTATATAGTGTTACTATGTGCCAGGCACAATTGTAAATGTTTTGCAACAAATAAGTTTAATTCCAATAATAATCTTAGGAAGCAGATAGCATTATCATCCCATTTCACAGATGAGAATAACTGAGACAAAATAAGTTAAGTAATTTTATCATATTTACATAATTAGAAAGTTATAAAGCCAGGATTTAAATACAGGAAGTTGGCTCCACAGTCCATGCACTTAACGTCTACCTTCTGCTGGCATGGAAGACACTGAAAAAGGTGTCAGACAGAACTTGATGATAATCACTATTAGAACACGTAGGACTTTTTTAAAAATAGGCAGTTTTAATGTTGTCATCAAGCAGAAGTTAGGCCTCTGACTTTATTTTCCTTGGTTTGACTTTTACTGTCACTACATGGGAAATTAAATTTACTAAAGTGAAGGTCATACATAAGTGGCAGTAGAGAAAGGAGTCTGAGAGGACAATGAGGAAAGCAAACAGGTATTCGGAATTATAGAAAATGTAGTCAAACATGGTAGACAAGAAGCTTGGTTAAAAAAGTTATAAGGAATTATGGAGAAATAGGGTGGTAATCAGATGTGGTACTAGGATTAAAACAGTTGGGCTTTTTTTCCCCATATAAGTTTTATATTTATTATAATAAGAGTTACTGCTTATGTAATATTTACAATATGGTAGACATTTAGCAGTTTGCACAGATTAGCTCAGTTATTCCTCTCAGGAATATTATGAAGTAGATACTATTAAAATGTCCATTTTCCAGATGAGGAAATTGAGGCCTAAAAAGGTTAAGAGGCCTACCCAGGGTTGCCCAGCGAGTAACTGTCTGGTGATGTGAAGGTCCACAATCTGGCTACAGAGCTTCCACTCCAAGTTTAAGGATGGGTTGACTTTACTTTGGGCATTTCTGAGCTTTCCAGTTTCTTAAAATTCTTCTCTGTTGTGAAATTCTAAAGTGGACTCTACCACATTTAGAATTCATAAACTATCTTAATTGTTAAAACCTAGAACTGTCCAAGACGTTTACTACTTTATAGTTAACTCTCAGGGGATTTGCCAAAAATGCCCTATTTGTCACCCTCATTTTATAAAATGATTAATTTAAGGCTCAACTTTGGACTTAGAATCATAATGGTCGCATATGCCCAACATGTGTCTTTAACTCCTTCACCAGGAGTCCTTGCACAAAATACACAACTTGCCAAAGGGATTTAAGAGTCATAAAAGGATTTAAAAAATCACTTTCCATTTAATGTGCACTGTCATTACTAGTAAAAGTTTATGATTGCTTGTTATCTGTGCATAAGGTATAGCTTTAGAAACTTGTACAAATTCTTTCAAGGTGTTGAGAAGAAACATAGATTAAATAATATTATTGAAACCAGAGATACTTGTTTATGATAAATGAACTCTGGCAACATCAATGACAAGAAGAAGGGGAAAATTTAACTTAATAAGGCTTAGGAGAAATTCAAGATACTAGATCATTTCCCTTTTAGTTGGGGAGATGGGGTCCCTAAGGATAATCTGAAAATCATTTACTATCTTCCCCCAAATATACATGTATACATACATACAACTTCATATAGGACTTCCAACTTTTATTTATCTCAATCTGTACATATCTATATGTCTCCCTTTTGAAGTGGCTGTTGATTTTTTGGTTTTTAGTTGGTGGTAGTGCTGGTGAGGTTGATAATATCCTCATCAAAGAGCACTGGCATTTTGATTTTCTTAGGAATAAGATGGTCTCTTCCTACATGAGCATCAGCAGTGGGGAGTTTGGAGTACTTATAGTGACTCTGAAGCCTAATCATATTTTAAACGGCAGAGATCAAACATTTTGCTCATGTACAAATAAGCCATCCTTTCTTTAGTATTCTATAAATACTTTTTTGGTTTAGAACAGAATGTATAAATACTAAGTTTATTTTAGGTTTTAATGTAGTCCTTAATTCAATTTGAGAATTGCTTATAACTAGGCTCTACTTCACAAAAGCAGAAAAAAAGATTAATCCTCAATCTGTGTTGTTGTCTTAAGGTCCTTAGCTTCATCTATTTTTGTCAGCATCTCTATAACCTCTATAATCCTTTGACTATATTTTATTGCTGTTACCCTCAAAACCAATTACTACTTATTACAGACACAGTGCTATCATTCTGAAATTCTTCTGAACTATGGTGTCTGCATAATGATGTGATGTGGGAGTCATGGAAACCCTTTGTTATTGAGTTTATGGCCAAGAAGATTACTCCAGTGGGGTAACAGTGTGTGCTAGTATAAAAAAGGAGGGGGGGCAGAAAGACAACAGAAGGTGGAGCAGGAACACATAGAGGAAGTTGTGCTCAGTGCTGTTTCAGAGCAGTCAGGTGTCAGGGCAGTATTGAGCAGAATGCTAAAAGGCATTCGTGTCCACATATTCCTATTCCCCTCTGCTAGGCTTTGGAGCCCATTGGGTTGCTTCCTGTGCTCTTGAGCTTTCCTTCCCATAGGATTATTTTTTTCTTTAGTTTATTGATAAGCTTATGCATTAATATCAATTTCAGAGTAATTGCCTAATCCCTTCGTTGCTTCAGGTGAATAGAGAAATTCCTAGCATGAATATTAGTAATATTAATTAGATAATAAATGAGTCCATTTGTGATCATTTGAGTGACATGTCTAAAGGAAAATCATATATATCATCCACTAAAACTACCTTCAAAAGTGGTCTCCCAAATTATTACCCAGTTATAGAAATGCACCCCTGCTCTATTGTTGACCAAATGACATATTTTAATGGTCTTGTGTAATTTTTAGAACTTTAATTAGCTAACACAAAATTAAAACATAACATAAAATTTGAAATGCCATGTAAAAGTTTAGTTTTTGTTCTTTAGAAATAGAAAAACCAGAACTCTGGCAACACCAGGCCTGCCTGCCACCAAAGCTGTAGTTAGCTGGAAGTGTGTGTGCCGCCCTTTGCCTGCACTGCTGTCCTCCAGGCCTCTTCACTCATTGCTGTTCCCTGCCTTAACCCTGTGAGCCCTTGAGTTTGCAACCTCTGCTCCAGAGCTCCATCATAGTCACTTATTGGACTAAAAAAAAGTTGTGAGTTCAGCCCACCTTCTGGAGTAGTATTCAATTACAAGTATATAAAGAGAACAGAGCACTGAACTTGAACCACTGCACTCCATAAGTGGTAGAGAAACATGTGAAAAGAGAATTTTTTGGCACAGATGACTTAAATGGTGTTAGGTAGATTGCTTGTATTATAGAGAGGGATATGTCTCATTCTTTTATCTTAAGATGTTAACCTGGATCTTGGTTAGATTTATACTTGGTCATATTTTAAGGCTCCTCTCACTTTATTTACATAACTAGAGGCCCAATGCACAAAATACATGCAAGAGCAGCCCTTCGCAGCCCTGGCAGCTGCCTCGATCCTGTGGCTGCAGCCCTGGCTTCGTTCCGAAGGTCATCCGGAAGGACAGCTGGTCTAATTAGCATATTACATTTTTATTATTATAGATTTTCAACAAGCCAAAATTGATAATTTATAGAATTGAATGGAGGCCAGCTAAGATATTGGGATATAAGTGCCAAAACAAGTCTTTTCCTTGTAAATTAAGGAGGTTTCTGCCTGAGTTGCCACCTGAGATATGAAGAGACAAAGGTTTGTCACCTAAGATTGCTGAGACTGAGAATGATAGCAGTAACTTGTCCAGTTCTGAGAAATATATTAGTTAGCTAATTCAGAATATCTTATTAATAGAGTAAACATGAAATAATTTGGGATATTAGACCAGAACATTATGGCATTACTTAAATTACATAGATATTTAGATATTTAATAAGATAGTTTGGGTGTCTACCCTGAATACAATGTTTACACCAGGAACAATATAAGGTATACACTAATGTGACCTGGAATGTTATTGTCCATATTCTACTAATAGGGATGGGAGCCACAACTTTAAACTCACTTTGATTTATTCCTCTGGTCTCCCTACATTGTTTCTCATTCTCACTATTTTATAAGGGAAAGCCAGCATGCTAGACTCAAAGATTTAAAATGTCCTCGGAGTTCAATAAAATGGATACCTGTAAATGATTTTAAGAGTATCTGGATACTGTAAATATTGCCCAATTACCTATCTCCGGTGTCTGGTTTTGAGTTTATTTCTTGTCAGACACAAAACAGAGCAATTCAGAGTAGGTGGAATTTTCCTGTCAGCTGCTCAGAGGCAACTTCAGTGGTGCCAGCTTCTGCCCTCAGCAATGTGAGCAAACTTCAAACAGAAATGCACATGAATAGTTAAAGAAAAATGCTGGATCCCACCTGTTGCCTCTTCTGTGAAGTAATATGTCTATAATGTTTATAAATTTTAATAACCCAGACAGGGCTTTTTGTCTTTCAACATTAAATTTATATTATCATAAAGTTTGACTTTTCTGGGCAGTGTGTTTTATCCTCTAGTAATTTAGGGAATCTATCCATTAATTAGTGTATGTCCATTGATAAAAGAATGAAAGTATACTCTTATCAACTAATTACCAGCACATTTATAAAGTTACATGTAAATCTTCCTCTTCAATAGGATGTTTTCTTTATCTGACTGAGGTCTTGGTCCATACTGAGCGCTGGAAGAACATCAACATTTTATTTGTTGATTCTGTGAATTGTTTTGTATTTTCCTTTTCCTCTGAGATGATAACTGCAATAATGGTTTTAAATGCATCCTTTTGATGGCTTATAATCCCCTCAGAATAACAGTTAAATGGACAAAGCCAGCTTGAGAATAGATATGATAGATATCAGAATAGATATCTACAAATCTACAAGCCCAATCTTTTAAATTGCTTATAGCTGAAAAGATCAAGTATCCCCTGTAAATCGTATGTTTCAGAAACAAGGAATGTATGTTACTGCATGGTCAATTGAGGGGAAAAACCCTACCAAGCAAATGCTTTTTACTCATTGCACTTGAGTTCATGACATACAAGTCCAGAGGTAGAATTTATGGTTTTAGTGGACATTGTCTGGAACGTATTTTACCATGGCCCGTGGGATTTTGAAGAAGATTTTGGTAGCTTTTTGCTAGGAAAGGGGAAGTAAAAAGAAAGCAGTTTCTATATGATGAGAAAATCATATGTCCTAAACAATACTTTGTCACTTCTTTGGTTTCAGTTTACAAGCATTGAGAAAGGAGAAATCCCGAGATGCTGCACGCTCCCGCCGGGGAAAAGAAAATTTTGAGTTCTATGAATTGGCCAAGTTATTGCCTCTTCCTGCAGCCATCACGAGCCAGCTGGACAAGGCGTCCATCATTCGACTTACAATTAGCTATCTGAAAATGAGGGACTTTGCTAACCAGGGAGACCCTCCATGGAACTTGCGAATGGAAGGCCCACCCCCAAACACATCTGTAAAAGGTAGGTTTTAAGCCTCTGGTCATTGTGGCATATGGTGGTCTGTAGCTGTCTTTAAGATGAAATGTTTACCATCATCCTTTCTTCTTTTCCTGCATATCAAATCCTTTAAAGGGATACAAATGTGGAAATCTGAACTCTGCATGAGAAAGACACCGTGTGAAGGTGAAATGAACCTCTTCTATTTCTATTTTCTTTTCAAAAAAATTTGTCAGCCTAAAGTATTCTATCACTTTATATAAGGTTTCAGAGAAATGGGAATTAAATGACTTACATTAAAGTGCTTCCTGGGTTTAATATAAGTTATGTTAATACATGAAAATTTTTATTGATGGGTGGAGTATGAGTATATTGCTAACGGGTGGAGCTAATATTTTCTGTCTTTAGTCACCAAAGAAAAGAAGTAAACAGAGTCCAACTGTAGCAGGCATTTTGAGCAATGATTTTATTGATTAATAAAAAAATACAAGAAATGTATTAATGTTTCAAGTCTCTATACATATTGCCTAGAAGTTGCAAATATAAACATGTACTTGTCCTCCAAATCTTGGTGCAGTTACCCTTAAATCATTATTTTAAAATTTTAGGCCTTCTTCACTCTGGAAATTAAGAGAGGTATTTCTTGTGTGCTCCTGTAACTCCTAAAAATGTATGGCATTTCTAGTAATTTAGTATGTATGCATATGTTTTTCAATGCATATGTGGTGTTGGTCATTGATTTTTCTAACTTCAAGGGCGTGTCATTCAAAGCATAGGACTTTAGGGATCTCCTAGTTTCTTGTGCCTAACGTAGTTTCTGGGCCCTTGACAAGTGTGGGATAAAACTGGATGTTTGGCATAATTTCAGGCAACCTTCTCTCAGGGAGGAATCAGATTCTTTAGTTAGTGGTGACACTTTGACAGCTACCTTCGGAGAGGGTCCATGTTCTTGGCTGTTGTAGGAAAGGGGACAGTGGGGAGTGTAACCCTTAGAGGACTTACATTAAAATAAGGGTCAGAAGCAGTGCTGTGTACAGTCCTGTGCTCAGAGGTGAGACCATCTTTGTGCATGTGCATGTGTCAATCCGTTCCTCTCTTTGCCATCACTACTTAGGGTTTGTGTTTCTTATGCTTAGGAGAGAAGGACAATTAGAGTTTAAATTGCAACGTGTTATTTTCCTCTAGAGCAGGGGTTGGCAAACATGCTCTGTAAAGGGCCCTATAGTACATATTTTGGACATGGGGGATTAACTCAACTCTGCCATTGCAGCATGAATTCAGCCATAGACAACAGGGTATGGCTGTGGCCTATGAAACTGTGCTTACAACGCAGGCAGCTGCCACCCGATTGGCTCACAAGCCGTAGTTCCCAGACTCCGGCTCTAGAATGTAAGACTGATGTTCAAAGCTTGAGCAGAACATACAATACAATAGCTCTCAAGGACAAGATGTGAGGTTAAGACAGCAGAGGACAAAACAGCCAAGGCACATCTATGCTGTCCTTTCACAGCCCTCTGACCTGAGAATGTAGGTGTCAACTTGGCCACACAACAGTCCATGTTCCAGAGGCTAAAGTTGTAGGGAATTTTCCCAGGCTAAAGACCAGGAATATAGTAATCCTGGTAAGTATTTACTGTATACAGAAGAGCTTAGTCAGTAGGCTGTCTTCATGCTTATTCCAAATCATGCAAGATGGAAGGATAAGTGCAAAAGCTTTTAAATCACACAATGTACAAAATGTTATTATTAAATTTTAAATATGTTGCTTGAGGGAGTGGACTTATATTAAGTTGTTTAGGATAATCATCTTCTCCTTTATTTCCATTTTTCTTTGAAGTAGTTTATAGGTTTTTTTTTTGTGTGTGTGGTGGCAGTAGCTACCAAAGTAGAAAAATCCAATGGTTCCCTTGTCTGTCCATTCTTCTATTTTGTGATAGCCCTGCTTACTCTTGGAATCATGGCCTTTTAGAGATTCAGAATTATAGGGCACATAGAACCGTGCCTTCATTTTACAGGTGAGGGGAATGATGTAGAAAGGGTTTACAGTTGAGTGTTCACAGATCTAAAACTAGAATTCCTTTTTTTTTTTTTTTTGCCTTTCTGTCTAAGTGTTCTTCTATCACATCACATTCATTTCCAAAGATGATACTTAATTTGTATCACCATCTTCAAAAATTCCAGGTGAGAATTCTCTCAGTTTCAGAGTGTGACTAATTCATTTGGGCTTTGTGGCCTTCAATCAACTCAACTCTCTCACTACTTATTGTGATAAAGATGGAGGGGGCGGGGGGAGCAGACATGGTCTCTGCCCTCATGGGTTTCAGTCTGAGGAAGGACATGGCGATGTCAGTGAAAAAAACAAGGAGGCTGGGGTGGATGTTTAGGAGCCTGGAAGGAGATCACAGATGTTATTATTGTAAACTTTCCATCGGCTTTTGGCAGAGAATCCATGTTGTAACATGTTGTTCCCACTATTAGTAAACCGGTGAGAGGCTAAAGCTGTAGTTGTGAGCATAGTGGCTCTGTACTACTTACCCCAATTCTCAGAAGTTGGGAGGAATGAAAAATGCAATGGGCACTTTCTATAAACTGGTACACAGTATATGTATATTTTATTGCTTTACTCTAGTTCTTTAATGCAAACCTGCTACTCATACTGATCAAAGATTCATGGAACCACATCAAAGAAACTCGTTTTAATTTATTAAGGTCTTCTATGTTGTGCCCTTGAAGAAGTTCATATGGATAAACCAGCTTATATAAATAGCCTGTAGCATCCTGGGAAGTGCAGTTCATAGTCCAACAATAAAACAATACGCATTATACTTGATGCTTCTCCAAGCAGTCTCTTGAGTAAACCTAAAGGCATTTGGAAATTTATATGAGAAGGACTTACACATCATAGGCAACATTTTAAAAAATGTGGTGAGTTATCCATGTTAATAATTAAATTTCAGAGCTTAAATTTGTCACCCCAACTATATAGGCATTTAATCATTTTAATTTACTGCTTCAGAAAGGTCCTTCACTCTGCCCTGTATTCATCTCATCTTTTCTTAAAAGTCTATAAAGGTTGATGAGTTTTTTTTTTGTGATGCCCATTGTGTACAGATTATTTACAAGTTATGCTTGCAGAAAGAACACCCAGGTGACAGTGTGTAATATGTCCTGAGTCAATTACTTCGTGGAAATGATATGTTAAGCAATTGGAAGGTAACAGATAGTTTTTTCCATTATTTTAGAAATATCTGTATTGCTATAATACAGATCAAATCTACAATGAATATAATGCATTATTCAAGGAATGACCAGGCATTCTCAGCAGTGTTTCAGCTAAATAACTGATGATTGTAACCTTTAAAGAAATCTCATTGTGGTGACTGTTGGTAAATCACTTCCCCATTCATAGTAATCTCTATTTAGAGGCTATCTGGAAACCATTATATCTTTTATTAATCTTAAAAGCAATAGCTGCTGATTTGACATTTGCTAAAACTAGATAAATTTTTCGTCTTTCTAATATCTCAGACTTCAGTCAATTTTTGGAGTCTATCTGCTGCAACTCTATCAATTCAGGAATATTTACCACTCTAGGCATACGTTTTATTTTAATTTCAACATTGAAGCTTTTGAACAGTTTGCCTATGTGTGTGACAGGCAACAATGCTAAAATACTGTCTGTAAAATACAAGACATTTTTAGCTCTTGGAAGGAAACAGTTGCAAAATATGCAAGACAGTTGGTACTTAAAATCACCTGAGCACATTAGGAAAGAGCTTTACTATTTCCATAGAATTTCTCTTCCCTATTTTCAGGCATGTATTTTGAATTAACTGGTAGATTTTTTTCTGTAGTTTTTATTTAAGCAACACATGATCTCTCCTTAGCTAAAGACTAGACTGTTACTTAAGCAATGATTTTTAATGGGTCTCAACAATAGTCATGTAGGGTAAGTGAGTATAGGACATTCTTCAGAATAACACTAAACTACTGTAATGGTTGTCCCAAACTTAGATAGCATTTAAAAAAATGGTTCTGCTTCCATAGAAGGTAGAGATTCCAAGACTATCCAAGTTGGAGGTCTTCTTGGTCTCAGCGGCTCTAAGGTCTTCCAGCCTCTATTATGGCATTTTACTGTGTGCATTTATGTCTGCCGGTGACATTCGTGTTGAGATCAAGTATCATATTCCTTATTATCTCAGAGAGAAGGCGGGTCCGGGTGGGTGGTAGGAAGAGATTAACCAAAGAACTTGTGTGCATATATGCTAACCCATGGACACAGACAATAGTGTGGTGAAGGCCTGGGGTGGGGACAGGATCAGGATAGAAGGGGTCAGTGAGGGTGGGGAGGGTACATATGTAATAGTTTCAACAATAAAGATTTTTTTTAAAGAAAGAAAACGTGAAATGAAGGTCTTAGACTCAGAACATGGCATTATGTCAGCTTGTGTGATTCTTTTTGTTGTTGTTGTTATGCAGGCAAATGGTAGAGCTCAGGATGAACCCTTGGTTCTGAACAGAAGTTCCCTGTAGGGCGAGGGGAGTAGGACCGGAGGTGGAGACTTGCTTCTTGCTTGGTTCCTATTCTCACCGCTGTCACTCCCAGTACACAGAGGGCCTGACTCTCTGCTCTAGTCTCCAGTTCCTTTTGCCTCCATCCAAAGTCAGTGGTGGCCCCAAATGGAAATGGAAGAATCCAAAATCTGAGCTGCCGGTGTTCCTTTCTGCTTGTTCTGGTAGCCAGTGCCAGGTGTTAGCATCTATGGAAACCTGATGTAATATAACTGCCTTTTTTTAGGTTTGCTACGAGAAAGGTTTTTTCAGATCTTTCTAGTGAAGTTATGCCTTCTGGAAGAAGTTAATTAAGAACTTACCGTTTACTTTCATTGTACATCATGTTTGAACAAGCAATGCTTACAGCACCACACGTTCCTGGGATCGTCGTTTCTGACACGGGGCAGGAAGGGCTTTCTGACAAATGTGGGTCTTAAGGGAGGCAGAGTAAGTGTCTGAGACTCTAATTCTGTGAAGTTTCACCTTTTATCAGCAAAACCTTTGATATCTACAAAGGGATACTGTAGTCCACCTTCAGCATGAAGAATACTAGAAAGCATTGCTGGTTTCTTGCTACATGCCACTGACAAACAGTCTGGTGGGTCCCCGTGTGTTCAGTGCGTTGGGCACTATTGAGCATCCAGAATTACCTCAACTCCAAACACTGACTCAAGGGAAGGATAACCGGGAGAGTGATGGCTGAGAGCATGTGACGACCCAGCCAAGGCTACAAGCAGTTTCCACATCTCGGTAGCATGCCACAGAGCTTTACTCCTCCTGCAGCTGGAGTTGGTCTGTGGCTTGGCAGATCTAGACTGGGAAGACCTGGGTGGTTCTACTTCTCACCACAGTCTGGCTGGGCTTGCCTCCTTGCTGAGAGTTTAGCTCAGGTCTGCCCCCCAGTCAAGGGGCAGCCAGATATTTGGGAAAAGCTCTTTCCATGGTGATGGCAGAGGTGTAAGAGCGGTGTGCAAAAAACAGATAAAAAGGAGGAATATATTAAACTTTAATTTAATGCTGTAAGCATTGAATGATATTTGGTTTGCAAATCTCCCCCTCCCCCTCCTCCTTTTCCTCCTTCCCCTCCTCTTTTCCCTCCTCCCCTCCTCCTCCCTCTCCCCTCCCTCTCCTCCTCCTTCCCATTCTCCTCCCCACCCAGTCCCCTCCCCTTCACCTGCCGCTGCTGCTGCCGCCGCCGCCGCCTCCTCCTCCTCCTCCTCCTCCTCCTCCTCCTCCTCCTCCTCCTCCTCTTCTTCTTCTTCTTCTTCTTCTTCTTCTTCTTCTTCTTCTTCTTCTTCTTCTCTCCCTCTCCTCTCCTCTCTTCTCCTCCCCTCCCCTCCCCTCCCCTCCTCTCCCCTCCCCTCCCCTCCCCTCCCCTCTCCTCCTATAAAATGGCAAATTGTACACAAGTAGAGTTTTTTATACTTGGATTCAAATGGGGTCCAAGAATGTACTGCCCTTTGTGAGCCTCTGTGCTGTGGCTGTCATGGGGAACTTTGGCATGATTGTAATTATCATGGTGGATCACACCTCCATACCCCAATGTATACCTTCTTCCAGTGCCTTTCTGTTTGGACATCTGCTACGCTTGCACAGTTGCACCCAGGCCTCTGGTGAACTGCCCTGAAGAGGATCATATTCTTCCCTTGGAGGGCATGCTGCTCAGTCCCACATCTCTTCTCTGTGTCACAAGCACATTCCTGGCTGCCATGCCTACTACGTCTCTGTTGCCATCTGTAACCCTCTGCTGTTTCCTGTGAGCATGTCTCATCAGCTCTGTGTACTGTTAGCGTCAGGCTCCTATCTGTGGGGCTTAGTGAACGCCATCACTCACACAACCATGACCTTCGGGTTGCCCTTCTGTGAGTTCAGCGAGGTCAGTGACTTTTTCTGTGATGTCCCTCTCATGTTCAGATACTGTCATAAACGAATTGATCCTTCCAAAAGAAAACCCCCCAAAACACCCATAACATTTCTTTTTTTTTTAATATATTTTATTGATTTTTTACAGAGAGGAAGGGAGAGGGATAGAAAGTTAGAAACATCGATGAGAGAGAAACATGGATCAGCTGCCTCCTGCACACTCCCTACTGGGAATGTGCCTGCAACCAAGGTACATGCCCTTGACTGGAATTGAACCTGGGACCCTTCAGTCCACAGGCCGATGCTCTCTCCACTGAGCCAAACCAGTTAGGGCCCCATAACATTTCTTAAGGAAATTTTTGTGGAAATACAGACAAAGAGGTGTCTGTGTACCCTTTTGTATTCTAGATCAGGATTTATTAATTTGTCCTTTTCCCCCCTGTCCTCTCCTTTTCTTCTGGCAATAGTGAATACCTCACCGAACATTTATGCCTTAGTCCATGCCATCATCAGCCTTTTTCCTTCTTTCAGGTTTGCTGAACTCCTGTTCATCATTTAAAAACCAACTCAGATATAATATTCTCATATAGATCTTCTCTTCTTCCCAAAAATGTTAAGTCACTTCTTCTATAGATTACTAATAAGTCTTGCTTTATTATGAATTCATAATTATTTTTATATACTCATTTCTATACTTTGATTAGGAGCTATTGGAGGGAACCACCTGAGTCATATTATACATGTTTATATTTCCATGTTCAGTACCCAGGGAAAGAAGTATCTAATCATGTTTTTAAACTGAATTGTATAGAATTGGTTTGTATCTTCGAGTTGCATTAGCAGAGCTAATGCTGATGAGAGCTAAGGGTGGGTCTAAGTTATAGGCTAGGAAGAAGAAAGAAAGAGTAAAAATAAATGGAAGACAAATGATGGGAATAGTGTGAAACCATTAGGAGAATAAACAGTGTATGGATTAGGAGCTAGGAGGATGAGTGCCAGTCCCTGCCCTGTAATGGTCTCCCTTCCCCACATGTTTCTCTCATGTAACATACAGGCAGAGTAATTGAAAGTTAAAAGCAAGAGTCTCAAGAAACCCATAGGGTCTTGTGTTTATAAATTCAGTTCCATTCAACAAACGTCTGAGTTCCTTCTCTTAGTCAATCCTCCAAGTGCTCTGCTGAATACTGTGGGGGCATATCCAGAGAGTATAAAGCACAATCCTGGCCTTGGACGTATTTACCATTCATTGAGAAATAAGTGTGAAGGACAAAAGGGAAAGATAGAAGGTGAGAGCCTTTGATAAAATTAAATATACCCTGTGATGTGGATTATAATGCCCCCTCTAGACCTCATTTTCCTTGTTTGGATTTTCTTTTTGACAGTGATTCTGGTCTCTAATTCAGAACCCCAATTCCTTTCCAAGGATTTTGCAGTTCTTGTCTCAGATTAGCCTCTCTTGAGACTATTGGGTTTCTATTTGATTAATAATTTCAAAAGCCACATGCTCTAACTCAAGCAAGTCAAACTCGCTGCCCGTGGGCCGCATGCGGCCCACAATGAATATTTCTGCGGCCCAGGCAATATAATGGTATGTAAGAAACATTTTAATAAAAATTTCATAACTTAATTTTTACTATGTCCTCTTATACATAATTATTAATATCAAACTACAACGTTCACTAATGACTGATTACTATAATCGTGTTGCATTCATTTCTCTTAGGCGCCTTATGTGCAGGCGCACCATTTCTCTCCACTAATACCAGCAGCGAGTATTTTAGCAGCCAATCATCATGTCATTAGTCTTGTACCAACTTGTTTGATGTGTGCAACAGGAAATATTTTGCTTTCAGAGAACAAGAAAAATAGGTTTATTTGCATTACGTTTATTAGTTTATGCAGTTACTCAGTGTCTGGTAAGTTAATGTTCAAGAAAAAATATTAATTTTTATTAAAATGTTCTATTATTTTATGTTAACGATTACTCATTTATTTCAGCCCTTTTTATTCAGCATGTCTCTATTGAAATAAACCTACATTTCTATGAAAATTGAAGCTTTTGTTTATTTGCGTCCCACATAAACTTAAACCTTGTTTATTTCGCCCGTGTTAGCCTTTGAGTTTGACATGCTTGCTCTAACTCTACATAATCTGTACTAATTTCTGTTTTCCTTCTCTTTTGCTTATTAACCCTCTATAGAAAAGGTATCATGTCTCCCTTGTGCTAGGTCAAAAATATGGGATAAAGTGGCTTCTTTTAAAAACTTTTATCTGTTGATTATGAAAATTTCCATATATGCAATCATTATTAAAGAGAGGAAAGAAGACATCACACAATGAAGTTTTAAATTAAAAAGTCAAATACCAAATATATGATACAGACACAATTTAAATTTAGAAATTCATATATTGCTTTTACTCTCAACAAACTTTAGGGAACATCCTTACATTCTGTTTCACATCCGACTTATTTTAAGATGTCTACCAGTTCTTGGTAGTGTAACATGTTCGTCCTGGCATCCTGCGGCATTGCATTATACTACATTCTACTCACTTACTGAGGACTTCCATGTGTATGCGCTCTGTTCGTTAGGGCTAGAATTATTTAACGTGCTTCGGTTAGTCCTATCACCTCTGGCAAAGCACAATATATAGTTTCAGCACTCTGCAGATAACGATATTTCATGGGCACAGCAAAGCAGGAGTCACCTCTGACTGCTTTATATGATGGAAATTGCACTGTGGCTTTAATTTTCAGAAACAGCTTTCTAGATACTGTGCATAAGTCTTAGCTGTGCCTTAATAAACATGTGGCGACCTCCACCTGTAAAACTGATGTGGCTTTGCATACTGATTGACTGCAACTTGTCACACCCTCTCTGGGTCCATAGTATGTCTGCGAATGTCAGAGCCTGGGCAGGGAAAGAAGGCCGACAGAATTTTCGGTTTAAAGATCTTACAGATCATCTTGCTATTATGTTGAGAAAAATGGTATAGAGAAAAGTTTAGTGACACAAAGTCAGTAACAGACGTGGGACTGGAATTAGGGCTTTTGGGATCCCAGTTCAGCACATTTCACTCCATAGTAAAGAGAGATTTCTGTGTTCAGCACGTGTCCTCAGCTGCTCATCGGTATCCCCTTTTCCCATTTACATTTTACGTAAATGTATGTGCCTATACATGGCTCATGTGTACAGACCAACCCATTTTAGATCTAATGCTACCATTGTATTCAAATTAAGAAGACATTTTTAGGCCACTCAAAAGCAAAGGTCTTATAATGCAACAAAAGAATCATTCTTTAATGTTTTTTTGCTAATCCTCACCTGAGGATATTTTTTCATTGATTTTTAGAGAGTGGAAGGGGAGGGGAAGGGAGACAGAGAGAGAGAGAAACAATGATGTGAGAAAGACACATCACAAATGATTGCCTCCCCCACACACACCGGGCCAGGGAGCCTGCAACCGAGGCACGTGCCCTTGACCAGAGCCAAACCCAGCACCCTTCAGTCTATGAGCCGATGCTGTAGCCACTAGAGCAATAATATATTTTTAAAAGGCCTAAATGCTAACATTAGGGTAAGCTGTGTGAAAAGTATTATAGAAACTTTGCAGCTATCCAATAATCCAAAATTCTTCCAAAATAATAAGGCTATTTTTGAAAAAGCACTACTTTACTCTAATGACAGAAACATAAGGAAAACAAACCTCTGTCCAATGGAAACATGTTCTGTCCCAGTTTCCTGCATTTCCTACTGGTCAGTGTTGAGTCCTCATGGGCTCAATACAACGTGTTGATTGTATTGAATAAGAAATGTGATTGAGAGAGAAAATGGCGGAGGCTTAGACGGACGTGTTGGTGCTTTGTCCCGGAACAGATAGGGGCGAGCAGCTGAAACGGGTAACAATCAGCCCGATCAAGCTGGGGAGGTTCAGCTGAGAGACAGTCTGCAGCCAGGAAAGACAGAAAACTCCTAAAAAATGCGGATGGTTAGAGATTGAGGCTGAAACCTCCCTCTGGGCGCCAGCGCAGCGGCGAGACCACGCCATCTCGGGCAGCGGTTACCGGCATCCAGAGATCGGCTACTAACCCGGCGGCTACTAACCCGGAGGCAACGATTCGAAAACAGCGTGACTGCAAGAGCCCAGGGGAGACCTGGACCCCTCCACGGAAAGCAGATTCAAGCAACAGCGGCCTCCTGATCACCACACGCTCTGCCTGGGGAACAGTTGCTGCGTCTGAAGCCTCCCTCCACCAGCCAGAAGAGCCACCACAACTGTGAACAGCCCCCACCAGAGGCTCTGCTGTCAACAGAGGAGCCGCTGCTACCACAACCGCCCAAGGAGCAACCACAGCCCGAGGAGCCACTGCCACCCAGGGAGCAGCCACTGCCACCCAGGGTCCAGCCACTGAACGATTCAACAACTAGTAATGTCAGTGAGATCAAACATGGGTAGACAAAGAAACCCCCAAAGGAAAGAAAAGGAGGACTCGCCAGAAAAGCAGCTAAGTGAGACAGAGATATGCAACATGACGGAAAAAGAATTCAGAATAAGGTTCCTAGAGTACATGCACCGGATGTTCAAGAAGCAAGAAGAAACAGATGAAAAACTCAACTACGTATGCAAGAAGCTAGAAGAAACAGATGAAAAAATCAACAACTTAAGTAAGTCCCAAGAAGAAATGAAGAGCAACATAGCTGCAATAAAAAACACCATTGAAAGTATCAACAGTAGACTGGGAGAAGCGGAGGACCGAATCAGTGAATTAGAAGACAAGGAAGCAAAACACACTCAAACTGTACTGCAAATGGAGAAAAAAATTAAAAGACAGGAGGAGAGCCTAAGGGAACTTTGGGACAACATGAAACGAAGCAACATACGAATAATAGGGGTGCCAGAACAACAGAAAGATGAACATGGATTAGAAAACCTATTCGAAGAAATAATATCAGAAAACTTCCCTGAGGTGGGGAAGAAAAAAGTCACACAAGCCCAGAGAGTCCCAAACAAGGTGAACCCGAAAAGACCCACACCAAGACACATCATAATTACCATGGCAAATGTTCAGGATAAAGAGAGAATCTTACAGGCTGCAAGAGAGAGGCAGAAAGTAACATACAAGGGATCTCCCATTAGATTATCAAATGATTTCTCAACAGAAACACATCAGGCCAGAAAAGAATGGATGGAAATCTTCAAAGTGATGCAAAGCAAAGGACTGAATCCAAGAATACTCTATCCAGCAAGGCTATCATTCAAAATTGAAGGGGAAATAAGAAGCTTCACAGACAAAAAAGGGCTAAGGGAGTTTATCACCACCAAGCCAGCCATGCAAGAAATGCTAAAGGGACTGGTGTAAAAGAAGAAATATCAAGCTCAGAAAGAAAACAGCCACACACACACACACAAAAGAAATGGCTACAAACAAGTACCTTTCAATAATAACTTTAAATGTAAATGGACTAAATGCTCCAACCAAAAGACATCGAGTGGCTGAATGGATAAAAAAACATGACCCATACATCTGCTGTCTACAAGAGACCCACCTCATTGGAAGGGACTCACACAGACTGAAAGTGAAGGGATGGAAAAATATCTTTCACGCAAATGGAAAGGAAAAGAAAGCTGGGGTAGCAATACTTATATCTGACAAAATACATCTCAAAGTGAAGGCCATAACCAGAGATAAGGAAGGCCACTTCATAATACTAAAGGGATCAATACAACAAGAAGATATAACCCTGGTAAACATATATGCACCCAATGCAGGAGCACCCACATACATAAGAAAACTTCTGGAAGATATCAGGGGAGAGATCGACAATAATACAATCATAGTAGGGGACTTTAATACACCACTGACATCACTGGATAAATCCGCTAGACAAACAATCAGTAAAGAAACAGCAATCCTAAATGACTCACTAGATCAGATGGACTTAATTGACATCTTCAGAACACTACACCCCACAGCTGCGGAATATACATTCCTCTCAGGTGCTCATGGGACATATTCAAAAATAGACCACATATTGGGTCACAAGCAAAGTCTCCACAAATTCAAGAAGATTGAGATCATAAAAAGCATCTTCTCAGACCACGATGGCATAATGTTAGAAATAAACTACAATAAAAACAACCCAAAATACTCAAACACTTGGAAGCTGAATAGCATGTTATTAAATATTGATTGGGTTACCGATGACATCAAAGAAGAAATTAAAAACATCCTGGACACTAATGACAATGAAAACACAACAATCCAAAACCTCTGGGACACAATGAAAGCAGTCCTGAGAGGGAAGTTTATAGCTCTACAGGCCTATCTCAAAAAAGAAGAAAAAATGGTAGTTAATCATCTAACTCTACAACTCAAAGAATTAGAAAGAGAGCAACAAGAAAACCCCAGAGTGAGCAGAAGGAAGGAGATAATAAAGATTAGAGCAGAAATCAATGACATAGAGACCAAAAAAACAATACAGAAAATCAATGAAACCAAGAGCTGGTTCTTTGAAAGGATAAACAAGATTGACAAACCCCTTGCCAGGCTCACCAAGAAGCAAAGAGAAAGGTCCCAAATAAACCAAATCAGAAATGATAGAGGCGAAATAACAACAGACCCCACAGAAATACAAATGATTGTTAAACAATACTACGGGCAACTCTACTCCAACAAACTAGACAACCTGGAGGAAATGGACAAATTCCTAGAAAAATACAACATTCCAAAACTCAATCAGGAAGAATCTAAAAACCTCAATAGGCCAATAACTATGGAAGAAATTGAAGCAGTCATCAGAAAGCTTCCAGCAAACAAAAGCCCAGGGCCAGATGGCTTCACAGGGGAGTTCTACCAAACATTCAAGGAAGAACTAAAACCTACCCTCCTCAGACTACTACAAAAAATTCAAGAGGAAGGAACGCTTCCAAGCTCATTCTGTGAAGCCAGCATCACCCTAATACCAAAACCAGGTAAAGACATCACAATGAAAGAGAATTACAGGCCAATATCCCTCATGAACATAGATGCCAAAATCCTCAACAAAATCTTAGCAAATCGGATCCAGCAGTACATCAGAAGGATCATACACCATGACCAAGTAGGATTTATCCCAGAGATGCAAGGATGGTACAACATCCGTAAATCAATAAACGTGATACATCACATAAATTGAAAGAAAAAAACCACATGGTCATATCAATTGATGCAGAAAAAGCATTCGACAAAATCCAACACCCATTTTTGATAAAAACTCTCAGAAAGGTGGGAATAGAAGGATCATACCTCAACATAATAAAAGCCATATATGACAGGCCCACAGCCAACATCATACTCAATGGACAAAAACTAACACCATTTCCCCTAAGAACAGGAACAAGACAGGGATGCCCACTCTCACCACTCCTGTTCAACATAGTACTGGAAGTATTAGCCATTGCAATTAGGCAAGAAGAAGAAATAAAAGGCATCCAAATTGGAAAAGAGGAAGTAAAACTGTCCTTATTTGCAGATGACATGATATTATACATACAAAACCCTAGAGACTCCATCAAAAAGCTACTAGACTTAATACATGAATTTGGCAATGTAGCAGGATACAAAATTAACCCCAAGAAATCTGAGGCATTTCTATACATCAATAGTGAACTTTCAGAAAGAGAGATTAGAAAAACAATCCCATTTACCATCGCACCAAAAAAATTAAGATACCTAGGAATAAACTTAACTAAAGAGGTTAAAGACCTCTACTCAGAAAACTACAGGACGTTGAAAAAAGAGATAGAGGAAGACATAAACAGATGGAAGAACATACCATGTTCTTGGATTGGTAGAATCAACATCATTAAAATGTCCATACTACCCAAAGCAATCTATACATTCAACGCACTTCCCATTAAAATACCAATGGCCTTCTTCAAAGATCTAGAACGAACTCTCCAAAAATTCATCTGGAATAAAAAAAGACCCTGAATAGCTGCAGTGATCCTGAGAAAGAACAAAGTAGGTGGGATCTCAATGCCAGATATCAAACTGTATTACAAAGCCACTGTTCTCAAAACTGCCTGGTACTGGCACAAGAACAGACATATAGATCAGTGGAATAGAATAGAGAGTCCAGAAATTAGCCCGGACCAATATGCTCAATTAATTTTTGACAAAGGAGGCATGAACATACAATGGAGCCAAGATAGTCTCTTCAATAAATGGTGTTGGGAAAATTGGACAGATATATGCAAGAAAATGAAACTAGACCACCAACTTACACCATACACAAGAATAAACTCAAAATGGATAAAGGACTTAAATGTACGACAGGAAACCATAAAAATTCTAGAAGACTACAAAGGCAACAAAATCTCAGACCTATGCCAAAACAATTTCTTCACTGATACAGCTCCTAGGGCAGTTGAAACTAAAGAGAAAATGAACAAATGGGACTACATCAAAATAAAAAGCTTCTGCACAGCAAAAGAAACCATCAACAAAACAACAAGAAAACCCACCTCTTGGGAAAACATATTTGCCAATGTCATATCTGATAAGGGCTTAATCTCCAAAATTTATAGGGAACTCATACAACTTAACAAAAAGAAGATAAACAATCCAATCAAAAAATGGGCAAAGGATCTAAATAGACACCTTTCATAAGAGGACATTCAGAAAGCCAAGAGACATATGAAAGCATACTCAAAGTCACTAATCATCCGAGAAATGCAAATCAAAACAACAATGAGGTACCATCTCACACCTGTCAGAATGGCCATCATCAACAAATCAACAAACGACAAGTGCTGGAGAGGATGTGGAGAAAAAGGAACACTTGTGCACTGCTGGTGGGAATGCAGACTGGTGCAGCCACTATGGAAGGCAGTATGGAGGTTCCTCAAAAAATTGGAAATGGAACTCCCATTTGACCCTGTGATCCCACTACTAGGAATATATCCCAAGAAACCAGAAACACCAATCAGAAAGGATATATGTAACCAGATGTTCATAGCAGCATAATTCACCATAGCTAAGATCTGGAAACAGCCTAAGTGCCCATCAGTAGATGAATGGATTAGAAAACTGTGGTACATCTACACGATGGAATACTATGCTGCTGTTAAAAAGAAGGAACTCCTACCTTTTGCAACATCATGGATGGAGCTGGAGAACATTATGCTAAGTGAAACAAGCCAGTCAATGAAGGAAAAATACCACATGATCTCACTCATTCATGGATAATAAAGACCATTACAAACTTTTGAACAATAATAGATACAGAGGCAGAGCTGCCTCAAACTGATTGTCAAACTGTAGTGGGAAGGCCAGAGAGAGTTGGGGGGCAGGAGGGAGGGGAGTAAGAGATCAACCGAAGGACTTGTATGCATGCATATAAGCATAACTAATGGACATAAGACACTGGGGGGTAAGGGAGGGTAGGGGTTTGTCAAGGGCGGGGGGGAAACAGGACACTTATGTAATACCCTTTGTAATACTTTAAGCGAAAAAAAAAAAAAAAGAAATGTGATTGACTGACAATTATAATATCAATTAAGATAGAGGAGAAAGAATATTGCTTCAACTGTCTGTGTAATGTTTTCTTAAACACTTTATAAATTACCTAGTTCTATCAGTAATCAGGTAAGCACAGGTGCACCCTGGTGTTCTCACTCCTGTCTTCACTAAAAGTCAAGGCTACTGCCATACTGTCTGTTCTTCTGACCCTGGTCAAGGATTGCCTAAAAGGGAAGTCAATTAGCCAAGACAAGGACTGGGTGCAGAGCTGTAGAACAGGGGTCAGCGAGCTTTTTCTGTAAAGAACCAGATAGTAGATAATGTAGCCTGTGTGGGCCGTTTAGTCTCTGCTGCAACTACTCAGTCTGTTGTTATAGCATAAAAGCAGCCATGGACAATTCATAACTGAGTGAGTATGGCTGTATTTCAATAAAACTTTAGTTGTAGATGCTTAAATCTAGTTATGACATGTCACAGAATAGTCTCACAAGTTATTTTTTGACTGTTTAAAATATTTAAAAATCTTAGCTTATGGGTTGTACAGAAACAACTGCTAGTTCGCCAACCCCTGTGAAGAGCATTAGAACTGGAAAGGACTTAAGAACAGTTTTATAGCTCATTGTGTTGAGAACCACCCTACTATACTGTAATAGGTTAAGTCTTGGGTTTGTTTTAAAGGCATAGCAATAACAATGAATGGCTGGCCAGGTATTTATTTTATAGCTGTGTGTTCATATAACCTATTTACTCTAATGGCCAGCATATTTAAATTGCATATGTTACAAGGTTTCCATGGATGTACATTATTTCCTACATTGTATATTTGCTGAAAATGAAATGTACAGTCATGTAAACTTATTGGCACTGTCTGGCTTATTGTTTTGCCTGCTGTCTCAAGTTAATGTAGCAAGTGACCCAAACTAAGGCAAGTTAGATAGTTGTCTTTAGCTTCAGAATCTTATGAAAGAAAAACATGATCAAAGCTTTGTCTACACAGGACTATTGTTTGGTCATTTTTACTTAACTAATCAAATAACTGGTTAGTTCAATTAAATAATTATTTTGATTTGTTTTTGACATAATTGTTAGTTTTCTTTCTTATTCAATTGGTGTAAGGCATGATATAGCTGTAATCATCACAAAATAATCATTAGAAGAAAGAAATGTGAGATTTGTGTATCAAGAATCTAATGTTGCCAGAACCGGTTTGGCTCAGTGGATAGAGCATCGGCCTGCAGACTCAAGGGTCCCGGGTTCGATTCCGGTCAAGGGCATGTACCTTGGTTGCGGGCACATCCCCAGTGGGGGGCGTGCAGGAGGCAGCTGATCGATGTTTCTCTCTCATCGATGTTTCTGGCTCTCTATCCCTCTCCCTTCCTCTCTGTAAAAAATCAATAAAATATAAAAAAAAGAATCTAATGTTATTAACAGCACTAGAGGCCCGATGCACAAAGATTCATGCAAGAATAGGCCTTCACTCCAGCCCAGAGCCGCCTTTCCTCCTTCGCTCTGGCCTGGAGCCACCTTTCCACCATTGCTCCGGCCCAGAGGCGCCTTCTGCCTCTTGCCTTGTTGTGTCAATTTGCATATTCCCTCCTTATTGGCTGTGGGTGCTGCCATCTTTCTTGTAGAGTTATGGTCAATTTACATATTCCATCTTTATTAGATAGGATAAGAATGAATGCATTGGCAAAGCTAAACTAATCATTTGTAGGTAGAAATGAACATATCTCTGAAATCATTTGTAGATAATGTAAAGCTATATAGTACAATTTAATTTTCACAATGTAATTAAAGTTGTTACTAAAAGAACAAAACCCAGTCACTAAGACATCACTATTGTGGTCTTCTGCCATTGTCCATTGAGATCTGTCAATCACTAGGTGTTGAGTGAGTGCTCCTTCAGGGTGAATATGACTGTATTAAGAGATTGGGGGGGGGCACCCTGAAATTCATGAGTTCATAGTTATAACTACCCACAGCTCTACAGACTTAATTTTTTTTCAGGAATGTTTTGTAATTAAAGCCCATCATTCTATATAATTTTACAGTTTGGGAAATAAGGCTGTGTTGAATATCAGCACTAATGATGAAAACAGACTGTGTACACAGTTTGGGTTTTATATAAATACTTTAAAATATTGGCTTTCTTCTATAAAAATAGGTGAATAGTATCCAGGTTTTTACCAGAATCTGAGCATAAAAGCAAACTTGCTCTCATTTCCCATTTTGAAAAGATACATGAGGATTACATAGCAAAATGCAGTACATTCTCGAGGTACGAAGAAAAAGGAGGTAGATGCAGGTCAGCCTCGCTGTGGGCACACTCAGGGACTTTTGTAAAGTGGTGCAGTAATGTTTGCTTAGCTGACACCTGACCTCGTATCGGTTTCATTGTATCTCCCGTGGATACTGAGCTCCTAAAGTTGCAGAAAAATCTGTATCAAGTTGCTCGGTCTATGCTATTTTGTGAGTTATACCTGGCAGGCGATCAGATTGAACCTTCTTGTGAGTCACTAAATGTTTTGCTATATGAACATCTGCTTTTGGAAAAGTTAAATAGTAACTTTACTGAGATGAGAAAAGGTGACTCTTGCAGGGAGTTCTAACAACTCATAATAAAGGTGTGGTTCATGTTAAGAAGGCCAATGAAGGCAGAAAAATGTATGCACGCAATGTAAGCTAATCGCCCCATCATTTTAATGTGTCCTCAGAATGCCTTGTTCGTAGCAAGGTGTTGGCCAGCTGAGATCAAATCTTTGTGTGTACAAGTAACATCTCTTGGGCTCAATTTTCTTTTGGGGGAAAAAAGGAACTTTGGGGCCTGAGTAAGCCTTGCACTGAAGGAAGCCTAGATTCTATTGGGAGGCTTAGGTTCACATTGGAACAACCAAAGGCACGTTAGAATTCCCTGTTTATGGTTTTTAGCACTTTAGAATTAAGTCTTTTTTTTCCTGGAAAGATTGTATTGAAAAAATGATGTTAATCAGAAGGAAGAGATGTTCAACATGAAGTATTTATTTTGAAATACATTTTGGGATTCTGACATGTAAAAATTCTTAACTCATATCATGTGACAGGAATTTTAGAGTGTTTCATAAATGACACAGGGAATTTGGGAATTGTAAGGCAAGTTAATGTTATTTTAATGCTTACTATAATGAGATATAAAAGTTGATTACACATTATTAATATGTGAGTATTTCATTGAGATGATAAGAAGACAAAAGCACTCTTAAAATAGGCTGTATTCCTAACAAAAGACTGATTTATTGAAACAGTGGGTATAGTTGACATTTCCCTCCTCAGAATTTTGGCTTTCTGGATATAATCTTAGAGTAGGTTTTAGGATAACAATTGTTTTTGCTATTAGAGAAGAGGAATGGGTCTTATTTATTGTTTCATTTTATTTACCTATTTAGCCTCTAGGTATTTAAATACTTATTACATTGCATGATTCTATACCAGTCTCTAGGGTGAATGCAAGGAGAGAAAAATAACTGAAACCTCTAGGAGTTTATAATCGAATGGGAGTAATGCACATTCTCAGAAAATAATACAGTAAGATATTCATGTTGAAA
Organism: Myotis yumanensis; assembly: GCF_028538775.1. NCBI lineage: Eukaryota > Metazoa > Chordata > Mammalia > Chiroptera > Vespertilionidae > Myotis > Myotis yumanensis. The sequence goes on from NW_027223752.1 coordinate 92,514,867, forward strand.
GAGGTCTAAGCAAAGTAATGATCACCGACAGTGGTTAATAGCAAATGGGGAGACCAAGCAGGTAGCCTTTAGACTAGATCTTAGAGATGAGTAGAATTTTACATTGCAGTTTTTCATAGTGAGCTTATTGAATTCATATTAGGCAGTTTTAAAATACAGTCTTTTACTATTTTCCAATAAAGTTATCTTATGAAGTTCTATATTCAAATGAATATTTATTCTGAGTCTTTATTTTAGATACTTATTGGTGTCAGATAATCTTTTATGGATAAACTAGAGGCCTGGTGCATGAAATTTGTGCACTCAGGGGGAGGGTCCCTCAGCACAGCCTGTGTCCTCTCGCAGTCTGGGAGCCCTCAGGGGATGTCTGACTGATGGCTTATTTGCATATTCCCTCCTTATTGGCTATCAGTCAGACATCCTTAGTGCTGCTGTGGAGGCGGGAGAGACTCCTATGACTGCCGCTGTTCTCGCCAGCTACTCTCACCTATGGGAGCACACTGACCACCAGGGGGCAGCTCCTGTGTTGAGTGTCTTCCCCCTAATGGTCAATGTGCATCATAGCAATTGGTCATTCTACCATTCGGTCAATTTGCATATTAGCCTTTTATTTTATAGGATATAGTTAAAACTGTAAACATGGTGATCGCTAAGGAGAATTGTTGTTCCCTCAGATGTTAAGTAAGCTTATGGTTGTTTCTTTCAAAAGAGTATTTTAAGCAGAATATCCAAATGTCATGTAGGGCACAGAATACCTGTGTATATTTCTATTATCTGACCATAATCTCAAGTAACTGAAAATATGAATCATATACCATGCTTAAAGACCAAGAGTTGAATCAAATATAGTTTTCTTATATCTTCTTTATAGTATCTTAGCTCTACATAGAGATAGAAGAAAGGCTGGGATGAGGTGTATTTTTAATTTTTGAAATTCTAATGTATATAGAAAATACCTCCACATCAAACAGCTGAATATAGGAAGGATTAGAGCAGAAGAGAGGCTACTATTGTGGGCACTTCTCAGTAGGACAGCCAAAGTTCAGGCAAGACACTGGGGCAGTGGCGGAGTGGCGTGTGCACTTGGCACGCGGCTCACACACATCCCACCAAAGCCTATAATTGGGAGGGAAGACTAGACAGCGTGGAAGAGAATGGTTTGTACTTTGATTTCATTTAAATTAGCACAAAGGGAGGGAACAGTTTTGCTTCACATGTGAAGTCAGTCATTTCTTGGGTTGCTAGCTCAATGTTTTAGCAGAACAGCTGTTTGGTACAATGTGGCTTTCTACAAGCAATATTTCTGCTGCTAGAAACGTGGCAGTCTGCCAAAGAGAGTGCCCAGACCAGCCCCTAAACAAAAAAAATCTTTTGTCAACGACTCTAATAATTTGTACAATTCAGGAAAGGGGGGTTGAACAGTCTTTGCAGATGTGCATTTATGATGCTATTTTTAAACAGAGCAGCATGAAAGAATAGATTCATAGGAATTGTAAGTTGATCATTCATTTCAAGCACTTGGCTTCTGCTCCTGCTAAAATTTCATTCTGAGTAAAGGAAACACAGCCAGCCTTGAAACAGGGGAAGGTAGGGTGTGACAATAAGATGAAATTCTTCATTTTCAAACCTGTGATGCTTGCTCAAAAACAAAAAGCTTTGGGGTCTTATTTTAGCCCCCTGCCGAGGAAATAAGTGCAGTTTTCTGATTCCTTACAGCAGAAACTTGCTATCCTTCAGCACTTTGAGGAAACAAACTCTTAATAAGCCTACATTCTTTTACAGCAGTCCATTCTCTGAAAGTGAGTTTAAGTGCTGAAGGAAATACCAGAAGCATTTACTTAACCAGCGCCAAATTAATACATGTTAATTCTCTGTAGTTTAACCTACATGCAGTTTTTTTAGGATAAGACTGGGTCTAGTCTCAAATCTGACCACTTCACGCTGGTTATCCAAAACCTACAGCAGTAGACTCTGGTTGCTTTGACTCCAGTGACAGAGTTAGGAAAATAAAATAATTTTTTTTTAAATTATAGACCCTTGGGAAAGAACCATCACACTTCTCTTAACAGCAGAGGGATAAATCTGATAGAATCCTGTCTTTTATTTCTATTCAACAATACACTTGATATTTACATGAGATAATTAGACTGCTCTATTAAAATACAAAATCATATTCTTATAATGACATCAGTTAATACAGTCTCATTCAATAAGGGGTTCATAGAGCAAAGATGACTATAGAAGCTTCACTAACTTGATAAAAAGCTTTCTGAGTTGAGATCTTAGTTACTGTTGTATGCTTTTAAAATAATCCAATGTTTTCTCCTCTGTATAGGTGCAAAAAATGCTCAATTAAATGGAGTTATATGTATTATTAAGTCATTAGTATTTTTGCTGCACTCAGAAATTAATCGCCTATATGTGCTATCTCCTCATATTTTAACATTTTACATATAGTAATGTAAAAGTACTAACTGTGATGGTGGGAAATTGCAAAAATAGGTTATTTTACTCTCCTAATGAATAAACATTTACAAAATTATTCAGTTGACCTGTTTCATCATATTGTAAGTAGTTATTGAAGTGTTTCCTGAGTTTAATAAGGATTTATAGTGACAATTATACTTCTATTTATGTATGTGTACCCCCCTGTAGAGGGGTACTGCATTTTGTAAAATGACAAGTCCCAGAAAATTGTTTATAAAATTTTCTCTTATAAGTAAATTAATAAAATCACATTTCTTATATATTAGAGAAATACTCTAGATGAAGGGTATCTGTGGCAATTTGTGTTTTGTAAAAAAAGATTTCCGCCCCCCCAAAAAAAGCAAGTGATGATTTCCCCAAATATACATTTTACATTTCTGTTTTCAATTTTTAAATTTTCTTAAAGTAAGGAAATGGAAATATAAGTAACAAACTTGGGTTACTGACTTGTATCTAATGACAATATATTTTAGAAAAATATTGGGAGGCACAAAATTATCCATTTTGCATTCCCCTTACTTTATTCATACCAGATATTGCTTTAGTGGTTGTAAAAGTACACATTTTTATTGTGCAGTTGGTGAGCTATGATCATATTTTACACTAATGCATTATCTCCTTCAAAAATCATAGAATCAATCTACCAATCTTTATAGTGTACAAAGACATTTTCAGGTATGAATTGGGGAGAAAAACATGCAACAATATTGCACATTCATGGTCACATTTCATACTTTCTATCTTCAAAAGATGAACATTATTTTTCCTTGTGTATTTAGACTTCCTTTTAATTACTCTTGCTCTCTATGTACAAAATATATGTAAGTAAAGAAGGAGTCCAAGCACTCTTTCTTAAAGCGAATTTAGACGCTTTGTATATCAACCAATTTTACCAAATGAAAGTCATTCAGTTTGGCCCATGACATACTAATACTTTACAGGGCCCAGGCCCATTAATATTAGCCTCCATACAAAGAGCAGGAAAGACTGTAAAATTATGTTCTTTAAATTAATATTGTAAAATCCCTACATAGACAACTGGCATGTATTTTGTAACCATAGCATCTTATCTTTTCAGCCATTAGGCACTGATTGCATTACAACACATTTCTAAGCAATACCCAAAAAATAGATTGAGTGAGGTTGGCAAGTAGATAGTGGCTTAGATTGTGGTGCAGCTGATATCAGCATCGTTGTTAGGGTTAGCACATGAGTAAATTAACTGAACAAGCAGAAAAAAAAAACCTTCAGAACCCACCCCTAGGCTTTGCTCTAGCCATTACTAACTTGGTTGGCCAAGTGCACTTGGGGAGTAAGGGTGTGCGTGCTTTGAAGGAACTCATCTTCACAACAGAGCATGTTCTGTTGCTGTGACAATGAACTACAAGCACACACTTATTATTACTTGTAAGTTAAAACCATATTCTGAGGCCGTAATATCATAGTACACTAAACTTGTTTTTCATGGTTTTTCTTCGTGTGACATACTACGAAATAGTGGGATGCTGGCACAGTGTCAGGTTTATAATCCCCAGACCTTTCGCTTTTGTTTTTTTATTTAAATTCTTTATTGTTTACAGTATTACATGAGTCTCCTTTTCCCCCCATTGACCTCTCCCTGGCCACCCCCATCCCCAGATCTCTTTAGTCCTTTACTGAACTCCCTCTCTGCTTCTGCATTCTACATTGCTCTCTCTTTGGAATTATGTCCCTCACAAACCTCACCCTTCCTGTGATTAATGAAATTTGATATGTTAGTGAAATCTGAGTTCTCAGACTGTGCTCTTCAGTTACTTCTTGCCTTCCTTCTACTTTGAATATTCTTTTCCCTTCTCTTTTGGCCCCTTTTCTAAACTATTCCTTTGAGGTTCTACATTTCATGATCTTGTTCAAAGAAACACAGAGCAAAATTGCCATACAGTGGTAACATTTTAAATAACGATTAAGCTATGCTCAGAAGAGCAGCAAGTTCAAATCAGATATTTAAATACAGGTTTCTCAGAGGTCTTCATTTCTCACTTTGGTTTCTAGGGCATGTGGCACTGGACAGTGGACTTGGGGTTGCAGAAAACTCTCCATCCATTGCATTGTATGCCACTTACACCCTGCATGTGTAACAAACCTCCTATCTATATTGATCGTATGCGATAGGTCACTGCTGCTATGTTAGTCACCTGATTTGCAGAGCACTAGAACTAATAACCTTTTCAAAAGTTATCAAATTATTACGTATTCTAGACTAATAAAATGTCTTCAGTGATCATTTGTCATTCATTTGATATTTTAATTTCGAATGAGTCTACCTCAAGGACTTCCTGATATTTGTTAGTTCTAGTAAGACCACAAATGCCAAACAGCGACATAGTTCAGAAAATTGACCGGCAGTGAACCCAGAAGGCTGTAAATTAGCTTTATTTAAAATGACTTTAAAAGAAATGAATGGCCTTTAGTATAATTCTAGACAGAGCAGAATTAGTAGAGATCCAGGAGAAGTCCATCTGTGTTCTACGTCCGTTTGGGGGTCTGAGGGATCCTATTAGGTTTCTCATAGTGAAGGAGACAGAGCTCTTGCATGTAAGAGGGCCTGCATTTGGCCGCTAATGATTTCATTTTATTGTCAGCGTTTAGTTTCATACTGATCATTTATACTGACACAAAGGAAGAAAAGAAAACAAGGAACCTGTCATCAATCATTCATTTAATCAAGTAGCAAAAGTAGATAAATAAACATACTGAGTTAATTATTCTTCTGTATATCATGATTGACAATAAAGTTAATTTATGCCTATTTTAACCCTTTAACATTTAGAGCCATTAGAAATAATAGCTATTAGCAGTTAGAGAAAGGATTTGGGGGTGATCTTTTTTTTCCTAAAGCGTCTTAAAGAAATTTCATACTTAAGGTACTTAATTCACTTGAAATCTATTTTGATAAAGAGTTGTAGTTACTGGCATCTGAGCACATTAATTCTGTGCTATCAAATATAATGAAAAACAATTATGCTGGTCTGCCTCTTTTGTATTATTCTTATTCAGACTCTTTGAGAAGACTTTTTTTTTAAATGTACGTTTCTGATGCATAAAATGATTTTTAACCAGATAAAAATATGGTGCTAATTCAAATGTATGTTGGATACAGCACTAATGGAAAGAAGTCTTAGAGATAGCAAAACACTAAAACATATATTTAAGTTAAAAGAGTTCTTGAAAGTTCTAAAAATCTATTTTTTATTTGCCAGCACCTTTCTTCAATTTTCCAGAGAAATTTCTTCTGGTGGCTATTTTGTTGTTGTTAGTCCTCACCCTGGGATATTTTCCCATTGATTTTTAGAGAGAGTGGAAGAGAAGGCAAGAGAGAGAAAGAGAAATAGATATAGAGAGAAACATCCATGGGAGGAAGACATATTGATTTCACATGCACCCTGACCAGGCTGGAGATCGAACTTGCATTCCAAGTTTGTGCCGTTGACCTGGAATCAAACCCTTCACCCTTCAATGTGGGGGGCCAGTGCACTAACCACTAGACACCACTGGCCAGGGCTTGTGGCTATTCTTTTTTTTAAAAAAAATTTGATGATTACTTTTCTGATACTTTCTATAAACATGTATATGCTTCAAGTGGATGTAAAAGTAAATTTCTAAATTTTTCAAGAAGCAGACTGAGAATTTTGGAATGTGTTATGTGCCCTTGAATTGGCTCCTACTCCCGGCGATCTTATGAACGAGTGATGCCCACGATGTCTTGCCCTCAGCAGGCCTGCTCAGCTCCTGCGGACTCATGCCTGTGGCTCTTTTAAATGGAATCCCTCCATCGCATATTCGGCTTCCTCTTTCCTGCCCTCTCGATTGTCCCCAGCATTACCGTCTTTTTCCCAAAGCCCGCCCTCTCATGATGTGATAGGAATTAGGTTGTTGATTAAAATTATTGTCAAAGATTTATAAAGAAACTGTGGGTGCCTTTGTGATTACAGATGTGTTTCTCCTAGATGCACTTTATTAAATGGCTTTTCCCTTAGCAGTTTTAATGTTTAGTGTAGCTGACTTCTGATCACTTTCTGTGTTTATTTCTCTCCTGTATTCACTTCAGTCCTAACCAACCAGACCTGGATTGGAGAGTGGAGAGAGAGTTGCTGGGTAAGACAACTGGGGCCCGGTTCCCAGACCCGGACACACTTTACACAGTCGCCGCACTTTGTGCCGACTCCCTTCTTTGTCAAAAAGAAACAGACAATGTTTGCATAAGTTTACTTGGTCTGTTTAGAAAATTAGCAGGTTCACGCTCAGTGCAGAAATCTATATGTACAAATAGCAAGTTACAGTAGATTTCGAGTTCCTATCACTATTACTAAATTCCCATAGTTGTTTCTTGATTGTTGTGTTGCAGTTTGCTTTCTGTAAACATTCGGCTTCATAAGAGGCTTTGCTAACAAGACTTTCTGATGCCTTGAATAGATTTGGCATTCCAGTTATGTCTTCAGTGGCAAAGGAAAATGTAAAAATACACAAAATTTAACTTGTAAGTTAGAAACTAGATAAAACAACATGTAGAAAATAATTCACTTCATCAAGTGTGTAAATGAAGAGTTGTGCATTGATAGTTAAATTTGTTTTTCTAAATAAATTTAAAATTGTCCACGTTTCTCAAGTTTACAATAACTCTGATGAATGAATCCCTCTGCCCCCTTCCCCCATTCCTGCCAAGGACACCTTTAAACTTCATTAATTTCTTGTGTAAATGTGTTAAAGAGAAACATCTATTCTTTCGTTTGTCCTTTGTTTGGCCTCCTTCTACCTGCATGCATTAATTACGAGTTATTATGAATGAGGAGTGGGGATTGGTAGCCTTTTTGTTCCTTAAATAACAGTTGATCTCTTTAGCTTTTGTTCAGTTTATGGATTTTCTTTTTTCATTCACTTAACAATCTGCAACTAGCAGGTTAAGGAAAATGCAGCCTGTAATCACTGTGGCAACAGTAAAACCGACCACTCTGTTATTCCTTCCTTGAAGAACATGCCAATGTGCTTTTATGACTTTTATTAGAGAGAGACAATAAAAGCTGGGAAAAGATACCAGCAAACCTGTAAGCAGATGGTATACACAGACACACACATATGCTCAAATACAGACAGAGTTTTGAAAAGGAAATATTTGAATATTAGATTTGAAATATTTGGTCCAAATCTACTCTCATTCAGTTCACAAGGAGATAAGTTTAACATCAGGATTTCTTATCACTCTCAGAAACCCTGGATCAAAGGAATCTTTGAGCACAAGTGTATCTTGAATACGAGATAAGTATTGTTTTGTTGGAATAACCCTCAGAACTACTTAGCTTCTATTTGGTGCATCCTTCAGTCATCTTAATCAGTGGTTTTGTAGCCCAGCCCCAGGGTTGGTTCTGCTTTGTCTCTGTCCTTACGGAATTTGCTGTCTCCCCTGGAAAAGAATCAAAAAGGAAAAGAGTTTTAGGTGCTTGTTCTTTGCTCAGAAGTGGTGGGGTGAAGCCCCAGCCTCCCACCTGGCCATCTGGTTCTCTCATTTAGTCTCACCTCTAGTTCTGGCTTCCTCCTGGGTGTCACAGAACAACTCTCCGGTGAAAGCCTTTAGGTTATTAGCAGTTTTTCTCCTTCATGTTACCCCATTGTAGTTTTATTTATTCATTTAGAATAAAGAGTATATATTAACCATCTGCCATGTGTTCCCCATGCTTAGAGATAGAAAAAAAATGAAAGATAAATTTTTGCTCTTTAAACATTTGTAATTTATTTATAGAAATAACCCATTTGATATTTTAAAAAAAATCTAAAAATCTAGCCCTGGTCAGGTGGTTCAGTTGGTTGGAGCATCTTCCTGTACACCAAAAGATGGCAGGTTTGATTCCTGGTCAGGGCACATACCTAAGTTGTGGGGTTATGGGTTTGACCCCCAAATGAGACACATGCAGGAGGCAACAGATAGATGTTTCTCTCTCACATTAATGTTTCTCTCTCTCTCTCTCTCTCTCTCTCTCTCTCTCTCTCTCTCTCTCCCCCCCCCCTCTCTCTCCCTCCCTCCCTCCCTTCCTCTCCCTCTCTAAAAATCAATAAAAACATGTCATTCAGTGGGAATTAAAAAAAAATCTAGAAAGCATTTGTGAGAGCTTCCTACAGCAGGTGCAGTGAGTTGCTTATTAAGTTAAAGAACAATCCTGTCCCATGCCCTTCCCTGTAGCCATAGGTCTAAAGGATAGCGTCTGGAACCTTTGTAGCTACATGGAGAAAGTTCTCATCCTACCTCAGCCACTTGTCGATCCTCTGAAGAAGGGCCAGTCCTCTACAGTTTTACTGCTGGGAAAATAAGGGACATAGGCACTGAGTGACTTGGTCAGGTTTAGATGGGCTTTTAATTTTGGGGCCAGTTACTGTGTCTTCCCAAGGCTGAGGTGTCCTGAGGTTGACAGGGAGCTTTGAAGCCAACTCCCTGGGACATTATTTATCAACATCCCTTAGGTCTGGCCTAAAGACATTAGTCTATGAAATGAGACTCATAGTCATTTTGTTTTAATTTTCCACAAATCTTCAGAGAATGTAACCATGAATAGTATAGTCAAAGGTATATTTAATGAATGCTCCGAGTTTCTTGGAGAGGGTTTTTAAGTTTATATTTACCACAGCAACATTATACAAAAGTTGGTTAGCTTTTAATGTTTCAGTCCTTAGGAGAGAGAGATCTGTGTTTTGATTGTACAATTTATTAGCTAAACTAAACTGAAGTACCCAAGTAGTAAGCTGGATTTTGACTTTTTCAGTGGGACTTAAGAAAATTGAATCCATCATGATAAAAACCTTTCTTGGGCTTTGGTTAACCTTTAGAGGAAACAACAGTTTTTAACATAGCAGAACAACTACAGAGACATATGCATATGTTCATTTCTTCCTTCCTCTAGAAAGAAAGAACTGTTACTTAACATTGTAAACGCTTGCCTTGACATCGCGAACTTTAGATTTCTTGTATTTTTCCTCAGACTCTTTGATGTCCCTCACTCATCTGGCAGCTTCCATGTTCTCTCTCTGCCCTGTTAGACAGCATGCCCTGGAACTTGGAAGGCCATTTTTTCTTGGCATTTTAGTGGGCAGCTTATGCACCCAAGGCATCACCTAAGTGCCAGCAACACATTCTTGACTGAATAATGATGTATGTGGAATGTTACTTTTTTTGCCTTATAAATGGATAGCAATTTACACAGCTGTGGATGTGGGATGTTTCAATCCCAGACCATGTTGTAAGAAAAATTGAATGACAGTGAGCAAAACAGCAGTAATTATAAAACTAATTACTAAATGCTGATGATGCCCATAGGCTTTGCATAACTAAAATTAGAAAAGGAAATTGCTTTCGGCTTCAGAGAGGCAACATGCTAGTTATTTCACTGTTTCAGTCAAAATGGAGGGTAGTATATAAAGTTCAATCAAGAAAATATACATGAATACATATATGTCTATATATTTGCATAACATATTTTCTATTTTGAAATGTTATTCACTCTATCTTGCAATTTTATTTATAGAACTTTATGCATAGATATTTACATAAAGAAGATATATATATATTAAAATGTTTGAATGCAGTATATATACTATGCATTTTGCATACACTATAATTACAACATTAAAATACATATCTTTACAATATATTTATACATGCTTGGCTTTTCTCATTTCACAGCAGAATATAGTGTGCATTTCTGCCCTTGCATAAAGAATCTAATCTTGTGAATTCATAGCACATTATTCAAAATGAAATACAAAAAAAAAAAAGAAAAAGAAATTAAAACATTGGTCAGCTCATGGAAAATGAAGTATCATGTTTTGGGAAGACACACAATTGATAAATCAGAAGTCTGTAAGGCATACTTTTGTCCACCTTCAATTTGGAGCTAAGAAATATCGATGTTAACTCCAGGAAATTTTGGAGATTGTAAGCTTATTTCCTGCATATCCCAGACAATTCTAGGATTATAAATGTTTGAGCTGATATTGATAACTTTCAAATAGGAAGTACAGGGGTAATTAATTATGTCAGCATGCATATAAATGGAAAATGATTTAATGAGTTAAAAATGTAGTTATTTAACCTGACTGGCATGGCTCAGTAGTTGAGCTTCAACCTATGAACCAGGAGGTCACAGTTCGATTCCTGGTCAGGGCACATGCCCGGGTTGTGGGCTCGATCTCCCCAGAGTGGGGCATGCAAAAGGCAGCCAATCAATGATTCTCTCTCATCATTGATGTTTCTATCTTTTCTCCCCTCTCCTTTCCTCTCTGAAATCAATAAAAATATATATCTTTTTAAAAAGTAGTCATTTAATCAATAACATTTTCTTGATTTTTATATTTAATTGGTTTCTATTTCTATTCTCTGTAGTCCTGTAGATAAATATTATGAAACATAAACTTCCATGAATAAACTATTAATGGTTATGTTTAAGTTTTCAGATTAAATTGATCATGGATCAGGAAGATCCATGGTACAAAAGGAAAATGAATCCTGCATTTAGAAAATTCAAGTAGTTTAAATGACCTAAATTTAATGTCTTATTTAATTTTCTGCCACTGTTATTTCAAAAGTCTTAAGAAATTAAAATGACAAAATATGATACTATCTGCAGACATATATTATTGAAATGAAATCATAGTATAATTGAATCAAGGCTGTAATGAAATTCTTCTTGTAACTTCTACCTAGTGGGGCAGTGTGATGAGTTAGTTCTTCCCATTTGTGTTAGTGGATTTAGTAATTAGCTCTTTTACCAAGGCAAATGGTCTAATAATGGAGGAATAAATCACAGCATGGCATATAAAATGAATATGGAAAGTCTTGCTTCATGTGTAATGTCTGGTAATTTAGTCAGCTGTAACTAATATGTACACAAGTTGGGGCAAAGTCTCAACTTCTGCAAGTTGTACAAGGTCCTGAGAGTCATAATAAATCACTGCTGCTCATCAGATGTCCTTCAGGTGCGAGGGATGTCAGTCTTCAAAGTATGTGATCAAGAATTTAGAGGGCTTAGTTGAGCCAAAATGATGTCAGCAAGTTTATATCTTTTTAAAAATGGTGTATATTTGACCTCACACTATTATTTTTTTCTTTTTTGTTCTTTCTGGGGCTTTGAGGGGAGAAAAGGTGAGAGGACTTCTCAGTGTGTTGGTATTGAGAAATACTGGCTTTCTTTTAGTTAACACTCCGGTGTGGGGTGAATTTCCCACCAAAATATAAGATGGCGCGGGCAATTATTTAGGTTTCCCGCGCAAAATCAGGGATTTTTATGATACCTATTACCCCAATGGGTATGAAACGGTTCGCATACACAGGTAGGTATCTTTGTGAACGGCAAACAAACAAATATTTGGTAATACGCAGTTACAATCAGCCCGAGTTTACACGTTTCCCGCACTCCACCGCAAATCTATATGAACCGAGTTAAGACGGCTCCCGCGGAGTACGCGCAATTCACGCGAGCCGACTTAACTCGTTTCCCCCACTCCAAGTGTTAAGTGATAAAGGGAGTTTCCATAGAAGAAGGGATGGCCCAGTAGGGGAAAGGTCTGAGTTTACCTAGAACCGATGTGTACATGTACGTAACAGATAATTACTGAGAACCCAACCTGTGCCAGGCTTACCACCATCTTAAAAGTAAATAAAAACTTGTCTCTAGGATCTGTTTGAATTAAAACCATTGTCATTTTATATGTGAGTAGAATTTCAGTAGAAGACAGGTTAACAAGGAACCCATTTTTTCCAAGGCTATTTGTTCAAAATTCGTTGTCATTTGACTCATTAAAGCAACACACGGTGGCCTGTGGGGTACTGCTTTTATCAACCAGTACCAGGAAGCAAGCCTTGCTTACAGACAAGATCATTTTCTACAAATTTTCTGTCATGTTTCACCTTGGTAATCTCCATCTCTGGTGTGCAAAAAGAAACAATTTATTTTCAACACTTGAGGGATATAGAATGTCGACTGCTGTCATAACCTATTGTTTTTAACATAAACATTAGAGCTGCATTTGCCTTGAAATATGTGCCCATGATTGCGTAGATCTGCGCTGGATGCAGGGGTGTCACCTTGTGCTCTTCAGCCTCAAAATTGAGACCTATTGCCTAGAAAGTGCAATTTGCTCCCTTCGCAAGCATTTACTTCAACAAAATTAGAAATAGATTTTCTTTTTATAATTGAGTTAAACAGTGCAGTAACTGAAGAAAAACTTATGAGAGAACGCATTGCTTTTAACCGTAGCATATAGAACCCCTCAGATGTGGCTACGGCCCTACTATATTTTCCTTTTTCAAAAGATGGTTGATTGCTTAATGGTCAAAGCACGACTAAATAGCTTATTTCACATTACTGGAGAAAATGTGCTTTACATCAATTGCACAATGTAATTCTTTCTATTCTTTTGGTAGAATTATTTGCCTTGCATAGAAGCATGCATTTTAGAAAGAGAATTTATTTGATAATCTTTTGTGATATCCAGACATACCTTGTTTTATCGTGCTTCCCTTTATTGCGTTTCAAAGATGTTGCATTTTTTTTATTTTTTTATTTTTTACAAATTGAAGCAAGACCCTCCACCAGCAAAGTATTAGGACTTGCTTTTTTGCTATCCTCACTTTATTGTGGTGGTCTGGAATGAACCCGCAATATCTCCAAGGTATACCAGCACAGGGTATCTAATGTGTGTTATTCAGGAATTATATTGGTTCACTCGGAAATCTGGAGCACTTTGCTCTGAGCACTCCTTTACAGAATGGCATAGATTACAACTCAACATTTATCTGGTTTAAAAGCAAAATAAATTCTATCAGACTAATTCCTGGCTCCATTTTGTTTCCCTACTGTTATTTTTCTTTTTTTGCTCTCTCACCCACTTTTAATTTTATATTTCATATGCCTCTCTAAGTGTTATTAAATCATTTTTGGAGCACCGTGAGTATGAGGCACATAAAAAGAATCATTGTCTGATTTCATTACATGAAATAAAGCCTTCCTCTGACATAGTAGTCTCTGAAATTTTCATTCATCATTGAGCTAGAATAAGCACTTATTTATTGTAAAATATATTATTTTACCATTTTTGGGTTAATATTCTTCTTGAATAATCTCTAACTATTGTGGAAGTCAAGGAGCATTTGTTTTCCCCGTTATTTCCCTTAGAGTTGACAGTTCTGCTTTGCTCCTCTCCTGGGAGACCACATCACGCCCACCCCACCCGCTACCCGCTTGTGGCCATGATTTTGAGTTGTTTTACAGCTGGATCCTACTCTGACATCACTTTGTGATCTTTTAAAATGTTGTTTCCAAGCACCTCTTTGGAACTTAATATTTCTGCTCTGGTATAGCCTTTTAATTTACTCATCAGTTGCCATTTTAGAAATTTTTTTTTTTCTGTAGGTTTGGCCTCTGCAGCCCTCTTAGTGTTATTTTTCATTTTTATATTAATAATTACAACACTCCCCAATTAATTGCCATTTGTGATTATAATTGATGTGTTTCTTTCCTCTCCAGACCACTAATGAAGATGTTAAATAAGTCTTAGCATGAGGCTGACCTCAGCAGAATTCCCTAGGACCATGGGCACATTAGTTTACTACAGCTCTGTTTATTCCCCCTGCCTTTAAGAGTGCTTGAGACATTTTAATTCATTTCTAGGATTTCATAATAATGGAGCTCTGCATGAAGTATCTGTCCAATATATAATGCCTACTGAACTCTATGATTTTCTGAAAACTAAGATTGCAGATTTCCTGACATATCTGAGAATCTTAGAAGCATTGTTTGCATTCAAGATGATGAAAACAAAATGCTTTTGTGAATTTAATGTGCAAAATATTATGACTATGAGATAAATTCTACTGATTTCACTCTGTTTTACAACCTTGGCACAAGGGAGTGCATCAAAGGTGTTTAACACAAATACACTATGTAGCTATCTTAGAAGAGACTGTGCCTCCATTTCAACCCCACAATATTGGGTTCACTTTCTCTATGATCAGAATATTACAAAGAGAGTGGAGAATAATTTATATCAGAGGTTCTGTGACGGAATGAAATGGAGCTCTTTTGAAGTATGATCTCTGAAAGCACAGCATGAAGCTCAAATAAAGTGAAGGACATTCGCTATTACAAGTAATGTCCTTAATAATCTTGTTAGCCTAGTCTCCCTCTGTACGAGACAAATGGAACATTATTGGCTTATGGGCTGTAGTAAATAATTTAGTTTCCAATATTCAGGCTGCTTTGACAGTAAATTAAAATGACATGAAAGGGGCTTGTTGAATAAAGAAAGTATCCAATCAAATTTAATTGGCATGACTAAGGCAGTAGAAATATGTTTTATAATTAAACCATGTTGTCTTGGAGCTTTATAAGCATGTATGAATCAAAATGTCAAAAATTATTCTTTGATACTGTGCATTTAAAACTTTGCATGGTGAACAGTTTCCTTAAACAAGCTTGTAGACATGCATATTGATGTGACATGAAAATAGTTTCATGTTTTAAATAAAGGACAAACTTCTCCGTTTATAAACCCTTGCAAGTAGCAACTCTGATAACAGACTCCTTAGAACTCCTTTATAGGGTTTTGTTTTCAAATTGATACATTAATAACTCAGAGGAAGCTGTGATGTTGTTGTAGTCATATTATCAAATTTCAATGTTCATTCTTTTGGTGAAGAAAAATAAGATCCAAACTCAGCAGAACAAATTCTAGAAAAAGAATGGTATTGAGAATTAGAAAAGAATAACATAAGGCATACTTTGGTTTACTGTTACCTCCTCAACTTCCAGATGAATTTGATTTCCTACGTTTGACAGCAGAAGTGGTGAATGCTTGTGCTGTGAGAGGCAGGAAGCCCTGAGAATTTCAGAGTTTTCTATGATCACCTGTCTTATTTTTTTCTTCCATGAAAGTGATGCATAAGTAAGTGCCCATTTGTAATAAAATTCCTAATGATGGTTCTTTCCACAACTCAGGTGGAAAATATATGGTGGTGTTTGGGTCTGCAGAGATTGCTTATAAAAACAGAAATGAGCTAGTGAATCATTTTTCATTCTTAGCCTTTTCAAACGTCCTAGTCAAAGTAAGCTAAAAAGGTAAGAAAGGAAAAGAGAGAGGTTCAGGTACAGCAACATTATTCAAAATACTAAAATCATCTTAGAGTCATATTATTATTTTCTAATCTCTTAATGACTTTTCAGTTCATGAAAGAGTTTTAGTGAATAATCACTCCAGTCTCTTACGAGCAAATCTAAGATCTAAGTAGCTGTTTCAGATATAATTTGTAGTATTATATATTGCTCCAAGGTAAATTTAAAGAAGTATGCTATGAAGGTATTTTCTATAATATAGTGTTCTTTATGAAATGCTATAGCATTAAGTGATACAGAAATGCATACAGTATTTAGTTTGAGTGGGGAAAAAACTGACCAAAATGAGTATTCCTTAAAAATTTGCTTTCTGTAGTCTACATTCTCCACTTGAAGGCTTTCAACTTGAAGTGCATTTTGATTACAATTTTGACATAGGAACAAAGCTGGGGGCTTTTTAAAGTCTGTTTTTCTTAGTGTTTATCCAATAACCTCTATAGGCAGGTAAATGATAAAGGCTAAGCTTTTATTTATTTTTGTTTGTTTTTTACCGTGCAGCTACCAAAAATCATTACTAACTTTGAACTTTTCTGTGTTCCTGTGTCCTCAAAGGATAATAATAAATTAATAATTTCATGGAAGAGGGAAAGCCTCATGAGAAAGTTCATCGAGAGAATAATGCACACTAGGATATCTATTTAGCCATAATGGCTATGCTGCTCTCTCTGAGCTATTCTAAACAATGCCTAGCACTACTTTTTTTTTTTATACCTACTCCAGTGTTTCATTTCAGCATGCATCAGAATCACCTGGTGGGCTTCTTAGTCACATGGGCCCCTCTTCTAGAGTTCAGACTCTGTTGGTCTGGCATGAGGTTGAAAAGTTTGCATTTTTAACCAATTCCCAGGTGAGCCTGTAGTTTGAACACTTGGGGAGCCATTCACTCCTACTATCAGCATGCAGTCAGGAGTCTTGTCTGTGTGCTGGGAATTGGGAGACTGTCTCTGCTGCCGGAAGCTGAGGTCCTGTCCCTGGGGAGGCTAGTGCCATGCATGACATCTGAGTAGAGCATAAACCCTATATTGGGCCCAGAGCATCTAAGAACTTTGGGGGTTTAGAGATGCCTTCTAGAGGGTCTGAAGTTCAAGCTGAAGCCTGAAAGATGAGTTAGGACTTTCCAGGAGAAAAGGGATGGGAGGAGAAAGCAATACTTTGGAGAAAACTTCTATATATTTTTAGCATCAATATTAGTCTAAAACATAATTAATATGAGTTCTCTAAAGAGCAGAAAAAAAGACTAATTGCTTTTAAAAATTTAATTGAGTAATTACTGTGTAGAAAGGAATAAAGGAAGCTGAAAACTGCTTTTCCTAGAAGGCCTCTCAGTCCAACATACTTCGCCTCTGTGCATGTTGGCTTGTTGGAATTTATACTCATGTTGGGGCCTCTTTTGCACTAGGCCTTCTCTCTGGAAAAATTTAGACGTCAATAAAATTTTTCAATTTTATTGACATCTACATTCATTTACAAAATTACACACCAAAGAGAAATACAATCCCATTAGGATTGTCACCATTTTGGGTTGGTGCCCATTGCTGTAATTTGCATTTGACTTCCCATCTGTTCTAGGCCTATACCTTCCACTTCCTCCAAACATATTGAGGTAGCTTGACAAATGCATTGGACGTTTTAAAAATATTTTCTATTTTTAGCTAGTTTACATTCTCTTTTTTCATTCACAGTATCTAGAGTTGATTTGGCTCAAAAGATATCTGGGCGTTTTGTCATCTGGACTGTGTGATGCTTCTAGACTAGAAACTGCCTTCAGATAATAGTGGCAGATGCAATGCTTGTTCCTCTGCCATATTGGACTTCATATCTCATGGATGCAATGTAAAAATCAAACCACCTTACATTTCTCTGAAGCCTTAATATATATAACTTTATTTTAATGTCATCCCCTACACACTCAGGGTATATCAGTAACTCCATTTTACAGGTGAAATAGAAGAGAAGTAGACCCTGAGACCACATGGGCCCTATGGGGTACCGCCAATATTTGCATATTCTAATTGTTCAGTTCTACTGTTCCTACTACACCACATTACCAGAGACTCCCACTGCTTGTCCATGTCCGGCACGGCATACTGGAAGCTGAAGCGCAGATGCAGCCACGCAGGAGTAAAGGCTGCCCTATATTTGTCAGCCAGAGTGGACATCCCTTGCCTGTATTCTTTCTTCTGACCTTGTCTTTGCACTTGTTTGGGGGACAAGTGATTTTCCTGTAGACTAATGCTTTTCAACTCTTTTTTTTTCTTTTTGGTCTGAGGAAATTTCACCTTGACCTATAAACAAAATACATAAAGAGCTGTTTGTAAACCATAGCTCTAGGCCATTTGTTCCTAACCTTGGCAGCTCTCCTGATTCAGCTGAAAAGCTTTTATGAAATAGCGCCTGTAGACTCAGGCACACTATCTGACTCAGAATATCCAGTAGAAGTCTAGGCAGCTATGATGATCAGCCTGGTTTGAGAATAATATTGATAACTAATATTATTATTAAGTCGTTATTCCTGTGTGCCAAGCTGCACGGGTTACCTCATTTAATCCTGAAGGCACAGAACTAGTCAGTCAGAAGAACCACAATTCAAAACCAGATAATCTATTTTAAGACTGAGAGTGCTTCACACATGTGCTGTAGGGCTCTGGCCAACCCTCTTATTCTATACTCATTCTTCTCCCTGCTCCCCTCAACCAGGTATGTTCCTCTTAGCTGGTTCTGCAGTAGTATCTGTTGCCAAGATACTAGATTCCTTTAAAATAGCCTATTGAAAATAAGGTTATTTTAAATTATTGATAATCTAAATTTCTACCAGAAGTAAGATACCAGACCAAAAAGAGAAGATGACATGAATATGCTCTGTGCATCTGCATTCATTCACAAGAAATGTTCTTGAGTAAGGCAGTGAGCAGTGTCCAGCCCGGATTTAAGTTTTGTAGAGCGAAACCATCTGTCATGGGGACCCACTACAGTCTCATCTAAGCCATGTCTGGTTGTCTGTCAAAGCAAACACTTTCCTGCCATAATTCTTATGTTCACAGGAATTCCAAAACTATCTCATGCTCTGTTGAATTTTTTAAAAGTAGTGGAACAAGTCGTAAGTTTAAGCTTTCTAGACAATGTATAGGATCAGCATAAAACCGTATTTTAATTTTTTGTTATCTAGTGGGACCACTAATTTCCATTATCCTTAAAAACAAACAAAAACAGAGCTTGCCTTATAGCTGTAGTTCTTCTTACCTTCAGCAGATTTATAGTTGGCCATGAGAATATAAATTTGGAAATTATCTGACGAGATCTGAGCGTGACTCTGCCACTAACCAGCTTTGTAACCGGGGGCAAGTTTATGAAATGCTCTGAGCCTTGGTTTCCTCATCTATGTAAGTAAGACTGTTCATGGCCACCCCGGAGGATTGTGGCAAAGACCACCTGGGGTAACCTGACTGGGTGACAGCAGCACAGCACCCATTTCATGTCATAGTTCAGCCCAGTTCATCTCTTCTCTACCTTCTGAACTTTAATGACTGAGAACTTACTTTGAGCTTGTCCTGCTCAACAGACTGGAATAACAGACTCATTAATCTACGGAGGTAGAATGTCCTAACATTCTATTTGTGCAAGTTTCTTTGTATTCTAAAATATAAATACTGGGTTAATACTTTGCTATCCATTCTTCACCACCCCCCATTGTTAACCTGTGTTAATTTGATTCATTAGCTTTTAATTTTCCTTTTTTTGTGTGTGCTGTAGATACTTTTGCAGATATAGAGGAATTTCAGGTTTCAGCTCTGTCGGGAAGCCAGCCACACCTTTCAGTAGTTCAGGTAACTCATGAAGGGAGGGCATTGATCCTTGTTTTGCATTAGTTTTCTCTGATGAGAGCTTTAGAAATATCCAGAATGCCTTTTTCCTTTATTCAAATATAAGAAAAAATCTTTGCACTTAGTTATTTTGAAATAGAGACATTGGTGTGCTTTAAAAAATGCTGACAGTGGAAAACTCTTTATGATCCCGGCAATTACAACTTGTAATAACAGCATGGCACTTTGCACTAAGGCAGGTTTTTCTGTAAATTCGTGTTATTTGGGGGGAAAATTTACTGCAAGTTGATAAAATGACTACATTCTAGTGTATACTTGTCACAATTTCCAAATACAAAGTCATATTTAAATAAGAGCGCTTTTAAGAAGTTACTTTGCGGAAATTATCCTTAATAGTGAAGTGTGGGTTGCTAGGTAAGGGCTCTAGAGAATGTAAGTTCATCTCAGTGTCTATTCTCAAGTTCATTATAGAACTGCAAGGGCAAGCGCCCCAAATCCAAAAGAGCAGCATTTGCAGGACCCAGAAGTGTGTAAAAAGTGGATCGTATTTTTATGATGTAGTTTCGCTAACTAGACAACTGTCATGGTGAAATGGTGAGGAAGTCTAAATTCAGTCCACGCAGAGCAAGACGCATGAGCTACAATGTGTGAAAAATGACTGCAAGTGATAGGTTTTTACGGAGCAAAATTCACAGCGATACAACTGCTTACCTTTCCGCAGTGACACTTATTAGAACTTATGAGAATCATAACAGGCAATCTCTTCCTAAAGGCAAACTTCGTGTCTTGGCAAGGTGTGTAGTCTGTCTTGCTTAGTCTGGACACTGCCATGTTGGTTGTCATAAAACTTATTTAAAATCCCAACCTGTATGTTATGCAGCCTCCACTGCTTTCAATGATTCAGAAATGTAGAAGTTCTAATATTTAGTGGAAGGATTTGAAATTGATTATCAGATGTATGTTTTCATTCCAGTGTTCATTTGAAATGTACAAAATTTTAGCCTCTGTTTCAAATTCCCTATTCCGTATTTTGCATGGTTGAAATATGAGTGTAAAAATAGTAGATTTTTTAATGCTTTTGTATAGGCTCAGGAGAGTCCTTCCTGCAATATCTAGCTGGAAAGGTAATGAACTGTAAAATATGTTGAGATGATTGGGGATTAAAAATCTCTGGTGTGTAGTGACAGTGCAATTATATCCCACAGTAAAGGTTTCTTGTATTAAGAGTAATAAATAAAACTTATTTTTCCCACTGTGATTGGTTGTCACCACCATAATGATAGCTTTGACCTTCTTCCTCTTCAAATGTCATTAGCCTGTGACCAAGTAGTCAGGCTATAGCAACGCTGTGGAAACCTAAATACAAAGTGAGAATTCTTACCAAACCACAGCAATGAAAGTCAGAGTGCAGCCTATGCCTTCCAGAAATTTGCAAATGTGTTGCCTTTTCAGTGTGGCTTCCACGCTTTCTTCCCGTTATTCCTTGACTTCCGTTTCTGGGTTTGGAACTCTCGCTTCTAGAATTGGGTTTGCAGCACTGCCTGTCTTGGAATATACATTGTGTAAGTGAGCCGACCCGACTAGCTGCAGTACCAGGATGCCAAGCTCAAATTGCTGAGTGACACTTCTCAGGAAATAAGTTAAATAAAGATTTAAATCTTTATGTAGAGATGTAATTTTTAGAAGATTAAAAATAGTACTCATTTTTATTTAGTAAGTGGGGCAATTGATTTAAAATTATGTGGGAACTGTTTATTAATGTTGCCTTTTTTTTCAAAAGTAAAACCCATTGTCAAAATTGCTTCAAAGAGTCAAACTGAAGAACATAGCATTCTTTGGGGGGTGCTCATGGCCTTTACTCCATTTTAATTCTTTAAAAAAACAAAAACAAAAACATTCTCATTGGAAGCATGGATGTCGTGGAATGCCTGTAGTGCAAGACTCCTGAATAGTGCTGGGCCATATTTATTCATTAGAATTATGTGCCATTTTTGTCTCTTTCCTATTAAGCCCCATTTGTCTGTCTAGAAGGTCAAAGGAGCAGCTGTCGCTGGGGCTGACCTCTATGCACCTCTATTGTTTGGCTCTCACTCTTTCCTTCTTCCTGGGAACCTGCAGGATTGTCTTCTCAAAGCATTTGACCCTTTTTAGGTCAGGGAGCAAGAAGGACAATTGCTTACACGTTTCTGTAATCCCTGCTGTGGTAAGGTGTGGCTTTGTCATCAGTTGCCATCTGGATGACTTGAAGTGTTTGCTTAATGGTCTCACAGTTTACAAGTGATATCAGCAAAAAAAAAATGGACACACTTGAACTACTACTTTAAAAATGTTTATGCTTTTTGAGTGGCTACTACCCTGATGACTGCATCAAACTCATTCTCTCCATTGTAATGGTTTTGGAATCCAGTCTCTCCCTTATATATGTAACTCATTGCCCCACCCCCCACTTTTAATAAGAATGGGAGTTCTGCAGAGCACTTGCTACAAATGAGTGGCCACTTACTCCAAATTCCTGTGAACCTAAGATAATCAGGAAGAAATGGCTTTACTTTACTCGAACTTGCAGTTGCATTGGGGTAGGTAGATAATGAAAGAGTGAAGCATTGAAATGTGCCTAAATAACATGCTGTTACAAGCCTTATGATAGATTTGTGTTTGACTTAACAGCTTTTGGAACCTAATAAAAAGAACTTAATTGACAATTTCTTGAAATTGCTAAGAAAACCTAGTGATGTTGGTAGGGTATAATAAGGAGTTTCTCATCACTGTCTTCAAGATTGAGCCTATACAAAAAAAAAAAAAAAAAAAAAAAGAATTTATCTCTGTGGTAACTCTAAGTAATTGATATACAGACAAGGTTTGGTTCCAATTTGCCAGCAATAAAGTTGTAATAGGGTTTTCTCTGCAATTTTAGCCTTAATGTGCTCATTCCAAAGAGCGGTATTTTTCCAAGCGAACAAATAACATCAGTAAAGCTTACGTTCAGTAATAGCCCCACACTGATGCTCACATTAAACTTGTTAAATCAATTCACTAGACACTTTCTAAAGTGGACTGTCTGTTTACTTTGACTTGCACCCTATGTGGATGATCCATCAGTTACATTTATTTGAATGATCTTTACATTCAAAATTGGTAATTATTCAGGCTTGATTGTGGTTATGAATGGGCCTCCTTTTTTTTTCCTCCTGTTTTATGAAGCTGCTTATTTTCCAGCCTTTGGTATTTGAAGGATATGGATGTTTAGTGATACCAACTACTTGAGTGGGGATATTTTTGCCTTTCCAAAAATTCCTACGCACACTTGGCTGCACAGATCCTCTATAGATACTGTGGATAAAATCTTCCACAATCATCTGCCATTATTCAGAAGATCTTATTCTTCTTGAAACAAATGCACATGTATTTTTATTAAAATGAGTATACATTCTAATTGTGTTACCAAAGACAGAGTATAGTCCAGTGGGCATAGAAGATGTTAGACCGAGAAAAGATACCTGGTTTTGGAAAAAGCGTTTTTGGAAGTGTAGGCAGCCTACTAACCCTGCTTCATTTTTCACTGGGACAAGCCAAGCCTGCTACTGCATGCTGCCTTTTGTCAGTAAACACAAAGAGAAATCTGAAGCCATCAATCTTGCTTATCAATACTACTCAGTGTGATTCCTTTCCTAGCCATTTTCCTTTTTCTTTTCCTATACAGAACTTCATTTTTCTCAGAGTGTCCTTTCAGTTTGGCTCTGAATGAGTTGCAGGTCAGGTGGTAAAGCAAAATTAATGCCATATATTTGCAGAATTGTGTACTGCTTAGGTTCTGTGTATGTGCCTCTTTATATAGAAGTCAAATGTGGCGAAAAGGATATTTTCTGAATAAACTGAGTTGCCAGCCGACATCTGCACTGGGTATGATTGTAGCCACTTTGTTGCATTGTGTGGCAGGAGCCATAGATGCCCCAATGACTCCAAAAGCTTTTACCCTTAAATCCATCCCATCTGTGGTTTATCTGTGTCCTTAAAGCGTTTATTTTTCACATTTATGTATACGTACTATTTTTATCTACTGGAAGTAAATATAGCATACTTTAAAATCAGGTATGTCATGTAACAAATATTATCTTAGAACAAATGTGAAAGAAACCTTTACTGAAACCTAGTAGCAAAATGTATTAAATCACAAAAACAATATGCCCCTGCTCCAACTTAATATTACCTTAATGGTTTCATTGATCACATGGAACAACAGTTCCAGGAAGTAGTCTAGTACCATACAGGGCTTTAGCTTGCATTTTTTCATTAATCCTCAGCCAAGGATATTTTTTTCCATTAATTTTTAGAGAGAGAGAAGAAGGGAGGGGGGAGGGGACAAGAGAGAGAAACATCAATGTGAGAGAGACACGTAGATTGGCTGCCTCCTGCATGCACTCTGACCAGGGCCAGGCATCCAACCTGCAACCAGAGTATGTGCCCTTGACCAGGAATCAAACCCATAACCCTTTGCTGTAGGGCCAACTCTCTAACCACTGGGCATAATGGCCAGGGCTCAGCTTGCATTTTAAAATTAAATTTTATGTCCTGGCCGATGTGACTCAGTTGGTTGGGCTTCATCCCCTGCACCGAAAGGTTGCTGGTTAGATTTCCAGTCAGGGCACATGCCTGGGTTGCAGGCTGGAACCCCGGTAGTGGGCATAGAGGAGGCTGATTGATGTATCGCTCTCACATTGATGTTTTTCTCTCTTTCCCTCTTCTTCTCTCTCTAAAAATCATAAAAATATTTTTAAAAATTAAATTTTACAACTTTCTCCCATATTTTTAGGGGGTAGGAAGTGTCCTGGCCCAATTTCATTTAGTCCTAGGGCTTAACATACATTATAATTTATTTGACTGCTTTTGGTAATTCTATATCTCGGATCAGATTCATAATTAAGGAGAAAAGTTTATTGCTTAATGGGTATTTGCACTCTTTTTTTGTGGGCTTTTTTTTGGTAATAAACTCATTAGATTAGTATCTACTGTGTTTAAGCTTATGACAAGCTAGTAGGATTTATCTAGTGTCTACAAGCAAATCACTCATCCCTGTGAGGTGTATGAAGAATTCCAAGGATTCGGGATAAAACCCCTAGGACTATATTTCTAAAAGAGCTAATTTTATTTCCTATGAATCTTCAAGCTGTTATTTAGATGTGGCTTTGCCTCATTATAGGACGATATTCAAATTCGGTAGAGGAATGAAGACTCAAGTGGAAGTCTTCTCTAGGTTTGACAGATAGGTATGTATGTGTGCATACTAGTATATGTGTCTAAAAATGTACCTAATACGTTGATTGACTATTCTGTGTGAGACAGTGCACTAGATATTTTTAATGTACAATATCTCAATTTAATATGCAAAATAAGCCTATTATACAGTTATTCTTATTCCTCTTTAGAGAGGAGAAAACTGAGGCACACAGAGATCAAACCACTTCTCTACTTAAATATAATTTGTAACTGGAGGAACCAGAATTCAAACCCAGATCTGGTTGATTCCCAAGCCTGTGACTTTCATGCAGTGTTACTCTAGGACAAGTCAGTTTTTAAGGAGCAGATTGCCTTCCCATTAGGAGGAGCAAACCACCACACTGGTTTCTCAACAATAACCAGGCTTCCTGGATTCAATTGCCAATAAAACCTTCTCCCCTAATTTTTGTTGTCTACTCTGCCCCTTATTACTGTTTTCACTTCTTGGGACTCATGTCCCATGGCCTCAAGTCATCAATTTGTCCTGGTTTACACCTCCAAGATGAATCATTTATTATGCTCCTTTGAGGGCTTTTCCTTGTGTGTCCTTCTATGTCAACACTAGAGGCCCAGTGCATGAAAATTCATGCACTCTGGGGGGTGGGGGGTCCCTCAGACCGTCTGTGCCCTCTTGCAGTCTTGGAGCCCTCAGGGGATGTTAGAATGATGGCTTAGGCCTGCTGCTGTCTGTGGGGAGCAGGCCTAAGCCACAGTCTGGCATCCCTCTGTGGAGGGGACTGGGCACCCCTCTGCCACTGCTGGTCACCACACTCCTCCCCCTCACCTTTCCCTCCCTCTGCCTGCTGGCACATGCCTTGGCTGGCCTGGCGGCTCCTGCTCACTGGCCCTGCCCCCCTCTGACCAGTCATTCTGCCCTTTGGTTGATTTGCATATTACACTTTTATTATATAGGATTTTCCAGTTTTCTATTACTCTCTCGCACTTAGACTGGGTGGTCTTATTCTCTTCTGACCCACCACACAACTGCTCATGACAATTCTGTACTCCTACTCTAGATTTCTTTTTGGAGATCTAAGGCCACATGTTCAGATCTCTACTGTGCATTGTGCCTTGTTTTACCATAGGCTTCTCAAATTCATAACACCCAGTGCTAAACTCAGTAAAGTGTACCTCTCCTCTCATGTTTGCTATCTCAGTGAAAGGAATCGCTGTCCACCAAGACAGCCAGGCAGAAACTGGTAAGTAAACCTCAAGTTCTAGCTCTCCTTCAAGTTGTTTGGGTCTACCCTCTCCATGCCCATCTCCTCTACATTATCTGAATCTACCATTATCTTCTCATCTGGATGCTGCTAACGCCTACCTGGGGTCCTCGACTGCAGCCCCTCCTTTCTCTATCCTCACTTCCATTCCAATTTTCCATATAGTGGCATCCATAGTTCTATCTTTATAAAGAAAACTTATGTTACCTTCTTACATAAAAGTATTTAATGATTTTTAAATTTTGCTTTTAAAATATACAAAGAATACATGGTCCTTCATAACCTAGAATTTGTCTACTTTTCTTTTTTTAAAAATTAATTAATTAATTTTAAATCTTCATTGTTGAAAGTATTACATATGTCCCCTTTTTTCCTCTAATTGACTCCTTATAGCCCCGCCCCCACTCCCCACCCCAGGCCTTTGCAACCCTATTGTCTGTGTCCATGGGATATGCATATATGCATACAAGTTCTTTGGTTAACCTCTTCCGGCCTACCCACCAAACCCTGACTTCCCTCTGAGATTTGATAGTCTGTTCCATGTTTCTATGCCTCTGGATCTATTTTGTTCAACAATTTACTTTATTTATAAGATCCCACATATGAGTGAGATCATGTGATACTTGTCTTTCTCTGACTGGCTTATTTCACTCAGCATAATAATCTCCATGTCCCTCCATGTTGTCTCAAAGGGTAAGAGATCCTTCTTTTTTATTGCTGCATAGTATTTCATGGCATAAATGTACCACCATGGAATTTGTCTACTTTTCTGATCCCATATCTTTCCACTCCTGTCCTCAACACACACCTTACTTCCAGCTTTATCAAACTTCTTCAAGTTTAATGAGGGAGCCACTGTCTCTCCTACCTCTTTCTCACTCTTTGACCAGAATGACTCATCCTTTCAGTGTCCACTCCGATATCCAAGAGAAATCTCTGACATTCTCCATTCTAACTCCCAACTGATAGTCCCCTATCAGCCTCATATATTTTTATATGATGTCTATTCATCACTTTCCTTAAGACTTTTATCTCTGTATCCTTAAGGCCTAGTGTAGCATGGGCATACAGTAGGTATTCATTCAGTGAATTATGTACTGTGTAATGGCTCAAAGTTTTAGAGAATCAATCTTTGAGGCAACCAGTTATAAAAGCCATTTATAAAGTTATATAATACAATAACTTTGAAAAATACAACTGACAGCCAAGCAAACATTGGAAGATCAAAGAATGAGCAGGCTACATAATAAGTGACATTTTTCATTGTCCAAAGATTTGGAGGAATTACTAAATATGAAATAACTCAGAACTTGGTATAGTTCCTAAATGTCAAATGTTTGAGATAAAGTCTTAATTTTGGATATAAGTCATTGTGTAAACGTATGAGAATGCATATTTATAGATTATTTCAGGAGATGCTATAATATTTCTGGAAACATTGGAGGAATTTCTTCAGGAGAGACTGGCCCGGTCTCTCCCCTATTTCTGGAAAAATATTAAGGATATGTTAGCCAGGAACATGTGGAATGGGGAACAGGCCAAAGCTTGTGTAAGTAGGAAGTATGCCTTTGAGCATGTTCTTTTTCAATCAAAGATGTGTTCCTTTCCAACCCTATAATGTTACAGCTAACAAGGGTAGTAACTGTGAAATAACCTTGTTTTGAAATTGCTTAATGCCTTTCTTCACTTTGAGTGTAATTCAGGAAGTACTAGTATGTGAGCAGAATATCTACTAAAATTGGTTACCATAAGATATTTTTGTTGGTGATGTTCGTAGTGAAAATTTGGAAACATGCCAGCATTTGTAAAATGATTCATCCTTGTTTAATTTATAATCCTTGTAAAATAACAGAGAGAAATGATTGGCCAGTTGCTATATCTTAGTACTATCACAATAATCAGGATAGGAACCAGATGCACCTGACGAGAGTGTTTTTACATCGTGGACTATTTGAGCTGGAGGGATGCTATAAAATCATTTAAATTTTTTTTCAGGGCTTAATTGCTAAGTGGGCCATTAGTTTTCTTCTCTCCAATGATCTTTTTTTCTGTCCTTGACTTTGAGCTATCTCTCTCATCCTATGTGGGATGGGGTAACTCAGCCTCATCTCACTCTCCTACAGATAAACTCCTTCAAATGTGAATTTCTGAAGGTGGGCTAGCCTGGACCTTCAAAGACAATATTAAGGTCTTTGTCTCGTCCTTTCCCTGAGCCCTGTGTGATGTTTCTCACTAGGTGCTAGCAACTAGATGGAATTCCCTGAGGATCTATGGTTGACTGATTATCACATCAGGAGAGGGTTTCATATGGTTTACTGAGTTTCAGTCCAGTAAAGGGAGGTATTGTTGTGAAGAAAATATGATGCCCTTTTGAAGAAACCTACTCTTCAGACTAAAAGGATAACTAGAAATCATTTGTTGAGGTAAATCTGTCTTATAGAGATGAATAGTTCTCTAAATTTAAAATTACTCAAAAAGAGTAGATTTCGTCTTTAAAAAATATCCTTGATTGTTGAAAGTATTACAGATGTTCCCCTTGTTCCCCACTGACCCCTTCTAGCCCCCATCCCAGGCCTTCAC
Source organism: Myotis yumanensis (assembly GCF_028538775.1). Lineage (NCBI taxonomy): Eukaryota > Metazoa > Chordata > Mammalia > Chiroptera > Vespertilionidae > Myotis > Myotis yumanensis. The sequence goes on from NW_027223752.1 coordinate 92,543,439, forward strand.
CACAGTATTGTCTATGTCCATGGGTTATACATATGTGCATATAAGTTCTTTGGTTAAGCTCTTCCCACCCTCCCATGCACCCTCAACTTCCCTCTGAGATTGCTTCTATGTCTCTGGATCTATTTTGTTCATCAATTTATTTTGTTCATTAGATTCCACATATAAATGAGATCATGTGATACTTGTCTTTCTCTGACTGGCTTATTTTCCTTAGCATAATACTCTCCAGGTCACTCCATGCCGTCTCAAAGGGTAAAAGATCCTTCTTTTTCACTGCTGCAGAGTATTCCATGGTATAAATGTACCACAGCGTTTTTATCCACTCATTTACTGATGGGCACTTGCGCTATCCAGATCTTAGCTATTGTAAATTGTGCTGCTGTGAACATAGGGGTGCATTTGTTCTTTCTGATTGGTGTTTCGGGTTTCTTAGGACAACTTTCTAGGAATGGGATCACTGGGTCAATGATATAAATATGCGAACTCAGGAAACTAATCTTCCCATATGGCTTCAGATAGCATTTACTCTACAAATGCACTGCCACAACTCAGGGTGGACAGGGTCCCAAGTCTTTTCCATCCCTCAAAATCACCACTGGCTGAGCAGCGCTAAGGAAGATGAAAAGAATGTCACAACTGTGTGATTTCAACTGGTCGTCTCTGACCTCAAATAGGTTAGTTGAGACATAAAACACATGCATGCCTAAAGAACAATGATAAAGCAATATAGATTCTATTTGGTCAGGATTGAGAATTTCAACCATGTAATCTCAATTTCCAGAACATTCTCAGGCACATAGACGGTACTCAATAATCCAGTAATTGCCAAATGAATACATAAATGAATGAATTACATATTACTGAGTCCTGACATATAAAAATTAAAATGCTAAAAAAAGTATAGTTCCTATTTCTTTTAAACAATAAGCAATAGCTTACTATAGGATTTGCTTGTAGGTTTATATTTAACTATTTAAATTTGTCTAAATAGTCATGACTTAGGTAAATCTCAATGAATTTAAATCCCTTTACAAAAACAATAACAAAACCTTATCCATTATGATAATAAAATTGGTTTAATAAGCAATGCTTTTAATAGAAAAAGTTTCTCTCACTTCTAGAGGGAGGGTATAAATAAATAATTCCACTCCTTTGGAAAGGATTGTAATTATTTTGATTGATTTTGTTTTCATAAATTATGAATAGTAACAGAACTCAATGTAGAACTAGGATATGGTGAATTGCTAATAATTCCACTAATTAGATTTTAAGATCTATCCCAGGTATTATCAGTTTCAGTTTGCTCTTATTTTTGTGATAAATTAGGATGTAATCTAGGGAGACCCTTTCAAAATAGATTCATCTTGTTGGTTTTATATTGGCCATTATAATTTTGTTTGTTTTAAAAAAACGCACAAACCTGGAGCTAAATATACTCCCACTCCCTACTTCTCATCTGAATGTTTATCTTAACTTTATTTCCCTCAGAATTAAATGCAACTTAATTTGAACTGGAATATTAGTTCATTATGCAATAACCTTGGCTTTATTTTTTCTGGCATAATTTTCATGTCAGTACTGTTTTTAACTCGGGTACTAGATTGTATTTTGAAAGGATGAGTGAAATGGGGAGATAGGAAAAGATGGAAAGCTTGAAGTCTCCAGGTCGTGTGGTCATTGTCCTCACTTACAGGCAGGAAAGCAGGTCCCTAGCAGGTAAGGTGACACAGGATGGAAGGCTGATTTAAGTTCCTAGATGGATTTCTCCTCAAATGCAGTCTCAAACATTGGTTTGTATCTCAGGGCTGCAGCCCCTTTCATATGTTCCTAGCCAGCGTTCTCCCTTATCCTGCCTGGCATTGCCCCCAAATATGACCTCTTTCCTCAGCCCCTAATCCTATTGGGCTCCACTCCTCTTCTCCCCTGAGAATGACCTTCCTCCTTCCACCCCCTCCCAGAGACTGAGGGGCCAGGCATGAACTTCCCCCCCCCCCCCGCTTCCTGCATCCACACCTGTGAGTGATCCCAGTCTACACTAACCCTCCTCTCTTTTCTTCAGACTTGGGGGAAGCGGTACCCCTACTCCTATTTTATCACATTAACTCCTGTGTTCCCTAGACCGTGGCCCTTACTCCCTCAGCTAATTGTAATTTAACTCCTTTGTAATCTCAGCTTTCTCTTCCTCTGGCCTTACTCCACCACAGTACTGAACTAACTCTCTTAGCTGTAAGACAGACCTAAAATATGTCACTGCTGGTAAAACATTTGTGTCCATTAACTCTAAGGGCTTAACTTTATTCCTTAGTTGGCTAATGCTGTGTCTGCCTAAAAGTGTGGTGGTGGGATTGCATTTTGTTCAAATGAAGAGTAACGTATGCCATGGGAGCAGATTAATTTTGAAAATATCAAGTGGTGTGAGGAACGTCTAAGGCAGTGGTTCTCAACCTTGGCTGCACATTAGAATCACCTGGGAATCTTTTTAAAATCCTGATTTCTGGGCCTCATCCTCTGGAAATTCTGTTTCTTTGTTACAGTGGGGCCTTGACTTACAAGTTTAATTCGTTCCGAGACCGAGCTCGTTAAGGAGCTCGTTAACTCAAATTACGATATCAACTCAATGCAAAAAATCGGCCGAGAGACAGCTGGTATCTCAAAAAACTCATTAGTAGGGATACTCCTAAGTCAAGGCCCCACTGTACTAATGTTGTGGCCCCACCCCATAACAAAGAAACAGAATTTCCGGAGGAGGAGGCCCAGAAATCAGGATTTTAAAAAGATTCCCAGGTGATTCTAATGTGCAGCCAAGGTTGAGAACCACTGGTCTAAGGTCTCAAGACATCCTCTGTTCATTACTACCGGTGTGGCTCTTTCCTGCAGTCTCCCGTCTACCAGTCACTCCAGGGAAACATGGCTTATCGAAATTGAAGAAGCCTCTCCTTTGCATGCTCCCCAAAAGAAAAGTGCCATAACCTTTTATTTTTTTTCTGTTAGATTTTGAAGGAGAAATGCCATGTTTTCAAGGATAGATTACATGCCAGTGATCATGAAAAAGTCACTTTGGATTGCATTTTGCTTGATTTCATTTTGGCGGGTTTGTTAGGGAGATTATACCCTGGGAAATGGAGCCACATCATTAGGACTTCCTAATTTCTGCAGAAATATGGATCATGTTTTGATTGGCACATCTTGGGAGCGGCAAAGCAAATTTAGATAAACTCAGTATTTTATTTTTGCTGTTGTTAAGGTACTTAGGAAATTAAGAAAGTGAAGCTGTATGTATGTTCTTCAGAAGGGGTAGCAAATTAAAGTAGATGTGGTTTTATGTTTTAGGACTAGCTTCTATATCTGGCCCTTTGTCCTTTCCGTATGGGTGAAGCTAATGGAGGTGGAAATATGAGAAACTGAAAATGAAAAATTTCCCTAATGGTTGATTAGAACTGCACTCTGCATTGATGTGAAATGTATACAGTTAATTGCTTCTATGTTGCGAGTATTCAGAGGACCTAACCTGATCAAAAAAGGGTGTTTTGACCTCTTCGCATCTCATATCCATTGCCTTCATGGGTCATCCTTTATGTTTCCTCTCTATCTCACTTATAAATCTTTCAGTTAAGTCTTGTTTGAATGAATGAAAATACCCACCCTTCTTCCTCTTAAATATCTGTTATAGTCAGGAAAATATTGCCTGCAGCATGAGACCTGGTTTTCCTACCAGTTAGTGGTGAATGTTGTCTTTCAACCTCCCAGCTCAGAGTTTGAGCCTGAAGATTTCTAGTTCAATCTCTTCTGGACACCGATACTGACTTTATCTGAGCATGAGACCTGGTTTTCGTACCAGTTAGTGGTGAATGTTGTCTTTCAACCTCCCAGCTCAGAGTTTGAGCCTGAAGATTTCTAGTTCAATCACTTCTGGACACCGATACTGACTTTATCTCCTTTCTTCACATTTAATTTTTTACTTTGTAAAAGAGAGTACAATATAAATCAGCAATGACCACTCATTCCTAATTTTCCAATTCATAAAATGGTTCTCAAATTAAACTACCCACCAGATCCTTGGCTCACCCATGATATAGAAATATGATCCTTACCAAAGTTTACTTTGAAAAATATCCATAAGTGCTTCTTTTTATTCCTGCTAGCTATTTCTTAAACAGATGAAATAGGCAATGCACAAGTATGAATTATATTCTTACTTAATATTCACAGTCACCCTGATAATTCATGTTAAGGAACACAGGTGATAGAGAACACTCATGAAATATTTTTGGGGGAAATGTGGTAAATATAAATAATATAAAAACAATATTTTATTTTTATTTATTTTATCTTTAAAGGGAAGAATCAGACTGAATCACAGTCATCCTGATAATTCATGTTAAGGAACACAGATGATAGGCAACACTCATGAAATATTTTGGGGAGAGAAATATGGTAAATATAAACAATATAAAAGACAATATTTTATCTTTTAAGGGAAGAATCAAGCTATGAAGTGGGAAGGAAGACATAAGTCAGGTCATGGAACCTTGTCTATGGACCTGACAGATTCATGGGGCTTGTGCCAAATGTTAAAAATATTCAGATAAAACCAAGTTTAACCACAACTGTGTATTGGTTTTAAAATGCAATGATTTAGAATAAGAAGCTCCTCTTAATTATAAATAAGAAATTAAAAAATAAGAAGCAGCAGCAACCTAATTAACCACAAAACCAAGTGAATCTATGTGACTCAGTGAGGTATGGGAGCAAAAAGGGAGAAAGCACAGAATAGTAAGGGAACATTTCAGACTTTTGCATTGCTTTATCCCAACCACTGCTTTTCTAAAAGGAATAGCCTTTTTAAAATATGTTTTTATTGATTTCAGAGGGGAAGGGAGAGGGAGAGAGAGATAGAAACATCAATGATGAGAGAGAATCATTGATTGGCTGCCTCCTGCATGCCCCCCACTGGGGATCGAGCCTGCAACCTGGGCATGTGCCCTTGACCGGAATTGAACCTGGGACCCTTCAGTCCACAGGCCTAGACTCTATCCACTTAGCCATACCAGCTAGGGCGCTAACCTTTCTTTTTTTATGTGATGGGATCCTTAGATCCTGTGTTTCTACCTTGACAGATTGAACTTAGATTTTTGTATATCTAGTTAGAATTTGTTGGCATATACTTAAGTTAACTAAAAAATAAAAAAAATAAAAATAAAAAACCAATAACCTGGACTGAGCTGTTATTATTTGTTAGAGTAGCAAGAAGTATGTAGCTGGTTCTGTGTGTTCCAAGCTCAATATTACAACTTTTTTTTTAGTCACAAATATAAGAATGAATCCTCTTCCCTCCCCTTCCCCCTGGCTAGAGGGTGGGATTGAGCTTCACGTTTACAAGTCTCTGAATTTGTGATTTGAAATGACTCAAAGTTAAAAACAGGGTTTCTCCAATTTGGAGAAGAAGAAAAAAAGAAGAAACATCTTCTATGTCAAGTTTTATTTTCTCAAGAGCCAAAATTCTAGTTGCCCCTGTTATTCTGTGTCAGTCTCCATCTAGCCCTGATGTTATGATGAATCTAAACCACACTTGTATATTGAGCAGCAGGACTCAAATTCAATTTACCTTTTCTCCTAAATTCAATTGTTTCTTCAGTGTTTTGCCGCTATTTAAATCACATAGACTTGAAATTTGAGAATCATCATTAACAGATCATTCTCTGTGTCATCCAAACTTTCAATTGATATTTTTTACATCACATTTCAGTTTTATTGTTCTGTGTTTCCCATGAATAACAGTTAGTCTTGGCCCTCCTCCTTTTTGTCTGTGCATGCCAGATGTTCATCTAATCTCTCTAACCTCTCCCTCCTTTGATTATAATCCTAACCAATTTCCTTGTTTCTTTGGGTGGAGGTCATTTTTATCTTTTCAAATACCTACAACAGTTATACTTGCCTGTGGAGTGAGGTCAGTTCATGTTTACTTACTATGATAACCCTATGTCTATATAGGTTCATATAGCGCTTTAAGAGTTTTAAGTGTTTTGACACCCATCGCTCAATTTTATCTTCAGAGGGTGGATAGTCTAAGTCCTTTTATAAGAAAAGAAAAAAAAATAATACAAATGCATCTGCCACCAGGCTCCTCAGTGCCTTTCCTCATATTTCTCATCCCACTTGGAACACCATCCTGCCTTTTTCCCTTTGCCCTGGCGCTAGCAATTCTTCACGGAGCCTCATCAAAGGTGCTCACCCAGTGCCGATTTCCTGCTTATTCTCGGTCGGCTGCATTCTTCAGTCCTCTCCCTGAATTGATCATATTTGCTCTGTAAAGTATTGTGCTAATTGGATTTAGTCAAATGGAATATTCATTTGAAGAAAGCCCAGCTCTGTAAACTTTTATTTTAAAATTTCCTTGCTCCTTGCTCCTTGCTTGATAGGGTTTTGGGGACACTTCCTATAAACTATTCTGATTGGTGTTAGGAATTGGAGACAAACATTATATTAGGCAAACATTATATTAGACAGACACTAACTCTAAGTGTCTAGTGTCTAGATTCATTGTAACATGTAATTAAGAGAGTAACTCTTCAAAAGAGCAATAGCACCAGTAAAAAATATGTTTATTTTTATATGCACACTCTTTACAGTTTTTAAATTGAATTTAAGCATTTTCTGCAGTATAATAATAACACAAAAGGTAGAATGTTGACACTTTTTAGGTATTCAGTATCTATATCTAGTAAGGAAGTGGCAGGTTACTATTTCAGATCATCATAATACTAAGTTTGACATAACTTTTATGTGTCAAAGTAATTTTCCTCCAATATATTTTTTCCATGTAAGAAGTTAGGTAGTTTTATTTCTATTCTAAAGTAATGGAGTTTGAAATTCAGACATCATTTTATCCTAAAGCAATGCTGGGAAATAGTGGTGGCATCTATCTTATTATAGGAATTCTTGGCTCTTGGGCTTAACAACAATCACGAAGACTCCTTGCTTGCCGTAAGAGCAGGGGAGAAGGTTTAGAAGTGTGCAGCATTTCGTAAAAGGCAATGAAGCAGAAGGTTCAGATCATCTGGAGTTTAAAATAAACTACCTGCTAGTAGTTTGACAGAAAGAGAAAGGATTGGCTTTAAAAATTACTTTCTCCACTGCTCTGTTCTAAGCCAGATGTATTCCAAAGATGTAAGTAAAGAGAACAGTTTTTAACAAGCTGAAGAGAGGCAGCTTTCCTTTTAGAAAGCAGCATGTGTTAAGACCTTTAGGGTGCTGGTATTTCTGCCTCCGCTCTTATCATCCTAAATATTGTAATTAGAAATTAATCCTAGGAGAAACATTTTGCCTAAATATGTGTGATTGTCTCATAGTTAAATTGTGAAGACTCCCAGTGCGTCGTAAACCAAGAAATACAAGTGTAGCAAGTATAATCCTACTTTGTACACGATTCGGATTTCCTTCAAGTTCAATATACAACCAGATGGATTACATGCAGAGCATGATAAAGTTGATTGATTGAGCAGCATGCCAGGACCTAAAAGGTCATATTTTCACCTTGATTCATTGAAATTAGGTGGGCACACAATTTAAGTGATTTCAATCAAATCACGATGGAATGTTAAAATTGTTACCTTGGACATATTTAATAACAGTAGAACATTGCCCATTCTCACTTTCCACAGTCGTTAAGGGGCATTTTGTTACAGAATTTTTAAAAACTTTATAGATCATGAACTCAGTAAAAAGGTTCTTTTAATTTATAAAGGAAATATCTCAAGAAAACTATAGGGAAGATTTTAGAGATAGTAGTAAAAAGATTTAATGAAACTAATGGAGTGGCTTATTAAAGACTGATATGAAAATATAACTGATTTAAAAATGAAGATGAGAAAGATGTTTTTAAAGAAAATAAACCAAAATACTTCCATTTAATGTTATATACTATGATGTTATTTGAATTATTAATGGCCTACACACACACACACACACACACACACACACACGTATGATTTAACTAGAAGAAAGAGATCCAATTAGAAGAGTTAGTGTCTGGAAGGATAATGGGAATATTTGTGAAATAGATACAATTTGTGTAATTTGTGTCTTACTGAGCTGGAGTCTTTGACTCCTTTTTTTTTTTTTTTTTTTTTTTTTTTAGCAAAATCCTTTCACACAGGAAGGATGATCGATAGAAGGTGCTCCACAAATGTTCATTTCCTCCTTCTCCATTTACCAGCGTTCCGCCCCAACACTGGCCTGCTCTGTGCTTCCACTTCATCAGGGCTTTCTGGTCTCTTTTTGTAGGAGTCCCTCAGAGGCCCAGATTCTAAGGCTTCCAAATATAGTATATAGACTTGTCCTAACTTCTACAATTCCTCCTTTGTTCCCAGGGTTTTTCCCACAAGTTTCTCTCAATGATTGGTCATATTTTTAGAGTTAATGTGACAGAGTTTAGTAAAATGGCAGGTATGGAGTAAGGGCTCTTCTAGCTACCATCATCATTACTACCACCACCGTCACCACCACCACCTTCACCTTTACCACCACTGTCACCACCACCGTCATCATTACTACCACCACCACCTTTACCACCTCTGTCACCACCACCACCATCACCATCTACATAATTACTGTCACCACCACCACCATCACCTTTACCACCTCTGTCACCACCACCACCATCACCACCTACATAATTACTGTCACCATCACCATCATCTTCATCATCATCACCACCACCACAACTATCACCATCACCACCACCGTCACTAATGAGGAGCTCTCTCTCAATCTCTGGTGGCTGGGTAGAAATCAGAATCCTTCTCTACTGCCTATTTCAAAGGAATCTCTCTGATGGGGAGAGATGCACCCAAGCCCAGCCCCATGGCAGCATCTGTGAGGGAAAGGCGGCAGCAAGGGCCGTCTCTAGATGGATGCCAGGGTTATCCTAAGAGTTCTGATTTCTGGTTTCTGAACTTTAACCCTAAACTTCTATCACTAAACTCTGGCCTGGCCTCATTTAAAGCACTGTAAAGTAGATTTAGTAAGTATGGGAGTTGACATTACTTACTTTCCAGTTTTTTAGTAACATTGACTACTCTGTAGAGTTTTCTTATGGAGTCATATTTTCCTCATCTTTTATAATATACTTTCTACCCATAGATGTCACAATCTTTTTATATGTGGTAATGAATTTAAGCTTTTCTCTGATATTTGCTAAGAGCAAGACATTAAAATAATTCTTCAAGTTATAATAGCAAAGTAAAAGCTAACATTTACCAAGCCAACTTTGTTTTAGGTGCATAACATGTGTTCACTCAATTCTCACAACAGTTCTAGTATGGAAGTACTGTTTTTCTACACTTGAGAAATTGAGATAGATTAATAACTCAACGAACATGAATTGTGGAGCCATGGTATAAACTTGAGCAGTGTGGCTTCAGAGCCCAAGTTTGTAACCACTATATTCTGCAGCTCCCTTCATTAAGTTTTTCTACTTGAAATAATTAATTAGTATTTTAAAAGTAGAATTATATACTAGTATGTTGGTTTTATGATTGCTTGTCATTAGATTATGTTGTTTGACATTCTCAATTATTTTCTTTATAACTGGCATTTAAAGAGTATTACATTTTAGAGATGTGCATACACACATATACACACATATATTTACTTAGCCTATTCCTTAAAGTAAATTATGTGATTCAGAGGCTAACATTGGGGAGTTGTTTTACAAATGTGAAGCCTTTTCTGAGAAGCCATTACATTCCCCATTCTTGATGCTTGTTTTTCACTCTGAAATTAAGCTGAAATTAAAGAGGCCTACCTGTCTAAAACTATGTGAATAAAGAATGAGTTACCAGTAAATGCACTGTTTCCTTTATTAAAAAAATCTGATAGACACCAGTGTCAGGATATGTATTAATCTGTGGATGCCAGGACCATTTCAATAACTTTGTATACCTGAAAACATGAATCGCTAGGTCAAAACTGCCCTTACTCTGCAGGTGAATGAAATGGATAATTCAGACTGAGAGGATAATTGGTCCAGGCACTAAGTTCTATACCAAAACCTACTCATAAGAGTCCTCAACACTAAGACAAAGTGATTTTCCATCTCAGATATAATTGCTATTTTATTGCTTCAGAAAAATTCAGAGATGAACCAAAACAACAACTAAAAAAACAACTACAACTTAATGAATGTTTTCCATATATATGATATGTTACTGTGTGTCTAATATGCATCTGGCCCAGTCACCTCACTTTACAGATGGTATGAGAACACTGAGTGAGTGATCATGGAGACTGAGTGATATGATCAAGGTCATTTGGCCAATGCCTAAAAAAGGTATATCTAGACAAGGGGTGGGGAACATCCAGCCCACAGGCCATATAAGCTCTAGAAATCATTTGGTCTGGCCCTGCCAAGGCATTAGTGGTGAGTTAATTAAATGTTTGACCAAATACAGCAGGCTTATTGTCAAGTTGATAATTTTTTATGGCTCACAAATGATGTTATAAGTATCCAAATGGCCCTTGGCAGAAAAAAGGTTCCCCACCCCTGGTAGACCTTTTATTTCCCTATGTAATGTGCTTTTGAAGGATGCCCAGAGCAAATTTCAAATATTTCTGCAAGACACTGTTAATGCACTCTTGTGTGTTACACACTCTTGGTACTTTAGCCCCCATAGATATTTGTATTCATACTCTGGGTATTGTTAACATGTCTTACTGACCATCTATAGGGATAAATATCAGAGGACCATTAGGAGAATTGAAAGGTTTAAAAACTCTCTCTCATATATTCTCTCTCTCTCTCTCTCTCTCTCTCTCTCTCTCTCTCTCTCTCTCTCTTTCTCTCTCTCTCTCTCTCCAAAAGAGACATTTATAACATCTGACTTGGGAAGACAAAGAATTGTTTGGGATGGGTAATTGCCAGCTTGACATTTGTTATTATGGCTTTGTCATTTTTACCCTGTAGTTTATGAAATCTGCTATTGTATATTGCCCAAAGGCTTTAAAAAAATCAATGGTTGCATTTTAAAGCATATGGAATAAAATAAATGCCACAGTTTACATTGTATAATTTTAAGACTTTGGGGAATCTGAGCATACCAAGGTCAGGCTATTCTTGGGGTATTAAGAATACTAGAAGATAGTGCTTCCAGCCCATTGTACTTTCTATATATTTTATGGTGCGAATTTTACTACCTAAATGTACAAATGAGAATATAAGCGAATATATATAGATAGATAGAATATTTTTTAACTTTAATGAGCTAGAGTGTCACCAGCATTTAAAGGTCTTGACTTATGAGAGGTCTGTAGACAACTGCTGTCCTTTCTGTCATCAAAATGTAGAAAAGAGTATTAAGAACAGGGAAGGAGCTGAGTTGGTATGAGTTGAAGGATTTTGTAGATGCTACAAATGCTTATGAAATCTCAACCATGAAATTAAGCTTTTTTTATATGCCTTTATAAGCCAACATTCTTCTTCAGGAAGGTAAAATAGAATTTATTGACATATTCTTCTGGAGTTTGTCTCACTAAATAAAAAATAGAAAAGTAATTTAAGGTGGAAAAAATTGTTAATTCTCTTTTTATATTTAAACTAGAGGCCCGGTGCACAAAAATTTGTGCACTCAGGCGGGTGTCCCTCAGCCCGGCCTGCGCCCATTTGCAGTCCAGGAACTGTTGGGGGATGTCCACCTGTCGACTTAGGCCCACTCCCCGGGGGATCAGGCCTAAGCTTGCAGTTAGACATCCTTCTGGCAGCCAGGGAGCCCTCGGGGGATGTCCAACTAAAGGCTTAGGCCCCCAAAGGAGCTGTGATGAGGAAGCTGGGGTGACAGAGGAGCCATGCTGTCCCTCCCAGCCACCCCGGGTCAGGTTGCACACGGGATGCCCGCCGCCCCAGGTCGCAAATAGCAGGCCTGGATGGCGGCAGGGCAGGTGGGATGGTGCTGACCCGCCCTGCCTGCAGTATGCAAATTAGCCGCCATCTTTATTAGAGGTTAATTTGCATATTGTGCTGATTAGCCAATGGGAGGTGTAGCAAAGGTACAGTCAATTACCATGTTTGTCTATTATTAGATAGGATAATTATTTCCTACTGGCTAAATTATAATCACCTCAAATAGGATTGCAAGTTTCCTGAGGCCAGAATCTGCACGTATAATTCATTTTAATTCCACAAAAAACAGAGCCCAGTGTTGGGCACATTGCGATGAAGGGAGAAAACTTGTATTTTATGATTCTTGGTCACTCTCTGTGCTTATATACTCTAGTCAGTCAGTCTTCATCCACTTTTTTTCATAGCTGTAAAGGATTTGTTATTTACTTGTTCACTCAAGTTACATATTACCTCCCACTGTGTGCCTGTATCACATTTTCTTTATTCTCTCATTCATTGATGGATACTTAGGTTGTTTCCATACATTGGTTGCTGTGATTATAATGAACACGATAGTACAGATATCTCTTTGAGATAATGGTTTCATTTCCTTTGTATGTATTCCAAGAAATGGGATTGCCAAATCCCATGTTAGTTCTATTTTTAACTTCTCAAGGAACCTCCATACTGTTTGACATTTGACAGTTTACCTTCTCAACCACAGAATACAAGAGTTCTCTTTTTTCTATTTTCTCATCAGCATTTGTTATCTCTTACCTTTTATAAATAATATGTTTTTATTTATTTTAGAGAGAGAGGAAGGGAGAGGGAGTGGGATATAGAAACTTTGATGAGAGAGAAATATCAGTAGGCTTCCTCCTGCATGCCCCTACTGGGGACTGAGCCTGCAACCTGGGCATGTGCCCTGACCAGGAACTGAACCAGTGACTTCTTGGTTCATGAGATGACATTCATCCAATTGAGCCATACAGGCCAGGCCCTCTATCTTTTTGATAATAGATATCCTAACAAGTGTGATGTGATATCTCATTTCTGTTTGGATTTACATTCCTCTGCTGATTGGTGATGTTGAGCACCTTTTCATTTACCTGTTGGCCTGTTGTTTACTTTCTTGGCAAAAATGTCTATTTAGGTCCTTTGAACATTTTACAATTGGGTGGTTTTTTGGCTATTGAGTTACATGAGTTCCTTGTATATTTTGTGATTTGCAAATATCTTCTCCCAAGTTATAGATTGACTTTTCCTTTTATTAACACTCCGGTGTGGGGTGAATTTCCCGCCAAAATATAAGATGGCGCGGGCAATTATTTAGGTTTCCCCGCAAAATCAGGGATTTTTATGATACCTATTACCCCAATGGGTATGAAACGGTTCGCATACGCAGGTAGGTATCTTTGTGAACGGCAAACAAACAAATATTTGGTAATACGCAGTTACAATCGGCCCGAGTTTACACGTTTCCCGCACTCCACCGCAAATCTATATGAACCGAGTTAAGACGGCTCCCGCGGAGTACGCGCAATTCACGCGAGCCGACTTAACTCGTTTCCCCCACTCCAAGTGTTAATATTAATCATTGCTCTGAAGAAGCTTTTTAGTTTGATGAGTCTCACTTATTTATTTTTGCTTTTGGCATCAAATTAAAAAAAACAACAACACATATCACCATTGACCAATATCAAGGAGCTTACCCATTATATTTTCTTCTAGGAGTTTCATGTTTTCAAGATTCAATGTTCACATTGTTAAGCCATTTTGAGTTTATTTTGGAGGTGTTTTTTTGTTGGTGTTGTTTTGTTTTTACGTTTATAATGTGCTTGTCCAATTTTCTCATTGTATAACCTTGGGAACTTTGTTACATATAAGTGACCATATAGGTATGGGTTTACTTCTGGTCTCTAGATTTTATTCCATCAATTTATGTTTCTCTTTTTATGTTAATATCATATTGTTTTTATTACTATAGCTGTGTAATAGAGTTTGAGAAGTATGATGCCTCCAGCTTTGTCTTTCTTTCTTATCATTGCTTTGGCTATTTGTGTTCCTTTGAGGGTCCATAGAATTTAAAGATTGTTTGTGCTATTTCTGTGAAAAAGGCCACTGGAATTTTGATAGTGATTACATTGAATCTGTAGACTTCTTTGCATAAGTGTAGGCATTTTTTAACAATATTAATTCTTCCAATCCATGAGCATGGAATATCTTTCTATTTATTTGTATTTTCCTCACATCCTTTCATCACTGTTTTACAGTTTTTAATGTATACTAGTAGATCTTTTACCTCCTTGGTTAAATTTATTTCTAAGTATTTTTTATATTATTGTAATTGAGATCATTAACTTCCTTTTCTGATGTTTATTGTTAGTGTAAGAAACACTACTAATTTTTTAAATATTTATTTAGTATCCTCAGAATTTACTGAATTTGTATAGTTCTTATAGTTTCTTGGTGGAGTCTTTAGGGTTTTCTATGCATAACATAATGTTATCTGTGGACTTGTCACATGGTCTTTATTAAGTTAAAGTACATTTTTCTATACCCAGTGTGTTGTGATGTTTTTATCATGAAAGGCTGTTGAATTTTTCAGATTCTTTTTCTGCTTCTTTTTAGATGATCATATGATTTGTATCCCTCATTTTGTTAATGTAGAATATATCACAATGATTAATTTATGGATGTTGAACCATCCTTGCATCTCCAGGGTAAAACCCACTTGATAATGGTGTATGTCTTTTTAATGGTTGTTGAATAGGGCTTGCTAATATTTTGTTGAAGAACTTTGCATCTCTCTTAATAGACACAGATCTGCATGATTTCCTCCTTAGGTCAGACTCCTTCCTTCATAAGTGTATGAGATGTACAATATTTTGTAAAGCCCAGCCAGTGTAACTCAGTGGTTGAGTGTCAACCAGGGGGTCATGTTTCGATTCTCAGTCATGGCACATGCCCAGGTTGTGGGCTTGATCCCCACTAGGGGACATGTAGGAGGCAGCCTATCAATGATTCTCTTTCTCATCATTGATGTTTCTATTCCTCTGTCCTTCTCCCTTCCTCTCTCTGAAATAAAAAATAAAAAATAAATGCACCCAAAACCCCAAAATCTGTTGAGAAGGTTAAACCATTTCACTAATTTCCAGATTTAAAAATATATTTTGTAAATAAAAGTAATAATATGGTGCCATTGCCAGCAGAGCTCAATGGTTAAGCATTAGCCCATGCCCCAAAGGGGTATGGGTTTTAATCTCAGTCAAGGACACGTACTTGGGTTTCAGGTTCGAACCCCAGCCCCAGCAGGGGGGGCTTGCTGGAGGCAACCAATTGATGTGTTTCTCTCACATTGATGTTTCCCTTTCTCTTTTTTTCTCTCTCCCCCTCTTTCCTTTCTCCCTCTCCCTTCTTCCCTCCCTCCCTCTCTAAAATTCAATGGAGCAGATATCCTCAGGTAATGATTAACAATAACAATCCAAAAGTAATAATATGGTAAGACATACATATGTAAAATTAACAAGTCTTTAATGTGGGAGAAGCCTTTGTTCTTGTATTTGCCTGAAGCTCATGTCCTCTTCATTGCTGCATAATTGGCCTTGTCTTTGATATATTCTTGTGGATTTCTGTGTTTCTCTTTTACCCTATACTTTTTTTTTACTTTAAAACATGACCTCTTTTCTATGGTTTACAGATTTGCTTCAGTTTAGTCCACCAAATTCCAGCCCGGTGTCTTGAACCCACACTCAAAATGACTTTGTTAAAATCCCCTCTTTTGAAGGAACACTAAACGTAGACATTTGGATACAGAGAAAGGCAAATAGATGACTTGACTTTGAAGAGTTAAAAATTGTTAACCTATATCATCTAGCAGTTTTAAGTTCTTGACTCAGATAATTATTTAGGGGAACTCTGGGGAAATGTGAAAAGTATCCAGGGTGTTTAGAATGGATTAAGGCAAAGCAGGTGACAGCCCATGACCATGACTTAATAATGGCCTCTGGTGTATAAGGGAATCACCTTCAATGCCAAAAAGCTTTATTCATGTTTTCATGTCTTTATCTTGTCATTATACCTATTAAAAATACCCCAATAGATGGGGAATATAGTGAAATTATTATTCACACAGCAATAGCTATAGAACTATACAAGTTACAAAGTGGCAAGGGCTTTAGCAGAGGTATCTTAAATCTGGTTCTCTGGAAGCAGAGGTAGAGATGGGATTCTTGTGCAAGTGATACAGAGAAAGGGTGCTCTCGGGAAATCTATGTGGGAGTGAGGGAAGCCAGAACAGGACAGAGGAAGGACAGTCTCAGGCTGTCTGGGTGGGAGGGGCTCTGAAATAAGAAATCTTCATGGAGTTGAACAAAGGGGTTTACCTTTTGTACCCCAGAAAAGTTAGTCATTGGCTTGTCCATCTACCTTCTCCCTCTCCTCCCACCACTGAGTGTGACCTCCCAGCCATTTTCAGACTTGACTCCCAGTGGCTGGAAAAGGCTACAGAGCTAAATAAGTGGCGATAACACTCATAGCAGCTGGAGAATGAATGATTCCTCCAATAAAGGAAAGGGTGGTGGGGAGGCATGCCAAAGCTGTCTACCACAAAACACTTGCGCAAAATGATTTGAGAGAACAGACAAGAAAAAGAGTAATTTTATCTGGTGAAGATGGACTTTTCAGTCACTAACAACATAGTATGAATAAGGTACTCAAGAGTTAAAATAAAAGGAGTGTGTGTGTGTGTGTGAGAGAGAGAGAGAGAGAGAGAGAGAGAGAGAGATTGATTGATTGGGAGATTATTAAATGGGATGGATTGGAATTACCTACTTCAAAAATGTGCTCTGGTATTTTAGAAGCTTAATAAGTAGACTTTTATAATCATTCACCAGAATAGGAGGAACTGATATTGATATGATAGGTAGATTATTGTTTTCCCCCCAGAAGATTATAACTTATAAAAGCTTTGCATTTTTGTTGTTTAAATACTACCTTTGTGGCCTTAGCCTATCAAGCACATGTTACAGCCCTGGGGTATCATCTGACAGACATTGTCCTCTCTGCACTCAGCTCAGGGCAGCCAGCTTGAGAGGCAGGTGAGCACTTCCTGGAGGATGCGGCGGCGGGGCATGGAGATCCCTGGAAACACAGCCAGGGAGTTTTCTGCCAGCCTTGCAGATAACATGCCCAGGAAAGGATAACCTTCCCGCCAGGGCTGCTATTATAGAGCTTTAGAGTACAAATATCTGTTGAAAAATATCCAATTTAAAAAATTCTTCCATTGTTTGCTGGCTTTGCCATCTGGGTCCGCATTTACCAGAGAAATATTATCACAATTAATTTAGCACTTTCCTATCTCTCCTTTCACTGTTCTGGCGTGAACTGTAGCTAATATATCCATTATAGGGGACAATATTTTGGACAAAGTATTTATAAAATTAAATTAAGTAATATTTCTTAATAATTTAACCTAAAATAATAGATGTGCTATTTAATGAAACTTGATGATTTTTCAAACAAAAGGTAAACACACACACACACATACACACACACATCAAGCTGATCATTATTACTATGATGTTGTTCTGTTTTTTCAATTTTCCCAAAACATGGATAAATGAAGTGAGTGTCAATTTTCAACAACAATGAATACTCTGATGAAGATCAAGGTGATGCCTCAAGTGCTCATCAAATTCCAGGCGCGGGGCCAGCCTCCTCATGCAGCACTTGTTATCTGCTTACTCCTGCCAGAAATCTTAGTTTTCAATCTTATTTTACTCAGCATTTTAGGCATATCATGGTTTGAATCAGACACATCGTTTTTAATCTGATAATGTTTAGCAGTTCTTAGACTCAGAAGCTTTGCATGGTTTGCACCAACAGCACCAACTTTTGATTATAACATCTGTAATTATGGCAGTGGGATATTCATGACCTCAACTACTTGGTTTGGCTAGAGTTAGTTTTTGAACCAGAGTCATAATCTTAAGTATCTTGTAGAAAGGCCAGATAAGAAATGAAAGTGAACTATACTTAATTTTTACAAGTGTTTACTTTGTTTCCTCAAACAAAGCATCGGTGCAGTTCTGGTAGATAAGACATTATAAGTGAACAGTCTTTATATAAAGCAATTACTTTGGGGGAGGAAAAGAAAAAGCTCTTACAAAAGGTAGCAGTAACTGAAAAGTGTATAAAAAGAACAGTGAAATTTCTCTACACCTTTACAAAGCAGGATTATTCCAGTTAAACTATCATATTGACTCGAATTCCTCCTGTTACCAAGGGCCGACATTTCTACTTCACTTCCCAATTGCTCTCCAATTAAATTAGTTATGTTCTTTCTATTACTGTTGCCACTCTCCAATCTGCCGTCAGTGCTCCAGTGCTGGGCTCTGTCTCTTTGTTCATGCTGTTGACTTCCGAAAAGCTGACTCTGCACGGTGTGTGGCCTGACCCCTCTAGGACTGTTTCACCCTGTACTGCCCCAGCTTCCTCCTCTCTAAACTTCCTCTGCCTCTTTCTTCCACTGGTTTCTGGCTCCATGCTCTTTCCATTTAAGTCTCCTGATGTTCCCTACCCTGGCCCTGGCCTCATCCTCTGCTGGTCTCCCATGCATTGCAGTCTTTCCCACGCTCTTCCTTATGGCTCCTCTGTCCTCATTCTGCATATTGTAGGAGCTAAGTGCTTTACAATTTAAAGCACCTAGGTTTGAAATGGAACCCAGCTCCAGGACTTGGTGAAAGTTATTTACAGTTTTAGAGGCTCCATTTTCTTATCTGTAAATTGGAAGCTATGATACTTATTCCATCACGAACAACCACCTGTAGAATTAAGTTACTTAAAAAAAAAGTAAGTGATTACAAAAATTCTTTTGCACAGTGCTGATGTGTAGAATAAACTCATAAAAATGGTAGTTTTTGCTTTCTCTCTGATAAATGCATCATTATTCCTCAGGGCAGGAACTCTTGTTTTGCTGTAGCCCAGCACTGCAGCAAGTGCAAGACACACAGTGAGTCTCATTCAGTGGTTGCTGAATGAATGATGAGCTCAAGAAATAACTTTCACCAGAATAGTGACTCTAAAATTTACTTGACTATGCTGATTTCTCACCTAAATGCTAGACCTATATTTCTAAGCTCTTACTCTGTATCTCTCTGGATTCATCGAGGTAAATATGCATGTGAGCATGCTCTTTCCTCAACCTACACCTCCTGTTCGTCAGTGGTGCTGTCTTATAAGTGGATGCCATCCTAGTCTCCCCTTCTCCCAAGCCACCCATATCTAGCTGGTTCTAATTATTGGGTAGTTTACCACCTACCCTCTATTTCCATAGAGTCTGTCAGAACAGGCCTACCCCTCCTCATTTGCATTATCATTCTAGCTTTATAACTAGCCTTTCGTTCAGTTGTGCCTGGAAACATTGCCTATGCTATTCCTAGAGTGTGCTTTATGAAACTCACAATCCTTCAAGTTGTACAAATGAAAGTCCCTACAGATTTGGGGAATTGCCATACTCTCCCAGGCAGCCAGGCATCCGGATTAGAGTGCAGGCAGGTCTGGAATTTAGGCTCCGTACTTCAAACACTGGGTATCTTCCATGTGAACAGACTGCGTCCCTATTAGGATGGACATGCCAGGAATCTAGCAACTTTTTAACAAAGGGCTGAATTTTTATGTAAGAAAAGTTCAAGGCTCCTTTTCATTAGCTGAAGAAACGGAAACGCTGCACAAAATTTAAGTCATAGAAGCACAGCCCTGACAGCGCTTGCGCGAGTTTTCAGATGTGGCTCATGAGTGGGTTGCTTTTCTTTTGATCCTCACCACTTCTTGGAATTTACAAATGTGCGTGTGAGAGAAAATGCTTCCCTCTAAAGATCCAGGGGTAAGAGTGAAAATAAGAATCCAGATAATAAAGTGTAGCTACAAAAGGGAGCCCACTTAGTTTGGAAAAACCATTACTGTAGCAGAATGATGTATCTGCGAGTGACTTGCATGAACGTATTTTATGAGCCCGCCAGCATGTTTTTTGTGGTTCCCTGCAGCAGATATTGCTCTTTTATTACTCGTTAGCCACTTAAAATCCAGCCCAATTTTAACAGTACTAAAAGAGCAAGAAAATTTATTTTAAAGAAAAAGGCTGCATTCTTCTAAACCGGAGTCATAATATTAATACTTAAAAGGCATAGCAACATGCTGGGAAAATGGGATAGTTATTTAGATATATTATAAAATGTAGCCCACCACTTTGATGTGATTCACTACTATTTCACCAAACCAATTTAACAGCATCCTGGAGAGAGAGAATAGTGCAATTAAAATTAGTAACAGAGATTTTCACATGCATAGATTTAAATCAGGGTAGGTTGATAATGAAATAAGTAATTTAGCTTCCTTGTGAAGTTAAATCTGTAATAGATGTATCCAGGATGGAATTTATGTTTAAAGGACCTGTCTACACACAATGTTCTGACTCAATTGGATTGACAGTATTCCCAGTTGTTTACATTTTTTTCCTTCTGTTTGCCTTTGATAGAGGAATTTAAGGATGTACTCATGATATGTAGTACAATTTGATTACTTGAGCAACTGGCCCTGTTTTTGCTAAAGGCCAAATTCTTTTAAAATATAATTTCACAATTCTAATTTCTAAGGAACCAAAAACCACAAAAGTACATGTGAATATTTAGATATTCTATAACTTTTCAGTGTGAAAGCACACCATAAAGTTACTCTCATTTTTCTAGTACTTAGTGTCATGTGACAACACCAGAGGTGCCTGCCTTGGTGTCCCCTGTGGATTATTGTGTGTTCATACGTGGGGTTTCAGACTCCCCCTTCTGAGATGTGTGTGCCGGCAGAAGCTGCGGCGTGCAGATGTGAATGAATGCCTGCATCAGCACTAGACTTTAAGATTAGTGTATGTTCATCTTTCTATACCCAAGTAGGATTAATTTGCCCTGAGGAATTTGATAAAGAGCTATGAACATACTGTTCCTATGACTCGAAAAATGTGTTAAACATACTCACCAAGGGAACACAGAATAGTGAGGGTGGAAGTGCATGCAGTTATCACAACAATTAGAAGGAATTAGTTTTTCTTCAGTTACCATAGCTACCTGCCGGATTTATGAACTGTGTCCTACAGACCTTACCTGAACTGGTGACCTTTTGCCACGTCAGAAGAAAATATCAAACCAAACATTTATTCCAGTCCTCCAATCACCCGGCTGTGAATAATAATATTATTCCCTAGAATACTGTTCTAATTTTAAGGAAATAATATGATTTATTGGAAAACTCATGGATTTCCAGGCCAAAAAAATGTTGATTCTAAGATTAATCCCAAGCTCACCATTACCTCTGAGATCCTAGACAAGTTACTTATTTTTCTGAGCTTTATGTAGTTCTTCCATCTGTAAAATGAACATAATAATGGTAATTAATTTCACAGGATTATTGTGAGGATCAGAGATAATGAACATAAAGTACTTGGCTTATAGAAGGCACTTTGCAAATTATTATGAACAGAAATTATGATGGTTATTTTCTCATGCCATAAGATGAATGATAATACGATAGCGGAATGTCTGTAAA
This sequence comes from Myotis yumanensis, assembly GCF_028538775.1. NCBI lineage: Eukaryota > Metazoa > Chordata > Mammalia > Chiroptera > Vespertilionidae > Myotis > Myotis yumanensis. The sequence goes on from NW_027223752.1 coordinate 92,564,911, forward strand.
CATCTAAGTGCTCTTTTCACATAAAGTTTTGTTTACTTCTTCTAAGGTGGAATTCTGGTTTTCTGAAAGAACGGTTGGTAGAATATAAGAGGCCCATGTTTGCTCATTCACTCATCACACGCCGTTGGAAGGCCTACTCTGTGCCAGGTCCTTAGATTATAGAAGTAGACATAACACAACTAGGTCCCCACCAGGCCTACATTTCAAAAGTAGACAAATACACACATAATGCCATAACTGCTACAGAGACAAGCCAAGCACTGTCCAGGGGGCAGATAATAATACAGGATGTTATTTTAGATAGTGTGCCAAGTATTTCATGTTTCTCTGAGAGGTAACATTTAAGCAAGAGCCTCAGTGAAGTGAGGGAGCAAGTTATTTAGATCCCTGGGAAGAGAGACACAGGCAACAGCATGCAGAACTTCCATGGGAGTAAGATTGATGGGATCTAAGCAAGGCTGGAGCCATATAAGAAAGGGGTGGGCAGTGGGAGACAGAATTGGAGCTGTAGCCAGAGCCAGACATAGGCTTTGAATTTTATCGAAAAGGGAAGGAGGCCACTGGAGAGTTTGAGATGGGAATCGGCATGATCTGAGTTATAAAGTGTATTAATCAAATTTCTGTGTAGAAACTATGCTAGGTAGGGCCAAGGTCAAAGGCTAGAGACTAGTTCTGGAGACCATTTCCTGCAGAGGTCCAGGTGAGAGAGAAGGGTGGCCTGCTCTAAGGTGAGGTGGAGGAGGTGAGAAGTAATCAGCTTCAGGATATACAGGGCATTCCAAAAAAAATGTATGCACACTTAGCTGATAGCTCATTTGATGTTTCTTTCTTTTAAGATTCAACCCATTGGAATTAATAAATATTCCAAGTATGTACCCATTTTCGGGGGAACACCCTATATTTTTAAGGTTAAGCCTCGCATAATCTGTTGATGTGGATTGGAGAGAAAGAAAGGAGTCAGGTCTGGCTCCAAAGCTTTTGCCTGAGCTACTGGATGAATGGTGGTAATTTACCAAAAAGGGGGAGGAGGGTTCCTAGAGTAACACATAGGTTTGGAGCAGGGGGGGTCCAGAGTTCAGTTTTACACAAGTTAACTTTAAGGAACTGTCATATCAAGGCAATTCAATGGGAGTTTGAGCATTTGGGTTATTAGTGTGTATATGTATTCATAGCTAGAGGACTGCGGAAGGTAACGTAGGTATAAGTGTAGGCAGAGAAGGAAGAATTTTAGGGAGGGAGCTCAAGGGTCTGCATATATTTGTAGATCAACACAAGGTGAGGATCTAGCCCAGGGCTTTGAAAAGACCCTGCCAGTGATTTGGTAGGACAATCAAGACCCTGTAGGATCCTAGAAGCCAAGCGAAAAAGTATCTCGAAGGATAAGGGGTGGAAAGACAAAATGAAAGATGATACAAAAGGTATACTAGTAAAAATATTAATATTATGTTAGATATGAAAAACACGACTTTAGTAATACTTCTAGCTCAACTTAATTTTAAAATCTGACCTAAATTAGTGATACTCGCTCACTTTGTAATCACTTAAAGGTTGAGCATATTGCAAAAGCATGAGCCACAAAAGGAGAGTAAACAGATTTGAAATTAAAGCATCCTAAATTCAATAACATTCAACTCAAATACATCACACCACATTTTGAAGTAAATGCTTTTATCTTAAAACTATAAAGAAGCTTTATGTCAAATTTTAATGCAAGTGTGTATGTAATTTAAATGAGCAGGAAGAACATGAAGATTCCATCTTGAAGATGAAAAGAATCACAAATATCACAGTTAAATGGAGCTAAACCTGTGAAATAACTATGCTGTAAATATCTTTAAGTTAAAAAGCTTAATCTTAAGTGAAAGACCAGTGCTTCTCACATGTCACCAACAATCAAAACCAACTGGAGAGTTCATTAAACACAGCTTGCTGGTCCCCACACTCAGGGTTGCTGATTCTGTAGGTCTGGTTTTGGCCTGAGAATCTGCATTTCTAACAGTTTTCTAGGATATTGGATGCTAGTAGTCCCAGGACCATACCTGAGGAATTAGTTTATAAAACATGCCTCCTAAAGGTGGAGATACTCTTTGCTTTTTGTTTGTTAAACAATAATAATAATAGTGACTATTTCATATTGTTTATTTAACAACTAGAGGCTCGGTGCATGAAATTCGTGCACTAGGGGGAAAAGAGGGTCCCTCAGCCTGGCCTGTACCCTCCTCACAGTCTGGGAGTCCTTGGGGGATGTCCACCTGCCGGGGGAGCAGGCCTAAGCTGGCAGTCAGACATCCCTCTCTCAGTCTGGGGCTCTTGCAGTCCGGGACCCCTTGCTCCTTACCACTTGCCTGCAGCAGAGGCAGGAGAGGCTCCTGCCACCACCACTGTGCTCACCAGTGGGGAGCCCGGCTTCTGGCTGAACGGCGCTCCCCCTGTGGGAGCGCACTGACCACCAGGAGGCAGCTCCTACGTTGAGTGTCTGCCCCCTGGTGGTCAGTGCATGTCATAGCAACCGGTCGTTCTGCTGTTTGGTTGATTTGCATATTAGCCTTTTATTGTATAGGATGTGCCAGGCACTGTGCTAATCATTTCAAACACATCATCTCATTTAATACTCAAAACAGCCCAACGAGATGTGTCATTTTATATATATGAAAACTGAAGTTCAAAGGAGTTGAATAACTTGCCCAGAGTCATCAGCTAGTAGCTGATGAGGCTGTTACAGAAACTTTACATCTTCCAGCACAGTGCAGTACAGAGCGCTACTCTTCAAAGTGTGGCCCATGGACCAGCTGCATTAGGATCACCTGGAGCTTGTTAGAAATGCAGAATCTTAGGCCCACACCACACCTTGTGAATCAAATTCTTTAATGTTAACAAGATCTCGAGGTGATTGATATGCACACTGAAGTTTGAGAAGCACACGCACAGACAGCTTTTTAGCATGTTTCTGAGCAGATAGACAATCAAGAAAAGAATGGGTGGAAGGAAAATTCAGGAAAAGCAGTAGTTGGGATTTTGCATTATGTAGCATCAGAATACAATGCATCCTACTCTGGAAATGAAGTAGTAGAGATGCCTCAAGTGTCAGGTTGAACTGTATGAAGTTGCCAATATTTGACTATTTTTTTAAAATATATTTTATTGAGTTTTTACAGAAAGGAAGGGAGAGGGATAGAGAGTTAGAAACATAGATGAGAGAGAAACATCGATCAGCTGCCTCCTGCACACCCTTTAACTGGGGATGTGCCTGCAACCACGGTACATGCCCTTGACCGGAATCGAACCTGGGACCCTTGAGTCCGCAGGCCGACGCTCTATCCACTGAGCCAAACCGGTTAGGGCTTGACTATTTTTGACTTGTAAAGTCAGTGAGCTAATCACTAGAATGAGGCACTCAAATTGATATGCCTTGGAGGCCCAAAGATGGATTGCAAATGAGTAACACCAGTTGATATGCTTTACTGAGAATGAATGAAACTGTACTCTTAGAGTCCATGCAGCTTGGCATTGTGTAGCTAACCCTGTATGCCCTGTGGTTCAGCCTGCTACCTTGCAGCTCTTGAGTGCTGGGTTAGAGCCTCAGCATGCACAGAGGCTTCTCTCTGAGTAGCATTAGTGGTGGTACATTACCAGCAATAAGTATCATAACCTTATGTCCCATTTGCCTGGGGTCAGTACCTGTGTAACTATTTATTCCAGTGTAGTCATCATCAAACCTCTTTCACTCTCAAAAGGGTCTCACTTTGGGTGATAGATTATATGGTCACCCAACTAGTAAGAAAACTAGAAAAAAGTAATGTTCAGAAAATTACCTTATTAAAACAATAGCAAGATTGGGTATGGGATACTTAAGATAAACGCATAAATAATACAAAATGAAAGAAAGGTGTGGGGTTTTTTGTTTTTTTAATCACATCTGGTCTGAAGAATGAGAGAGAGAGAGAAAGAGAGAGAGAGACCCCCATCGGTTGCCTTCCCTACTCACCCTGACCAGGGCTCAAACCCACCTTTTATTGTGTTGGACATTGCTCCATTTGAGTCTGTTTCCCTATATATGAATGGAAACACTGAAGTCTACTCCACTGATCCCGGCACCTTATTGTGTGATATAATGTAGACGGAAACATTTTGGAAGCTTTGAGGGACTGCAACTGGTCTTACTAGTTGGTCAATATCATGTTGTAAAGAAAGGAAAAATAATGGGGAAAACAGGGAAATTTTGACCAAATACAAAATGGAAATTGCCGATGCTTTAAACTATAAAAGATGATTATTAGTGGCATAGCTAGTCCCTTTCTTCAGTGAGGGACAGCCACTCATTTCCGTGAATTATGCCAGGAGATACTCTGCCCTTCATAACTCATCTTAAGTGCGTCCCGAGTTAACAGTTTCAATCAAAAGGAATGTATGAGAAGTGAAAGTAACATAACAAAGCTTAATATAAAACTATTATTTCTTATATTCCAAATTCTTTTTAGAACAAGTTATTGATTTTGGTCTGTAACTGGCTTTATACCTGTGATTAAGGAGTCATTCGATATCTCTATTCTCCTTTTTGATAATGAAGCTGGATAGTTTTCTTGTCTGAGGATCATTTGTTTTTATATAGTCGGTCACTGCCTTTCTGTTTCTAGACTTAAGCACAGACCTTTTTAAGGAAAGATAGCAAAGGAGGCAAAGACCGCCCTCAGCACCTTGTCCTGGGGCCTGGGAGGGGGCGGGGGGGAGGGGCAGGTCGTATTCTTGAGTTTCTTGCTGGCCTTTAGAAATCTGTTAACCCTCCTGTTTAGTCTTTGGTGACAGATGCTTTTGAAATAGATTTTTAAAAATAAATTTTTCTTTTCCGTTTGCCTGTTTTGGCACAGTTCCATGTAAACAACAGTTAAGTCATGCTGAAGGACAATTTTCTCTTTTAGTCACAATTTTCCTGGTTTCTTTGTTACCCAAGTAGTGGAAAAACATATCATACTAAATTGATAAACTTTAATATATATTTTAAGTTGTCTAGTTTTAATATTACGTATATTTATCTAACACTGTGTGTGTACTTTAATTTTGCTTACATAAACTTTGACAGTTGAGGAATGTATGAGACCAGAGTTAATTGTTTTAATCAATGGTGAGTAATCAAACTCAAGTGGAGGGTAATCAAACTTGTGATTCATTCATCCCACTTTCTGCAAATGCTAGGTACCTCATCCTTTCTTTTCTGTTGAAATATAGTGTTCCAAACCTGTCCGTAGCCCAAATGTCCATCTATTCCACAAAAGAATGGCCAGGAAACACAGCACCTTATGGAAACAGTGATGTTGAAGCCAATCCATTTGCTTGAATAAATTAGAGTCCATAAAAATCTCACTCACAATTTAAAAACTGACTTTCTTCTTGTTTCCATCTTTTGGATTATCATTGTTTGCTCGGTTATAAAGTGGCGTGTTGACACCAAATATTTTAATAATTTGCTTCCAAGGCTTTGTGCCTATGCCTTTGAGAGGCTAGTGTAGTAATTAAACTGTCTTTTAGCTGAAATGCTTGCAAAGCGTCCAGTTCTGTGCCTGGCAGCTGGTGATGCATTATAGAGACATTCAGCTAATCGATTAAAACCGCAGAGGCATGGGAGTTGTCTGACTGCTCTGTACTAGGATGAAATTAGTTGGAATTGCATGGTGAAATTAAGGGGAATGCAGCTGATTGCAGCCCTTCTGGGAGAATCCTGGGTGAGAGGAACAGTGTGCGTTGATCCCTGTGTAATTAGGACAGCCATGTTTCAACAGTATTTCTAAAGTATTAAAATGGACTGGATAAATCAGCAGGGCTGCTTCCAGTGAACTTGGCATCCATCCACTGTGACTGAAATAACATGAAATTTTTCGGCTGCTAGAGAATGTGAAATTGGACTAATTGTCTTTTAACTAGTCTGCTCCACAGCTAGCCTGGAGCAGGACTGAAAGGGGATAGGCTGGTGGCACTGCAGTTGGGGGATGGGAAACTTAGATTCATGACTATTATTTCATCCCTTCTGAATGGATGACACCAGCACACATTCAGACAGCTCTGCTTGGTATTATCTCACCATTAGGATCCCTCCCTTAGTGTTTTAAAAGCCATTTTCAAGTGAGATGCTTTGATTTAAAGAATAGAGAAATCTAACCCTGACTCCTTGACTTACAATAACTGTCCATTCCATTCTTGAGGTTCGCTTAGAATAGGGGGGGTTTAGGAACTTGTAGGTAGCTCATGGCTGTCCACATGTGACTGTGTCCCACAGTCTGTTCCAAGTAGGTCACATTATGCAGAGAAGGACCATCAATGCATATTACCAATTCTGTGTGTCAAACAAAGGCTTGTTCCATAATCACTGAATGTAATGACAGGTCCAAAATTTATACTTTACATGTGATCACAGAGTCAGATGCCTCAAATGTCATGCCATCGGTCACCGAGTTAGGCCACCCAGGGCCCCAGATAACTGTTCTGTTCATTTCTTCTTAGTGAATTGATAATGCCAGGTAGTATTATTTGGTTTTCTATAGGAACATGTATTAAAGTAGATTTTCTATGATTCAGGGATTATTACCAATCAGAGAACATGGGTTATCCTCCGTTTTATATGTTTTTTTTTAATTGATTTTAGAGAGTGGAAGCAAGAGGGAGAGAGGGATAGAAACATAGGTGAGAGAGAAACATCGACATGGATTGGCTGCCTCCTGTAAAAACCCCACTTGGGATAGAGCCCACAGCCAGGCATGTGCCCTGACCAGGAACTGCACCATGACCTCTTGGTGCATGGGTCAGTGCTCAACCAGAGTCATACAGGCTGGTCATCCTCCTCCATTCAAATGTACTGAAATGCTCTCTACAGCTATCAATTTTTGTTTCTAAAGAGGAAAGCACACACAAACACAAATGATATTTGAGGAATTCTCAAAGAGGCATAGAAAGTATCTGACCACCTTCTCCTACATTTAGAAAGGTATGTGTGCTTATCACCATCTGTTTCTCTCAAGATTATCTCCCACAGTCTAACGGAAAGCCTCATGTAGACTGCATCCCTTTGATCTGCTGGAGAATTTCTTGGGTTGAATTATGTTGAGGAATCAGGCTTAGTATTTAGGAGCAACAGACAAACATAATCAAAAAGAAAACAATACTAATCATTGTGCTGACTGCAAGAAAGTTGTGGTTGTCACATATCAGGTAGCCTTTCTCTCTGGTCCTGTAAAGGAATACTTTTGTTTCTCTTGAGTAACCAGTAGGTCTGTATGTGTGGAGCCTGTGAACTGTGCGAAGGTCAGAGTCCTGGCCTTCCTGGCATGCACTTTGCTATTTCACTCTTCTCTTACCTTCCTCTTAACTCTTCATTCCTTTCCTTCTTTCTTCGTATTATTTTTATTCATCTATTTTATTTTGCTGTATTGGTTGCCTATTTGTAAGTATCTTTATATTTTAATAAAGTGTGATATTAAAAATAAAACCATTCTCATACATGTTCTCATACCAATGTGCAACCAACAAATAGTAGAAAGAAAAAATGTTATTAGGTGCATAGGTACTTATGTTGTCCTCAGGATACCTCACATGGTCTCCTCTTTAGTATTTTTAAATCATATTTTGAATAACTTAAAAGATGTTTTTATTCAGAGAGACCATTTTCAATTTTATAGAGATTTTTAATTCTATAATTTCTGTGAATTCCAGAATTATGAATAATTTATTTGTAGAAGCAATCCCAGAAATACCTTAGGCAGGTTTGGATAGTATATGCTGGTGTAGGCAGGAAACTATAGATGTGAGTCAATTATAATTATGATACTAATGGAAATAAATGAATAGCCACTATCTTTAGACCCTTGATTTGAAGTTTCTGATTCTCAGTATTATATACAAGCTTATTATTAAGACAAAAATCAAATTACTGTCAGATTATTCCTATATTACCTTAAAATGATTTTTCTTTTAAGTATTATGATAATGGAATAATTTCTTAAGCAAAAAACAGTCACATGGAACGATATGTAACATTTATGAGCACTTCCATGTACCTGTCACTCATCCACATATTTCATGTCTATATGTCATTTAATCTTCTCAACATGCATCCGTAGTAGGTGTGAGCTCTCTCATTTTGAGGAAGCCAAGGCTGATAGAGGTGAAGTATCCTGCCCACAGGCATGTAGCTAACAAAGTCAGGTCTGTAGAGCCCATGCTAGTATGCACTTTGGAGAGACCCAAGGATGGAAAAATATGAGTTCCTAAGTGACTTTCATGTACATTTCTTCTCCAAGATTAGTTAAAAGGCTGATGGAGCAATTGTTTCCATTCCTAGCATGGTCATATGGAAAATGAAAACACACTTTATATAAAACTAGAGTCCCGGTGCACAGATTTATGCATCAGTGGGGTCCCTCGAAGTAGGCTGTGGGGATCAGGCCGAAACCAGCAGTTCAATGCTGCCTGTAGCTCCTGCCTGCTGCTCCTGCTCATCCTGGCCCTGCTGCACCTGCTGCTGCTTGGTAGGCTCACAGCCGCTCCACTGCGGTCTCCAGGCTGCGGTGGCCAGCCATGAGCTCTGAGTCTGGCGCCCATTGGTCAGCTGAGCGGTGCTTCTGCGTTGAGTGTCTGCCCCCTGGTGGTCAGTGCGCATCATTGCGACTGGTTGTTCGGTCGCTTAGGTTTTTATATATATATATATATATACATATCCAAGTGGCTCCATGGCACAATGGATAGCGCATTGGACTTCTATATATATATAGCTATTCATTTGACACTCAGAGCAAATTAAGGTTCTGATTATCAGAAGTAGAGCTTAAATGGTATGAGGAGTAAAAACCCATGAATGGTGGTTAGGGCTGCCATAGTCAGAGGAGTTGACACCCTCCATGATTCCACACTGCTTTACACATGGATGGGGAGATAATATTTCTAGATATTATTCAAATAGGAACATTAGTGGCCATTATCTGCTTTCAGAATTAAGGAATAATTTATTGTACATTTAAGATGACTGAGATATATTATGGCATGTCCCTTAATCATTGAAAAAAATATTTATTCATTCTGATTCATCTGGATCATCCAAATTTGATAACCCACCATGGAATAGCATATGGAGCCCAAATCACCAAGAGTGAAATGGGAAAGCCATTACCCTTTGTTCCATCTCAAAGGTGGTCTAGCGCTTGCACAGGCTTCTCTTTCATTCCTGGTCCCTGTCCCATCGTAGGGACTGTGCCCATATCCCTCTTCAAGGCAGATCTGGGATAATCTTTAAAATTTTATGCAGCAACTAGAATAAGCTGTTCAGGATTTAGCATCAAATAATGCACACTATCCAATCCTCAGAATACATCCATCTTTAAACTGAGCCTCTTAGGATTGCCTTCAAAAAAGGAAAAAGAGCAAGGAGTGGAAACTAATATTGTACACCTGTTCTTTGGGACTAGAACCTTTTTATTGTAGGACTCTTTAAGGCATTGTTACTGAATATTATATGAAATATTACATGATAGTAAAAGTGAGGAGAAATGAGGAAATTCTTACTCATCTTTGACATAGAGGACAAGACCCTTCATGATCAAGATTCTGCCCTTTTCTGCAGCCTCATCTTTCCCACTGCCCTGGACACCCTTTCCTGCAGATCTCCCCTTCTGCGTGCCAGCCTCTTTCTCTCATGTCTTCAGATGTCTGTCCTTTTGGTATCTCTTACCTCAATTGCTTTCCACCCCAACTTCTGCCCTTCCTGTTTAAAAGTCTAAATCCATTGAACTTTTTAAAAAGACTCAGTAGAATTTATATATTTTTTTACTCTTTTAAAAATTTATTTACTTTTATTTTTTTTTCTTTTAAAATATATTTCACTGATCTTCCACAGAGAGGAAGGGAGAGAGACAGAGAGTTAGAAACATCCATGGGAGAGAAACATCGATCAGCTGCCTCCTGCACATCTCCCACTGGGGATGTGCCCGCAACCCAAGTACATGCCCTTGACTGGAATCGGACCCTTCAGTCCGCAGGCTGACGCTCTATCCACTGAGCCAAACCGGTTTCAGCTATTTTTATTTTTTTAATTAAATCTTTATTGTTGAGATTATTATAGTTGTTCCTCTTTTTCCCCCCAATAACTCGCCTCCACCCAGTTCCCACCCCACCCTCTGCCCTTCCCCCCCCCCCCCCACTATCCTCATCTATAGGTGTACGATTTTTGTATGTACCCCACTCTTTCCCCCATTCCTCACTAGTTAAGACTGAATTAGGTGTATTCTGTGAGTTCAGGTGTTACCCTGTACCCCATCCCATCCATAACTCTGCCATGGCATTTATTACATTGTTTTACTGGGTCTCTTCTTTAGTTTTTCTTCACTTCCCAGGCTGGTGACATACTTAAAGGCAGGGACTATTACCCTTTGTTCCCTGTTGTGTTTTTAGCTTATGCCTGAACCAAATCACTGAGTTGAGTTCCAAAGATCATGTAGCCATAATAATGCTTTTACTAGAGCTCCTCCCCAGCCTCCTAACTCCAAGGCTCTTTACTACTTCTACAGATCCTATCCAGATAAATATGTTTGCCAGTGTGCCCCCTCAGTAGAATTATACGTAATTATATCTTATACTTTGTAAGATTGCTTTGGCTTAATTAAATCCATTTTGGAAGGTTATATACCTATGTGTGGACGATGCTTTCATTCATTCACTCATTCATGTAGACATTCAAACAACTATCTGCTAGGTTTAGTGGATATAGAGACAACCATAGTTGTTTTTAAAAAATCTGTGAGACAGATAAGTAAGCAGATCATGGCAGTGGGGTATAAATACTGTGTTGGTGCCTTCAAATGCTTTATATAAAACCATCTTTAATTACTAAATACTTGTGCTTATTCAACTGAGGTAGTCTCTTGTGGGGCCACAGAAAATTGGCTTGAACGAGTGACTCTCCCTATCGTTGTGGTATGCTGTATGACTGGGGGGAGTATGGTCACGAGGGCCTTTCTCGGCACCTCATCTGAATTTGGCTTTGTTCTGACTTTTCATTAGGTTGTTTCCTAAGTTCACTACTTCCTTATCCCCTTCTCAACTACAGACAGAGGATTGACTTGCTCTGAGAATGAGGTTTCTGAAATCGCCACCTTTCCCACTGTGAGGAAGATAGAAAAAGAAACAAAGGACTGTCCCTCTGATGCAGTGGAAATAGGTTATTTCTCCAGCGTAAAATAGCAGCGATGATTTCTTTAAAATTGGCTCCAAAATGGGAGTTGAGCTGCTTCCTCTGCCGAGAAGGCGGTTATCCCTGGAGCCGTCCAGAAGGCACCTGGTTAGCCAAGCCAGGGGCGGGGGCGGGGGGGGGGGGGGGGATCTAATTTGCAGAGAGGATACTTATCTTCAGATAACAAATGCCTGGAAATGCCATTTGTAGTTTTAAAAATAGCTTGTGTATAAATATAGGTTAAAGTAAATGAACTTTGCAGTTTTGGAATTATTTCTGGGAGGGAAAAAATCTATGTGAAAATGCTCTTGGAAGAACCCTGTCTCTTGGAAATGCTGTGGCGCTTTCTTTGCTCCCCATTGTACGGGCATCTTGCTGCAAGCTCGTTTTATTGTTAAACATGAAGTTTAACAATGTAGATTGCACTAAGAATTTTTTAATGGAGCAATTTAGAGCAGCTGCAAACTGCTCTGGAATTCCCAGGGATTAGTCCACAGACTTTTCTGTGATTACAAATCCCACAGTGAGAGGAGGTGATGCATGCAGGCCCTGAGAAGTTGGGGGTTGGAACAACTGAGCAGGAAGAGAGAGAGTAACAGGATGCACAGAAATGGACAGAATGGCTGCCTGACTACATGTGTCTGCTTTCTCGGTGCCGTTCAGTTCCCTCACATTTGTCTGCCCGTTTCCTCTACAAGAATTCACCCCACCCCCTCTGTGCTTACGTACTCCATTCCTTCCAAGATAGCTGCTCGCATTGTCCCCATGTTTACTCCCTCCACCCCCTCCACATGACTGTCTCTCCCATTACTTACTTGGTGCAAGTTCAGGACTGCCCTACTCCGTGCTTCAAGACTGGACTCACCACATACCCTTCATCTGGCCTCCTATAAACCTGGAGAAGTGTTTAGAATCTAGAACTAGAAGGATTTGTTTTCTAGATAAAAAAGGAAGCCATAAGAGATTACAAACTAGTGTGTAGTGTGGAACTAGTTAATGGTGCCCTAGCTGGTTTTCCTCAGTGGTTAGAGCATCACCCCTCAGACTGAAGGGTCACAGGTTGGATTCTGGTTAAGCGCAAGTGAGCCTCAGTTGCAGGCTTGGTCCCCCTCCCTTCGACTCTCTCTAAAAATCAGTGGAAAAAAATATCCTTGGGTGAGGATTAACAAAAGAAAAAGAAATAGCTAAATGGTGAAACACACTAGGATACAAAGTTCCTTGAATTTGGGGCATGCATGTTCCACCAACTTGGCATATTTTGGTGCATTGCATTGAACTCATAATGTATTGTTTTATTATATTTTCAGGTAATTTTGTCTAAGCGGTTTTTTTTTTCTTCTTTCAGAGGATATCAAAGCTTTGTGAAGGGACCATCCGTATCGAATAATAACAGTATCTACCATTTATTGATTACTCATTATTACAATCACTTGCCGTTATTCCTTGCAGACTCCCTCTGGTGCGATTTGCCCAACCTGGGGAACCAGGTGAGAGCGGTCAGAGAGTCACCCAGTTCAGCACAGGTGGTGTGGGAGAGCCAGTCTGCCTGCTTTGCAAGTCGCAGCTCTTAGTGCCCACCCTGTGGTCTGAGCTCTGTGTCAGCACCCGGCTGTGCCTCCTCATCTGCTTCGGGCCTCATACATTTGTGATGTCTCCTCTGTGCGCTCTAAATGCCTGTTAACTAAGGACGGCCTTTTCCTGAGTGTCTGTCTTTTCCAAGAAATTTACATTTAAGAGTCTATACACAGTCATCTGCTCCCATCTCATCCAGGTTACATGTTGCCCAGGATTGCTTAGATTGTTCAAAGATGCTTATATAGAAGTGATTAATATGACAGTACTACTTTGAAAATCCATCTTACACATTTTGAATTATTATGGAACCCAAGTCCAGAATGAACAAACCTGGGCTTGTTCAACCATGAAATGCCACCGAGCACAGTACTGGCATATGGAAGGGGGTCAGTCAGTGTTTGTTAAGCGAACAGCTGAAATAAAAGAACCATTTTATGAAATGTGGGTACCATTCTTAGAGAATAGCTGTGTGTTTCCCAGTAATTGAAGAAGAAAAATAATGATACATAATGGTTTTCCATGCCAGGCCCTGTGGTACATGGTTCACAACGCTATTACACTTAATCCGCATAATCTGTTTCATCATTCCTATTTTACAGCTGACAAAATGGGGTGCTGAAGCAGTTAATTTGCCCAAAGCATGTGACTCATAAGCTTTGGGGCCAAGATGGAATGCAGGTGTTCTAACTTCAGAGGCTCTTCTTTTGACCATGAGGATGCTATTGTGTATTGTGGTGTGTGTATGCACACTCATGTGAGATATGCAAAGGTATATATAGTTATAGTTATGAAGTTTGTATATGTACATGTGTCTAAAATTTGGTGCCTGCCCTGGCACCCTAACACCAGGACACCCTGTCCTTCATAACACCCAGCACAGGGACTGTGGGAACCTGCCTTTGCCAGCTCCTCGTCGCGATGCCAGGCCACCTGACATGGCTGTGGTCCTTTTTAGCCTGATCTTACTTCCCTTTAAAATGCTGCCCCTGCCCAGAGATGCCTGTCTGACGGACCTGCCCAGCACAGACTTGAGTTTCCAATGGATGGAGCCTATGAACTTGTGGCCATCCTCAAGAGGGACGTGGAGTGGGAGCTCTTTCCCGCAGCCTCCTGGGAGCAGCAGGTTTCATGCCCATCCCATCAGGGAAAGGGCAGTTCAGTAGATGCATAGATTTTTCATTCTGAAACACCTTAAATGTATCTCTCCCAGCTTAAAAATGGTCTGTGTTCATGTTACCTGCCAAGACTGTCCACTATTAGCCTGAGGGTCTATGTAATATTCACAGTTAGGGTTATCTGTGCAAACCAACACTCTAGAAAATAGGCCCTGGAGGCATAAGCATGCTTTCCGTTCCAGGATTATATGTCACTGTCTGGCTCTGGGATGGCAGTGGAGAGGAGAAATCCAAAGCAGGCTTGGGGACCCCTAGGAAAGACAGCAGAGCTAGGCAGAGACCAGCCTGACGCACGTAGAATTTTCAAGAAAGAGGTGTTAAGCATGTTTTTCTTTTATGTGAATTTATACTTTGTGGGATTAATAACAGATTTATCAAGTTCTAATGTATGTATGAATACGTGGCCCATGTGCTCAATGCAAACAGCAGTTGTGTGGGTGTGAATACCCCCAAAATATACCCCCGTACATCTCAGCAGCTGTATTTCCTTCCTGCAAACTGGATAATCAACTGGCTGTTCATCCAGGAAATAATAATAATAAAAAAGACCTTCTGATGTCCTATTCACGCTAAAAAGGAGTTTCGAAGATTCCATGTTGACTTTTTTAAGGGAGGTTTGCTTCCTTCCACAGCTGGGTGCTTGGCCCTCGGAATCTGGTTTGCCACCGAGCTCAGTGACTCATTCTGTGGGAACCTAATGTCTCCACTCCAGGCAACAAATAGAACTCGGAAACATGTGAACAATCCCTTTGCGATGCAGTAATTTTAAACTGGCAGCATAATTGCTTCGGATTTCCAAAGAGATATAAAGAGCGAAGGAAAGTAGATTTGTGATTGGAAGGGACCGTTTGGGCCCAGTCCTACTTTCTGTGGCTGTGTCTCCAAGTCAGGTGGCAAGTAGAATCTGCAAGTGATGTCTAATTGCTCCTTCTAGTATATTCAGACTCTGCAACATGAATGGCTGTAATCTGCAAGGTGAATGGAAACTGCCAGTCTTGTTCCACATTGAATTGTATCCAACTCACCCTGCAGAGCCAGAGGGGAAAGTACGACCCTCTGCTTATCTTACTAGGCAGTCTGGCTTCTAGTTCCAGGGTTTAAAAGTGTATCAACCTCTGATTGGATAGCAGATGAGGAAGCTGTGAGAGAGCAGCATTGTGGAGGTATGGTGATGATGCAGATGGGTGCTTGTGCCTGCCTTTCTACAGTGTGTTTTCAGAGGCCTCAAGTCTCAGCCTGGGCTTCTGTAGAGACGCCAGGTCTGAGGTGCATCTGTTTCCTCTGATGGCAATGCAGGGCAGGGCCACAGGGGACAAGCAACCTGTTCCGAATGCATTTAAAGTCTCAGAAAGTGAACAGTGATTTTGTAACTGTGGCCTGGCTTTCGTTTCCTCTAGCTTTCGTCTCAAGATGAGGATGAAAGGAATGAAATATTAATCGCATGTGGTTAGGATGGAATTTCTAGTTAGTTAAAATTAAATTAGCTAGAGGTTTTGTTTATTGTGCAAGTCAGGCAAGATCTGCTGGTTTTATATTTTTAAGGTATTTCACTTTCTGTTCAGGTACATGCTGTCAATCAAGGCTAATCAAACTGGCACAGTTAACATGATACATCATAAAATTTCACAATAATGTCAACCTGTGATTCTGTCAATCTGGTTAAGGAAAGTGGGCTAAAAACAATATTGTCATTTTGTAAAAGCACTCAGAAGGTGTTACAGAATAATGTTGCCATCATCTCCCTTCCTCTGTGCCTGACTTCTCCCAGCGGCAGCCCTGCTGCTGACAAATGGCTGGTGGCCAAGGCCTTTCCTTGCTTTTGCTACTCAGGAGCCCTGAAGTGGGCCACGTAAATGGAGATGCGAACCCGCAACACCTCTCCAGTCTGACCTCCTTGATACATCAAAAAAGGGGGCATTTCAGAAAACAGAGCTACTATTTCACACTACTTGCCTATGCGATGTAATATATGCATGGACATTGGGTTTTCTTAATTATTCAGTCAGCATACATATTATCCCTATGTCCTATTTTTTATAAATGTATATTCTGGGGTAATTCAAAATATCCACTTGAAAAAGTGCTACAATTAACAGAACAGCATAGGCTGCCCATATCACAGAGCCATGAAGTCCAGTTCCTGCAAATGTTATGTTTTGTTTTATAGCCCCAGCTCATCATGGGTCCTCATTGAATGAGGGAAGATAATAAACTCTCCACTCTGGGAGCCTCTAGACCTGACTCTGTTTGTCCTTGAGGTTCTCTGGGAATCCTTGCCTGGATGTGTGGGTTCCCTTCTGTTGGTGCTTCTTCTCTGTGGGCCAGTATGGCTAGATTTTAATTCTTAAATATTCCTTTCTCTCATCAAATAAACAAATAGGAAAACAAAACAAATAAAAGACCATATGCATTTCTATTATAAATATAGACTAAGAGCCCTAGCTGGTTTTGCTCAGTGGATAGAGCATCAACCTGCAGACCAAAGATTCCAGGGTTTAATTCTGGTCAAGGGCACATACCTAGGTTGTAGGCTCCTCTTGCAGGCTCCTCCCCAGCCTGGGCCCTGGTCAGGGCTCATGTAGGAGGCAACCAATCAATGTGTTTCTCTCACATTGATATTTTTCTCTGTTTCCCTTTCTCTTCCACTCACTCTAAAAATCAATGGAAAAAATATCCTTGAGAGGAGACTATATATATATATATATATATATATATATTTTAGTTTTTAAAAAATCTTTATTGTTGAAAGTATTGCATATGTCCATGTGTCCCCCTTTACCCTTTCTACCCCTCCCCCACCCCCCACCCCAGGCTCTCACCACAATATTGTCTGTGTCCATGGGTTAGCATATGTGCATACAAGTACTTTGGTTACTCTCTTCCCACCCACCCAGCCCTGCCTTGCCTCTGAGATTCCACAGTCTGTTCCATGCTTCTATGTCTCTGGATCTATTTTGTTTATCAGTTTATTTTGTTCATTAGATTTCACATATGAGTGAGATCATGTGATACCTGTCTTTCTCTGAATGGCTTATTTCACTTTGCATAATTTCCATTTTAATTTACTTATTGATCTCAAAGAGAGGAAGGGAGGGAGGAAGAGAGGAAGAGAGAGAGAGAGAGAGAGAGAGAGAGAGAGAGAGAGAGAGGAAGGGAAGGAAAGAAGGGAGGGAGGAAGGCAGGGAGGGAGGGAGGAAGGAAGGAAGGAAGGAAGGAAGGAAGGAAGGAAGGAAGGAAGAAAGAAAGAAAGAAAGAAAGAAAGAAAGAAAGAAAGAAAGAAAGAAAGAAAGAGAAAGAGAAAGAAAAAGAAAGAACCATGTGAGAGACAAACATCCATGGGTTGCCTCCTGCATGGAGCCTTGAACCATGATCAAACCCACAATCTGGGTACGTTCTCTGACCTGGAATGGAAACCGTGACCTTCAGTGCATGGGACAGTGCTCCAACCAACTGAGCCACCTGACCAGGGCTATTTTTATTTTATTTTAAATAAGCCCTGGACTATGTTTTAGAGAAAATAAATTTTCTATAAAGAGAAAAGATTTGGCTAATTGGTAGTTTTCAATTTTTATGTTTTATTCTTGTTTTAAAACTGAGGAAACTTTCTGCAAAATTGTCTTTCCCAGAAGCATAATCAACTAAGACAAAGTAGAGCTACTTAGGATGATGTTGGAGAAGGAGTCCAGGCAGAACTCATTCTTACCCTCCCTTTGATGGGGCACATTTTGTACATGGCTAAAGTACATGGTCTCTGTGTTCTATTCTAGGAATCCTTATGCATTTTCTGGAATATATTTCATTTGCTGTCATGTGAGACAAACTACTTTCGAGGAACTGTTATTAGTCGGGCACAAAAGGTTCAGGAGATTGAGAAATGTTCAGGTTACCACAGTTAATGTGGAAGTATTAAAAGGTGCACAGGGATATAAGGAAGACCCAGAAGAAGCCTTAGCAGTGTCTCACTGTGCTCACCAGGCTGGTGTTCTTAACGCAGTTGGCATGCCTCTTGCTGTAGTAGCAGCTCTGGGGTAGTGACACTATCCCATCAGATCGTGGAGGGTTTGTTCCCTGAGAACTGAGCATCTCTTGTCCTAGGCACTGGGCTGCATCCATGTTCTCATTCTTGACCAACTCTCCTCATTTCTCCACAGCACTCCCTTCTTGCTTACTCATAGTTGAGTGGCTAAAAATCTTAAAATGTAGAAAAGAAAACTGGAGTCCAGTGGATAAAGTATTTAAAAATCAATTTACAAGCATGAGTAAGAGTCACTTAAGGCAGCAAAAGATAAAGGTGGGCATGGGGGAGATGGGAAATCCATGCCTCCCTCTCTCTTTTCCTCCTTTTCCAAATAAGTATTTACTGAGCTTCTATTTAAGGTAAAAAGTATTGAAAATCTTCAAAAATCCTTTTGATAAATAATATAATGCAAGTGAGTTAATAAGTATAAAGAAAACAAGGAATAAAACACTTAGTTTAGCATCCAGCTTTTCCTTAACCAGTTTTGATAAAGAATATTCAATATGGTGGAAAGCTTAATATAACACTGAGTAATGCATTCAAAGGGAATATTTCTCATGAATGGTGGATAAGTTACCTTGAAGAAAATGGATGAATGGATCTTGTGATTATAAAAGGATATAATTAATGGGAAATAGAGATGCATAATTCCAAAATTATAGCTCTTTAAACAAATTACAGGGTATATTTTTTCTGTATGGCCATGCGCAAGAGGTAAAAATATTTTACTTTCAGAAATAGCTAAGTGTTCATAATTAGGAAGTTAGAGTATTAAGATAATAAATGAAAATGAATAGAGGTTTGTTAGTAATTGCATAGTTCAAGGTAGAAGAATCTTGGATCACTAAACTGTGAATCATTAATCTAGTAAGATAACTTTTATTGAACAGTTCTAGGCAGTATCTGTGCAGGTTCTAAGTAAGGCAAACAACCATAAGACAACATAGAATGTGATGGTGCCATGGGAGAAATGCAGGTGTTGTTCAACTGAAGTTCAGAGCAGTGAGAGCTTCCTTCCCTCTAGGAGTAGGGCGTGGGTCCATGGACCAGGCTTCACTGGTTTCTAATTGCACTACAGTGGTGGGAGTTGAAAGTCTTTACCATGAAATAATGGTCTGACCCTGGCCTACTTCTGTAGCTTCTACTTTTCGTTCTTCCCACACATTGGCCTTCTTTCAATTTCTTGAGCTGTCCATGTTCTTTTCTTATATTGCCCTTCAATACAGTTTCCTCCTGGAATGCTCTATTCAGTGTCCCATTTTTTCACCTATTTGTCTTCAGTTCTCACTTCCCATTTCAACCAAAGTGCAATGCCCTCAGGGAAGGTGTTTGTTTGTTTTTATTAATCCTCACCTGAGGATATATTCTTTCCATTGCTTTTTCAGGGTGGAAGGGAGGGAAGGAGGGGGAGGGAGGGAAGGGAAGTGAGTGAGAGAGAGAGAGAGAGACAAACATTGATGTGAGAGAGCCACATCAACTGGTTGCATGCACCCTGAAGGGGCGAAGAGCAAACCCTCAATCCAGGTACCTGCACTTGACTGGGAATTGAACCCCTCAACTCTTTGGTGCATGGGCCAACACCCTAACCACTGCTGCCTCACAGCAGGTCTGCTTCCTTTGTTATAAACACTTAAGGGCTCGATTCTTTCCCTCCATTACTCTTGCAATTATGCATCCATTAGCATGATGGAATATTTAATATCTGTCTCCTCCACTGACTGTAAGCTCCATAAAAGAAGGGATAGTGTCTGCTTTTGCTTGACATTTTACTTCTAGCTTCTTGTGATTTGATATATGTTTGACAGAGAAGACATTTGTATTGCAGAAAGGAGTATCTATCTTGGGCCTTAAAAGATGATCAGGAATTGCAACTGCCAGGGCTGGAAAGTGAGGGAAGAGCATCAGTAGGCATCAGTGATGAGCATGCTTTTGGGGTGTCCAGGGACTGTCGAGGTCTGCCTTTGCTGAGCCACCTGGAGGGAAGGTGGGCCAGGTCATGGAGCAGCTCATCCTTGATTGTGATGCTGTGACCTTTGGAATCTTAGAGTTAGGACTGTAGAGAGTGACTTTTTAGGACCCTAAGAAAGAATGATAATTTCATAGGAAAAATAGACCAGTTTTATTTATTACAAGCTAATATTTATAAAAGGACTTCAGCAAATTATGTTGTTGGGATCACAAAAAATAGTTATGTAAAATTAATATTTCTTAAATGAGAACAAATACCAAACACCAACCATCTATTATGTGTAAAAGACCATCCTGGCTACTCTGCAGAGATGAATAAAATGTGGCCCTTGTCTCCTTCCTGATGCGGGGATGAGGGAGGGGAGGGGGGTCGCTACAGTGTTCAACAAAACAATGGAATTTCCCCAAATAAGCCTGTGAGAAAGCCGTGCTCTGATGGTCAAGAACAGGATAAACACCCACTACTTCCCATAAAGTCAAGTGACTGCACAGTAAACCCTAAAGTTTTTGTCTTCAATTTTCTGCATTCTGACAGGAGACATTAATAAAAGATTTCATTTAAAAAGTTTTTCCAGATACTAAAAGCCTGATACCCGTGTGGCACGTGGGTGACTGCCCTCCCTCCCAGCTTCACCCCGGCCCCCACAGCTCTCCAGATAGCATTCTGAAGGTTCCAAAAATCAGGCAAATTCTACACTTGGAATAAAGGACTGACCAGTGAACTAGTTAACCACAAAGAAGAGCTGCTGCTTGCAGTAAGTTTCAACTTCACAGAATAACTTTAGGCTCAATTGCCCAGTTAAAGCAGATGGATTGGTTCTAAATAAAGATCACTCACTACCTATGAATAATTGAGACTTGATTATTTTTTGTCCAAATTTTAATTAGAGTGCATATGAAACATATTTTGTTTTACAATTGAAATCTTCAGAGAGTCCATTAAGAATGATATTGGTTCAGACATTTGTCCTAGAGAGAATGAAGGCTGCATTTGCTTGAGGAAAGTTCAAGATACCACTTGGTAAAGGAGAGTGTTGCTCACTTAAAAAGACCAGTCGGTCAGGATGCAGTGGAATGGAATCGGAAATCCTGTCTGTTTTGGCAAGCTACGATTTTAGTCTGGTGTTCCTGAGCAAATGAAAGGGTGCTAACTCATTTGATCACGTATGCTGCAGTGCTTTGCAAATACTCAAATCTTCAAGCAATGCAAGATATAGCATGTTCTATCTTTTAAATGACTGAAAGCTGAAGACTTAGTTTTCCCCAAATGTTTCCCTGAAATAAAACAGTAAAAATGCAACTTTGATTAAGAACTATGGAATTAGAGTTGATTTTCAGATGATATTCTACTAGCAAAATGAATGAACCTTCATTCTCCCATGTAGAGAATATTCACAGAAACTTAAACTTAATTCCTATAAGAAATATTTTTCTCCATTGAAGACGTTGCTGTTGAATGTATCTTATTTCATAAATATACACTTATGTAGACATTATTCAGTGTATATACATGTACACACAACATGCCCCAATAAACACGCATACTCAGACACCTTCCTAGGCAGTGAAAACTTCAATTAAAAGATTAAATGTTTCTTTTATAAGTACAGATTCTTCCTAACCTACCTATCTATGCCTTTGCAACATGCATTTCTGGTGTTAATTCCAGGTATTGATCTAAATCTATTAAGCCCAGTGGAGTTCCGTATGTCTTAGATAATGTAGCCCTAAGGACGAGGGTTCCTGGGGTGCAGCTGTGAGCCACCACTATACCACAGTTATGTTTGGACATAGAGATCTGCATCCAGATCTGCAAAGGCTGCATAAAACGTGGTGTCCTATGATAGCTACAGAATTTTTGAGTAGAAATTCTCTTAACTTCATTCTATTTGGTTCATGTATCAACCAAATTAAAGCTAAACTGCTTATAAATGAGTTGAGAACACAGGATTGAAACGCATGCTGCCTGGTCCCCATCCTTATGCTGTCATTTACTAGGAGTGTTTTCTGAGCGAGTTACCTCTTTGCCTCAGTTTCCTCACCTATAACACGATCAACTCTACTTCTGGGTTGTTGCAAGCATGCACATGTTAATACACACAAAGCACTTAGGTTTATACATATACAGCATGAGCTCTCAGTAAATATCATTTATTACTTATTTGGAAACCAAACATACTGTTATGCAGAATATAGTGCAGAAAAATCACAGAATAAAAGCAACTGGTTTCCATGAGTAAAGGGAGACTTTATTCCCTCCCTGTTTTCCCTTTTTACTTTCATTTGCCATTATTTTTCACTTGGAGATGCTGAGTATGTATTTCACTAAAAATATTGCACAGTAGCCAGATGCTACCTACATGGTCATGAGTAATTTGACTCATGGCTACAACTGGCAAATAATAAAAAAAAAGACACACCAAAACAAACATACTAAAATAAATATTTGGGGTTTTCTAGGCAGGTCCTGCTGCCAGGAACTCTGCCACTTGCATACAGAAGGAATCTTATCTTTTCATTAGGAGGGAATGGGAGCACTGACATTTCCCGCTCTTTCAGGAGGACCTTTCTGAGCACGCTAGTTCCTGGTGTCTGAGCCCTTGTGCTGCCGCCGCTGAGTAAGGGACATTATTTATCATCACAGCCAGTGTCACTTCCACTGTTCCAAGTTTTCAGGCTGCTTAAGATGGGTCCAGTGTACACACCGGAGGTTTAATCACACACTGTGCAGTGGATGGAGCAATTGGTTATTAATATTTTGGAGGCACATCCTGCAGTGAAAGGTCTGTTGTGATTTCCACTAAACCACCCAGATGTTTAGTTTTTTTTTCCCAATTAGCTCTTCCAGATTGTGCCAGGATAAAGATTAAGTTTCAGGGAAAGCTTCTCAGGCTGTTCTTCAGTGACATTTTTGCCTGCCTAAGACGGATCCACTTTCTACCACTTTTAGATGTTACTGTTTTGCTGACCAGTTTACTTTACATGAATAAATCAGTATTTTGAGACCAAAGAATATGTTTATTTCTACCTCTCACTAAATCTTTTCCTGTTACAAGGTCTGTCCTGTCCTTTCTGTTTTCCCTTTCCATCTGCTCTTTGAGTATACAATAATTGCAGAGATGTAACACAGTCTTTATTTTATTTTATTTATTTTATTTTTATTTAAATATATTTTTATTGATTTCAGAGAAGAAGAGAGAGGAAGAGAGAGATAGAAACATCCATGATGAGAGGGAACCATGGATCGGCTGCCTCTTGCATGCCCCCCACTGGGGATGGAGCCTGCAACCCAGGCATGTGCCCTTGACTGGGAATCGAACCTGGGACCCTTCAGGCCCCAGGCTGATGCTCTATCCACTGAGCCACACCAGCCAGGGCACACAGTCTTTATTTTAAAGGACTCTGAGGAGGTAATATATTGGGAGGACTGTAGTTTAATAGTCAGTTATCTAACCTAGGAAGTCCTTTACCATGTGAATAAAAAAAGGTAATAAATATATTTATAATCTGACCATATTTTTAAATTAAATATAATACCTGGAGTTTGAATAATTAGAAAAACAGAAATGATCCCTGCATCTTTTTCTATTTGCCAACTCTAACCACATGCTGTAATGATGGCTGCTTCAAAGGTTGGCCTGGGAAGCCTGTATTCCTTAAAGTCTGCATCACCACCCGTTACCCCAAATTAATATGAAATTTAAAGGAAAAGCAAATGACTTTATATGCAAATTAAGCTTCATGACAAGGCTGCTTACACCCCTTCCAATGGATTCTGACCATTAAGGCCCCATCATAGAATTCCTGGAGCTGCCATAGTTCTATGTCATATACCAATGTCAGGCCAGGGCATAACAGTGTTCATTTACTCTCTGTCTGGTATCAGTATTGCACACACTTTTCTCCTGGGAACCATCCTTATTCTACATTTTGGCCCCTGTGTTTGGGTAGAGTTGTTTCTGCTTGTGATCTTGGGAATGGATTTGTGATTCAGATTTTTCAGACAGAGATCTGGATGCTCCTGGCCATCCCATGGTAAATGGCTCAGCAATGGACATGTGAGTCTTTTGCTGGGGTTGTTAGAAGAAAAGCACACCATTTTCTTTGGATTTGAACCGACAAAATCAGGGCTTTGGTGGTGGTGTCAGCCATCTTCAGCCTCACGGAACCTCAGCTTGAAGCTCATCAAGTAGAAAGCACCAGCTGGAGATGGAGACAAACATGATCCTTACTGACATTATTTGAACCCCTGAAAAAATGTATCTGAAATCCTAGGTCCAGACCGACCAACCTCCCTCCTTCCCTCGCTCCCTCCCTCCCTCCTTCCCTCGCTCCCTCCCTCCCTCCCTCCCTCCCTCTCCTTAATGCTACAAAGGGAGACAGAGAGGGGAAAAAAGCAAAGATAAAGTATATGAGATTTCAGATTATGTTTTCTTTAGGATAGAATAAAGTAAAAATCTAGGAATATTTAAAACATTAGTCAGTGTCACTCAGTGAATTTTGCAGCAGTTAAGTTCAGTACAGTGGCTTTTGAGTAGGAAGTGATTTCTGTAAGCACCAAGCACATGTGTTACAGGTCATACAAAATATGTAGTTTTAGTATAGATGTGGCACATTCTTATAATAATTCAAAGCTATGGCACAGAAGTTAACCTTTGAATTTGGAGAATGATAAGATTTCCCAAAATGAGGGTAACCCTGCAAGACCATTAGCAACTTCTTTTTTAAAATGGACTCTGGAAATTTTTCTTTTTGATTCAAAAGTGTTCAAAGGTTTGAGTTTAATTTGGTTAAAAACTTGAGCATCTTTAGGAATGTCTAGAATAGCATTCTGTAAATGAAAAATGTGGCTTGATAGTTTGGATAGCTATAAAAGTCTTGTTTCCAAATGGATTTAAGAAAGAATTCAAAGCCATGTTTAACTTTAATAGTCTTGAGGTCTGTGAGCTGTGTTTTTTGTTGCTCTTCATTCTTTGATGTTGGGCTTGTAAAAGGAAGCTTGCTTTCAACAACTACCATGTACTATTGGCCTAACTATTGTAATGAATGTTGATTCTTGGTATTTGATAAAGCTATTTCTACTTGCTCCTTAAAGTACCACAGCATGACCTCTGTGGCATGTACTTGAAGCATAAGAAGTGTATTCCATTTTGAAGTTTGGAAAGACTTTACAATTCTATGATCATGTTAAGTAACTTTTGGGATATAGTGGGAATTCTTGTGAGACTCTGCCAGATCTCCCAAAGCTAAGCATGGTGCTTTTGGAAAACTTGAACGTTAAAATGTCATGTGGGTTTGAATTTAACTACAATAATGTTTGTGCAAAAGTCTACAGCATTTTGTAGCAATATTAAAACACAAATAAAGGCAAAGAAATTCAGGTATTTTAAAGTACAGGGATGAAACCAATCAGGATAAACTATTAATTCTCATCAATAAATATGTTCACTTTTAGTAGTTCTATGCTTATCATTATTTCCCATATGGCTATTGATAAGTACTAATTTTCTTATAGCTGCACAAATTTGTTTTCATATAATATGAAAGAAATGGACCCACAATTGTTCCAAGTAAATGTTGATTTATTTCAGACATAATTTGTAATTGAAAGATGGGGAGATCTCCTGTTTATGCCCTGCCCCCCTTTCTAGAATGTTGGCTTTCTGAAAGCAGGCACCTTGTCGGTTTATTCACCAACATATTCTCAGGATCTAACTGGATTCTCAATGTTTTGGAATATACAAATTAATTAATAAAGTGATCAAATTAACAAGCAAATCAATGAACAGAATGAAATTCTTGAAATGGACTTAGGAGGGCAGGGTTTAGATGTAAAAACTTGTATGTAGGTGGACCCAAAACTAATTTTTGTCCTGTTCATAAGAGTAACATTATGAAGAGATTAGGAAGAATATTTAGGGAAGAACAATGAAGCAAATAGAAATCTCAAAGCACTGTTGTGAAAGGAATAAGTTAAGATCTAAAAGAGTGATGACATACCTAGTCCTGCAACTGGGAACTAAGTGAAACTCAAAAAATGATGGATGAAATTTCAGAAATTATCAGTGGTCAGTTTTAGCCAGAGGAAGTTTGGAATGAATTTTAGATGGGGGACAGATGGTGAAATCCAATCATCATTTTGAGTCTATGCATCCAAGTATGAAAAGTAGTTGATAAAAGACACTGAAATGGAAAATAAAATTTAGGTTTTAGCAGAGGATAGTTGGAAATACACTAGAAAGACATAAAATAAAACATGGATATAAACTTTTATGAGACTACAGTACCTCAAAGGTAGGAATACCTTTATTATCACAATCTACATTACTGCATGAGGCTGCTAGTGATGGTACCAAAAGATGTTCTTACACAGTGATGATGGGCTAGTTAAGAAATTTCTATGGTAAACAGAGGGACATGGGTTTTCATGAACTTATTTCCTATTTCACATTTGCACATAGGGCAGTCACACTCTATATTTTAGAATCCTATAATGATGTGGTGGTGCCTGAAAGTGCTTGTAAGTTTCCTCACCTTTATTATCACCCTTACATATTCTTTCCTATCAGGATCAGAAAGGCTAGAGGCATCTAAGGCCTTGATCAAACTGAGTCACCACTTTCTCATCTTTAGAAATGGTTTCTCATGACTATTGTATTGAAAAGCTCTTCATATTTGATGACTTTTAGCCATTAGAACTGGTACTTAACTATATAGGAAGGAGTTTGGAACTTTATTCACAGATACTTTTCTTCATAATAATAAAATAGTGTGTTGAAATTTAGAACCTTCATTCTAGAAGTTACTTGTGACTTTTTAATGGTGAGTAGAATTGTTGTACTCCTACAGAGAAGGTACTAAGGAAACTGCCAAATTATTACATATAAGGTCAACCAATTACAGATTTATAATTTACAGAGGAAAATTGGAGGTTACCTGAAAGTTCACCTACTTGAAGAAATCTATTATGAGTCCCGTAGCACTAATATCAATTGCTATAAAATTTTTACTGTATAAATTTCTATTTTTTATTCATGCTATGAAAGATCAAAGTTTACTGTGTCTACTGCATTTGTAAAGAAACATTACACAGATTTAAATAATCAGAATTAATCTATAGTTCTTTTATTTATAGCCTCCAGAAAGGATTTTACAAGACTTTTTTTGTAACAATGAAAGATCACAATTTCTGAATATAGCAAAATTAGATTGGTGTTTAAAATAATGAATAACAGAACCAAATAAAAGTTGCCTCCAAGTAGTTATTCATCGTATTAGGGGTCAAATGCTTTGGGGAAAGTGATACATCCTACTCTGTATCACAATGTTTTTTGGAGAACAGCCATCATGCTGAATAAATGAAGAAAGTAAGGTGTCTGAAATTCCAATACCTGGTCTTGTGCTTTTTTGTTGTTGTTTTGGGGAAACAATTATTTATAGGATAGAAATATAGGAATTCACTACAAAGTTTTTTATTCTCACTTTTATTAATGACTCACGTTAAGGTCTTGAGAAAACCAGCTGTTCTGCTTCAGAGTTCATTCTAAGAAACCATTCATAAGATTTAATGTGGAACTTGAAGTTCAACTAATTATAATAATCCATACTGATTAGATGATTGGACTCCTCTTTGACAGTTGAGTTCAGTTTTTCTGTTAAACTCTTTTAAGCTATTTCAAATATAGGAGTTAAATTACCTAGTTTGAATCCTTTTTTTAATAAGTCGTTTTAATCTTATTCATAGAAAATTAGTCCTCAAACACAATCCTTACTTCCTTATATTGTATCTGTGAAATGTGGCAAGTCTTCAAAAGTAGCAGGGTGTGTATGGGGATGGCAGCATATCTAGTAACCGGGATTTTTATCTGTCTATACATTTTTTCATGTAACCTTTAACCATAAGGAATTTGGATTAAAAACAAAGAAAACATGATATGTGTCTTGAGGGCTACACATGTGACAGCCCTACTGTTCATTTTTGAACATTTGCTCAGAGAAATTATTGTTGTTATTAATATTGAACTTAAATATTCATTTCTAAGTAGAAAAATGGTATTAACTAGGCATATCTAGAACATACAGGGTAGGGCAAAAGTAGGTTTACTATTGGTAGTATGGAAAATAATTCAATAATTAATAAATAGTACAAAAATAAGCTCTGTGGCTTGTGTACTCACAACTGTAAACCTACTTTGCCCCACCCAGTATAATCATCCAAGGAAAAACAACTTTAAGAGATTTTGTGTGTGTGTGTTTATTTAATTTTCTATAATAATACCTCTCCATATTTGGAAATGCCTGTTTTAACAGATGATCCCAAGGTTGGTAAAATTATTATGTAAATTTTGCATATATGCAAACACTGAGTAATAAGGAATCCTTATTGCCTCATTTGGAATCATCAGAATTTCAGACATCCTTTGCAGCTACCATATACTCAATTCCAGTTACCTATACAGATATCTGTTATTTTCCCAGCTTTATTGAGATATAATTGACATAGGACATTAATGTAAGATAAGGTGTATAGTGTGTTCATTTGATATACTTATGCATTGTAACATGTTTCCCACCATAGCATTAGCTAACATCTCCATCTCATCATGTAATTACCATTATAGCTATCTGTTAACATCCAGAATTGAGGTGCATGTGTCTTGAAGAAGTAGACAAGAGGAAATATGTAATTATTCAAATAATCACATTGCCTTGGAGAAAGAGAAGAAATTAAGAGCTAAAGGAGAACTGTGATAAGGATGTAGATGTTTTTAAATGTGTGGAATTAGGATTAATCCAATAGATGAAATGGAGGGACGAAATTTCCATTTAGAGAAATAATTACTGTATTCCAAATAAATATTATATTTTTTTTCATAAATGCTTATGGAAGTCATCACTTTGCCTCCTAAACTAGGTATATTTTCTTAGAGAAGAAAGAAATTGAACTAACTTACTTGCCAAATGTGTCTAAATCCTTTAAGATAATTTTGTTTTTAATGAAATACCACTATAGAAATCATTGGAAAAAAACACACAACTGACTTTAATCTAGATAGGAAGTTCCCACCTTGCAAGGACTAAAAAAAAGAGTGTCATTTCCTCCTAAAATCTATTTTGGTTTCACTGTTAATGGCGCTTTCACTCACAACTTGATCATATTTTGGACCTCGGGAATTATGCTTGCTTAAAAAAAAATCATGGAGGTATTTTCTGATTGTATTTTCTAGCACAACTAAATAGTATATGGGAGGCATTTTTAAGATTAGTGATTAGAATTGTACCCAGGTCTTATAGCCTTAATTTTAATTGAATGCCTACACCACTCAATAATACAACCAGCACTGCTGGGTCTCATTGGGTTTTCCAAACTCTTTCCACCTGTGAGCTATGTTATGTGATACTGGAATAACCATGTTGCCTGTTTAGAAACATGCCCACCAAAAGTTCAAGCTGACAATAATTTCAAAGAAAAGTTCTTCTGTATTTTTAAATTCAAGACAAGCAATAAAATTGGATATTTGATTTCTTTGTTTACTTACAATGTGCTGGCCTAGGATTAGCATTGGGGGTGAATGTGGAGTTTTGCTTTATTAGGCTAGCATTATATATTTCATTTAAACAAAATTGTAGCATTTTTTCAAAATCTTAATGTACAGCCAAAATAAAAGTGAAATATTTAATTTGGGAGTGTGTGTGTGTGGGGTTGGGGGGAGGCCTGGTGCATAAAAAGAATGTTTGAATTCATGACATAATGATACAAAATAGCAACACATGAAAATTAGCATTCTTAATATTTGAACAGAACTCACTTCAGGTTATTTTTATTTATTTCCAAGAATGCCTATAATTTAATTAGTAAGAAATACTAAGACTCTTTAGAAGTTCTATCTGTAAATAACATTTTTCTCATAAATTGACCTAGTGACATTAAATTGGTACAAAGCTCAAAATCGGTATTTAACATTTAATGGAATGAACAAACTATTTCTGCAATTTAACTCAACATTTGCAGTAAGATGACTTGTACCCTAATGACTTGTAATTAATTTTTCTGAAAATCATATTTATGATAGTCTGCAGATTCGGGGCTTTATCTAATACATAATGTTCATTTTGAGCCTTTAATTGCATTTAAATTAAAATTGGCTTAGCAGGAAGATGAATTGTGGGAATGCATCAAACCACCCAGCATGTCCTGAAGATGTGAGCCTGAAAATGCAATTTGGTGGAGATGTGCAGAATCATTTGGAGTTCATTAATTTTTATTGCACAGGTAGTTTTACTAAAGTAGGTTATTTTCTTTGAAATTTATATTTATGTTTATGTCAATAGCTGAATATTATATTAGCCCCTACATCTATTAGAGTTTATTAACCTGGCCTAATAGAGGTTGTTCATATTGAGAAAAGAGATAATTTGTGTTTGCTTGCATTGACTTGGTGAGACTGGTACTGTAAAAATGCATTTTTATTTTTATTTTTTGGTGGAGAGAGGGGGAAGGGAGTCTCAGTGAAGGAAGTCAAACAAGTATCTAATGGGGTTTCAGACTCAGGACTCTGGGGGGATGTAGCATGGACTCATCTGAGAAGATGTTTTTACTGTTGACCTTCTCAGGCCTTCTGGGCGGGGTTACTTTTCTCTGTGCAAGGCTGGGCTTCTGACCCGGCCTTTGCATGGAAGGGTTATTGATGTGCAGCTCTGTTTGGGGTTTAATGTGCCTGGACTTTGGCCAGCCAGCTTGTAAGTGATTCCTTAACTTGCAGATGCCGCTGAGGTTATCCAATTTAATTATAATGTCACTTTACAATTATAAGGGAAAAGAGGTTTTTACATTGTCTAATGAATACAAATTGTCCGCAATTTGAAAATACAAAGAAATAAAAATTAACATTTGTCCCCTTTGTCAGAGAATTTACATTTGTGCAACTGGTACTAATAAGTAAAATAATTCCATTACCTAATTTCGTTAGACATGTGTGCTTTTTGTTTTGGAGATTGTGTATCATTCTTATTAGTGAAGTGATAGTGTTAGCATTTGCCATTCTGGACTCCCCCCCTCTCCCCCCACCACCCTTTGCAGACAGTGTAATTAGAGAAGGAAAAGCTTCAGGACCAGCAAATGCTTGCTATTGAAATGAATTATATAATTGTGGTAATGATTTTTCCCTAAAACTCTTTCTGCCAACTGTAACATTTTTCACCTCACTTTTTTTTTTTAACGCGTGTGTGCGCATACGTACGCGTTTGTGTGCTGTCTTATTTCATGAAAATGTGGAAATGGTTCTCCATTCTGACAATCTGCTGCAAGTTCCTAGTTTGTGGTCAGAGACGAGGGAAGCCCATATTCATTTAATACTCGCCAATCAGAACTTGACAGAGGTATTGCTTATTTCCTCATTTTATCACTGAAGCATGCTGTTGTAGTTTAGTCCCTAATTACTCTCAGACTGAGACGATCCAAATATCCCCATGGTGGTAATATTTTTCTGCCTGGGTGAGTCATTACGTTGTTTGGCAGACTGAGACACCAGCCTTCCGTTGTTGGAGCACTACCGCTCTTGTAGCGCCACATCCTCCCCTTGGTGCTGTCTGCTCTGCGACTTTGGTCCTGCTGCGACATTTCAAGCTATCCTGTATGCAATCACATTTGCCTGCCTTTGCTCTGACTGATTGGACCACTGCCAGTTCCCTCTTCAGGGCCAAGGACAGGAGAATGGGGGGTATCTGAATAGAACTGCTTAATGATCTAATGGACCAGTGCCTCTCTCCCGCTGAGAGAGAGGGCTTATTTGTTTGCTGGTTACAGGAAAGGTCAGGGAAATCCTTTTCAACAAAGGCTGTGACAGTGAGAATGTGCAATACCATACATTACTGGTGTTTGAATAACTTAATAACTTGGGTGTGCCCCACCCCCCAACAACAAAACCAGACACTCTTTGGTCTTTATTGCACTTCCAGCATCCTCCAGGTGGCAGGACATGGAAGTGATGAAGGCTGGGTTAGCACAATAGTTTTCACCAAATGCCCAGTATCAGGGAGCGTCACAGGTACTCAGTTCTGAAGAGTGTGGTGAAGTTTAGGAATCTGCTCCTGAGAGCCGGGCTTCTCCATAGGGGCTATTAGACAACCATTTTAAAGCAAAGGCATTTAAATCTCCAGGGAAACACAACATCTTATTTAGTGGAACCTAAACACTTGTTATTTTGTTTTAGAGGGATGCTTCATAAATGTGTTTCCCAGCTGATCTTTTCATCTGTCCACACTTCATCAAAATAAGCACAAATAACTAGTTACCAGAGCATACTGGGAAGTTTCAGATCAAAGCTTTTTTAAAAAAAAGTTTTAATAACGAAATAGGTTCAATGGCATAATATTATGTTCAAAGTACCGGAGTTATAATGCTAAAGATAAACTTATAAGAAAAAGTGTTCATCAATCTGTCTCTGGCGTTTTCTTCGTACCCTGGCCAACAGTGCTAAGAACTGGGAAGTGGTTTTTTAGATGGAAAATGATCATTGAAATTATAAAAGAAACATACTGAAAGAGAGAAAAAAAAAGACTTAGATTTGCCAGCTATCACACTATAAATTTGGTGAGAAATTAACTGACTAGGAGAGATTTGGATTAAGCCATGGAGTAACCAATTGCTATCAGAGCCTACTTTTATTGAGATGTTTATTTAAACAAAGAAATCATCACACAGTAGTTTGAAGGAATGCTTTTTTTTTTTTCTTTCCCTTTTTTATATTTTCTGAAAAAGGAATGGAGAAGGCAGGGGAGGTCTGTCCCTCCATGTCACGGTTCACCTGTCCTGGCAGTGGAGGCTAGGGAGGCTTGCAGTCTGCTCACTCAACTGTATTAGACTTGGGCCGTCAGCCCCTCAGCTTTCACGAGCATTGAATATGTCAAAAAAATCTTTCAAAGAAAGTGTAAATTTTAACTGGGCTGTTTCTGGTTCATACTTAATGCTGTTTAAAGAGCTTCAAGCATGTTGATATCCAAGAGGCTCTGGGAATATGTGGGCTGTGCATGTTCCTGGGAGTGTTGGTGGGTGTGTGATCCTGAGCAATTAGGATAAGAGACTGTTGGTATGGGTAACTTCTAGATAGCTATGAAGGTTGGAGTATTTCATCAAGCAACCTGAAGTTAACCCTTTTCTTCAAGCAGGCTGCTGTGCCTAGAGTCTGATTTTTCTACCAGGTGTTCCACTTTAAAGGATCTTCTCTCCTGCCATGTTAGCCACTGACTTCCTTTAGAAGACTCCATATCTATTGCTTACTTTAAAAAAATGGGCTGCAAAATGCTCTAAATAAGAACATATTATTACTATGATTAACATGATGGTAATTATTTTCTGTGAGTCTGTCTTCCACTGGCATGGTAAATGACCACTGCTCAGCTAGCTATGGAGTTGGGGGAAATTGTGGCCTTATTTCCCTTGTAAGAAGTCCTTGCCCAGCTGGAATGTGATGGATGGGTGATGCATGGACAATCATTGCCTTCAAGCCATAGGTATGCTCTAGTTTGTTTTTGCTTTTACTACTTTAGGAATAAAGAAAGAAATATAGCCATGAAATGTATGGAAATGTGGCCTTCGGGTGCTTAAACTTATTCTTTTCTCAAGCTGACATATAGTGAATGAAGAGGGCGATATCCACATGTACACATCTCACTCCTGATTGGAGTTTGGAGATGTTCAATGACTGGTTTCGAAGGGTAGCCTGTAATGTCTGGAAAGGGGGCCTGAATGTCTTTCTCAGTGGGTAGTCTCAAACTGTGTAATGCATAGCATCCTAAAAATGTGTGACTTAAAAGAGAGCTAGTTAGCCACGGTGCCAAATTTTCTCGCATAATGCATTTCCAGAAAATTACTGGGGGATTTCCTCTGAGGAAAGTGAGGATGGGGGAAAAGAATTTACAAAAACGAGTAAAGAGGAAGACAGACCCTCACATATTGAAGAACAGATTCTGTAGTCCTGGGAGCTGCCAGAAATGTTAAGTGCTTTTCACAGTCAACATTCAAACAGATTATCAGATGGCATATTTCACCCTGTTGTTACTTTAAATGAAGTGACCATGAAATCAACAAATCTGCTGTCAGGTGCCTGTCACTAAGATAGTTCTTCCTGTCACACATGCCTCACATAGCAGGTAATGTGTTTTTAAGAATCAGTCCTGTGTCACCTCATCAAGTCCTTGTTAAAAAGATGAAATAAGACGAGTAGTGTTTTCTACCATGGAGTTGACTGAAATTAAGTAGAATGAAATGTACAGTCCACAAAGAAATGCTTCAAAGAGAGCAACCTAGGTACTAAGAAAGAATAGCTGTCATTTACTACCCCCTTACGGGCCTTTGTGTGTGTCCTTAGGATCACTATACACTTTTACTTCTTCATTAAATTCTAGACTTACAATCAACTAGATGAGAGCTTGAACTCAGTGATGGGGCTAGGTGACTTGCACCCAGCATATGCTTCTGCAGAGTGCTAACATAATACTGACTCGGGATCTCTGGGATGCACCTGCTTTCCTTCTTAGAAAAGAGGGATTAGTTTATTCAGTTATAAGGTGTCTCACAATATTTTTGTTGAGTTCTGTTACTGAATTCAGGATATTTTCTGGAGTTTTATTTTGTCATTGTCCTATTTCAGCTATCCTTTGGCAGTGTGCTCTGAGTATTTTGGAATGAGAATGGAAAAAAGAGAAAAATCAGAAATTGAATATAAACCATGAACATGTTGAAAACCATATGAACAGTGCAATAAGCACCCACAGCTCAGTTTATACATTGATTGGCTATGGATTTTGTTTAATCAAAAGCTTTATTTATACAAAGAATGCATTGCATGTATGAGTTTGGTCTGGTACATATTGGTCATAAGTATGATTTACTCTTTGTAAAGTACCAGTGCCAAGTATACCTAGTACTGTACCAGTACTATACAGCCCGAACACACAGCCTGCAACTTCTAATGAGAATCCTTGATGTGATGAGGCATTAGGTTCTTTGAATACTACCAAAGTTGTATCATCTGGATTCAATTTATACAGCTGATAGATAATTGTGCATCTGATCTTATTATAGGGTCAGTCAAAATACCAGAATGCAAGTTGAAGTGAGGGGCCTTTTTATTCATATGTGTATGCACCCTTCCAATCCAGCTCTTACTGAGTATTTGTTATGGAGCCATACCAAATGGGTACAATAAAAGAAAAATAACATAACTGTCTGCTTTCTAGGAATTCAATCTGGTGGTGGAGACACACAAACAATTGTTAATACCCATGGATAAGTGCTAAAGGTGTAACTTGGCCTAAGATAGACAGGAAAGACTTTGCAACCTTGGTAACATTGAGAGGGATCTGGAAGGGTGAGTAGGAGTTCATCATGGAGCAGTACAGGGAGGGTGTACATGCCAACGCATGAAGGGGAAAAATAGTATGACTTTGGGAGAAAATTGGATAAACTTGTTGGGCTATAACACTAGGAATATTCTGTTCCAAAGACTTCCTTTTTGAATGGCCTAGGAAAGAGACTGTTTTAGCACACAGTCACATTTTCACATGGTGTCATTATGGGGAAATATTGAGCTATTAACAAATCAACCAAAGGTCTTTTCTGATAAGAACAGTCTTAAGAAAATTGCTGATACTTATTATTCATTGTTAAGCCTGCTACTACTATTCTTTTTATTTCTCATTAATGTTTATGTTTAGCATTGGTCCTTTTTCTTAGCTATCTCTAGACTTCCATAGATGAATTTTTAGATATCCTTCCCCAGGTTGCATTTGTAATGAGACTTGCAGTTTTCTTCACACTGCTTTACAGCTTGGTTGATAAAAATCACAATTTGTGTGTGTGTGTGTGTGTGTGTGAGTATCTGTAAAATGTTCAGCTAGATAATCACACCTGTGGGCTGTAGTAACAACAGGAGTAATACATTTTACTTTTTTCTAAATTTATATATTTTAATTACTATTTATATTAAAAATAATAACATTGACTTGCCATTTTTACTGCTTAAAGCTCTTGAGCACAGAAATATCATTTGTAATTTTAAATGACCTACTCATGTCTTCAGTTTTATTTTTGATATGTATTACAGAGTATGGAGTAGGTTGACAAGTATATTTTCCTTATGCTGTGGTTATTGATTTTTCCAGCCTTTGAAGTGAAACTCCATACTCAAATGTATGTGGGATAATTAGTGTGTTTCTCAGATGTTGTGAGGACTATTGAAACAAAACCAAATGGAAAATAAAAGCCTTTAGATACATAGACACACAACTTCTGGGGGATACGAGAAGCCACTTATAATTTTATTAACTCAGGCATTTGAGTTTATGATTCCCTATCATTGGTCATTACATGTAGGATTGGGGCAGTTGGTCCTTTAATTATAGTATCTATTTAGAAAATTGTGGCATCTTAGAGTTTATTGGGAATCGTGGAACTTGCTTTTTCTGTCCTGAAATGAGCTCATGAAAATGCATGAATGCACTTGTCATGCAAGGTGGCAGGGGGTGTTTTTGGCAGTACAATAAGTTTTTCCCTGTAAAGAATAGCTGGGATGTAGCAGTGAAGTGTCGGAATGCATGGAGATCAGATTAAATGTATTTGAATTAGTATCTCTATGGGTTTTATATCTCAAAGTCAAAATAGTCATTCTCATCAGATAAAATTATTCTTGACTGGAGAAACTCTGATCCAGAAACAATCTATCATTTGAATCCCTTGATTGTAATATGAATGGATATTCAAGTTGTAACACACTGAGAGTTAATGCTGTATCCCAGTGGTTTATTGAATCACAGTGCCATCTGAAGCGTTCCTCTAAGAGCAAACCAGGCAGAATAAGTTTCTAGATACCTACTACCAGGGCACCTCTCTGTGGCACAATTCCCCATGGTGGAATTTGCAAATGAAATGTCTGCCCCACTCCTCCTGCAGACAGTGTTAGTTCCTGAAGTACAAAAGTCTGTGCTGTAAGGTGCTCTTATCTTGAAGGTACTTTGAATAAAACGATGACAGTGTTATAACAAAAATTAAGACAGAAATTCAGTGTATATGTGTGTCATCGGTAGCTCTGACATCAGTAGGTATTTACAGCTAAGGGGCCATTTGTATTTACTTGATCTAATCCCTGTCATTACTTAAAGTTATCAGAACTTTAAATCGGCATCACTCTACCATGTCAAACTTGGGGGATTATTCCTTAAGTAATGAGCAATTACTAGAGGCAGCATACCAGAGAAACATGACCACTTTTAGTTTTGAAAAATAGGAATCTCCTCTATAATTGTGATATGATATTTTTATTTAAGTGTCCCTTTAGGTCATACTTGCTACTTTTTTAGCATTGTTTCTCTTTTACCTTTTAAACATTATCCGCAACTTGATGGACTGTATTCAGAGTCTGCAGAGGCAATGTTTCCAGTATATATAGCCCGAAGTCCCGCATTTTTCTTGTTGTTGATTTATGTTATTTGACTGTTTCCTGACCTTTTTTGTTCCCCTTAGGTTTCAAAATATTATATATAGTGTTATTTGACTGAACTTCATAGACCACTTTATTAATAAGTGTCCCACCATAGATTCTTAGGTGATAACAGGTAAAATCGTAAGTAAATCAATTACATTGAATATAAACTCAGTGATAATCAGGGATACAGTAAATCCATATTGATATAAGTACTTGTTTTAAATAACAGATTTCCAAAACTTGTTAGTTATTAATTAATGTTTCTTTGGCATAGTGGAAATAGCAAGGCTTTTGAATCACATGGAACCGAGTTAAAATATTAGCTCCCCTTTATACTAGGTGTGTGTTCTTGAAAAGCTTATCTGCAATCTTTGACCTTCAGTCATGTCCTCCATGAAGGAATGATAATAGTATCTATATCTAAGGTTGGAATGAGAATTGGAGATAATACGTATGAAGTACCTGACACATAGTGAGGATCAATACATGGTGATTGTTATTATTTAAAATCACTGTTTCCCATTGGCCTCTTAAGTACATGTTAATAATATTCTAATTGGATGATAGAATACCATCTATTTTCTATCCACATAATGAATGGTAAGTCTGCAGCAGAAGATTGAAAACATGTTGAATAGATTTCAGTAATACTTGGACCTGCAGTGCTAACACAATTTGAACAACAAGAAAACATTCTGACTTTACTATTTAATCATTAACTATATTTGGCTTGGTTTGCTCACAAACTCAAGCCAAATTTGTGGGAAAAGAAAGCCTTCTTAAAAACAAAACAATAAGAAATAATATCTCTATGTATTAATTGTAATAATATGGCTTCTATTACTTAACAAATATTTGTTAAAGACTAATAAGAAATAGAAACCACAATATATGCCTCCATGAACTTCATAACCACTTAAAGAGAATGATATTCAATGAAAAAGCTGAATAACAAGTTCACAGTGTAAAATGGCAAGATAACATGAAAAACTATATATAATTATGTATGTATGTATATCTATATATCTATATATCTATATATCTATATATCTATATCTATATCTATCTATCTATATATATATAGATAGATAGATATAGATATAGATATAGATATAGATATAGATATAGATATAGATATAGATATAGATATCACATACCAAAGGATATGGAGAAAAGGGAGATTAGTGTGCACAGTAGGTTAATCTTTGGATGCTACTTGGAGGAAATAATTAAAATTCTTGGCAGAAGGGAAAAGTAAAGCTATGAAAAGGCATCTTGATGGGTTGTTTCAAGGAGCCAGAAAACAAATACCCATCTGGAATTTATGGGAAATATTAAGTTAATTTGAGAAAAAATATGAAAATATGCATGGAAGATTTTTGTTTACTAATGACAATTTTATTTGATAAGTGACATGTAGGAGTTTTAGTTTTTTGAGCAATGGGTAGATTCTGTGTTGCATCATCTATGTACCAACTTTGAGGATGAAGTGGTTAAGAAGCATTGGGAATGGGAGATGATAGGCAGGAAAGAGTGCAATGAAATTAGGCATGTGTGCTTCAAGGGAGGCATTTTTTCATGAGAATAGAGGAGTTCTGTTCTGGAGGTCGTGGAAGCTAGGCAACCTTTAGACCAAGGCAGGGATGCATGCTTGGGGACGTGCATGTGTGCACGAGTTGGTTTGGGAGGGTACCAGTGAGAGAGGTAAGTACTAGTAGCCTCCGTTTATAAGGTTTGTAAGATAAGCAGAGCCCTGCAGGGGTGTGTAGGGAGAGCCAGGCTTCAGTTAGAGTAAGAGGTAAAATATATGTCCTACGCGAACGTCTAGGATGAAGGGATTTCATTTATAGTAGAATGGATGTTAGAGAAACATTCACCAGTGGGAAAAACCATGGTGGTAAAGTGAGGTGGGGTGAAAAGTGATGATTCGTAACTGAGTGAGAGTAAGAGTTAATGAGAGGGACTTGGATTTTGAATCTTGTTGAGAATTCTGGAATTGAAATATGTGCATTAGGTGTAGTAGCATCAAGATTCCCAACTATGACAGTTATTTTAGTGCCAGACAGAACTGGCTAAAGGTCCCAGTTTGTGACAGTCCCTGGTCTATTCATTTATAATTTCAACATGGAGCAACAGTGTCTCAAAAAAAGCTACAATGGTGCTTCCGTTTGCAGTCTTAAAGAACACAAGAAGTGTGTTCTTTTCTACATTAAAGCTTAAAAGTCTTGTAAGTAGAATTAGCGATTCCCAGAATCATCTAAAAGAAAGGAGCTCACTGAGCATCTCTGTTAATATCTATCAGTTACCTCAATTGCAAAATTGTGCCTCAAATTTCCACTCAGTGATTCAAAGTGAACCAACAGGTTTGATATGATTAAAGTCTATAGATTTTTTTCATGCATAGGTTTATGTGTGGACTTTTCTCCTGAAATATATATCACCCTGTAAGTGGAAAATGTATTGATCAGCAATAGATGAATTTCTATTTTTAGTGTTACCGGGGTTTGACTGTGCAAAGCAGATCATGAGGACTGGCGTGGTTACATGGCTTCCTGCAGACTCGAAGAGGCTCTGGCCCTGCAGAATCATAAATTCAGAGGATAACCCTATAGATACCACTTTTAAACCCCAACTAATTTCCCTTGGTCTCTGAACATGGCAATCTATTAATTTGTATGAATGTATGGGCCTCACTATAAATAAATTAAGTGCA
Organism: Myotis yumanensis; assembly: GCF_028538775.1. Lineage (NCBI taxonomy): Eukaryota > Metazoa > Chordata > Mammalia > Chiroptera > Vespertilionidae > Myotis > Myotis yumanensis. Next base: position 92,605,049 of record NW_027223752.1, read on the forward strand.
TGCCACATCAGACAAAACCTTGGTTCATTGTTTCTCATCTGGACTGTTGAATGTCATGAGGAGAGACACCTCTCATCTTGAACTATCACGAGAAGGGAGTTTCAGGCCCCCTGCCTTAGCATCCAGAAAGTACGGCCTGCACTTTTAGAGCTGGGCTAGATGCTAGGGGTCAGTAGCTTGCCCTCTAATCTAAAACAGGAGTCCCCTCTGCAGCACCCCCAGGAGTGAGCCGAAGGGCAGGTTTGATTTGCTCTGTGAAAAAAACACATCAAGACCTCGGAACTGCAAGGGGCTGAGCTGGGGTGCAGTTATTCAAGCACAGGCTGAGGAATGAGTGGGCGAAGAAGTTTGATTCGCACACTGCGGAAGTTCCTGCTAAAATTCTATAAAAAACATTCCAGTTTGACTGGGTTTCGGGTTCTGTATAGGAGTAAGAGGCAACAGAGAATTTCAGCCTTGGTGGAGGATTTAAGCAAAACAGGTTACACTGGAAAACAAAACATAAAACTGAAGAGCCTAGCTTTCCCGTTTAAGAACGTCTGAAAGTGATGAGTGAAGGCTAAAGCAAATCACTGCTCGGTGTGATCATGATAAAACAACACCAGTGTGCCCTGTGGCGGGACTAGTTCATACAGCAGCCTGTCCTTTCTGAGAATCAGGCCCTCTGTTAGGCACTACTGAAGGTTATTTTTTTACAGTGCTCCCAACATCTCTACGAGGTAGATACTCTTAGCATCCCATTTTCAAAATAAGGAAACTGAGGCTTAGCAAGGCTAAGTAGCTTGTTTAAAGTCATATAGCCAATGAATAGAAGGACTAGAATACAAACTCAGGGCATCAGCTAACAAACACTAGAATGTGAACTTTTAACCAATAGAAGGAAAAACTCACACGGCAGAATATTCTCATTCTTAGATCATGCATATAGAAGGATTTAGGAGGAAAATGTTTTGCCATAGGATCCAGCAGTTCTGCTTCTGGGTATACAACCAAAAGAATTGAAAGCAGAGGCCTGAAGGGACATTGACACACCCATGTTCACAGGAGCGTTATTTGTAATAGCCCAATGGTTAAAGAAACCCAAATATCCATTGCAGATTAATAGATTTAAAAAATTGGGGTATATACATGCAATAGGATATTATTCAGCCTTAAAAGGAAGTAAGTACTGACACATGCTATTAACATGGAGGAACCTTGAGTGAAATAGGCCAATCCCAAAAAGACAAATCATGCCACTTATATGAAGTGCCTAGAGGAAATTCATAGAAAGTAGAAAGGTGGTTGCAGGGCTGAGGAAGGGTGAATAGGGGTGAATGGGGTATAGAGTTTTAGTTTTGCAAGAGGAGGAGAGTTCTGCAGATTGGTTACACAATGTTATACTTGACACTATTGAACTATACACATAGAAATGGTAAGACTGTAAAGTTTTGTTATATTTTACCACAATTTTAAAAAGTCATGATGTTTGCAATTTACCTTGAAATGTTTGCCAAAATGTGTGTGTGCATGTTTATTTTTATAGATTGAGCAACTATTGCCAAATATTAATAATTGTTTAATCTAGATACAAAGTAAATCTCCTATTGTAATTTTTTTATATTTAAAAATAAAATTTGGGGGAAGTGTATAGTTATAATAGACAGAAATGATGTCATGCTTTCTTAGTATTTAAAGCATTAATCAAATATCCTTCAAGTTACAGCTTAAATCCATCATCTTCCAAGACATTTTGTGACTATTCCAATTTCTACGGACTTACCTTTTTTTATATAAATAACAACACTTAGAACTCATGTTAGTTATATCCTCCAGTTTTATTATGCACATTTTTTCTAATTATCTGTTGCTCTGTAGCAGAGTAGCCCAGAATAAGTGGCTTCAAATACTCCTGATTCAGTTTTGCTCATTCTGTGGATTGCTGGAGAGGTTTTTCTTCTGGCCTTACCTAGGCTGTGTGTGTGGCAGCTTTCACCTGGCACATGGGCAGAGGTTGGCAGAATGCATAGGTTCTCCCGTATGTTGCTTTTCTACATGGCTAGTTTGTGTTGCTTCAAACAATGGAGGTCTCCGGTGGTGAGATTTCTTACACAGCAGCTGGCTTTCACTAGAGCAGAAGTGGCCATTACCTGGCCACTTAATGGCTAGGCATCACCTCTGTCACTCTGTAATGGCTGCAGCTAATCACAAGGCCTGCCTCGACACCAGAGGAGGTGAAACAGACTCCACCCACTTCACCTTCTTTGCTGCTATCCACACCTATTGATGGGAAAATCACAAAGAATTTACAGCCACATTTATTCCAGATTGAAGTGCTGTTCAGTCTGTCAAATTCTGTAATAGAGATTATGTATTGATGAGTAAGAGGCAGTCCTTGCTCATTCATAAGACCCATGAATGAGGTCCTATGAAAAAAGAGAAGGCAATGGGCATGTATTAAGTAACCGTGAGACATACACTGAGTGGCCAGATTATTATGACCACCTGATGTTTGTAGGAAAATTAGCTATAATTTCGCGCTGAAGTTGCTAGAGGGCCAGACCATTATAAATAGGGAAGCAGGTTGTTTACCATGACAGTAGAAGTGATTATTTTTTCTGAAGATATGGGTAAACAACGCGATTTAACAGCCTTCGAACGTGGGATAGAGATATAGATATAGATATAGATAATCTATAGATATATAGATATATAGATATATAGATATATAGATATATATAGATATATATTGAGTGGCCATATTATTATGACCACCCCATCAGTACTTCGTTGAGCCACATTTTGCCTTCAATACTGCGGCGATTCTTCTTGGCATTGACTCCATGAGATGTTGAAAGGTGATGCGAGGAATCTGACACCATGCCTGATGAATAGCACAGTCCAGTTCTGTGAGATTTGATGGTTGTGGAACCAGCTGCCTGATGGTTCTTTTAACTTCATCCCACAAATGCTCAATTGGATTGAGATCTGGTGATTGTGGGGGCCACCTAAGCAAGGTAAAGTCTCCCTCATGTTCTTTTTTAAAATATATTTTATTGATTTTTACAGAGAGAAAGGGAGAGGGACAGAGAGTTAGAAACGTTGATGAGAGAGAAACATCAATCAGCTGCCTCCAGCACACCCCCTACTGGGGATGTGCCCACAACCAAGGTACATGCCCTTGACTGGAATCGAACCTGGGACCCTTCAGTCCACAGGCCGACTCTCTATCCACTGATCCAAACCAGTCAGGGCTCCCTCATGTTCTTGAAACCACTCCTGCACAATACGAGCACCGTGGCATGGCGCATTGTCTTGTTGGAAGAAGCCATCTCCATTGGGATATGCCATCAACATGATAGGATGAAGCTGATCAGCAACGATACTTAGGTATGTTGTGCTATTCAGACGTTGTTCCACATGAATTAAAGGTCCTAAATCATGCCAGGAAAACATGCCCCAAACCATAACACTGACTCCACCAGCTTGAAGGGTTATACTCATGTATGTGGGGTGCATGCTTTCATGCTGTTTCTGCTAAATTCTCACTCTGCCATCTGCATGATGCAACTGGAAACATGATTCATTAGACCACATGACTTTTTTCCAATGCTCGACTGTCCAATCCTTGCGTTCCTGTGTGAATTGGAGACGTTTTATCTTGGTAACTGCAGATAGCAAAGGTGTTCAAACAGGCCTTCGGCTTTCATATCCCATACGATGCAGTATACAGCTAATTTGTCTACAAACGTCAGGTGGGCATAATAATCTGGCCACTCAGTGTGTGTGTGTGTATATATAATCTCCCACATTCAAAGGCTGTTAAATCACATTGTTTACCCATATCTTCAGAAAAAAATCATTTCTACTGTCGTGATAAACAACCTGCTTCCCTATTTATAATGGTCTGGCCCTCTAGCAACTTCAGCGAGAAATTATAGCTAATTTGCCTACAAACATCAGGTGGTCATAATAATCTGGCCACTCAGTATAGTGCTAATTACTTTAACACAAATTCTAGGGTAGAGTTACTGTTTCTGTTAAATAGGTTGCATAGCTGATGTTTCATGGGGTTAAGAACCTGCTGACTCAAAGTGTACAAAGTGGAGAAATTCAACTCAAGTCTGCTTTGCTCTTTCCTCTTTACTTGATGCTTCATGTGGAAAAACAAACAGCCTCATCAATTTCTAAGATCCTTTGTAGCTGTACAGCCATATTGATCAGATGGAATAGAGTGGGAATACATTATAATACAAAGCCCTGCCCCTCAGTCCCTCCTTGTCCCTCCTACTCCATTAATATGCCGCTGTACCTGAGATTCTCAGGGATGTCATTCAGTGTTTCATCTCCATGCCATCATCACCTTCATTCTCAGATGCTTTTCATCTTTTGGGGTCCAGCTGTGTCAACCCTTTGTTGAGTGTACCTCTCCTAGGCCTCTGTTCCTGTGCACTATCAGCACGCTGAAACCCTCTAACACAGTCCTTTCCAACAGGGGCAAAGTTTGCCCAGAAATAATTTAGCAATGTCTTAAGATATTTTGGGTTGTCACAACTTGGGGATGGGGGTGTGCCACTAAAATCTAGTGAGTAGATATTAGGATCCTGCTAAACATCCTATAATGCACAGGATAGCTCCTCACCTCATCACCACCACCCCTCCTCCCCCCCGCCACACACACACACACACACACACACACACACACACACACACAAATTATCCGGCCCAAAATTGTCAACATGTTGAGAAACATGTGCCAAAGTTGGGAAACCTCACAGAGCCTTTATCACATTGACTTGTTAGTTGTTTACGTGTATGCTTCTCCTGATAAATTAGGAGCTTTTTGTTAACATGTTTTATTTTTCATTTTTGTATCACCATTGCATGGCACATTGCAGGGACTCAGTAAATGTTTTCTGGCAATGAGTTGAAACCAATACCTTACGGAAAGTATAACTGAAGTGCAATGGGGTTGAGGGAAAGAGAGGTTCCTTCCCTCTGTGATTGGCCAATAGGAGAGACTCTGTGGGGGAGGTAGGGTTGGAGAAGCCATGGAAGGAAGGGTAGGATATTGACTGGAGGAGGAGAACTTTAGGGCGAGGGAACAGTGGGAACAGCATTTGGGGAGAAAGAAGAGTACTGTGTGCTTAGGTAAGAGGTTGTTCAGTGAGGCTGGAGCATGGTGTGTGTAAGGGAAGAGTTTATGTAGGGCTGGGAATTTTGACAGAATGTCTGCCTCCCAGGGCACATTCTTTTGTAATCAGTAAGGAAATTTAGAAGGCTTTTGATTGTGAGATGGATCAGGTTGTCCTTAGGAAGACCACAATGGTAACAGGATTTTAGAGACAAGAGATGCAGACTACTTGGGCAATCATTGCTCTAGTTCAGGTCATGAGTGTTTCCTCAGATATTATGCCATTAGAAGCCCAAGGAGAATGTGGACACAAGATGTGATTTCATTCCCCAAGTAGATGGCAAGCTGGCTGAGAACAGGAACAGTGACTTCTCCATCTGTGTCACCCACAGCACTTCACATGGCAGAGGGAAGCGCATAGAATACATGAATGAGGCAGATATAATCGAATGAGACTAATTTCCACACATAATTTGAGAGGCTAATCTTTTTCTTTTTGAGAACAAAACATATATTCTAGTTGGGTGATGAGTATTTTGTAATTTGTTGACCAGTGGTGAGATAGGAGACCACAGTTTGGAGGATTGAATCAAGAAGGGCTAGAATGACCTCTAGCTTCTCCCGTGGGTGTGTCCATGCTGAATGCTTTCCTCATCTAGCTCTGAGTGATGTGAAGCACCCATGAAGATGTGTTTCTTTAGCCTTCCTGTATTTATTTTGTTATCAGGGTTTTGCACACCTCCCCTAGGGTGGAAGAGGTAATTAAGTTTTAGTATAAAAGACTTCCTACCAGACACCAGGCTTCATGGGGGAATAAAAGTAAATCATAGATAACAAGAAATATCAACCAATGATTAGAGCCTGTCCTGTTAATTAGTTCAAATAACTTCAAGGCAAGATTGTGGAGATTGGTAGATACTCTAGAGTTGACCAATATAGGATGGGATTTAAAATAGGATGCAGTTCATCCTCAGGAGGTGGTGTGGGCTGGGAAACAATGAAGGACAGAGTGTTCTGGGCTTTTTGGGTTTTTCAATAAGTCCTGAGGTAACCTGTGGTAGGTATACCTTTCTTTACCTTCTCTAATCTCATTATGAACACGGATAGAACTAATGTGGTACTTATGCTCTGCTTGTGAAAGTTTGAGGGTTAATATAATTTGTATCCATATGCAAAATAACACAGCAGAAAGAGAGTATTGGGTTTGACTCCAGCTTTGTCAGCTTCTAGCTGGGTGACCTTGAGCAGACTTGTCAGTTCTCTACTTTAGTCTCTCAACTGTAAAATGAAGATAATGATTGTTTCAACTTCTATCTGTAGGGTGATGTAAAGCCCTTAAAGAGAGCCAAGCATAAATGGAAATTAATGTCTAATGTAAACTGTAATTGTAAAATAAAATTTTAAAAAGACAGCCAAGCACAAAGTAGATGCTCAACAAATGTAAGTCCCTGATATTGAAAACAATTACTATTACTATTACTATTTTATGTCTTTAGATGGGTATATACATGAATCAGTACATAAATAATACTATGCCATGACTGGAATGTCCTTAAGACACAAGTCAAGCCCAAGATTGTTACTAATCTTACAAACAAAAAATTATATCATGTGCCTTGAAAAATAGAATAGAATACATGAATGAGGTAGGATTTAGGTAGGAAAAATAGGTAGGATTTAGGCAGGTGGGAGGAAGCAGGCATTTCATAGGTGGCTGACAAACCTACAAGAGCGGAGAAGAGCCAGTTCGGTTTTCTGAGAGAGCAAAGGGCCTAGCTTTGCCAGAGATGGGTTGCTTTGCAGAGCAGTGGAAGATATGAGCCCTTGAGCACCAGGACTTTATACTCCCCTGTCAGCTCCCTAGTATAGTCATGTTCATGGTAGTCACTTAGCTAAAGGTATGTTGACTAAACTATACCAAGAATGATGAAAATTACTGGTAGTCATAAAAATCAAGATGTTTTTCAGTGAACTACAATGCCATCAGGGTTTGATGCTCTGACATGCTTTTAATTCCCATTCCTTCATCATTGCCCTTCTAATTAAATGCATCTGTCCATGATGTTCTCATGGTATGGAAGCATAGAGATTGGCTTTAATTTTTACTCTATATACTGCCTGCCAAATTATATGCTTGATGTTCAGATCTCCTTTTTGCATTATCAAGGAACAATTATGTTCTTATTCTGTATTATATAACTGTGTGTCTGTATATATGCATGTATATGCCCATTTCATATATATATATATATATATATATATATATATATATATATAATCTCCATACATGCATATGTAAAAGTAAAAGGTTTTTGAAATAAAATTTTAAGGAAGGCTGTCACTTAGACCCTTTTTGCTAAACATCTAGCCATTTTATTCCCATTCATATTGGTCTATGCTCTGTATCTGTGTTTATCTAATCCCAAGTTAAATGTTCCTATGAGCTATTAACACTTAATAGGTAAAATTCTGTTAGGTGAAAAAGACATAAAGCTGGATAGAGCCAAAGGAATGACTTGGTAATGATGAAATTTCAAGTTGTTCAGGAGGTATTTTGGGGTAAGACGCCCTACCCCTTGGAAGGCATTCTATTCTGATCGAGGTAACATAGGTATTTTCTGTCTATTTGTTTATCTTACCCATTTGATTAAATTCATTAAAGATTTCTCTGACTTAACCTTGAACTAGAGGATCTACCTACAAACTGAAGAGTTTATTACTTTCTTTTGAAAATTGCTCCCATTTCTCTCAATTAAAACTTACCTCTACATAGATAGGGGCCTTGTCTGAATCATCTCTGTGCCTGGTTTACAATAGCAATTGGCTCATGTAGGTGCTTAATAACTATTTGTTGATGGAATGTTTTCATAATGCATGAGGCTCTCCAGGGCTGTTCACCCAAAGGTCCCTCATGGATCTATATTTTTTAAACCAATGGACTTTGAGCTAATGTCTCATTTATCTACGTATTCCATCCACAACCCTTGCACCGCACCTCCCAACCTGACAGAGTATTCATTAATATTTGTGAAGAAGGAAGAAACAAATAACTTCATAATGAAAATAATATTTTTCTTCATAATGGGTGTCTTGATACTCTGAGAAAAGTGGTTTATTGATGAATATTAACAATATTAAATAAATAACAGAGGAAATTTTTTTCTGAAATACCTCAGATCAATCCCAAACAACTTTTTACCTCTCCTCTCTCAGGCACTAAGAATAGGGCCTTATTCAATAAATAGTTGATAATTGATGAATGCATGGAACATGGTAACCCTTTGGTAAGTTTTGCTCCTTGCATCAATATATGAGGAATTGTGTCAATATGGACACTTAGAATCAGTGTAAAGGGAACTGGGGGTTGGGGGGGAGGGCACTTAGGGTGTGAGCATCCCTTGCTATATCATTCCTCATGATGATTTCAAAAGCATAGAGACAACTATAGTGAGAAAAGTTTATCACTGCATTAAGAATTAATACTGGATAGGCCCTGGCTGGGTAGATCAGGCAGTCAGAGCGTCATCCTCATACACAAAGGTTGTGGGTTTAATGCTAGGTCAGGGAAAAAAAAAATAAGTAATACTGTATACATTTAAGGGACAAAGGACTTAAACAATTATTTAGTAAAAATAAGAATGCTCTTGCTTAATAAATGCGTCTAGGAGAAATTTCTCAGTTGGTCTCTTCTCAAGGCAGGCAGGTAACATGTTCTCTCCTTTCCATGTAAACCCGGTATCCAATCCTGATTTCATATTCCCACTCTGTTTTTGTAATTAAAACATCATTTATACTGAGAATAATTAAGACAACTGTACATTTGATTTTAAAATCAGTTTTGAGTATTGTGCCTTGTCAAGCTACAAGAATGGTTCCTGCAGCTTTTACAACATAGCATTAAGGAGCAGACAGTGACCGCAGGCACCTGAGTGGAAGGCTTGACAGTTTGATAAATTAGGAATGACACTTGCCAAAATGGCTGTCCTTCCCGCAGCCCGCCAGTGGAGCATTTGCACACTGTTAATTGAATTGGCAATTTGTGTAACAGCGCCTGCCCCTGAGCTTTTGTAACGCCGGATCTGCCATTTAACTCTGATAATCCAGGACTTGGGAATAAGGACGAAAAGCTTCACATGATATTACTGCAGATTTAAAATGACAGTCAGGGACCTTGTTGCCAATTTCCCATTAAATGAGAAATAATTAACAATAGCAATAACAAAGTCTTATAAAGCTGGAAAGTTAAATTGACTTTTCAGCACTAGTATTCTACAAAATTGCTTCTAGTGTGGTTATCGGATTGCCCTTTCAAGATTATGCACCCTAAATAGTGTCGTATGATGAAGCAAACATGGGATGTTCTGCAAGCTAACCTGTTTTATTACTGTGAAAATCTTCTGATTATCTACAGGGATTGTATTGTCATTACGAATGTGTTTAATGCTATACGATTTCATAGAGATAGAGAGGCCTTAATGAAATAAGAGATTCTTATTTCCTTACTTTTGCTAGTAATTTAATTATAGCTGCAACAAAATCTTGAGCTACAGCTAAGTAATGTCAATTGTAAGTTTTACAGAGTAGTGTGTGCTTTTTGTGTTATTCTCCCTTGATGCTTCCCAGAGTTTTGAGAATTCCTGAATGCGTGTGTGTGTGTGTGTGTGTGTGTGTGTGTGTGTATTCTACTATCATACTTGGAATAGTGGTTTAGACCAATACAGATTCCTAGCACAAGATTCTTTAAAAATTTCAAAATAAGTCAAGTTTCCACTGTTCTCAAAGCCATGGATGTCACATTTCATCACTGTTTTTTTTTAATTTAGTTCTGAAGGTCAAAGTCTTTGGCGTGGTGTTTAGTATGTTATGCAGCATGGGCCGGGGTGGTATTTACCTGGTACCCTCGTAAGGTGTGAGGAGCCAATTTTATGGCAAAAGATTGCCTTTTACAAAGATTCTAAAGTTATTTTTATTATAGACTCCCACTTTGCAAGTATAGTCATACTGGTGTCCATTGAAGTGCTTGGTCCAGAAGGGAGAACAGAGTTTCCTTAAATATTCAAGATATTCAAGAATAGGATGAAGGCTTCCATGTCCACTGTGGTTAGAAAATAAGATGGTCTTTGCTCTGTTTTTCAGAACTTGATTTTTTTGACCAGTAAGTGCATCTCATTAATTTAATGCAATGACAGGATATAGGAATGGGAATCCCCAGATAGAGTGAGAAATGAGGATTGTCATGCTGGAGAGAGATGTGGACCTTTCTATGTAGAGGTTATACCTGAAGCTGAAGCTATGGTGATGGTGAAGGGCAAACAGAGGGACACAGTGTTACAAGCATTAACAAGTAAGGCTTAGGAGGCAAGTGGGAATCAGTGAAGCAAACAGTAAATGCAGAAGAGAATGGAGGAGGGAATAGAAGGTAGAATAAGGTGGAACTGCACTAAAAACAAAAGTCACTATATGTGGACTCAGAACACCTTGGCTCTATAGATTGGGCAAGTCAGGAAATCTTTTCTGGACTTCCATCTCTTCATTGAGATGGAATAAATATATGCCTAGTTTTATCTCCAGAGGGTTTATTTATTTATTTATTTATTTATTGGGGGGTGGTGTCAAAATTAAATGGAGTATTATTGTGAAAATAGTTTGCAAATTATAAAACACTATATGAGTGTGGGGAGCAGGCACGGCCATGGCATACTCAGCCCCTGGGCGCCTTATGTGCCATGCCAGCTCAGCCTAGTTCAGTGACACTGAGTGGGGGTGGTGAAAGGCTTAGAAAAGACAGACAAGAGAATTAAAGCTGGGTCTTGGTGGGGTGCTGCCCCTCTAATGAACAGAGCCAGCACCCACAAGCCATGTCTTTATTTTATAGCAGATGCCATGAGGCAATGTAGGGGCGTGATCAAGATGTTTACCATATTCTCGTTGGTTTCAACCCTACTCCACTACATGCACCTGAACTCTATCACACAGGCACTTGGGGCCACGTGTTCGGACCACAGGCTCAAGCTTACAACTATAGCTGTTGGCTATAATTGTGCTGGGAGGGCTCTGCCATCCAAGCTGGGACTTGCACGTGGCAATGAGAGGACTGTGCCCTCTCAGCAGTCCAAGGCTTGAACCTGTCCAAAACACTGTAGCCGTGCCCCATATATGAAAATGTAAGCTGTTAATATAAGTAGCACTATAGTAAAAGCATAATTTAGCAAAGAGTTGTCAATATCTCAAAATCCATAAGACTGTGAAAGACAATGAAGAGGAAGATGCACAGGAAATAAAGAGAAGAGTGCTCTTTGTGTCCCTGTGGTGTTTATATTCAGTTCAGTGGTGAGGACAGACAACAAGGTCTAGAGCTTTACTGCAAGACAGTTTGTAAAGGAATTCGTGGAGCAGGTGTCAAGGTGGTGGTGGACACTGCCCGCATCCAGGATAATGGTACTGTGTGTGCACAGACTGATGGGAGTTACAGAATGGGAGAGGAGCTGGACATGGACACTGCTGCGTTTCCACCATTTGCAATATCTCGGAAATTGAAAATGTGCCTTGTAATTGATGTGTATATTTAATATGATAGTTTTTTTTTTCTCCCGGAGAGCTGATTGTAAATTGATGACATATTTAAAAATTGATCGTGCTTTAGGACTGTTGCAACTGGCAAAATGTTAATATGGATATAGCTTGCAAATGACTAAGTTTTGCAAAGTTCATTGCCAAAATATATGAAACCTTCTGTACCTTTCCTCATTCAAGAGTAGGATATTATATTAATTGTCATTTATTGAATGCATGTCATGTTGAGTGTTTACTATGTGCTAGACACTGTGGTAAGAGTTACATGTACATAATGTCATTTACTTCTTAACACTAAGGAGGTCATGACTGCTTTGAGCCCCCTCCATATATATGGAGAGACTGAGGTTCAGAGGTTATGTTACTTAAATTCCTGCCTGAATACAGAGCCTGAGGTGGGGTTAGATGCCGAGGAGAAAACAGAGAATACCAGGAGGGTTCCGTCCCTCTGGATTGCAGCCCAGGAGAGCTGAAGCATGTTATTAAGAAATAACCCTGCACGGAAAGACACAGAGTCCTTCAAGCGCTGCCACAGAGGCAAGAGTGGTCTAGAGGAATGTCGAGAAAAGAGACACCATCTCTAACAAGAAATAGGGGAAGTTTCTTCGCAGACAGGGGTGGGGCAAGTAGAGATGAGGCAGTGGTCACACAGGCAGGAGGAACCAGGGAGTAAACGTTTGGAGGCATCAATGTGTGAAGGAAAGTCAAGTTACCAGGTTTGATTGGGCAGGAGCTTGAATGAACAGGAATAGTGAGAAACAAAGGCAAAGTAAACACTGCACTTCAAGAAGATAGTACCCAGGGCTTGGTTGGTATAATTATGAGTTCACTAGTAATCAGTTTTCTTTTTTCTGCCAGTTATTTTGGTTTTGTGTTTCTGGGCACTTGGTAAAACCATCTCTGGAATTATAGAAGGTTTCTAATTTGGTTTTGGTTATTTCCTGTTTTCAAAATGTTCTACAACTCTTTTGTCCCTAGGGAAAAACCATGGCAGATATTATTTTAAATGTCAATGGACATAAAAAAAAAGTTTATTTTACAAGTTCAATGGGAAGAAATAACCCTGATTTTTGAAAATCCTCACCCAAGGATATGTTCTATTGATTTTGAGAGAGAGAGAGAGAGAGAGAGAGAGAGAGAGAGAGAGACTTCAATCAGTTGCCTCCCATACTACCCTGATCTGGGATGGAAACCACAACTTAGGTATGTGTCCTGACCAGGAATGGAACCTGCAGCCTTTTTGGTGTATGGGATGACGCCTCCACCAACTGAGCCACCTGTTTTAATGGTGATGCTGAGCTACCCTTCATTCTGGAAAAACTTTGGGTTGAAATGACCTCATCAAGGATCTGATGGAATCTGGGCACCATTCTCATTTCTAAAGCTTCTTTTATGAGTGTAGTTATTGCTGCTTCTCTTTTTTAAATCTTGGATGATATGTATATGTCTTTTCTGTTTTTCTACATTTTCTTTTATAGATTTTGTATACAGTTCTGCTTATTACCATTTATCGATCTTATTCTTTAAAAATACAATTTAATTTCTTTCTCTTTCATATTACTTTTTCTTTATGTCATTTATTTATGCTCATTAATAAAGGTTAATTTCTTTTCTTCCCTCTTTGTTCCTTCTGGTTTCCTCGGTTGTGCTTTTTCTTCAGATCAAAACTTATAACTTTATTTTGTAACTTTTGTGCTTCCTGAAATCTGTATTTTAAGGTATACATTTCCCTCGAAGACCTGCTTTAGCTCTGCTCCACAGATTTTGACGTGGAGTGTTTCTGACATTATTCCACTCAAAATCTTTTGAAAAACATTTTCTGATTTTTTTTATTCTAAGTATTTTTATGAATATGTTATTTAATTCTCAAACATGTTAGAAGTTTTTCACTACCTTTTTGGCATTATTTTTATTGTATGTTAGGACACTCCTTATCTCTCAGGCAAATGGTGCTTTCAAAATTCCCTCCGTTGACAGCTCATGTATAATGTTTTGCTATTTGCCTTAAGGATTGGACACATTCTACAGATACTGCTGAGCACGTGCCAGGTGACAAGCCCTGGCCATTGAGCTTTTATTCCAGAGCAGGACGGAGGGAGCAGACAGTAAACAGCAAGTGCATGGGCACCATGACAGAATAGTGTAAGTGCCGGAAGAAGTGAAGCAGGGTGTGTGGCAGAGGTGACTCATGGGGGCAGGTTGGCTGCTTTTGATTGGGTGGGTGAGGCAGGACACCTAAATGGGCATTTGGCAGAGACTTGGATGACTAGAAGGATCGAGCCATAAGTGTGCAGGCAGAGAAATCCAGGGCAAGTAACAAACACAAAACTTCTCAGGTGGGAAGTAATTTGGTATCTTCCAGGAACAGATATATATATATATATATATATATATATATATATATAGAGAGAGAGAGAGAGAGAGAGAGAGAGAGAGAGGAGAGAGAGAGAGAGAGAGAGGGGCAGGCTTGAGTATAGGAAATAAGTCTTTATTTTTTCATTTTTATTTTTTAATGTATTGGGGTGATATTGGTTAATACAATTATATAGGTTTCAGGCATACAATTCTATGATATATCATCTATATATTGTATTATGTGTCCACCACCCCAATTCAAGTCTCCTTCCATCAGTTATTCTCCTCCCTTTAGCCATTTCTACCTCCCCCACACCCCTTTCCCTCTGGTAATCACCATACTGCTGTCTGTGTCTATGAGTTGTTTTGTTTGTTTAATCCCTTCATCTTTTTCATCCAACCCCCCCCCCCCCCCCAACAACCTTCCCCTCTGAGAACTATCAGTCTGTTCTCTGTATCTATGAATCTGTTTCTGTTTTGTTTGTTACTGTATTTTGTTCATTAGATTTTACATATAAGTGAAATTATATGGTACTTGTCTTTCTCTGGCTGCCTTATTTTACTTAGCATAATGCTCCCCAGGTCCATCTAATAAGTGTTTTTTCTACGTTTGTTTTGAAGATTAATATGAGGTTGTATGTGTGTGTGTATAACACTCAAAAGGATGCCTAGAACATAGTACGTTTCACATCAGTGTGTGTTATTGTTAATGACAACAATCTTTTAGCATTTATTAATACTTTATTGCATATTAGGCAATAGAAAGTTTCAATCGAATAAATAAACACAGCATGGATAGACTAACTTCACTTGTACCCCTTTAAATTTGTTGGTGTTAAAGACATTTGCGTTTTTTAAATTAATAATCTCCATATTCATTTTAGTATACTTCCTGTGTGGCCCTGGGTGAGTCACTCTCAGAGCTGTTGTGAGGAGTAAATGAGTAATGTCAAACAGCAGGAGTGATGATATGCCTCAATGGTAGCTATTTTAATGATCTAATTATAGTTCAATACATTCTGTTTAGGTTCATAATACCTTCAATTTGTGGTTTAATTACTTGGAAGGACAATTCTATTCACTGTATACTAAATATATGACAGTATAAAATAAGAATATAGACCACTTTTCTGTCTTCACAGATGCACTTTATGCTTATTAGACATCTCATATTCTACAGGCTTTCTCAGAAGCAGCCAAATAAATTGATAGTCACTTAACATGCAGTTTGGAGGGCCAGGGAATAGAATTTTATGGAAAAAGTTATTCAAAAAGTCTGTCTTTCCTGGATTTATTTGTTTGTGAGGACATAGAAAGACTTGCAATTTATAATTTCTATTGAGCAATGTCCTAGTGTAAAGAGATAGTTTACTTATTTATGAAGAATAATTAATTATTTGTTGGCATGAAGGAAGAAAGCATTCTAATGAAGCCATACATTTTAAAGCTTGAGGTGGAGGAAACAAAAGTTGCCAAAATATAGACTATTTACATCAAGATGATTTAGTTTGAAGGAGATAAAACATTCCTCAAACTGGTATAGTACTAAGAGTAGCAGTGAGTTGCAATTTATAATAACATTTTATATGCTGCATCATAATTCTTGAAATTGAAGCTTCTAAATCAGGAATCATCATATCCGAGTAAGATCTCATCAGTATCCAGACATTTTTAAGACTATAAAGTTGTTCATAATTTATACATACGATTATAGTGCATGTATAATAAAACTTCAGCTATCTGGAACTTAAAGGAAATTATTTTGGATAAAAGAGGGCCTATTCTTTAGTCACCAGACTTTTTCTTTTTAATGTAAATCATTTTGGATATTTTTTGTGTGTGTGGAAGGTAATCAAGCCTTTTCTTCATGACTTAGGAGCATCATTATGTATGCATTCATTACCATGAAAATAATATGGTGTGATGTCCTTAGGGACCATTGAACTATGAAAACTGTTTTGACTGGATACTAAATTGGCCAAGATTATAGTCTATTTTGTGGATTTTTTTTCCTGTTATTTATACCCCCCCCCTTTTTTTTTACTCTTTTTTCCTTATTCTCAGCTATAACTTTCTGCTATTAGCATTTCTGGATCTCCTTTTTAATTTGCTATTTTGAATATGCTTTTAGGCCAGACACCTAGGTTTGTTGGAATTATATATAAACTCAGTGAGAACAGAACCTGATAGAGTACAAAAGGGCTGTTCCCGGAATAAAATACCTGGACTTTGTGATATCTCTTTTGACTCTTCAAAGACATTTTTCATTTTTCTTAATCTCATTTGCATTTTAGATTAGTTAAATATCTTTACATAAAGCACAAAGACACTTTCTGAAATAAACTTTCATGTATTTGTGAATGAATGTGTGTGCGCGCATGCAAGCACAACATACATAGTTCTCCAGCCTTGAAATATATTTATGGCCAATTCTCTGACCTATAGTGATGCTGCCCCCAGAAGAAATGCTCTTTCTTATAATGCTTTTATAGACCTGGGAGAAAAACCTGCTATTTCTCTAATTTCCTTTTTACAGCTGAAAATGTTTTAGCCTGTGTTTTGCTCACTGAATATCTAAATGAAATTTTTGATGGTTCTACATAAAACTTTCAAGGAGCAAGCCTTCCTTCCAATTTTAAGTAAAGCTTTTCGAGACTCAAATTTTAAACATACATAAATTATTATAGTTGTAAACTTCCTAAACTGATTTGATTTATTTCTCTAACTAAATTTCTTAGTGTGGTTCAGCTGTTGGCTTGACCTCTTGACTAAAATAAGTTTACCAGCATTTCATCGAAGTGATTCTTATCTTTACAAGGATAAATATGGCCATATTTCTCAAAAATTCAGATTAAGGATGTAGATTTCTGGGATTTATGGAGACTATTTTTCTTTTCAAACATTTGATCAGTATCACGGAATGTGGTTAGACACCTTGGAAAGCCAGTAAATAGAAATGCATCATGATTTTTAGGGGAAGAAAGGCAAGCACAGAGGAGAGTATGTTCGATGATTCACCCGTGTCCCCAGCTGACCATGTGGGGCCAAAGAGGCTGATTTTTATGTTTTAAAATTAATCCAACATAGATTAACCATGTCACATCCCCTTAACCACAGGCGTATGAATCTCAGGGTGGACAGCTGTTTGGATGTCCCACACTGGGACTGCTGCCCTCAACAAACACTTCTGATTCTCCTACATGGTCACTTGGCAGCATCTCTGTGCACCCATATGGCTCAGTGGCATGGTGCCTGTTTACAAGTCAGTCGAATTGTTTCACTAGGACCCAGGAGACAAGCAAACCGCCCACTGACCTGTGCATCTTCTTTCTCAGAGAAAAAAAAAAGCTTACCTTGGAAACGACCTCTAAGTTTGTGGCACTATATTTATTGGCATTTCTTTGTTTTCTCTACCCTTTGGACACTTAGTCTGTCTGTAAAGATAACAGAGGAAAGAAGAATAATGATGTTTTCTGCAATTGCTAAGCAGATAGTACAGAAATAGCGAAATACAAATTTGGACTCTCACCTCTGGCCTCAGTAGGCACACACTTCCCAGACATCGGTAATCCTGCTCAAAGATGGGATGGAGCACTGGTGTGCATATGACACTGAGACTGGCCATACACACAACTTTTCAACTGGTTTCATTATTGAAGTAGGAGTAGTACTTTTCTTGTAATGAGATGATACAGAAGAAGTGCCTGGAGCTCCTTGCAATAGATTTATGGGTTCATGTGACTACTTGATGCTTTGATTAACAGAAATTGTGCACTAGCCCTGGAATTAACAAATGGATGTTTAATGTGTTCATCATTGTTTTCTTTTCTTCTTTCTAAATAGCTATTCTTTGTAGCCTATTTGAGTTTATAAAACACGTTTACCTATGTTGTCTTACTTAGTCCTCATGTAAAGTTTACAAAGTAGGCCAGTAAGGTATTATTGCTATAAATTTTATTTTACAATTATGAAAACTGGGACCAAGGGCATTATTGTGCTTTGTCCCCACAAATTTAAGTGACAAAGCCAAGACACAAACCCAGGCATTTTTTTCTGGGAGTCCATTGCACTTAGCATAGGAGTGCTAGCGTAGTAGCTGGATAAAGGGAGAAATCAGAGGGAATTGGACACTGAGTCTGTTTGCTTCACTAGGAAGCTACAGCTTCAGGCACTCCGGGGAATCATAGTATTACCCTGCCAAGGATTAGCAACCTCCCTTCCCAGCTCAGGTATCAGATTGGGCATGAGCAGGGGATGTAATCCCATGTGCAGTAGAAGTCAAAGTGGTCCAGGGGAAGGGGCTTGACCATAAAGGCCTGTCAGTCTAGCCTGGGAAAACAATGGATAGGTCAGGGGGTGGGCCCATCCGAAGCCCACAAATGCTTGGGAAGTTGATTGTTCTTTTGATAAAGTTCCTGGTTCTTCCCAAGTCTGAGATAATGAAATCACAGGGGACAAAGAAGAGCTCCCTCTCTCACCCAGGAACATGGGAGCACATGCAGGTCTAGCAGACAACTGGGCCCAGAGCAGACCACGTGGCTCCAAAGGAATAAGCTTTACAATGAAACAGAAACTCTGGACGCTGGTCTTTGTTTTTTCCTTGCTGAAGACACGGTTGGACTTTTTCCATGGCAGGATGGACAGAGATTGGACATTGGAAACCCAGAAATCTATTTCCACGGGAACAAGTCTTGCCACGCCACAGTCTCCCATGCAGGGGTCCTTGGATAGCTTTTGTTATGATCCCTTTGTAGAACACAATTTACACTGGCAACAGAAGAATTTTTGAGAGTGTGCTCATCTGGATGGATTCAGTTTTATTTCATTACGTGAAGCTTCCAAATACTTAAGAGATTGATTGGAAAATAGATATTAACATAGTCATTAAAAGAGACTCTAATAGAAAATATCCCTAAGAGCTGCCATGGCAATTTATTGGTTATATTTCCTTCTTGGACTTGCTTCTTGAGTAATGTTTTGGGTCAGTTTCTTGGCAACAGCTTTGATTCAGTTGTTTCCTTTTGTTAGAAGGTCAAAGAATTTTCATTTGCCTAAAAGGAAGAAAATTTGTCAGGATTCCAGAAACCCATATTACTCTAGATATGACATAACCCTTTAGATCTGCATCACTTCTAATTAATACCAATTTATGATCACTGGCATGACTCTAAGTTGATTTTATTGAAGCAATTGGAAATAAATTTAAAAAGTTATAGGTAAAGGAGTTTTGAAGGCAACATGGCCTAATTTTACTATTGCTATTACCTTCCTCCTTTAGATTGGAAACTTTTGAATCAGAAGTATAATGTAAATGGGAGAGAAGACTTAGGTAGCCAGGCAGATTATCGTATAAATTCTTGATGTTGAATATAAATGAGAAAAGGTCAGAATGTTAGATTGTCATCGAGTCAGTGTTTGACATCTGAATATTTGGAACTATTTGGAAAGGGGGTATGGTTGAATCACCGAGTCTTATTAAAGTACAAATATCCCAGTGTTTCATTCCCATTTATAAGGGTGTCTTGTTATGAAAAAACAACAACAACAACCTTTTCACTTTTAAGAGCTTGTCTAAAGTGGATTTTACATATCGTACCGTTCACCCGCTGTAAGTGTACAGTTGGATGATTTTTAGTAAATTTCAAGTTTTGTCTCGATCACAACTATTCAGTTTTAAAAGATTTCCATCATCATAAAAAGTTCCCTTGTGCCCATTTATAGTCAATCCCTGCTCCCAGCACCAACACCAGGCAAACATCAATCTACTTTCTTGTTCTCTGTAGTTCTGCCTTTTCTAAGGATTTCATGTAAGTGTAATAATAAAATATGTACTCTTTCATGCCTGGCTTTTTTCACTTAGTATAATGTTTTTAAATCTATTTCCAGTTGTATGTGCCTGTAGTTGTGTGTGTGTGTGTGTGTGTTTTTTACAAGTAATAGCCTATTGCATGATTATAGCATGTATTATTTATTTAGTTACCAGTTGATAGACATTTGGATTGTTTCCAATTTTGGCTATTTTGAATAATGCTGCTTTGAACATCCTATCTAATAATAGACAAATAGGATAATTAACCGTACCTCCACTACGCTTCCCATTGGCTAATCAGGGCGATATGTAAATTAACTGCCAACCAAGATGGCGGCGGGTAGCCACGCAGCTGAAGCGAACATGAGGCTTGCTTGCTCCAGTGATGGAGGAAGCCAAGGTTCCCCGCCTGCCACCGCCCGGCTCTGAGCTCCTGAAGTAACAGCTCCAAAAGCAACAATGTTTCAATTATAGAAGCTAAGCAAACTCCAGATACCTTCTTTCAGCCAGCCACGGCCTCAGAGCTGGAGCCAGGCCTCAGAGCTGGAGCTGGCTCTCAGCTCCAGTGACAGCTATATAAGGTAAATAAATCCCAGAATAAAAATAAAAAGAAAAAAAGGAGAGGCTGGGAGCTTCAGTTGCCCACCAGCCTGAAAATGGCCCTCAGCCCCTCACCCAGACTGGCCAGGCACCCCAGTGGGTACCCCCACCCTGAAGGGGGAGTGACCAGCCTGCAAACAGCCATCAGCCCCTCACCCAGGCTGGCCAGGCACCCCAGCGGGACCCCCACCCTGATCCGGGAGACCCTTCAGGGTAAACCAGGAGGCCCCCACCCATGCACCAGGCCTCTATCCTGTATAGTAAAATGGTAATATGCAAACTGACCCTAACAGCAGAAAGACTGGGAATGACTGGTCACTATGACACACACTGACCACCAGGGGGCAGATGCTCAATGCAGGAGCTGCCCTCTGGTGGTTAGTGTGCTCTCACAGGGGGGAGCTCTGCTTAGCCACAAGCCAGGCTGATGGCTGCCAGTACAGCGGTGGTGGTGGGAGCCTCTCCTGCCTCCTCAGCAGCGCTAAGGACATCCGACTGCAGCTTTGTCTGCTCCCCGCTGGCAAGTGGACATCCCCCGAGGGCTGCTGGGCTCCCAGAGGGATGTCTGATTGCCATCTTAGGCCCAATCCCCCGAGGAGCAGGCCTAAGCCAGCAAGTGGTCATCCCGCAAGGGGTCCCAGACTGCAAGAGGGCACAGGCTGGGCTGAGAGACCCCCCCCCCCCCCCCCCCGCCCGAGTGCACAAATTTTTATGCACTGGGCCTCTAGTTCATATATAAATCTTTGTGTGAAAATATATTCTCATTTCCTGTGAATAGGTACATAGTAGTGGAATTTTCTGAATTATATGGTAAATACAATGTTTATTTTTTAAAGAAAATACAATTTTTTTTTACAAAGTGATTGGATTTGACCATTTAACATTCTTACCAAAAATGTATTCCAGTTTTATTTTTGTTATTATTTATTACAGCTAGTTTATTTTTTATTGTGTATTTAGTATCTCATGATTTTGATTTATATTTCTGGATAGTAAGTTCTCAGTTAACATTGCCAATAGATTCTTGGAACTGCTGTAAATTGATGTCTAATAAAGCCAATTTTACCATAGGCTAATTGCCATAAACAAGAGGTAAGTTCCAATGGCATCTCATCAACCTTATATCAAAATGATATTATTTGAGGACCTACTGTATTAGTTTTATATTGCTGTATAAGAAATTACCACATGCTTAGCAACTTAATCTAGATTTTTACCCACAGTTTCTGTGGGTCAGGAGTTTGAATGCACGTTAATTGTTGAGGGTCTCACTAGATGAAATCAGTTGGATGAGGCCATGATCTCATCTGAGGCTTGAGGTCTTCTTCTAAACTAATTGGTTTCTGGAAGACTTCAATTCCTTGAGGTTGCATGACTGAAGTCTCCATGTTCTTACTGACCATCAGCTGGGGATAACTCTTAGTTTCTGGAGAACGCCCTGAAAGGGTCCTTGTCATGTGATGCCCTCCAGAAGCAGTTTACAACATGGTTGTTTGCTTTTCAAGGCAAGAATAAGAATCCCACTCTCTTTCATGGAAGACCTAGACCCCTGAGTAGGTCAAGCCCACCCAGAATAATTTCCTTTTTATTAACTCAAAGACAACAGATTAGGGACCTTACTCACATCTACAAATTCCCTTAATTTTTACCATATTATTCAAATTAATCATGGGAATGCTGCCCCATCATCTTCACAAGTATTGTCCATACTCAAAGGGAGGGGATATATAGCATATATACACCAGGATCAGGAATTTTGAGAGCTAGCTTGGAATACTGCCTACTATTTCCTTAATTACTGATGATGTTAAGCATTTTTTCATGTATTTGTTAGCCATTTTTATATCTTCACGAGAGGCCTGGTGCACAAAATTCATGCACGGGTGCGGTCCCTAGGCCTGGCAGGCGATCAAAGCTCTAGTGTCTGGTATGGAAAGGCCGGTCTCAGCTTACCTCTGGGCCTTGGGCAGCACCTGGGCCTCAAGCCCCGTATGCCCCCCTCCGCCTGAGTCCCCACGTGGAGATGTGGTGAGCACGACTGGACACCATAGGACGGGGCACAGTGTGGGCCTCTGGGTCACCCAGCAGCACCGCAAGGAAGCCAGGCAGGCAGCGTGCTCTCTCCTGGCCGGCCTTGCAGACTGGCTCCTGCATTAACCCATGGGGAGTCTGACTGACCCCTGTGGTCCTGGCAGCTGTGTCCTGGCTCACCAGGATGAGGCTGCGCGAGTGTGGGGTGGGCTCCTCGAGGGGGTGCCCAGCACCTGAGCGTGGGTTCTTACAAGTGAGCCCTGGCGTCCTGAGGGAGGGTAGCAGGGGGAGTGAGAGCGAGCTCGGGCAGACACTCCACATACTCACTGCACCTCCATCCCTATCACCCACGCCCAGGTAGCTGGTGAGAGGTCGAAGCCCTCCACCATGGCTCCTTGGGAGGTTGGTCACTGCCACCCATCCCCAGTTCCCCGTCCCAGCCCCAGCCTGGCCCCCATCAGCAATCAGGGCCTACTGGCTGCTGGTCACCTTCTCTGGGGTGATCAGGCCCCTGCTCTCACCTGTCTTAACCTGGCGCCATTCACTCACCTGCTCCACCATCCCATCGGGGTCCTGCTCTTGTCGGGGTCCATCAGCCAGCAGAGTCTCCACTGCTGCCCGCTGCGGGCACTGCATCACCAACGCCCGCCATATTCCGTGCCGCCCCCTGGTGGTCAGCACGTATCATAAAGAGCAGTTGAACTCCCCCTGGAGGGGAAAATTTGCATATGAGGCTTTTATTATATAGGATTGGTGAAATCTTATTTAAATATTCAGGCCAGCCCTAGCCAGTTTGGCTCAGTGGATAGAGCATTGGCCTGTGGACTGAAGGGTCCCTGGTTCGATTCCAGTCAGGGGCATGTACCTTAGTTGTGGGCACATCCCCAGTTGGGGGATGTGCAGGAGGCGGCTGATCAATGTTTCTCTCTCATCGATGTTTCTGACTCTCTATCCCTCTCCCTTCCTCTCTGTAAAAAATCAATAAAATATATTTTAAAAATATTCAGGCCATTTTTAATTAGGTTATTTATTTTTATTGAATTATAAAAGGTTATATATTCTGGATACAAGTCCTTTATTAAATATATGATTTGCAAATACTTCCAGTCTGTGGCTTCTTGTCTTTTCATTTTCTTAACAGTGTCTTTTGAAGAGACAGGGTTTTTAATTTTGTTGAAGTCCAATTTGTCATATTTTTAGTGGATCATACTTTGAGATTCGAATATGAGAAATCTTTGCCTAACCTGAATCAAAAGATTTTCTCTTATGTTTTCTTCTAGGATTTTATAGTTTTGCTCTTAAAATTAAGGTGTATGATCCATTTGAGGAAATTTTTGTGCATAGAATGAGATGGTATACATTTATTTATATAGGCATATGTATATCCAGTTTTTTCAGAAATATTTGTTGAAGAGGCTATCGTTTCATCTTGAATTGTCTTGTCACCTTTGTTGAAAATCAGTTGACCATATATGCAAAATTTTTTAATGGACTCTCCTGTTCCATTGATGTATGTATATTTCCTTATGCCAGTACAACATAGTCTTGGCTTCAATAGCATTAAATTTTTTGTTCTTTTTAAAAATTACTTTGGCTATTCTAGTTAATTTTCGTTTTTATATAAATTTTAGGATTAAATTGTTAGGTTCTCTGAAAAAAATTTTGATAGAAATTTCACTGAGATTAATTTGAGCTGAATTACTATCTTAATAATATTGAGTATTTCCAAACCATGGATATTATATATCATTTTATTTATTTAAATATTCTTAATGTCTCTAAGCAATGTTTTATAGTTCTCAGTGTACTAAAAGTATTGTACTCCTTTTATTAAAGTTATTTCTAAGCAGCTTGTTCTTTTTATGACTACTATGAATGGAATTGTTTACCTAACTTAATTTTTAAATATTTACTTATATATCAGAATGTAATTAATTTTTATATATTACTTTTATCTTGAAACCTTGCTTAACTTGTGTTTCATTTCTTAAATTATTTTATAAATTCCTTAGGATATTTAACATATAGGATTATTTCATCTATGAATAAAGACACTTCTAATTATTCCTTTCTAATCTCAATGGTTTTAATGTCTTTCTCTTGCCTTATCGCAATGGTTAGAACCTCCATTCCAATGTTGAAGACTCCTGTAAAGAGCAAACTTGAAAACTTTTGGTGTAGCTTCAGGATAAAGCTTGAATCACATCTGCTGTGTATATCTGCTTCTTAAATGTAACTGTCCCTTTTGAATAATAATTCTAAAAACATATTTTGTCTAAAACCTAGCTTCTTCTTGCTTTCTTCCCAAGAATTGTAATTAATTTATTTTTGCCTATACAATTAAATATGCATGGTTTAGGGGGGGATGGTGAAGAGTTCCTTTTAAATCTTTTCCAAGGTCCCAGTGATTCCCAATTCATGGAGAGAGATCTTCATTGTCTTTTTCTATGATGTTACCTACTCTTTTAAGCATCTTTTGGTATAATATCTATAATAACTTATACTCTAATATGGCATGTTTTTTTCAAATATTTTTCTTTTTTTCCTCCCAAAGTAAAAAATAAAAAGGAAGTCATATTGGCTTGAAAGTCAGAAGACCTAATTGCTATTTGAGTTTTGGCAAATCTCTTAACTTCTCTGAAATCTGCCCCCACTCCACCCCCCATGTGTGTAGTAAGATGATTGAATCTTATGTTATAAGCTTACTAGTAAGTTTTCTTCTGTGTTTTGATATCTTATGGTTTGAGGGCACACTACTTTATACACCTGAAACAAGCTCAATAAAATTAATCTTTAAAACATTTTTTTAATTCAAATTTGTTTTTTTAGTCACATAATAGGAATTGAAAAGGCTCCTACTTACAATACCGTCACAGAAGACACATATGTAAAACAAAAAGTCTTCTCAAACATTGTCTCAAAAAGGCAAAACTTAGGCTTTCTGAAAAATTGCATATTCTGAAGCTCATATATCTTTTTTCATTTCTATTAAAACACAATGTAAACTAATATTGCTGGCATCTTCAAGGAAGTCACCAAATTATTTTGCTTACTGGGATTTTGTTGCATCAGTAATATAGAATTTTGTTTTAATTGTGTTGTGTTTGGTCTAACATAAATTAACCCTATAAATAAACAGGTGATAATATGTGCCATAAAGTTTTCTGCTAGTATACCGTTTATTTATTGTTCTTATACTAAATATATTATCATAATAATGATTAATCTGAATATGGCACATGGTTGCATTTTAACCCTGATTCAAATTGACCTTTCAGCTGAAGATAATGTGCTGCTCATTTAAGACCACAATTATTAGTCCTTAAAGTATCAAAGGTGATTTTTTTTCCATGGGGCCGGGGTGCAGTGGGGCAAAGCAAAGTATAGCAGCATCAGCTTATAGTGTTTAGCAGTAGCTCAGCTCTTTTAAAGCCTCCTTTTTTTTCAAGACATGCTAAAAGGGTGCTCAGAAAAGATGAAAGCTACATGATTAAAATGAAGCATGCTATAATGTTTAACTAGCAGTTTATGCTACACAGTCTATATACTCTGGTCTAATCATCGTGTATTGTGTCTGACTACTTCACTGTGGTTGAAAGTTTCTTGGCCAGAAAGGACCTTGTAAAATTAGTTCTTATTAGAAAAAGTATGGATGGCTGCAAAATTTGGAGACAGTCTGATTTTAGACCTGTCAAATGACATAACTAAATGATCAGCAGGAGGATTTTGGTCTAATTTGGAAGGGGGGGTGGAAAGTGAAGTGGTCTTTGTGTTTAGAATTTTCTAACGAATAGAATTCCCATCAAACTAACATTTTAATTCTTCCCAGAGATATGCCCCTGATTCCATGTCTGAAGAAAATCTAATGTGTGTATGTGTGTGTACTTCAGAATAGAAAGTTGACATGTGTCAAATAAAATTATAAATATGAATATAATACCTTTGGTTGTGCAAATTAAGTAAGGCTATACGATTATGATTCAATATATCAGGATGCAAAATTTGAAGTCATAATACTCTGTGAGCCAGAGACAAAAGGCTTAACTATTTTCCTTCCATCTGATGGATAGTTTTTGTTTGTGTGTTTGTTTTTTAATATATTTTTGTTGATTTCAGAGAGGAAGGGAGAGGGATGAAGAGATAGAAATATCAATGATGAGAGAGAATCATTAATTGGCTGCTTCCTGCAGGCCCCCTACTGGGAATGGAGCCCACCACCCCGGCATGTGCCTGACCTCCTGGTTCGTAGGTTGGCGCTCCAACCACAGAGCAACACCAGCTGAACTGTTTTTTGTTTGTTTGTTTGTTTGTTTTTAGCAGCTTTAGTTATTTAATTTTTCTATTGGTGTGGCATGTGATTAATATATTTGTAGCTGGTCACACAATAGAAGGAGTTTATTTAGAATAGTGTTTCAGTGTTTATAAGATTTCTTAAGCTTCTTTCTTCTTAGGTAGCAGTACATTTTGCTTTCATTCTGTAAAGTTAAACATGTAATAGCTTATTAATTTACCAGTTATTAAGACTGTGCACTACTGTTTCCGAGTTATTTATAGGTTAAAGGATAGAACATGAATGTACCTAAATACATTGTTTCAGTGAAAGGCCCAGGTCAGTTTTCTTAAGGTTTCCCAAATGTTTAATCCTAATACTCACACCTTGCCTCATCAGTTCTGGAAGATTCTGCTCTGGCATGCTGCTAACGGGTTAATAACTCTGGAGATGCAGTTTGGCTATGTATGATTTCTTACATCATTTATCAGAATGATGTTGAAACTGTTAGCCCAAAGGGCTTGTGAATGGAGTCTAGAAATAATTACAAGAGTGAGGTGCTTGCTTTATTCTTGTGATCTTCAATAAAAATACTCCTTCTACTGAGAGTGCCACCACTGTCACCTCTGACCTTAAACTAAATGAACAAATAAATACACAAATCTTCCAAAATATTTTATTTCTTGGTTGGTTCTAGCTCAGTTTTTATCTGAGCGTGTGTGTGTTTTCCTGTGCCAAACTCTACTTAAACAGGAAAAATTTTCCTTGACCTATAAATTGCAAGCATGTGTTACTTCCAATGAAACTTTATAAGCTAGTGAAAGGAAATGTAGTGGTTTGTATAATTTGACAGTTTTAAAAACAAAGTAGATCAACTTTTGAAATTAGGGAAGGCACATGTAATCTCAGAACTATACATTTAGTGGCACCTGCTGAGTATCAGGTGTTTATAACTCGGCCATAAAAATTCATTCCAGCCTAAAAATCTAAGGTCTCAACCCAGCAGGAATCATAAAACAAAATTTGGCTAAAGTGATTTTTTTTTTTCTATAAGAGGTACAGAAATAGAAGACTTAAGGTCCTGGACTTGATTTTTATGGGAAAAGTATAAAACAAACAAAGGTAGGCCATTTATCCCACTGATTGGCTAGTGTCCCTGGAGACAGAGACAGAGAGAGAGAGAGAGAGAGAGAGAGAGAGAGAGAGAGAGAGATCTTGACTCTTAATGGGAATGCCTGCCTCAAGCTTAATGGGGGATGTATGTTTAATAAGGAATATAGTGCCTATACTCTAAGCTTGTCAGGTTGGCAGGTGGTAATGGCTGTACTGGTCTTTGTAGGTTTCTTGTCTTGGGTTCTGTTTCTTTTGCTATATGTGTTGTTGGTGTGAGGAAGATTCCAGATAGCACAGTTATGCCTTAAAAAGCTAGGGAAGAATTTTGGAGAGATGAGGAGGGATTATGTAAAGCAGTCATCATTAGTTTTTTCTTGGCCACTTCAGAATCATTAAAAGCAGACTAGAGGCCTCTTAAGCACAGTTTATCTCCGGGGCTCTATTTTCGCTTCAGTCTAGTTTATTGGAATCTTGTCACCAGTCTGTGCTTCCCCAAGATGCTCTGGGAGACAAGACTTGCCTTTTTCCTGTCCATCCTGGTCTAATGCCCAATCCCTTCATCACTTCCAACTCCTCATTGAGTGAAAGCGGCAGGAGGAAACATGGTTCATACATATTTGCTAAAATGTTAGCTTTAGTGTCTCTCAGGTGGCCTTAAAGAGATAATGGGACTAAGGAATGGCAAAGAAATCTTTAAAGAAGGGAAGTTCCGATCCTCAGGGAGAAGCAGGGGAGGAAAAGAGTGTGCAGACGGATTTATGGATGCCTTCAGTGCTCTGAGGGGTCCTAACCTCTATATAACCCAGGAACAACTTCCAGGTAGGATTTCTTATTGAACCACCCAGGAGTATGGGGGGGGGAAACTGGGTTAGAGGCAAGGTTGCTCACGCCTGACAGCTCAGAGCTACAAGTGTCCTTGTGAAAACCTATTGTGGGGTGTGTATGGCCCTGTTTGCAGTTAACCTTTGTGTCTGTAACGGGAGCAACGTCTCAGGTACCTGCGGACAATTATGATATTTCAGCAGGTTACCTGGTGTGAAGCTCCTCTGGTCCAGCCTGCCCACGAGGCAACCTGCTGGCTTTGATTCCGCTGCCCTGCAGCAGGTCAGCTCTGACATCTCAAGGGTGGTTTTACCGAGTGTGAATTTTAATGTGATAAGCACGTGTGTTTTTCATGAAATGTTTGCACTCGTGTATTAACATGGCTATTTTAGAAAGTAGGCTGACATTTCCACTCTTTCCTCCCTGTGTTATCTTGCTTTGTTGCATGCTTTATTAGTTTTTATAAAGTTTATTGCCCCCTGCCGCTCAATATCTTCATATGCTGTGTGTTGTCCTTTATATCCTGCTGGGGTGCAGTGTAATGAATTATTTTTCAATGAGAATGATATGATTTTTACAGCCTGCCCACAGAGATAGTGATTTTAATGTAGTATTTTATTCTGTACCTTTGCCCCGCCCCCCCCTCCCCCCCCCCCCCCCGTACTTGTCACCATTACTGCCACCTGAGTGTCATGGGCATGGGCTGTCCAAGCTCGATGCCATGCATGCAACGGTCTCTTTTATTGCATGTTTAATTCTTTATCTCTTCTAATCTTCTCTCTGGATCTCTATCTTCAATTCTATTTCAGACAGTTTGGCTTTTATGCCAACATCTGTACATTTGCTTTGCATTGAAATTCCATGAATAACATCTTTGCTGCTGGTGGTCTCTCTTGCTCAGTAATTGAATCCACACAGTCCCAGGATGTGTTATGTGAGGTGATTTAGCAACTTTAGGTTTTTGTCAAACTAGGGCTTATTGGAAACGGTAGAGATGAGTTCAGCTTTATTCTGCGGGCACTTCTCCTGCTTTCTTTCCTTCTCATTGTCTCCAGGCTCACTCCACAACCCTTTTCCCCTCATCTTGTTGCATCATAGAGATTCTCATTTCTATTTCCAGAAATGCAGTTAATATTTAAGCACCACCACTTCTACTCAATCCCACTTCTTTCATTTAGTCTTCTCCTACATGCTTTCTCTATACACATCGCTGTCGCCTCTTCTGCTCCCCATTCCCCCTACACATCAGATTTCTCCAGGATTAGGTTTAATTTAATTAATATAGGCTTTTATGATGAGGGATACCTCAAGCTTGGAACATTCAATGAAAAAATTTTAAAGTCCCAACTCTGAATGGGACACCTCAATATTGACTTGCAAGGTTTTGTCTCTAAATTTAAAAATAAAATAAATTTAAAAAATAAATTTAAAAATAAAATTTACCAGGTCTATCAGTTAAAATATGTATAGCTGAAAATAATAGAGTATGGGACCTTTTAGGCAACAATATGACTTAATTATCTCACATCAGAGAAGCCTGTGGGAGGGTAGCCCCAAGGACCCCTGTGGCTCGACAAGGTCAGCCAGGACCCAGACTCCTGCTTTTCTGTTCTCCCATCCTTGCTGCATTGCCTTTTCTACTCAAGACTTGTCACTTCATGGTGGGAAATGGTGCTGCAGGTCTAAGCACGGCCCTTATACAAGAGCTTTCAAAGGATCTGAAGAAGTGTGAAATATTTCCCAGAAGCTTCAGAGGGGATTCTTTTTATGATTTATTGGGCAGAACTGGGTCATGGTTCCATACTTAGAGCAATCACAGATATGGGATCACAGATATGGGAGAATTGGCTTAAAGCCAATTATTATTCATTTCCTGGAAATAGGCCCATAACCTGTCTGAGACTTTCAGGAGCTTCTTTGTGATGAAGAGGGTAGAGCAATAAATTTGGTTCTTTTTGGGTGGGCAACATGTATGTTTACTTAAGCAGAGATTAGAACTGTTACCTAAAGGGATGGATAAAGGGCCTGTGTGCAGCTGCCCTCATTCTCAGTGCAAGTAGTGAATGTGGGACTTACAGTCGCTGTGGTGTAATCGGGTCCCGTGGCTGCAGTCCCGATCCGGAAGACAGCGCTCTTGCTCTGAATCATTCCCTTAGTGCCATGTGAATCCCTGGTATACAGTAGGTGATCAACATGTACTTGCTGAATAAAGGAACCTCGGGTGTAAGGGGATGACATTTTGAACTCATGTCACTTGCTCATATAATAAAACTAGGGGCCTGGTGCACGAAGATTCATGCACTTGGGGTGGGTCCCTCAGCCTGACCTGCACCCTCTCCAATCTTGGAGCCTTCAGGGGAGCCCTCTCCAATCCGGGAGTTTCTGTCTGTCTTTGCAATCACATGAGCGAATTGTCTGAGACCCCCAACCCAGTTTGGTTTGTTACTCACAGAATAATAGAGGCATTTTTTTTTTCTTTGCTTCATTGGTGGAGATTTCCTGGAAGTTTTAGGATATCTTCCCTTTAATTTTTCCTAGACACTCTGATTTTACTTATGTCTCTCACCTTTGCTTTCCCTCCATTCCCCACCAAGCAGTAACTTGCTCCAGGCTCACTTTGCTCTAGTGTCTAGGCCAGGGGTGGGCAAACTTTTTGACTCGAGGGTCACAATGCGTTCTTAAACTGGACCGGAGGGCCGGAACAAAAGCATGGATGGAGTGTTTGTGTGAACTAATATAAATTCAAAGTAAACATCATTACATAAAAGGGTACAGTCTTTTTTTTTTTTTTTTTTAGTTTTATTCATTTCAAACGGGCCGGATCCTACCCGCAGGCTGTAGTTTGCCCACAGCTGGTCTAGGAGATTCATCTGCCACCAGAACTACAATTCTCAGCATTCCTGGTGCTCCCCGCGCTCTGGGCTTCTGCTTCCGGTCCTGGGGCTGCCACCACAACTACTATTCCCAGAATTCCTGGTGCTCCCCATGCTCTTGGTTTTCCCTTCCTGCTCTGTCCTTGTCTCACGGCCTCCCACTCTGCCAAGTCCTCCAAGCCGCCAGCTCTCCCTCTCTGCTCTCTGTCTGGCGGCTTGGGGAGCCAAGTTCCCCAAGCCGCTCCACACTCTGCCAGCTCTCCCACTCTGCTCTCCGCCTGGTGGCTTGTGGGGGCGACCAAGGGAGCCATGTCCCCCCAAGTTGCCGACTCTCCCACTCTGCTCTCTGCCCAGCACCTGCATATGCAAATTAACCCGTCATCTTTGTCAGGTTAATTTGCATACTCACTCCTGATTGGCTGGTGAGCATAGTGAAGGGCCAGTCAATTTACATGTTTCTCTTTTATTATATAGGATGCTGTAGGCTAGGGCAAAATTTAATATCTGAATCCAAGAATAAAGCAATTTTATTTGTTGGCTTATGTTTCCCTATGTCACTATAAGGATTTAGTTACATATAATTTCATCAGATGCAATTCATATGTCAATAAGCAACTCCTTTCCACTTCCCTGAACCTGCCATAAGGCAGCCAGCCCATTTCACAGTTAATGCATTTTGAAATACAGAAGGAAAGGAGGAAGACGCAGGTTAAACTCATTAGTTAGAGTCAGGTAAGACACATGTTAGAGTCAAATGTCACCCTCCCCACCCCCTCAATATGCAAATGGAAAGGCAGGATGCCAAGTATAGTGAAGGCCAGTGGTCAGTAGTGAAAGGAGTGGCAAGGAATTGCATGCAAGCTCATGCACCTCTTCTTCCCTTCTCCCTGGAACAGGTAGTTGAGGATAATGTAAATGGAAAGAGATATGGCAAAAGAATGTATCCCAGAATATTAATATTTTTCCAAAGGGAACACAAGTAATAACTAATTTGCTCTAGAAGAAAGTACATCAAACTGAAATAAATGTAAACTTTTCTCAAGCCTATGGAAAGTTCTCTCCTAGACTTAGCTTATGTGTAGTGAATCTTGCCCTAAAATATATGAACCGAGTGAGAGAGGGAAGGGGACGAATCTGGCTTCAAGGGTATAAACAGAAAATTGTCATTTGTACTGATTTTCAGATTCAATTTAAAAATTAATTGAATATGAGGGTCACAGGTGTTATGAAAGCTTTTTATTGTAATCCCAGACAAAACTTTATTATGCCATAAAGAAGTCAGGAGTCTTTAGTGAAAATTGTAGTTGACAGGAAAATAAAGTCGATTCCACTTAAAGCTAAGAGGTATACTAGGTCAAGAGACCCTTATATGTATCTTTTACTTTAGAGTGCATTTATAGCCCATGAAAGGAAGTGGATTGATATTCTCAAAGTTAACTTCCTCCTCTTGTGTTCACAAAACCCTAGTGAGCCAGGTGGAAGGCTCTGGAATTAAGCTTTTATTCCTCTGCCTGCAGCACGGGCTGGTGTAAGCAGCCCGGGGATGAATGTGCACTTCCAGAGACAAGCTGCCCTCTGTGGAGACCAAACACTTCCCCTCCCTTATTTTTTTACATTTCAATTACGTACTTAAATGAAAATGTCTTGAATGACACTCTTTCTTGGAATCGCATTTCATTCTTCACTAGTCACTCTCAGTTGCTAGAAATTAATTATGATCATCATCATCCCATATTTATGGAAAGACTATGGGGCACATAGAACTGTCGATTCAGGGTTAAGAGCATTTATTTCAGCGGTGATATTTGCCTTCAAGGAAAAGATCTTGAAGCAAAGATCACCTTTGCCTTTTAGAAGGATCTTTTAGCAAGATTTATAAACATAAATTTTCAGTTTATACAGGTAGAGCATTTCTTCAAGGGAAAAAAAAAAACATAGTGTAAATAGAGGTTGGGTTCCTAGCTGAGTCCACAGAGCCTGTCTACCCTTAATGGAACCCAGTGATAAAGGGCATTATCCTTTCACGCCTCCACGATCCCCAAGCAGGTTTCCTGTGGTCTTGAGGCAGGAGGGAGTACCATCATCTCACCTGGGCACTGGCATGGTGCTGGGCAACACCGTGGAATTGTTTGGAATAGCTTTCTATCAACATTGCTGATGCCTTCTTCCTCTGCTAGTCAAGTTTCCTCAAGCCCACAAGTACCTAGTGGTCTTAAGGTTATTCTATACCAGTGATGGCGAACCTTTTGAGCTCGGTGTGTCAGCATTTTGAAAAACCCTAACTTAACTCTGGTGCCGTGTCACATATAGAAATCTTTTGATATTTGCAACCATAATAAAACAAAGATTTATATTTTTGATATTTATTTCATATATTTAAATGCCATTTAACAAAGAAAAATCAACCAAAAAAATGAGTTCGTGTGTCACCTCTGACACGCATGTCATAGGTTCGCCATCACTGTTCTATACCCTGAGCCTACCATTTGGGGAAAGGGGGGTTAACTAACCTTACCCTGAAAGAGGTCCATGCTAAAAGTTATCTTTCCCTCCACATTTTCAAAATTCCAGTTCTTTTAGTACAGTTCAGATCCTCTTGTGATTAAGGGCAAAGCAAGCTGGGGTGTCAATGTGCACTGCTGCGTGACTTATTAATAGTCTTTTTACCTACTTAGAAGATTCACTTTCTAAACAAGTATGTTTGTTAAATCAGACAATTTCTAACTGGAGTTATTTGTATTATTCTAGGCACTGTAGGAAAAAGTAAGGGGGGAAAAAGGCCAAAACATTACTCATACACTTACTGCCACTGTGGGTTATAAATAAGAATATTCACATCACAAGTTAAAATGCGGGCGTGCAGACACACACAAAGGTATAAAGCGAAAGCTGAAGAAAAGTGTGGCATATGGTGTTGGAGCTCAGAGAGGAGCAAGATGCTGTCCAATGTTCATTGAAGGAGGGCTGCGTGAGTGAGGGCTCTGGGTGAGGCTGCATGACAGGGTTTGTATAAACGCATTTGAGGGTGGTGGGTGGTCTGATTACAGAGAATAGTATAAGCAAAAGCACTGCAAGGCTAGTCAGGAAGAGCCTGTTCTCTAGGGAGGTCCCTGTTTCTCAAGAGCTCTCCACTAGCCCTAACCGGTTTGGCTCAGAGGATAGAGTGTTGGCCTGCAGACTGAAGGGTCCCAGGTTCGATTCAGGTCAAGGGCATGTACCTTGGTTGCAGGCATATCCCCAGTAGGAGGTGTGCAGGAGGCGGCTGATTGATGTTTCTCTCTCATTGGTGTTTCTAACTCTCTATCCCTCTCCCTTCCTCTCTTTGAAAAATCAATAAAATATATTTTAAAAAATAACATTTAAAAAAAAGAGCTCTTCCCTGCACTATGCAGGGCGTGAGGACTGGAAATCAGCACCTGAGTGCATAGGACAGACTGTGTACTTTGTACACGTGAATTCTCTTCTACACCATCTTAGAGAGGAAGAAATCAAGGCTCAGTGAGATCAAGCAACGTGCCTGGAATAGTGTAGTCGTTACATAGCAAGACCATGATAGCAACTTGATCTGCCTGATTTTAGAGCCTCCTCCCGTATCCCTGTGCGGCCTCTTTCCTAAGCTCTCCACAGGCACTCGGGGCCAGCAGCAGTGGGATGGGCACTCACAAGCATTTGTAAGTTGAGAAATGACTACATGTGGATACATTTATTTAAACCCAATGTAAACCAAGAGGACTTCTTAATTTTATTGTTCACAAAAATAATGGCATGATTTAGCAAATCTTTTAAAGGGTAGACTAGAAATGAAACTCCTCATTTTGAAATCAGTGGCACAACTGACTTTTTTATTCCCAGGCAGGGAGGAAGGTTGTTGTTTTTTTTAATTTTTATTTCTTTTTCTTTAATTTATTTCGTTTTTATCACCATTTATCTCCCCTTTATCCTGCCTACCTCCTCCCACCACCCCCCCTCGGCCCCTTGCAACAGCACACTGTAGTCCATGTCCAATAGCTCTTTCTGTTTATTTTTTTCCCAATCCTTCCATCCCCTTACGAAACTTCCCACCAGAGCCCTCTGCCTGCTTTTATGAGTATGTCTTTATTTTCCTTGTTAGTTCAGTTTGTTCACCAAATGACTTATTTTAAGCCTTTTTATTTCATTCAGAAATGAGGTGAGTTTTCTAAGAATATTATTAATTTTTGGAAATATTACCTAGTTTTGTCTTTTTTTTTTTTACCTTCTCTATAAAATGCAATGGAATTCTACTGCAAAAGTGGTTTTGTCCATGTGGTCGCTCCAGTATTTCCAGTAATTTCTAGAGCCCGTTGACTTTGCAAAGGTCTGGATCCCCCTCATGTGTCTGTCTCTTCAGTGACATGAGAGCCTTCATTTGTCTTTTGGGCAGTGGCTGTTTTCTGTTCTGGGAAGACACGGGTTATCTTGTTAGATAAGAGGGACTCAGTTTGGTGTCACTAAAGAGTCTCCACTTGGAGTTTGGTTTCCTCTCACTCCCATTACTTCCAGCCTGAGTTTTCCTTTGTGCTTTTCCCGGGCTCCTGGGGGTTTCTCTGCCCCTCCATGGCTCATCAGCACCCGTCGAGGAGTGCCCGTTGGAAACCAAAGAAACCAGAACTAGCGTAAGAGCTTTTGGTAGAAGTTTGTTGAGGAAGAAGGTTAGAAGCATGTTTTTAGTAACATGAAATTTGGGTATTGTCTAATGACTCTATTTAGCCTAACTATGTCTGTAATATGGTTAGGAAGATTTCTCTGCATTTTAATTACTGGTAGGAATTTTTCAGTTGAAAATATAACTTTAGTGTATTTCCTAGCCTACTTACATTGTTAAGTGAACAGTTCTATCCAGGAATGGAAGAGAGAAACAGGACCTTGGGTGCAGATGGGGCTACAAAGGAGGGCTTATATATACAGATATAATCAAATACTTTTCATGATAGCATTGCTTTAATTACTTATGGAAGGTGCATATGTATAATTATCTTTTGAGACCTAGTTGACTACATAATGCACTTAACAAATTAACTAGTTTACAAATGCTCTAACAAGCATGATTGTATCAGCCAGTGTAGTTTTTTGCTCATTTCAGGATGTCTCTCATGTTCAATTTCTTTTTTTTTTTTTATTGCTTAAAGCATTACAAAGGGTATTACATATGTGTCCTTTTTTCTTTCCCCCCCGCCCTTGACAATACCCCGGCTTCCCCTACCCCCCAGTGTCTTATGTCCATTGGTTATGCTCATATGCATGCATACAAGTCCTTCAGTTGATCTCTTAACCCCCTCCCTCCTGCCCCTCAACCCTCCCCGGCCTTCCCGCTGCAGTTTGACAATCTGTGTGAGGCAGCTCTGCCTCTGTATCTATTATTGTTCAAAAGTTTATAATGGTCTCTATTATCCATGAATGAGTGAGATCATGTTCAATTTCTAAGTGGAGATTTTTCATCCTTCAAGATGTTTGCAAACATCATTGTAACTGTCCCTGCCTATTCGCCATGTTTTGGGGTTTTGGGTCTGTTTGAAAAGATTAACATGCTATCCTGATTGGATGCTCCTTTCCTTTTGGTAGCTGACAGTAAACTTACTTATGCACAAGTCATCGCGTGCATTCTGAGTCACTCAATACTACGCTCATTTTTGGTAACATTGAATTCGTCCTTTTCCTCCGTGGTGGGAATATGAGCTTATTGCCTTGGCCTCCTGCTCAAAGGGAGTGAGGATGCTAGTGGCATAGCTAGAGAAATAACTATATCCTTTATACATTCTCTGGGTGGAATTGTTGGAAGGACAGGATATTTTTCTCTAGCAGGAGAGACATTTGCCCCTTGATACAGAAATCTCACACTCCTGGCTCTTTGATACATCACTGGCTGTTGGAGAACATGGTGCCTGTGTCTACTGCTGATTCTTGGGTGTTAAACAGCCCTCCACTGCTTTTATTGTACCATTAATTGCACTTAATGCAGCTGTATTTCTAGTACGCTTGGCCAGGCTCTGAAAATTAAGTAGAGGGTACTTTGTTATAAAATTCACTGTAATGAGTTCTGGTGGGACAGGGTCTGTTAAGTTTGAAATTACCCCGGGCCATTTCTAAAGGACTTCTTAAAATATTTCACATCTATAAAAGTTTGTAACTAGATAAATAGCCATGGAGAGTGTGAGGCCAGGCAGAGGGGAATCCACATTTCTCCTCAGTGCCTCTTTGATAAAATATGAATGCTGTGCATAGTTGGGACTGGTGCTTATTTACTCCATTTTCCTCTGCCTCAATATTCAGTAAATTCCATAAGCTCAGCCTTCACTGTTTTGTGTCATGGTTTATATACACGGGCCTTTTCCTTGTTTGGTTTTGTTTTTTAATCCAAATCATACACTGCACTACAATAAATGTAGTAGCCACTCCTGGGTGTACACAGATTGGCTCAAGAGGGGCTCACACCTCTACAAACAAAAATACTGAAGAGACAGTCAGTAACTATTAGCCATTTCGTTTAATGTTGCCACTTCCTGCCAGGGACTGAAACAGATGACTGCTGGCACCTGGCTAATGAACGCTGAAGACAACATGAGTTCCCCATATTTGGGGACTTGTGTCTGACTGCTGTAATGCTTTGTGGCTAACAAAATTTCAGATTGACTAGTTGATCAAGTAGCTTTACCAAAACACCCAGGTGTTCGGGGCATGCTCATAGAGAAGGGTCCAGCCCAGTCCCCTTAGGATTTATGTGAAAACACCTCTGGGATCGGCCTCACTGTGCTGTAGAGACACTGGCACAAATCAGGTAGAGGATCGTCCATGGTTTTAGTGCAGCGATTTATCTGAGTTTTGTAGTTAAAGTTTGAGCATGAGGTAATTAGAACCTTCCAAGCTTGAAATTCATGAACCTTATTCCCCCTATAATAGACTCTCTACAACTTGCCAAGTTCCCTGTGTGACGGATATATATGGAGGCTTTGTCAAAAGCCTCTGGTCAAAATGTAGTTTTAAAAAATCCAAAATTGGTCTTCTTTTCTTTTTAGATCTTACACTTGTAAACAGGGAAGGTTGCAGCATGCTGTTACCGAGGTCAGCCGGCAGTCTGCCTTGCCCTTTGGAAGTATTCAGTGACCAATAGTCAGATACACACAGCCACGGCGCACCACCACCACTGCCAGATGGTCTGACAACAAACATGACAGGGCCAATCAGGACCAGAGAATAGATGGGAGGAGCTGTCGGTCAATTGGGTTTCTTCTACTGTTTATCCCTCCTGGCAAAAAATGGAGCTAACCTCTATTGAGTTGCTACCCCTGTTGTAGTAGGTGATGCTACAAGGAAGAAGAAGGGAACTAACATTTAGTGAACACCTCATATGTGTCAAATACCATGCTAGACACTTTACATACATTATCTCATTTAATCCCTAAACAGCATGCTGAAGTGGGTATGTGCTAGGAAACTGTCTCACACTTTGGTATTTAGTCCTTGACACAGCTCCTAGGACAACGGACCTCACTCTATAGGTGGGGACACCAAGACCCAGATGTCAGGTGTCCTACCCTGTTCACTAGCTGGGAAATGGCAGAGCTAAGACGAGAAATAAAAGTTTCTGTCTCTAAGAGTTATGTTTTCCCATACTCAAATGCAGCTGCCTCTCCATCTAGTTAAGTGCTCCTAAATACTTAATAGACTTAGATGGATGGAAATGTTTAGATCCTTGGAAGAGAATAGCAGAGGACAGAGCTAGATTTTGTTGAGGTACGGAGTATGGAAGAAGTTCTTCCTAAAAAAAGCAAAGTTGGTATATGAGGCAAATAAACTTCTGGAGACAATATCTAGAGCTTACTCTTACTCTCAACTATGCTTTAAATTGTGAACACACAAAAAAAGTTGCAGCAAGGCTATAAATGAATAAAAATGAAGTTGGCCAGAAAATAAGTGACTATAGAATCACCTCAGGTTCTGCGAGCTCTGAAATGAGCTTTCTTCAAGGGGAACAAAAGAGAAAAGAGCTAAGAGGAGTTAGTTCAGGAGTGAAGGTGAGTGTGTTATGTGTTCTTCTGTGTCCTGAAGATGAGGTCAGCTTAAGTAATATTTTTTTAAATTCCAGGGGAAATTGTCTTTCTCTCTTGCCACTTAGAAAATTCAACCTTACTGAAGAGGCGACTGCTTTCAGTAAGAAATATTTCTTGGATACAGGGCCTCATTCTCTTTTACCTGGAGCAGTTCTTGGCTTCTTTCTTCATTGGCTTAATAAAAGTTCATTAAATAATGCAGGAGGAATATGAGGTTCCTCTTTCCCCTCTCAGTCACTCTTTCCAACAAATAAAAGGCATTTCCTTCTTCTCTCATTACTCTTGTTCTTGTAGCTCCTACCTGAGTATGTTAACAGTCTGTTGTAGTACTTTCCTATGGGTATTTGACAGACCTTGGTTGCAAGGAAGAGGTACTGATCGCTTTTGTGAACCAAGAGTAAAGTGAATTCCAGAAGCGATTACAGGTAACCCTTCTATTTATGACGTTTTAAATGTTTTTGCTATGGCAAGAAATACAAGGACAAACTGGAACCAACTGGACAGTAGAGGAGAAAGGATGGGGGTTTCAGGAGGACAGCCATGGCTTCATTTAGATGTATTTAGGCAGCTTTCTCTATACAAATATACTTCTGATTATGGATCATAGATATTTATGTTTTTTGACCATCATTTAGAAAAACTTGTTCTGAAATTGAGATTCTAATAGTTGGATCAGCCACCACACCCTGGAGTATCATCTTTGTAAATTCAGGTCATAGTAAAATATTAAATTTTAAAAAAATGTGTGTTACCTATTTCTCAGCTTTACCTAAAGTCTAGACAATTCTGTATCTTCTTTTAATGGTTTTTCATCTTTTTATACCTCACTGAAATCCCGATGCACGAAATTCTACAACAGCTTCCTTCCCCTGGCTGCCAGCACCGTCTTCCTCCTGCACCTGGGACTCGGATTGTCCGGTCTAATTAGCATATTACACTTTTATTATTATAGATGGCTATTGCTTGCTTTTTCCTCTCAGGGTATGAACGTCCTGAAGTCAATGAAAATATCCTGGGGTGAGGAATATAAAATTGTATTTAATTATTCTGGGTTTTTCCCCACTTCTCTTCCTGGCCCAGATTTCCTTCTTATTCTTCTCTCTTTCACCTCCACATTTATAGTAAAGGAGTTTCAAGCATGTAACTCATGGTCCTCACCTCTCGTTTATTCCACAATTGACAATAGTGCCCACCTAAGGTCTTTATTGCTCTCCCATGACATCTGACGTAGTTAATGAATCTCTCCTTCAAATGTACTGCTCTTCCTCTTTGTAGGATGCCATTGCCTCTTTATTAAAGTCCTGCCCCTCTGGCTTTTTATTGTCAGGCTCTTTGCTGGCTCCCTTACTCTCTAAAAGCAGGGGTTCCCATGGCAGGCCCCTGCCCCCACCCCCCATCGTCCTGCCCTCCCATGGCTTCTTTACCCACTTGTGTGATACTGACTTGCAGCCAAGTCCTCATCTCAATGGGTCTCTCCTAAAGCCACCTTCAGTTCAGGACCCCATCTTCCCCCTGACTCTCTATTCCCTTCTAAGTGTCAATGCAGGGGATGGCTGAACCACCTATACAAACACACGGAATTCATACTTGACTCTTTATTTTCCCGTAAAAGGCAGTCACGAAACTCTAAATCCTACATCCTAAATACCTTTAAAACCAAACTCCTCTCTACAGTGTAACTTATTTACTCAGATTAACTCATCATCATTTCTTGCCAAGACTATGCAATGGCCATGTTTTCATCTTTTCTCTCCAAGCGCAGTTCTACTCTGAGCACCACTGCCCTGCTGATAACAC
Organism: Myotis yumanensis; assembly: GCF_028538775.1. Lineage (NCBI taxonomy): Eukaryota > Metazoa > Chordata > Mammalia > Chiroptera > Vespertilionidae > Myotis > Myotis yumanensis. The sequence continues at coordinate 92,646,471 of NW_027223752.1, forward strand.
ACGTGCTCATGCCCCTCCCCTGCTCAGACCTTCAAATGGAGGTCACTGTGTGTAAACTGAACTCCTTAGCAGTGGTTGTGAGGCCTTTTGTGACTTAGCCTGTGGATGTCCTCTAACATTTCTTCCTCTGCATGCGGAACTTGCATGTGTTGCTGGCTTGTGCAGTTGTGTATGGTCTTCTCTCTGCCCCAACCACTCCCTGCACCCCCTCAAAACTCTGTCTTGTTTGCCTGGAAAATTACTACTCATTTCTAGCCCCAAACCCTCTTCTCTCTTACATCTTTAAATATCACTAGACTTAGATGCTTCCTTTCCTGAGATCCTCCAAGTACTAGTAAATAATTATTTAATAATATTATATTTCTCTCCCCCAAGTCTGTAGCTTCCCTGACGATACTGGCTCCTTGCCATTTTCTGAACCTGACAAGTTTTTCCCATCTCAGGGCCTTTATACTTTCTTTTCCCTTCAGCTGGTCATCACATCACTACTTTACTTTATTCATATCTCTATTGAGAGACATTGTTGGAGAGATCCTCTCTGATTTTCCTGTTGTATACAGAAATTCTTGTCACCTTTTTTTCTTTATATTTAGATGTGTGTGTATTATTGTTGTTGTTGTCTGACTCCACTGGAATGTCAGCCCCACGCAGGCATGTCTGTTTTGTTCAGTCTTCTATGGCCTATCATTAGAAGGGTACCGGGCACATAGTAGGATCATTTAGATGCATGACTGAGTTGTATCCCTTCTAACTAGCATAATAGTTATGGCACAGAGTACTAGTAAAAACTCAGTAAAGGTTTATAAAAAGAATAAACATGGAGCATGCATTTGACCATGGTTAAATTAATTCCCATGCCTGAACCCACTAAAATGAAGAGACCAGGGGCTTCCTGGAAAAGAGAAGCAAGACAGCTGGAAGACAAATAAAAAATGACTGGCTAGTGGCAAAGTCCATTCTCATCAGAATGCTGGTTCAGTTATTCAGTTCAGATTTTTGGCAAGTGATGCAGATTCTTTTTCAGAAAATGTTGATTGATTGCACAGTTGCACCCACTTCATTTGCAAACCTTCATTATCTCTTTTCCCTTTCCTCTCTCCGTCTGCATTTAGAAGGGGAGGAGCAGGGTATAATTCCACAAAGCAATTTTTGTGAATAAACCAACTAGCTGGCGGTTGCTTTCAGTCTCGCAGCCCCACATGGAATACAAGTGTCTGCTTTAGTTGTGTATTCTCTCTCGACTGACTCTCTTGCATTCATTCGAGTATTCATTGGATTACTCACTCATTCATTCGAGGAATCATTTGTTCAGTCCCGTTAAGTGCCAGCTTGGAACTGGATATATGTGGATGCTGGGCTCTTGTCTAAAGCTAGAGTTCTTAACCTGTGTTCTACTGATGGGGTTCAGAGGCCCTTTTGCATTTTGTAAGTGTGTATACAAAGTTTTGTGTTTAAACATTTTCTTAGGAAGATGGTTTGCTTAAACAGCTGTTATTCAAAGAAAGAGACATGTTAAGAACCTGATAGAGAGAGGCTTGAGCTGAACCTTGAATCTAAGTAATAGATCTTCTAAATTCGTTTGTTGTTTGTTTGTTTTTTCTCCTTGATACGTTTCAGAAGTGATGGTGGTGTCTGAGTGTGAGAGTATACAGGGTAGGGCACAAGTATATTTACAGTTGTTCAAATTGAAAACAATGCAATGATAAATAAATAGTAATACAAGAATAAACTCTGTGTTCCACATACTCACAACTGTAAACCTGCTTTTGCCCCATCCTGTATGCCTGTGTGTTCTTAATTCTAGGCCTGACAGTCTTGTCAGCCTATTTACTAATCTTGACTCTTCAAATAGTGCTCATCTTTCTAATTTAGTTTCTAATTCTGCCTATATCACAGCCTCTGTAGGTCCCCAGTTGGCAGATGGCAGTGGTGCAGACCTTGATCTGCTGGTATAGCAAGACCTAGCCCCACCCAGGTACCATGCTCATGAATGGGCTTTTGTTTACATGAAATCAGAAGGAAGATGGTGGTTGTAAGACCTGATTGTAGTTTACAGTGGTAGTAGCTGTGTATGTTTACCTAATCAGGTTACTCTGAGGCATGCAACATCTTAAAAGGAAGGCCAGTTACTGCTGGAGAGGGCTTGAGTGAATGCTTCAGAAGAAAATTCAGTGGGCAGTTGCTGACACTTAGTGAATTGCTGGCTCGTTGCCCAAATATGTGTGAAATGTTTGCACTGGTTTGAGGCCCTGATTGCAGTTGGCCTGCAGGGCTTGTGGTGACACCTTAGATTTCATATCATGCTGCAGGAAAGGCAGAAATTAGGGACAATGGAGAGCAGCAAAATATCCCTGATATTTTAGTAAATAAATCTTAAATATTTATAATATTTAGGAAAAGTAGTCCTGAAATTTCTATTAAAACTGGTATAAAGATGGTGATTTAGAAAAGTCATCTTTGGCCCAGCCTCTGCTTTCCATAACAAGGAAGAGAGAGCCAATGTGCTGAGCACTCCGTGGGCTAGCAGGGTGCACTAATGTTCACTTATTCTCGAATACTTATTGCACTTCTGTGATGTGGGCCCTCGTCTACCGGCCAAGGTTTCAGCAGCACAGATTCCTTTGGCTTATGAAGGTCTCCTGCTAGTGGAGCAGAGGCACTATGTGAATAGGTTTGGGAAGGAAAATCAGAGCAGAGCAGATGTCACATGTCCTCACAACAGTTCTAGGAGACATTGACCCTCTTCATAGAATGTGAAATTGAAGTCCATAGATCCTAATGAGTCTAAGACCACCCGGCTCATTAGAGATAAATGGAGGATTTAAAACTTGGTTCTTCTGCCTCTAGAACCCTAATCCTTTTCTCTGTGCACAACTGCCCCCCAATAGTGAGCCTCCTACTACTGAACTTCGCTTTGCACACAAAGGGCACACAGTGACTTGGGAAGGAATCAGATGTCCTGCAATAAGGAACCGGAGTCACCATAGTCTTCTTCCTACCTCCGAGGTGATGTGGCAGTCCGTTGGGTGACTGAGCTGCCTTACACAGTGCCAAGCTGGGTGCTGTGACATATTTGTGCCTTTCAGGGGCTTTGATGGAAGTGGCGGTGTTAAATTTGCACAGGACATCAACTTGCAAAATGAGGATTTTCAGACAGAGCCTGTACCTCTGTCCTCCTGGGTATAATCAGTAACTGTTAAGCTGTGGTATCAAACGCCAATACGGTGCCGTGTTCATGGAGGAAGGCAGCCTTGCAAGCATTGGTAGGAGTGTGGCAATGCATTGGTGATGCAGCTTAAGGAAAAGCAGGGTGGAGTGGGCAAGATGATGATGCTGGGGCCTTGCAAGTGTAGCTGTGTTAATGTATGTGCACCTGTCCTTACCTTCATGTCCCCAGTGGATTCCAGGGTCATGACCACCATGGTTCACTGTCTGTGTGACCTCACTCCCCATTCCCCCGTTCTAGCAATACTGCTATTCTGAGGTTTTTCCTGCCTCCACTCTCTCTGCCCTCATCCTGCCTTGAGAGTTGAGAGTTGCACGTACATTGCATTTCTTCACTTGCTGGGTGTCAGTCTCCCCACTGGACTCTGATCTCTGGAGAGTTAGGATGGTACCTTTTCATTGTCATATCCTCTGACACAGTGACCAGCACAGCGTAGAGACTCAGAAAATATTTTCTTTTTTTTTAATATTTTATTTTTTTTCCAAAAGGGAGAATGATGATTTTTATTTTTATTTTTTTAACATATTTTATTGATTTTTTAAGGAGAGGAAGGGAGAGGGATAGAGAGTTAGAAACATCGATGAGAGAGAAACATCAATCAGCTGCCTCCTGCACACTCCCTACTGGGATGTGCCCGCAATCAAGGTACATGCCCTTGACCGGAATGGAACCTGGGACCCTTGAGTCCGCAGGCTGACACTCTATCCACTGAGCCAAACTGGTTAGGGCTCAGAAAATATTTTCATGGATATGTTTAGCTTTCTCCTACAGACATAAAAAAAGCATCTAGAAATGAAGTGGGAGCCTGGCTTACCTCTGTAGCACCCAGAGCAATGAGGTTAATACCTTTCATTTTATGGGTTCACTAAATTTTGGATGAATAAATGTAATACCATAGTCTGAGATGGTTGAGCTTTGGAAACTTATCAGAGTGACTTTTCAAGCAGAGCATTGCATCCTTTGGGCCAACACCCCACTGCTTCATAAAGCTGTTTATGTTGACTGTTCTTTCAGCAGAAAGAAAATTAATGAACGCATTTATGTGGCCCCAAAGCAGGTGGGGGAGGAGGGAGAAAGAAAGAGGAAGTGAATATGTCTGAATACATGAATGGGTGAACAGGAGAAAGAAAAGAGAGAGGGCAATATATCTCTCTCCCACATAAACATAAGCTGCTTCCTGCACATCCAACTTTATCGGCTCCCTTGTCGTATCAGTGGCCTAGAAAAGCCCAGAGGATGGATGGAGCATTAGGCTGGAAGTAATAAGGTTGTGCCTGACTTACTTCAGTATTTGCAGCAGATGTTACAAATGTCATAACATGAAGTTTTGGGATCATACTTGGGGGAAAAAGTCAAGATAACAGATGTGGGCCATTTCCTTTTATCAGGGAGTCCTGAGTGACTCCGCACTGATCCAATGATAGTCTCCACCCCCTTCCTACTGGGCAGAATCATGCCCCGAACAGTCTGTGTGCTTCGGGGTCAGAGGGCTGATAGCTGCCTGGCAGCACTCAAGAAAAGGCTTTTAAGACAGTTTACAAAATGAAAGTATAATAATCCTTTTTTTTTGGCCCTTACTGAGGGAGCATAGCAAATCTAACCCCCATTAAAAATTTAAACTTTGCAAAACATTTTCAGCATATTAATGCAGGTCATTTCTATCAATCAAAGGACAAGTATTAAACTTTGCAAAATTAGTGCCACATTCAAATCCCAAATTTGCTGTGTTCTCTCTGTTTTACTCTTTGAGAGCTATGGTCAAAGAGCACATGGTGTCTTTTTGTGAAGTAAGCACGTCATTCACGAGAATATACAGTATTCCTTCCTGACAGACACAGAGTAGATGGAGAGGAAGGCGGTTGTTGGAAGAGGAGAACTTTTAATAAGAACAACAACAACAAATGAAGAAGCAGCTCACACCATGGCCAGCAGGCAGTACTGAGAGAGCAGAGCATCCTCCTACATCAGACACAGGTGCAGGCTGAGGCTCAGGCGGGGTCTGCTGCATGGCTCCCTGGCTTGCTGGACTTCCTAACCCTGGGCGGCCTCACTCAGCGGACATCCTCAGCCATCTCTGTGCTTCGAGTCCCCAGCAGAGTGCCTGCCTCATTGTGTGGCTCCATGCAATTGTTTGGTGCTGTCGCCCTGAAGCCAGAATTAATTAGTTTATATCTTCTTGCTGAGTTCATGTCAGATACAAATCAAGACTCTGCCACTCAAAGATCCTCCTCTTCTAGATTTAGATTCTCCCTTCTATGGACACTTTATAACTGCCTCCCTCGTACATCTTTCCCAGACTGAGGGGATGCAATCCATTATACACGTAACTCCGCTGGAATCAAGAATGGGTTCATCAAGATCAGTTTGTGTTTTCCTACCTTTTATTTACTTTTGTTTAGAAAAAGAGGAAATCCTCATTTCATTCACTGTATAGAAGGAATTAAATTGTTCATCTAAACCTTGTATCTTAAAGCAATCCATGAAGCCAAGAAACACATTGACAAAAGAATCAGGATTCTTGTTGGACTTCAGTCCTTCAAAAGTGCCCTCTTTTATATACAGTGGGGCCTTGACTTACGAGTTTAATTCATTCTGTGATGGAGCTCGTAACTCAAATTACTCGTATGTCAAATCTTAAAGTGAATGAGTGAGACACGTGATGCTGGGCTGATATTGTGGCGTTCATTGTGACGTTCGCTGCGCCAACTAGCGGTGGGGTATCTGAAGCTGGCTCATAACCCGAATTTTAGCTCGCAACTCAAAGCAAAAAGTTGGCCGAGAGATGGCTCCTATCTTGAAAAACTCGTTAGTCGGGATACTCGTTAAGTCAAGGCCCCACTGTACTTTCTTATTTTGAAATGATTAAGAAACTAAAATTGTGCTAATTAATACCTACCATTTTAAGAAAGTCTCCTTTATATTTGTAACAGTTACTTTGAAGTATCAGGAAAGTAAACATGCCTTAGTCCAGTGATGGCGAACTTATGACATGCGTGTCAGAGGTGACACGCGAACTCATTTTTTTGGTTGATTTTTCTGTTAAATGGCATTTAAATATATAAAATAAATATCAAAAATATAAATCTTTGTTTTACTATGGTTGCAAATATCAAAAAATTTCTATATGTGACACGGCACCAGAGTTAAGTTAGGGTTTTTCAAAATGCTGACACGCCGAGCTCAAAAGGTTCGCCATCACTGCCCTAGTCTGTAGTCTAATCCTATGGCTGCTTTCCTCCCAATACCTCCTTGAGTCTCTGAAGGACCCCCCCCCCTTCCGAGGTACCCCTCCCCAGCCTTCACCCAGGCTGTGCATCATGCCTGCATTTTCCTGAGGCTCCCATCCTCAGAGCTGTTGACTATCAGGGCTTCATCGTTCCTCTGGTGCTGTCTCTCCAAACAACAGCTCAGCCCGTTGCCTTAGGAGCCTCATTGTCAGGGGAAGTTTGGCTTCTGTCATGAAGAAGGTGTTAATCTTCCTATATGTTGTCCATCAAAGGGGCATATTATAGTTTCTGTAGTAACTACCAGATTGTCCCAGGGAGGATCTCTTCCTCTTTTCCCAGCTACAGATGAAGAAATAGCTGCTCCGATAGCTAGATGCTTCTTTTCTTCTATAGCAAATGAGTCCTTAAGATGGAAACTTTGTTCTAAAAAGAAGTCCCTGTAATGTGTTGCCCACCATATACACAAAAACGTTGTCAAGGCGATTACAGTAATGTTTGGGTGCTATTTCTCTTTTAGACAAGTCTCATTTTCATGTAGGAAATTATAAAAAGTTTTCAGAAGCCATATGAATATGATTTAGTTCTTTGGAAGCTGAGAGCTTGATAAACATGCCCTTGACTACACAGATCTATTGAATGTTGTATGTCCTCCTCTTAGTTCTTACTGGTTGAAGCCATAGGAGAAAAGCAGACATGGTTTCTTTTCCCCAAATTCAGCAATTCATTTATAAGTATTAATACTTTCACAGTCATACCATCCCTAATGCTTTTCCCTAATGTATTCAATCCATACTTAGATTGTGGGAGAAATTTAAATATGTGTTGCATCAAAGAATTTTTGAATCAGCAAAAGACTTCTGAGAGTTTCAATTATTTTATTGGATTAAATACCTCTTTCTGTCTCAATTGGTAACACACTGTATCAAAGGGTTCTGGAATATGAATTATGAAGATGTATTTTTTGATTTAAAAAAAATTTACTAAATATACATTTTAAAATAAATCTGAATTGTACTCCTGCGGAACACAGGAGGTTTTTCCTTTTTGTATTTATTGGTCATCAGGGATTCAAATGCTTGATGAACAGTGCTTGTCCCTGTGTCTCTTCTCTGGTCATCAGTTACCCTCCATTTCAAGTGGTAAAATCTAGTCCTGCCAAAAGTACATTGAAAAGGCAATTTTTTGTTTTCATATATTTACGTGATGCATTGAGTGGAGACCACAGGTTGTGCTGGCACCAGCACAGTTGCAGTGACGGTGCTGCTGTGGTGGGTAAGCTGGTACCTGGCACTTGCTTTTCAGCGTCTCATCTCCACCCCAGCCTGCGGTGTCTGCAGGGTCTAAGGTGTGCACAAATGGAGAAGTTTAGGGTTGAAAGGATGCAAAGGTGACTGGGGGCAATAAGCAGAGCTGTGAGGACAAGTTTCAGAATGGAGATTTGGTCCCATGGTCAATGAAAGAAATGAAAATATAACTTTTATTTTATAGGAACCCCCCCATATACATACATACATACATACATGCATACATACATATATACATACTTCATAAACTTCTAAGGTTCCTGGGGAACCCCCCCCCCCCCGCCAGCTTCCTTTGCCCAACAGTGAGGGAGGCTAATTGAAATACTTTTCTTCAGAAAAGACTCATTAAGCATTTTATTCTCCACTCCTTCCCAGCCCCTGACTTTGCTTAGCCCAATGCTGAAACTCAGGGAGTGATGGCTGCGATTCTGTTAAGCATGCTCCCTTCCACAAGCTTCCTGTGGGAACAGAGCCTTTCCCCAGCTGACAGACTCGGAGGGTAGCCATCCTGGCTGAAGCTCGCCTCTTCACTGGTGGATACACTTGAAATACTACCTGCAGACCTTTACGGCTACTTTTGCTTATGCCGACATGTTGTTGTTCTCCATGGAGGGGGACTGGACAATAGAAAGTCTCTAAAACTCTAAAACAGTCTTCCCTATCTGCCAATGGCTACTTTTCCTAATAAAATAGTCCATTAGAAATCCTCACAATGTCATGCTCAGCTTCCCTTTTAAATATCTGTTTCAAGAGGTCCCTTAAATGACGGTGCCTTTTCTCTCCCTGCCCCTGGTGAGCTGTGTTGGTGAGGAGCTGGGGCAGCGCCGCCCTCTGGAAATGGGGGTGGGGAGGGCTATGAAGGAAAAGGGCAGCACAAGACTCAAGTCAAGCAGGGCTCCTGACTTTTCCCCCTTTCATTATTTATGTGTGTCCACTGAGCTGTCCTGTTTCTGTTTTGTAATGGGTTCTTCCGTGGCAAGCTGACCTTTTGGCTGAATAGGTCAAACTCCCACTGAGCGCTAATCCTCAGCCTTCCTGGCTTTTGTGCCTCCCCAAAGGTGACAGCACTGGTTAGGAGTATGACTGGGGGTGGGGGGGTGGGGTCTGTTTCCCAAAAGGGGGGTTGTCTTTCACTGCCCTGAATTAATTCTCAAAGACTGCCTCACAAGGCTATGCAGAAGAGTCCAGTCCTAACTATGCGGAAGAGTCCAGTCCTAACTATGCAGAAGAGTCCAGTCCTAACTATGCAGAAGAGTCCAGTCCTAACTATGCAGAGGAGTCCAGTCCTAACTATGCAGATGAGTCCAGTCCTAACTATGCGGAAGGGTCTAGTCCTAACTATGCAGAAGAGTCTAGATTGTGGCCAACATTGTTGAGGGACAAAACTAATTTTTCACATGCATGTTTAGGTGTGGTTTCCTTCTGTGGCTTCCACTTTTTCTGTGGGAGAAAGGCCAAGGCACTGCCCTAATGATTCATCAGATCATTTAAGATTTCTGAGACAGCTGCGTTTCTTTAGTTGATTTTTAAGAATCCTTCCTTTTATATATCTCTTCTATTTAAAATATTCTAAACCTCTAGGTGTTTTCTTTTTAACCATCACAAAACATGAAATAATATTGTGGTATTTGTTGATAATGATGTGCTGGGCCCAGGTTACTTTTACATGGCTTAAAATTTTCTTTTGGGCTATTTTTGTTTTGTTTTGTTTTATAATAAATAATGGTAAGTAGCAATTTTAAATATCAACTAGGTACTCAGTAAGTGCTGAATTGAGTTTGAAGTTGAATTACTATATGACTATAGTTTGATTGTTTTTTTCTTTTAATAGTTTGTACAAGCTGTTCAACTTCTGAAACTCTCACAGCTCACTATCAGTAGGTAGAGATACAATCTTCACAGACAGGCGGTTACATATTCCATTTACTTAGCAATGACCTGTGTATGTTCTTTTTGGTTAATTTAGTTAGTGCCCTTTACATTTCAAAAAGTAGTATTTTTAATTGGACAAACAAATAAATGAAATGTATCATTCGGTCAGAGGGAACAGTGACCTATTCAGCAGGCATAAATGCGCATTCTGTTTGGACTAGCAAATGGTGTCAGTAACTGTGAACTTCCAGAACCCAAGGACCTGAGAGAGCGTCATAGGCCATGTGTTATTTTTCTGAGGATGATGGACCTACTTAGGAAAATGCCTCTTTAGTTTTGTTTATCCGTTAATGGTACCATAGAGCCACAATGATAGTAACTTGGGGAAACAAAATAGCTTTATTTTCACCCTTTCTGAGTTGTCAGATTATTGTCTTGATCTCAAAAAGCCAAATTCGATAGGATAAAAAGTACAAGATAAGAAGTACATTTTTAATGTCTAGTCAGTTACCAATAATGCTGGAGTCAGACCTGGTCTTCTACGAGGGACATAATGGGCTCCTGTTTAACATATTTATGTTGGTTGTAAAATTAGGAACTGTCATTACAGCCCCACATCACCTGCATAAGTGCAAAACATATAAATCACGAGAAATTCCAGTGCCATAAAAATGCCATTGACTAGAATAGCATGAAACCATTTATAAGATACCTGTGTATCAGGCTGGCATGTACTGGGATGCACACTCAGATTTCTAGAGGATTTGAAAAACAAAGAGGAATAACTATGCAGGTAGGACTCATGGATGTAAGACCTGAGGAAGAGACTTGGGATCCCCAGGTTGACTACATTTTCTTAAATAAAATCCCTAAATATTTATGCATTTGCAGCATTTACTTACAGAACAGCCTGAGTCCTACGTGAGGAAAAGGAAGGAAAAGAAAGGCCATTAGTGGAGGGTGTGCATACCCCTTGCAGCAGCACTGAGGTCAGCTGTCCTTCGGAAGTGAGCGCAGCTACCCTCTGTCACTACTGGGACATGCCTCTTGGGCTGCTAGGCAATTTGCACACTCTTTACGCTGCCTGTGATGTGTTAGCGTCTTCTATAGGTTGTGACTGTTGCTCTCCTGGCTGCCTCTTAATCCAGTTCTTTGTAGAAAAGTCTGTCTCTAAAATCAGTCCATTTCCTTTTGTGAGGTGCAATGGTTTATTTTGAATTTTGTAATTGGAAGTCCTGAAATGCTCCTAAATTATGAACTATTAATATTGAGCTTTTTGGATTCCAATTACTGCCTCAAAAACAGAGTGGACACTTTTGAAGTTTTTCAACTCCCCCCTCTCCCTGTTATCCCCCCCCCAAAATCTTTAAAAAAAGAAAAGACTGCAGATTTTATTCATGTGGGATCATTCACACCAAGCTACCATAATGTGCAATTAACACTCTAGAAACTGAAAACAGTATTCAGCAAGACAGCTGCATTATCAAAGATGCCAAAGGAGTTTTGAAGGGAGTAATGTGCGTGTTAGAATAGGAAATTAATCAGAAACACACACACACACACACACACACACACACACACAGAAGTAATGTATTAAGTATATCTGAATATTTAAATTTTAAAAATCTTGTGTCTTGTGTCTATACTAATAAAAATTAACCTTAGGGTAGGAACCTGATCTTTCTGTTCTAAGATGATTAGTTGTGTGTTTTCCTGAAGCAAATGAGGAAGTCGAAATAGAGATCTCTAAGATCCCTGCCAGCTGGAATATTCTCAGATAATAATCACTCTTCAATTATATTTTATAAATTTTGCCATTGAAACAAAATGCCTCTTTTACTTCTTGCCAGTAATACTGATACTTAAACACTCATGCAGTTTTCAAAGTGTCTTTCAGACACTGACTCACACTTGCAGGGGTAAACTGCCTGCTTTTGCACAGCACAATAATCACAAGTACATTTATATTATAATTCCTACTAAGCTATGGATGCAACTGACTGACTTAGTAACTGAAATGAAGCACAATTATCCCAGGAGCATTTTGCTGAAAATTTTTTGTAACTAACTGGAAGTGGGTTTTAGAAGAAAGTGTGTGTGTGTGTGGGGGGGGGGGGGGGAATTGTATTTTCAATTTATAGTGTCTAAGTTTGAGGGAGCAGAGGTTTGTAGTAAAATTTTCAAGAAAAGAGGGAAGACATGGGGAATTTACTTGTTGGAAATAAGAAGATCAGAATTTTTTTCGTAAATTACTGTCAACCACAAAGATTTTTATGCTTAAAAAATTATAAAAGACTAGAGGCGCCTGATGCATGAAGATTCGTGCAAGAATGGGCCTTCCTTCCCCTGGCTGCCGGCACCGCCTTTGCTCTGACCAGAGCCGCCTTTCTGCCTTCCCACACTGCCCAGAGGCCCAGAGCCGCTAGGGCGGTGCTTAACGCCCCCAGCCCCCAGCAGCTGGGCACCTGCACATGCAAATTAACCTGCCATCTTTGTTGGGTTAATTTGCATACTCGCTCCTGATTGGCTGATGAGCGTTGCGAAAGTACGGTTAATTTGCATCTTTATATTTTATTAGTGTAGATAAGGATACCCAGAACAGACTTAAAATCAAATTGTGTGCCCGTACAAAAAATTATGTACAGAGAAAACCCTCAATTGTGGATCCCACAGATCCCTGGCAGCAAGCTCACTTTTGTTAAGGATAGGGGGCTCTTTGAGTGCAGGTGCCTGTGGGCAACGCATGTGGGGCACGCCAGGAAGAGTAGGACTGACCATGTGAGTGGAGAACAAGAGTATTCCCACGAGAGCACAGTCCCTGTGCTGGTGTGACACATGCTGAGTGCAAGGCCACCTGTGCTTCTCCAAGATCGTGTAGGAATAGTTACATGCGAATGTGCAGTAAACAGAAAAATGCAGCCACCCCGAGACACTTAACACTAGTGTAAACAGTCATTAATGAGAGTCTCTTCTCCAACATGTTGCGCTTATTAAATTATGATAAAGTTGTTGCATTAGAGCATTTAAAAAAATCCTGCTTATTTTTTTTCTAGCCTAGAGAATATAAAAAGTTTAGGTTTTATTGGGAGGGGGCAGTATGTGTGTACTTGAAAAATACCTAAATTTTAAGAAAAAAAGTACTAAATTATCTTAATGGAATGTGAGCATTCATGTTTTTGCTTCAATATAGGGAAAACAGTCCAAGGTAAATTTTTTTAAAAAAAAGTCTGGGTGTGGTTTGTTGTTATCTGACTTGGAAATTCAACCTTGGTTCTGCTTATGCTCAGGCAACTCCGGGCCAAGTTAACACTGGGCTGTGTTTCTCTGAGATGTCATTGTTATAGTAACTAGTGACGTAATTAAAGAAAATTAAGTTGAAGGTATGAATCTGAGCTCCAACTTAATTATTTTCTTTCTTTTTTTCCTCTCTGTTTCTTTTTTCCCCCCTTTTCTTTTCTTTTTTTCTTTCCTTTTTTTTTCTCTAAGTTATAGGTGCACAACGAAGGAGAAGCCCCAGTGCACTGGCCATTGAAGTATTTGAAGCACATTTGGGAAGTCACATTTTGCAGGTACCTCTAAGACAAAAAGAAGCTTGCTTATATTTTACTAAGAAAATTCCATATGTTTAGTCTTTTATTAATTTTTTAAAATTTCAACTATGTATGTGGCTGGATGTTGGAATTCTGAAATTCTTATGAGTCCATTTTTTTTTCTTTTTAGAAAGCCATCCCTTGAGAGAATATTAATGAGAAAGGGAGGGCAAGTATTATTTGTAATAATTGAGATGAATTGCGCTATTTGGTTGATGCTCAATGTATAGTAGCTGGCTGTTCTCAGAATGATAGTGTGTGTGCTGCATTTGTAAGTGGATATATGTATGTGTCTTTGGAGCTATATATTGTCTTAGACAGAGCAAACTTTTGTGAAAGCAATGTGACATTTTTATGTGTTGCCAAATTTCAGTTGTTTTTTGCTTGAGTTTACATTCATAAGTGCTTCAAATCTTAATGTCTGTCTCTCCCCCAAATCACACACTTTCTCAGGGTGAAATCTTAAAGCATATTTTAAGTGAAAGGAGACAAACAATGATAATAATTTAATTTTGGTAATGAGTTTCATGGCAGATAAATGTGAGGGCGACTGGATGGACCGGACCTGCAGTTAGATATTTGTCTGAGAGCAGTTTCATGCCAAACTCAGCATCTCTACTGAAAACTTTTTTCCTCAAGACTTTGCCATCAGTTCAACACATCCATGAGTACTTGTTCTGCACTGTTTCTGCCTCCAAGGTTGATGTTGCCATAGCCAAAGCTTTCTTTAACTACACAAGATACATTTTGAACATGGAATTAGAGAAGCAAATACGTTTGGGATATTTAGGCAACTTATTTGGTGGGGGGGGGGGGGGGGGGGAGGTGGTTATGGTCTACTTTTTTAGTTAAAAAAGAAAAGTAAACTCCAAATCCCTATTCATTCAGAGTTAAAAACATGACTTCTATGGTTATTTTATTTTGTAGAGAGCCAAACATAGTCTTGAATTTAGCATATGATTCCCGAAAGCATGTTCTCTAGAAAACTGTCTCCAGCAGATTCTCCATGACTGAATCCTAGTGGGTCTTCGAAGTGGTTCCGTGGGCAGTAGCCTCAGCATCACCCGAGACACTTGTTCAAAGGACACATTCCTGGGCCTCCCTCTGAACCCACCAAATCAGAATCTTCAGGGTGAAGCCCAGTGATTTGTGATTTTTAACAACCTTTTGAGAAAATGTGATGTTTTATTAGGACTGAGATGTCACAGTTTACATTTCCAAATTTAAGGACCTAAAAAAGACTTACCTTGTTTATTTTTGTTTATTCGGATGTTTCTCATTTATCCACTAATATATCTTAAAATCCATGTAACAGGTGTTTCTTAAAATACACCTTAGGAGATGCTATTCTATCATGCGTATAAATTTTGAATTGCCTTTGCAGTAGATTAGTCTCAGGGCTATAGAAAGGAATTTGCTTTCCAGATCTTCAGATTTTTATCTCTCTCTTTCCTGTACACACTTTTTCAGAATTTCCTTTATAAGTATTACATACGCCGTGATATAATATACATGTATTATAATGTGATTCAGGACGACTCCTATTTACATTCTAAAGTGATCAGTGCATTGACTTAGTCAACGAAAGAAATGGTTCAAAGAGCAGCTCCAGATTATTACCCTCTGAATTCATTCTAGAACTCGAGTCCAAAGTCCTCAAAAGAGGGTGACTTAGGAGCTGCAAGAATTTAAAACTAATTTAAAACACAAAACTTATGAGTTGAATTGAACATAAGCTTAAGGTAAATGTGTGGTACAAAATGGCTCCAAATGCTAGTTCAACATTAGGCTTCATTGAGAGAGTAGAGGGTCTAGATTAGAATGAGGCTTCTGAGCTCTTCTGCTGTTTACCTTGGTCACACCTGACTCAGACAACCCATTTTAAAACAAACATAGGCAGCCAGATGTTGCTTAGAGTGAAATAACTAGACTAGTTAGGAAACTGGAAATCATGTTATGTGAGGAGCGGCAAAGGGCTTGGTGAGGTTTAGTTTGGAAAACACTTATCTTAAATGGGACATTAATGTCCTCTGTATTTGAAAGCCTCCTCTGAAAACAGAAATGTATATATTCTGTGTGGCTTCAGAGTGCGGAAAAGAGAAATGGGTAAAAATTGAAGAGAGGAAATAATCATCTTCATTAAGAAAGACTTGCAAATAGTGTTGTCCACATTTGGAATATGTTCAAAGCCTTTGAATTTAACAAATATAGGTGGCTTGATAGGGATGCTTTCACAACAGTAAGGATCCAAGCATGGTTGCACTAGATCAGTGATGGCGAACCTTTTGAGCTCGGCGTGTCAGCATTTTGAAAAACCCTAATTTAACTCTGGTGCCGTGTCACATATAGAAATTTTTTTGATATTTGCAACCATAGTAAAACAAAGACTTATATTTTTGATATTTATTTTATATATTTAAATGCCATTTAACAAAGAAAAATCAACCAAAAAAATGAGGTCATGTCATTTCTGACATGCGTGTCATAGGTTCGCCATCACTGCACTAGATGATCCTGTAAGGATAATATAGTTTCCATATTTCCTTCAGGAGGGTCCATGTTTGAGTCTGGTTGAATCAGGGGAAATGGGATGAATTCTTTCTTCCCTTTATGCTATCCTTTCTTCACTTGCAAATATCGGATAAAAACCCATGTGGTCAACATGGTTTCTAACCTCACAGTCTACCATCATTACTAACTATATATATATGTATATTTCAAATACTTGGTAAGAATACAGAATTCACTGTAGTAGGCACATGGCTGCTTGCTGTGCTGAACTAGCTTGCAATCCTTTGGTAAAAGATGAGCCAGTAGGCCTCATAAAGTGAGAAGCATCACACTGGTCAAGTACTAAGAGGCTACAAATCTGGGAGGCTCTGAGTTTGCCACAAACCATTAAAGAAGACTTTTCAAAATTGTTCTTTAGGTAGAGAACATTGAAGAAGACTCTAATCAAAGTAGATGTCAAACACAAAGCCATGGGGACAAGAAATAGTAGATCTTGTTTGGGAACTGTTAAGGTGTTTCAATTGATGGCTGCTTCACATGCACAGGGGAGCACCTAAGAGATAAAGATGGAGAAGCTATCTGAGCCATATTATGACAGGCCTAGTGAACCAAGCCAGGATGCTCTACCCATTGATGAGCTCATGAAGAAAGCTTTTGTACAAGAGATAAGGATTTGGTTTATTTCCAGAGTTATCAAAATATGGTATCTAGAAAGTCTTTGAGTTGTGAGAGGCTAATATAGAAACCATTTAGGAAATTATTAAAATAGTCCAAGATTCCAAATGAAGATTTTCTCCAAGATAGAGTCTCTATGAATGGAGTCAGGTATGGAATTGAGATTGAATTCTTAGATGTGAAAGGCTAGGGGATGACAGGAATTAATGACCACAGGTTTTCTAGATTGGTAACCAGCTATCTATACCCTTATCTGAGAGGACTTAAATGGGATATTATCTTAAATAGCCACTTGATAAATGTAAGCAGTTGGAAACCTAGTCTGATTCTCATAAGATAAAGTCTAGGACTGAAAAGAGGGCTGGGAATTACTAATCACTATCATACTAGTAGGGATGAGTGAGAGTTCAAATCAAGCAGTGAGTTGTAGACCCATGGAAATAATGTGGAGCAATGAGAGAAGACAGTTGAGGAGAGGCAACCCCAGTGTATATCATCACTTAAGATGCAAGTAGAAGATGAGGAAAGAGTAGACAGAAAGGTAAGAGGAAACCATGGGATTTTACTTTGTTAAGGAAGGAGCGTTAATAATGTCAAGGTGGCTAAGGCTAAATCTTTTAGTAAGATACATACTGAAGAGATGTCATAGGTTTTGTCCATTGAAATAGTTATAGTGAGGTTGTTAGGTGCAGAAGGCAAACCTAAAGAGTGATAAAACATACAGGTGTCTGGAATTTGTGGTAAAAAAGGGTGGGAGATAAGAAAACAGTGTGAAGGGAAATTTTTGTTTTTAATGTTGTTAGAGTATGTGTCTGAGGTTCATGGGATCAATCATTACCAATTGTATGCTCTTTAGCAATCAGCTTTCCAAAAATCAATATCTTGTGGTCATGTCTATATTAAGAAAGGATAAGCTTTCAATATTATTAATGGTTATATACCATTCCATTCCATAATTTATTTAACCACTTTCCTATCATTAAATATTTTGATCATATGTATAAATTTGCATGTTTTTCTTGTGTGTGTTTATTTAAATTCTCTTTTTTATTAAATTTATTGGGTGACATTGGTTAATAAGATCATCTAGATTTCAAGAATAAATTTGCATTTCTTTTTTTAAAATATATTTTATTGATATTTTACAGAGAGGAAGGGAGAGAGACAGAGAGTTAGAAACATCGATCAGCTAGCTGCCTCCTGCACGCCTCCTACTGGGAATGTGCCCGCAACCAAGGTACATGCCCTTGACCAGAATCGAACCTGGGACCTTTCAGTCCACAGGCTGACACTCTATCAGCTGAGCCAAACTGGTTAGGGCAGTGGTTCTCAACCTTCTGGCCCTTTAAATACAGTTCCTCATGTTGTGACCCAACCATAAAATTATTTTTGTTGCTACTTCATAACTGTAATGTTGCTACTGTTATGAATCATAATGTAAATATCTGATATGCAGGATGGTCTTAGGCGACCCCTGTGAAAGGGTCATTCGACCACCAAAGGGGTCGCGACCCACAGGTTGAGAACCGCTGGGTTAGGTCTAAATTTGCATTTCTAATGCAAATACCTAGTGAGGGTGAATTTCTGTGTGTGTGTGTGTGTGTGTGTGTGTGTGTGTGTGTGTGTGTTTGTGTGTTGTGTGTTTGTGGGTAGGTGTGTTTCAATTAGAAAGAGCCTATTTTGGGTTGATTTTTAGCAAAATCTATTGAATTTTTAGTATGTGTGATATTCTGTATATTGTTTAAGTTCTCCTCTTATATCATTAAATGCTAACAATAGGTACCTATGAGATAGGCGCTATGATTGCACACATCTTAAAACGGAAGTCAACTACAACTTAGAAAATTTAAGTAACCGACTCAAGCTCACAAGGCTAGTTAAGTGAGAATTCAATTTGAATACAGGATACTAAATACTAGATTATAATACTTCCCACGAGTGATGGGGACATTTTTAAAGGCAATGGTAATGAGAGGAAGTCACTTATATTTGGAGTGAACAGGATTAGAGAATTGATGGAATCGGAAGGTGAAGTGGAGGTCAGTTCTGAATACCAGTGGAAGTCTGGGAAATGCCTGTGACTTCTCGGTACCAAGTGCCAGCTGTCCTGCTGCCTGTGCCCCCAGTGCTATGTCATGGAGGAGCATGTTAAGGACCCCTCACAAGCATATCAAACTTGCAGCCGGGGGGCCGAGAATTTGACATGCTTGGTAGAGAGTTGGGGGAGACAATTGAAGATGAACCCCTTAATTTTTGGTACCGATTTTGTGGACAGCAATGTTTTTGCAATGTATATCATATTAGCTATATATTCTCTTGGGACAATTTAGTGAGTTTACTGGATCCTTAAAAATTTGCTTCTTTCCTACTAAGAGGGAAAAACACACACACAACTTAATGGTGATTCTATCAACATAAAAATCAACTGTTGCGAAGTTATCTTCTAATTTAATGGTCCAGTAACAGTGTGTGTAGGCAAGGCCATTGCCCAGGCTGTGTACCAGGCAAAGCTAGGGCTACCATTCACATCCCTGACATGGACACTTTACTACTGACTGTGACCCTTACTGTAGCTCGGTGAGCCTGTAGCTGTTTCATATATGAATTTCACAGCAGAGGCATCCCCTGCAGGAGAGTTTAAGGGTTCAGCTGGCATCAGCCTTGACTGTAGGACTGTGAAGCACAGGTGTTGGGCCCAAGTCAGGGCATTTTAGTTCACTTCAGTCTCCTGTGACTTTTATTAATTAGATGAGGATCAGGGGGCAAGGGATCAAGATGGGCAGTTGTGCATTTTGTGACAAGCTAAGTAAAAATACCAGAACTTTAGGTCATTGGGTGGGATCTTTTCTGAATACAGTACACGTCACTAAACACATACTTTGGTTCCTGCTTTGAAAGCTCTCTTAAGGCATTATTGTTCCTACTTCATAATATCCTTAATATGAAAATAAAATAAGTGGTATTTATTTTGACTTGCCCAATTTAGAGACCAGATAGAATGAATATTCATGTTTTATGTTCTCAAAGTTAATGCAACACAAAATGGTAACAAATATCTTTGTAACTCAAAATTAACTGGTGGAAGGACTTCCCCTTAGGTGCAGGTTTATGAATGGAGTGCTTTAATTACTCGCGTGCCCTTGGCAGAAGGGTTTAAATTTTCTTCATTCTGTAAATAATGCTTATATAATTGGTACATAAAATTGCCCTATTGTTTTCACATGCTCCATAGTAATGCTGCTTTACTCACCTCACAGGCATTAAAACAAAGGAAATCAACTCTTATATGTGGAAGATTTTTAAAGTTAATGTTTATATTCTTGTGAGCACATGGTGGTGAACTACAGATAGATACTGTATAAATTACTGACATTGTGCAATACATATAATTACTGATAACTATTAATAGTTATAAAATGATTAAAGGGTGATTTTTATCCATAACTAGGTTTGAATATTAAATAAAATTTTGTATGTTGGATAATATAAGCAGAATAATAAGTACTCACATAGTTGTGAATAAATGATATGAGTGTAAATATTTAATCTAAGTCTTGGGAGAATAAAAATAATATTCTATAAGAAATGCCCTAAAGAGAGATAATAACAGAAGTGTGATATTCATATGTGAGTTTTGAGCTTGACTCTATTGCATGAACCCTCCTCTATCTATATAACTGAGCCTGCATTATTGCTGAGAGAGTTGGGGGAGGCAATTGAAGATGAACCCTTTGAAGATGAACAGGAAGAGAATCCCAGGGGCAGACCCTTTGAGGAAGACCAAGAGGGAGCTGACAAGGACATTCCAAGGTGATGGCACCTGTGGTCCTCTGAGAGGGAGTGGATCAGAGAGGGCTGGGCAGAACGGTTGCTTACTGCCTGTCTTCCCCAGGGAACTCTGTTTTTGCAGGATCATTTACTAGTAGAACAACACTCTTGTAGAAGACATAGGTATGGCCATCACCATAGCAGAACAGTTTAAATAATGCGTATATATTTTTAATGGTAGGGGAGAAGGGAACTCATATGTAGCTACTTTTCTGTTTAATAGAATAGTCAGAGACCTGTGTGGATGAAAGACTGTATCTCAATCAAATGTCAGATTTCAACCTTGTGGTTTTTCTTTCTCTTAATACCTTCAAGCATGGAATGGAGAGTAGAGTCATATCTCAAATAAAAGAAAAGTTTAGGTTTAAAAGAGGATGTTATGGGTCAGATTTAGAAAAAAAAAAAAAAACAGACCCAGATTTACATTTAAATTTCTGTGTTTCTGTTTTTAATTACATTTTGAAGATTAGGTAATGGCATACCCTGAAATCATGACAAGTTGGTTTATATACTATTTTGGTCCTGAAGAATTATTGTTAGGTAAATGAAACCATGCAGATGGTCTATCAGAAATATTTAAACATTTGTGGTTGATGAAGGAAAACAAAATTAAAAGTGTGTTGTGATGTTTTATATCTTACTAGAGGCCCAGTGCACAAAAATTTGTGCACTCGGTGGGAGGGGGGGTCCCCCAGCCCGGCCTGTGCCCTCTCACAGTCTGGGACCCCTTGGGAGATAACGACCTGCTGATTGGGGGGTTGGGGCACTGCCCCCTGTTACACTCAAGGCAGGGTCGATGGGGAGGTTGCGGTGCCACCCCCTGTCACGCACAGAGCAGGGCCGATCAGGGGGTTGGGGTGCTGCCCCTGTCACTCACAGAGCAGGGCCCATCAGGGGGTTGAGGAGCTCCCCCCTGTCACTCACAGAGTAGGGCCGATAGGGGAGTTGGGGCACCGCCCCCTGTCACACACAGAGCAGGGCGGATCAGGGGGTTGGGGTGCTGCCCCTGTCACTCACAGAGCAGGGCCAATCAGGGCATTGGGGCGCTGCTCCCTGTCACTCACAGAGCAGGGCCAATCAGGGGGTTGGGGCGCTGCCCCCTGTCACTCACAGAGCAGGGCCCATCAGGGGGTTGAGGAGCTCCCCCTTGTCACTCACAGAGTAGGGCCGATAGGGGAGTTGGGGCACCGCCCCCTGTCACACACAGAGCAGGGCGGATCAGGGGGTTGGGGCGCTGCACCCTGTCACACTCAGGGCAGGGCCAATGGGGAGGTTATGGCTCTACCCTGTCACACACAGAGCAAGGCCCGTGGAGGGGGGAGTTGGGGCGCCGCACCCTGTCACACACAGAGCAGGGCCGATCAGGGGGTTGGTGTGCTGCACCCTGTCACACACAGAGCCGCAGGGCAATCGGAGGATTGGGGAGCTCCCCACCTATCAGGCACAGAGCAGGGCTGATCAGGGGGTTTGGGCGCTGCCCCCTGTCACGCTGATCCTGGTGCCGGGAGCCTCGCTGCTCCGCTGATCCCGGTGCTGGGAGGCATATTACCCTTTACTATATAGGATAGAGGCCTGGTGCATGGGTAGGGGCTGGCTGGTTTGCCCTGAAGGGTGTCCTGGATCAGGGTGGGGGTCCCCACTGGGGTGCCTGGCCAGGCTGGCTGAGGGGGTGAGGGCTGTTTTCCCCGCTGGCAGTTGACTAAAAGCTCCCAACCTCTCCTTGTTTTCTTTTTTTTTTTTTTTTTTATTCTGGGCCAGCTTTAGCTCTGAGGCCTTGGCTGCTGAAAACATGGATACAATGTTGCGGTCCGGGGCTGACTGAAAGCCGGTTTTGTTTAGCTTCTTATTTGCAACATATAATAGTTGCTTAGAGTTGCAGTTGAGAGGCCAGCAAGTGAGGCGGGGAACGTTGGAGTCTGCAGTTCCTGGAGGAAGCAAGCCTCCCTGCTCACTTCAGTGCATGGCTGCCGGCCGCCATCTTGGCTTACAGTTAATTTGCATAAGGATACGCTGATTAGCCAATGGGAAGGGTAGCGGTCGTACGCCAATTACCATGTTTCTCTTTTATTAGTGTAGATTATTTAAGTATTGGTAGCCACAGTCCTGCTACAGCAGTGGTTCTCAACTTGTGGGTCACGACCCCTTTGGGGGTTGAATGACCGTTTCACAGGGGTCGCCTAAGACCGTCGGAAAACACATATATAATTACATATTGTTTTTGTGATTAATAACTATGCTTTAATTATGTGCAATTTGTAACAATGAAATTGGGGGTCGCCACAACATGAGGAACTGTATTAAAGGGTCGTGGCATTAGGAAGGTTGAGAACCACTGTGCTACAGTCTCTGGGACTCAGTCAATTGTGGAAGACTAAGAAGATTATTAGAGAAAGGAAATCGATGTATAGGTAAAGGAGGTACTTATAACTATGTTGGAATGTGGGGTAGAAAATGCCAAATTTGTTACCAGTATCTTTTTAAATCAGATTCTGCAAGAGAAAATAAAAGGTTAACTAGTATAATTCAAACATCTAGAAAAAAGAAGACTGAATAATACCTAAAACAGCTCAAAAATTAATACAAAAATATAAATTATTGATTAAAGATGCTGCCTAGCCAAGTCAACACTCATTTCGCATTTGATGGTAGTGTTAATAGAAGACTTCTGTGAGAAAGGATATTTTCTATTTTATTGAAGATTCGAAATTCCACCCTTACTTGTTGTTTTATTGGACCTATACATATAAAACAAGGTATCTCTAGGAAAGTTGCTTGTTCTTACACTTGATGGCCTTTGTTGGCAGAGTGGTGTCCTGCTGGACATTAGTGCTAAAATGTAAGAACTTCATGTAATAGAGGCATTTTTTTTGCTGAGATAGAAAGGTGAGTGGAAAATGAGTGAGAGATGAGTGACCCTAAAGTCTCCTTATAATCCAGAATGGTAAGAAAATGTTAAACTAAATATAGAAAAAGAGAAAGTTAGTGAATATATTTGCATATGCAAATTAGCTTAATTGATACTGCTTGCCTCTACAGGGATTTTTCATTACAAACTGGAGTGCTACATTGTTCAGCTCATATTGAGTAATTTAGTAACTAATGAGACCAGTTTGCACTAATTTGCATATGATAAATGAGCTTAATTGCAGTAAATAACTTGGAGGCATAATTACTTAATTTTCCTGTGTTGCATGGCTTTTAAGTTCACGTATGAACAACTCAAGATAATTTTGCATATTTAAATTAGTTGCTTTTAAATTTTCTTGAACAAAAAAGGAACACACCTTATCAATTGAGCTGTAAGACAATCGGAAGTAAGTTTTACAATATTTTTATTTAAAAAGAAAGGAAAGCAGAAATTTCTTGAGTCTGTTGTTCTTATCATTCACATTCTTACTTCAAATAGGATGTCAGCACTGATATTTAGGAAAATGTTTTAATGTTGAAAATTAATGCACAACTTCTATTAGTAACTGAGCTAGGTGTAAACTGAAATATGTATATGAATGAATCATAACTTTTGAAATGGGGATTATGAAAGAGACGTGACACGTCCCTTACCTAATTTGGGAAGCTAACCCTGGGTCTCCCATCTGCACTGTTCATGCTGTGCAAGTTGCAGGGCTTTGAGGAAGCAGCATCACTCTGACCCGGGCATGTACTTTCTATCTAGATTAATGCTTCATATCTAGGAAATTGGTTTCATTGGAGAATCTTAGCGATGTTTGCCAAGAATTACATCACTGGTCTTCACATTTACTCAAGAATGAATGTTTTATCAAAATCTCCATTCTCAAAATTGAAAAACTGAAGAATGCAGAGGTCGATGGCTAACCCATTATTTCATGATACTTAAAATTTTACTTTGAAGGAAAAAAGTATAATTATTCAAAATTAACTTGAGTCATATAAAATCATATCTGTGATTCAGTATGAGAAAATAATTTAAGGTTGTGAAAGTTTAAAACCTATCACTTAAAAACTCATTGCAGTTTTAACTCATTATATATGAAAAAGGAAGGGGTCATTAGGGTTATTCACTGGCTGCAACCTAGAAAAATAGCTCATGAAACTTTTCTCTGAAAAGCTCAAATCCCATTCAATTCAATATAAACTTTCTAGATTCTTTAGGGGTGAGCCAGGACAAGTGCTAATAGTAGTAAATTCCAAGTTTAAAATATGAGTCCTTCATATAATAGGTGCTCAAGAAATACCTGGTGAGTAAGTGAATGAACAAATGAATCCCTCCCAAATAAAAAAATCACATTTAATCCCACAACTAGGGCCTCATCTCACCTTTGTGCTACCAGCCAGTTTTTAATCATATTCTCTGGATAATTCTGGAGTCTCTTTATGAATTCTACTTTGTCTAGTTGCTTCTAGACTGCTAGTGAGATTATGGTTGTGAAAGTTTAAAACCTGGGGCAGAGTGTGGCAGATTCTCTTAGTGCATGGATTTTGGCATTCAGCCAACTTGAGTTCACATCCCAATTTGCTTACTTATTAAGTGTGTAGACTGATAATAGTCTCTTGTTCCCTCAAAGCCTCAGTTTCTTCATCTTTAAAATATAGAAACAGTAGTAGAAGTTTTTCTGATAAGCATTTTGTGAGGATTGAGCAAAAGAGTGTAGTTCAAAGTGCTTAGTACAGAACCTGACATAGAAAATGTATTTAATAAGTGTCTGCTAGTATTTCTCCCTGTATGTTGGCCAGTCCAGAATAATGCCCAGGTTTTTGAGGAAAAATGTTACTGCTTATTTGGAGCATTAGCAATACAGGAATACAGGAACAATCAATAAACTCCTCTCAGGTTAAAAGCTAGATAATGAATTTTCATTGAACACAACATAAAATGGTCTGTTTGCCTAAGTGGTATTTATATTTGGTATTATGTACTAGCTCACAATAAAAAAATGTAAAATTTGGTAGTGGAAACATGTTTACCTTGAGAATGAAGATCCTTCTCAAAACAACTAAAGGTAATGTCAGAAATATCTCATTAGCAGCCTAGAAGCAACTAGACAAAGTAGAGTTTGTAAAGAGACTCCAGAATCCATGTTTTCTTTATGCCAGAGTGTTGATAATGCCATTTTCTTCTCGTTGTATTGTACAGTCCCCACGATTTGCTTAGAAAAATAGGAATAAACAGACAATTGGAAATCTAGAGGAGCTAGAAGGTAGAATCCATGGTTACCCAGTGCTGTAAGTTACTGTTGAGGAGACATCGAAGTGCACATGTGACTCTCCTCATGCATGTTGCACAAATCCATCACCTGTCATACCAGAAATGGCACCTTTCCACATAGCAGCAGAGGGGAGAACTTCCCAGAAGGATCTCCGTGGTGGTATGTGTACATGTGTGGCAGGTACAGATCCCTTTGGGTTTTCAAGTGCTTACTGACTTGGATTGGCAGAGTGAACATATGCCATTGTCCACAGAGAAGTCTGCGAGAAGTGTGGGTGAGGGGAAGGGGTGGCAGGAAACTGTTATTGTAGAAGAAAGCTGCAGCTTGGGCCACGTGACTGAAAATAGTGGTACTAGTAAGTGAGGACCTTCTGGTTACACACTATCTCCTGAAGTCAGGATCTAGGAAAATGAGATACTGAACTAAAGCTTAGTATTTTTAGGTTTATTAAATATTTCCTGAGTGCCTCATTTGCATCAGAGTTGGAGAAAATACTGAGATACAAAGATGAGCCACCTGTCTGCCTCTGAGCATTCCCAGTCTGAGTGGAGAACCCCAATAACAACCAGACCAACACAGTTCAGTGTGACATAGACCAGTGGGCTTTTGAATCAGTTATGCCTGGATTTGAATTCCTGCTCTTAGTTATGTAGACTTGGGCACTTCACCTCATTCACCTCACTTCCCTCAACCCCACATGGAGATGGTAGCAGTTCTTACTTGTGGAGGGCCATGTGCTACATGAGATATTACACAAAGTGCCTGGCACATAGTGAGGGTTCATCAAAATGTGGCTGCGGCAGACTGGCTGAACCTCAGCAGCAACATGAGGGAATCAGGTCACCCAGCATGGGCCAGTCCACCAGTACTTCCTGTGGCTGCAAACGTAACATTACACACTTCACCCCTTCAGCCACCACACACTCCCTTTTGTGTCTCATGTTCATGTGGGTCTGATGGGGGGGCGGTATTTGAGGGTCCTCCCCTCACTGGGTTACATGCGTCCTCTTACTGGCTGAATTATTTGGAGATCAAAGTGGAACAGAAAGATAATTATACTTTCAGTTTTAAAAGTGGATGGAGTTCTTAGAAAATCTTAGGGTAATGTGTCAAATGTGAATATGAATATGTGCTGATGGGTATAGATGTCTGCAAGTCTGGGCCCCATCACAGTGCTCTTTCTGGCTTTAGACTGGTCGCTGGTACTAACATTATATTCTTGTTACCAGCATCAGTTAGGAGTGCTGTGGACTAGAGTGACACCACCTGATTATCATTTATCATGGACCCCAAACTCAATCCATGTGTCCAGGTTGCTTTCTCATCTGAGTCTCCACAGCCTCCTAAGCTTTTTGGACTCTGGGAGAATTTGGGTGTGAGGAGGGTTGGAGGTGGGGACTGGGTGGAAAATGTGGTTTGTTTTCCAAACTGATCTGGTAGCAGAGACCTATATGGGCATCCTGGAACAGTACGTCTGCGAAACACACATGGGGAAGTCTGACTTAGAAGAATGGAATCAAAACTAGTTTAAGATATTAAGAAAACTCTACCATAACAACTAAATTGAACAATTATTATATGACAAGAGGCCCAGTGCACAAAAATTTGTGTACTTAGGAATGTGGGGGTCCCTCAGCCCAGCCTGTGCCCTCTCCCAGCCTGGGATCCCTCGGGGGATGACCACCTGCTGGCTTAGGCCCGCACCCTGGGGGATTGGGCCTAAGCTGACAATCAGACATCCCTCTGGCAGCCCAGAAGTCCTCAGGGGATTTCCACTTGCCAGCAGGGAGCAGGCCTAAGCTGCAGTCTGACATCCTTAGTGCTGCTGAGGAGATGGGAGAGGCTCCCACCACCACCGCTGTACTGGCAGCCATCAGCCTGGCTTGTGGCTGAGCAGAGCTCCCCCTGTGGCAGTACACTGACCACAAGGGGGCAACTCCTGCATTAAGCGTCTGCCCTCTGGTGGTCAGTGTGTGTTAAAGTGACCAGTGATTCCCAGTTGCTCTTCTGTTAGGGTCAATTTGCATATTACCCTTTTATTATATAGGATAGAGGCCTGGTGCACGGGTGGGGGCCTGCTGGTTTGCTCTGAAGGGTGTCCCGGATCGGGGGGGGGGGGGTCCTGCTGAGGTGCCTGGTCATCCTGGGTGAGGGGCTGAGGGCCGTTTTCAGGCTGGCCAAGGCCCCCGGTGATGGAAGCTCCCAGCCTCTCCTTTTTTTCTTTTTTCTTTTTTTATTCTGGGATTTATTTACCTTCTATAATTGAAACTTTGTTGCCTTCAGTGGAGCTCAGAGCCCCATGGCAGGCAGGAAGCTTGGCTTCCTGCTCGCTCCAGCTCTGTGGCCACAGCCGTCTGAAAGCAGGTATCTGGGGTTAATTTATCTTCTATAATTGAAACTTTGTTGCCTTCAGTGGAGCTCAGAGCGGGCCGGGAAGCTTGGCTTCCTCCATCACTGGAGCAACCAAGCCTCCTGCTCACTCCAGCTCCGTGGCTGCCGGCCACCATCTTGGTTGGGTTAATTTGCATATAGTCGCTCTGATTGGCTGGTGGGTGTGGCTTAAGGTTTATCGAAGGTACAGTCAATTTGCATGTTTGTATTTTATTAGTGTAGATAATGTCACATCTGTAGTCTATTTCACTAGGTTTTTAAGACAGAAGATTATTATTGAAGAATCTTCCTTAAGTAGTTGTCCCTCTTTGTGTGCACGTGTGTGTGTGTATGTGTGTGTGGTCAAATACTCTTTTTTTTTAACTCCACAAAGTGAAAAACAAAGGAAGAAAATGTTCAAACGTCAAAAGATATAGACAGGCAAAATGAGGAAAATAAAAATCAAGTATTTCTTACCATCAAAGGTTCTGTTTCCCTTTTTACATTTGACTTCCTATAAATCAACCCAAATGGAATCGTGATCTTCGTCTCATGAAGACAGTTATGGAATAGCTGATTTTAAGGGAGAAATTATACAGCACATCATGGCTGAAACATGTTTGCAGTGGTTTCATTCTTCTGAGCCTGACCTGGGTAATACAGTCCCCATTAAAGACCACAGTGACCAAGACCTGTATGTACCATTAATCAGAAGGCACTAGAGGGGTCCTGCGAGAAGCACAGGGATTATTACTACCAGGCTCCACCCTCTCTCTACTGCAGGCAGGCACCTGCCGGCCAGCCCAGGAGCTGGGTCAGATGCTCCCAATCACCAAGACTCCAGTTGTTTTTATTAAGTCCTCTAGTACTTTATGTATATCACTTCTCAGGCACTTACCAATTCAGGGTCTATTTATAATTCTGGAGGAATAAAATAATGTAACCGATGGTTGGATTACCCACAAGGAAGCCTAATCGAATTCCCATGAGGCCAGATAACTGCTGCAGGAATTGTCTGGACAGAGCAGCTGTTTCCCTCATTTCTAAAGATATAAAAAATTCAGGTGACCCTTTAGGCCACCAGAAAATGCCCTCTGAAATAACCCACTCTCAAACTTCATTTGAGGGCGATACAGTGTTTTAGTAAATTTAGTCTGGTATAGAGATTAGACCAAGGGTAGAATTGACCTAAAGAAACAGAAAGTTCATTTTGTAAGTGGGAAGTCTATGAGTTCTACATAAATACAAAGGCAAATGATAATATCAGTGACTATTTTAATTGCATCTTTAATCCATAAGGATAGTTCAATGACATTTTAAATTATACTTTTAGAATTGCAGTCACATAGGAGATAAAACTCAGTAACTATTTAATAATGCATAGTAAGATCCACTGTATCCTCTCTTGAGATCACATTGAGGTGCACTGAATGTAACAGCCCAAACCAGAATTTAGGCAGCATTTAATCTTCCCGAAGACATCGTTAGGTCTTTCTAAATAGTAAGTACCCAGGCCTGGTCCTGAGTGGGCACCAGTTATCTCTGCAGGATGATTCGTTTCACTGGATTCACAGCTACGTTATATTATTTTTTGGAAGAGCTGTATTGCTGTAAGAACATCAAATCATTTTCAGTCCTAGAAGGTTCCTAATCAGCTTGGGGAATTTATGTGACAGAATGCTAACGGGCAGTTATTGAACCTGACTCTACTTGGAGATGACGTTATAGTTACGTGGTTTTAGTGGGGACAAAGTTCAGGCTGAAATAAAGCTATCCCTTCTCTGGGCACTGAAATTGGCAGGATCCCTCAGGCTGCTGTTCATTGTGTCCTCACTGAAAGTGTCTGAAGGATCTATTTAAATAAGAATGGAAACTTCTTATGGAGAAGACTCCTTCTGCTAAGAACACAGGAGAGTAAGGCAACTTCTGGGTTCTCTAAAATTGAAAGGTTACAATTGGTCTTAGAGCAGTGATGGTGAACCTTTTGAGCTCGGCGTGTCAGCATTTTGAAAAACCCTAACTTAACTCTGGTGCCGTGTCACATACAGAATTTTTTTGATATTTGCAACCATAGTAAAACAGAGATTTATATTTTTGATATTTATTTTATATATTTAAATGCCATTTAACAAAGAAAAATCAACCAAAAAAATGAGTTCGCCTGTCACCTCTGACACGCGTGTCATGGGTTCGCCATCACTGTCTAGAGGAAAGCAATTTGACTCTAGTTCCCTGGATGCAGATTTGCAATACAGAATTCTGCAGAAGTTTGGGGAATAACAATATGCGTTAGCACACATTAATTGCTGTCAGGCCCTGAGTGAGCTGCTTACATGCTTTATCTCAGTTGGTCCTTTCACCCATCTCTTGAACTGGGTACCGTTATTTCCATTTTAAGGATGAAGAAACTGACACGCAGAGTGGTAAAGTGCCTTGCTTAAGGACCCACAGCTGTTAGTAACTGGCACAGCTGGGATTGGAAACCTGGAGTGGAACTGGGAGACAGAGAAAGGAATTATGTAAGGAAAATATTAGGTATTAAATTATTTCGCAGTTGAAGTTTTCAAGTGGCATACTTTAAGCTATGGATTGAATAGAAACTAGAGGACATGCACTTCCGTTTAATAAAGAAATATTTGCCCTGAGCAGAAGACAACATTTTAAAGCTTGTCATTTCATTCCTGGGAAAGTATTTGAGGTAAATGACATGTTTCAGCCCTGTTTGCTGACCATTTTGTTGTCTCATGCTGAGACTTGCCATTTCCATAGCCAGTGGGCTGTACTGAATCAGACAGAAGCAATAGGTCATTAACAGACATAGAGCCTTGGGACAGACTGCAGAAGCTAAAAGAGGGGGTTGGGGGATCATTTTTGGCCACATCAACAAAGCTGTGTCTAATAAAAGCTCATGCAACTATGTTTGTAGTGTGTAGCCCGATTTTCAGAGAAATGTACCGTCAAACCTCAGAGAGAAGGTAGGGGAGGGTGAGGGTAAGGGGGAGAGATCAACCAAAGGACTTGTATGCATGCATATAAGCCTAACCAATGGACACAGACCACAGTGCATGAGGGGGGGACAAAGGGGGGATAAGGACACATATGTAATACCTTAATAAAGAAAAAAAAAAAGAAAAAAAAAAGAAATGTAAACTTTAAAAAGCACAAAGTAGCCCTTGCTGGTTTGGCTCAATGGATAGAGCGTCAGCCTGTGGACTGAGGGGTCCCAGGTTCAATTCCAGCCAAGGGCACATGCCTGGGTTGCGGGCTCGATCCCCAGTGGGGGGCATGCAGGAGGCAGCCAATCAATGATTCTCTCTCATCATTGATGTTTCTCTCTCCCCCTCTCCTTTCCTCTCTAAAATCAATAAAATATATTTAAAAAAATAAATAAAAAGCACAAAGTAATTTTCCCCAAAGAACCCGATGCTTAACATGAAAATACAGGTTGGAGAAGATACTCTTCTTATTTCTACATGCCCCTTTAGGCACACAATTAAAGATACCTTTTAAATCCATTTCGTTATTTAAAAATCCTGGTTTTATGTGCCTACTGACATCTGCATTAACCATGAGATCTTAAGCTCATAGCATTAATCCAAAAGGAGATTATATGATTTCCAATCAATATCTAAATTATTAGATTATGTTTTCTTGACCCTTGGAGATTCTTCTGGATTCTTGCAATTGGGAAATGGGGTTGGAGGTACAGGCTTTGCCAGTGAGGTCACTGTCCATTATTTTTAGTATTGGTCAGGTTATTCATCTTAGGAAATATGTTTAACCCTCTCCTTTTAAATGCAAACCAATGTAGCTGGGCCAAAAAAATACAGACCCTGGATATAGACATTGAACAAGTATTCATAGTTAGCTTGCTATACATAAGGCAAATCAGACACAGCTTTGCGGAATATGAAATGTTCCTTTTCTCAAAGAATTTATAATACATTTCTGTGCCCTAATCTGGAATGACAGGTGCAGGTGTAGAGAAAGGATATAAAATGCCAATGATTTCACTTACAACTGAGTAAAAATTAGGAAATGGAATACCATTTTTAGCACTAACCATCATTCATATACTTAAAAATTTCCCCACTTAGACATACATGAATGTACCCATGTGTGTTTTTTTGGGGGAAATTCCCAAAATAATTGCATGTGTGCCTTATTATGTCTTCCACTAGATATTAAGCAACTCAAACACAGGTGTCATGTCTGGTTTGTCTTTGTGTCTTCTATCATGTTTTGCTCTTAGTAGGTGCTTGCTCCTGTTGTAGATGATTTGAATTCGTGTTAACCATGCATGTAACTTCTAACAGATTGATCATTACTTGTCTCTTATGTTAGGGGCAACATTATTAAGAAGTCAGTGATACTAAATGATTCCCAGCTTTATTCTTGTCATTTGAAGAAGACATTTACATATGGGCTCCGAGTAGGGTTAATGCATTTATGCACCCATGTCCCCACGCACCTTTTCAACCATGAGGTCATTAAGGAATACACAGTCCCATCATAATGTCATACCCCCCCTTAATTTTCTGTTTACTTACATTTTTTGGTCCTAATTATGAATACCTTTAATTGTTTTATCACAGTGATTATTAATTGTGCCAAGTCCAACCCCTTTGAAAGAGAGGACATTCCTTCTCAAGGCTTTACATGATTGCATTTAGGAAGAATATTAAACAGAGAAATGGAAGTATTTCAACTTGCCAAGAGCTGGTCAGCCCTTCTACATTTCTAAAAACCCAGGGGTGATTTTTATTCTTGGATCTTTCAGAACTAGAAAAACTTAACCCTCTGCTTCTTTTCCAAGCATGTTATAATCTGCTGCTTTATTTACATGAATCATTCTGCCAGGAGACAATTTTGGGAATGAAATACATGCCAGCTGTCTCTACAGTATTAAAAAACTAAAAATAAATAAATAAACTTGGAGATCCATACACCATTACCGAGGGAGCACATGGCTGTGTTTGCCTCTGTTGTTTTTCAGTTATGTGTGTAAAATAGCAATGATTGAGACTTTTCATGTTTGATAAAAGTTTAAAGCACCTGATATGAATTATTTCTCACTGAAATGCTTGGTAGCAGTCAAGTTCATTTTAAGCAATATGTAGTAGTTGAGAAAAGTGGTTGTTTCCTTTCTAAATGAAGGCACCAGCTTTAAGATATAAAAGAAATAAAACCATGATATTGTGTATTTTAATTCTACTTCTGTAAAATGGACAGATTTGAGATTTTATTTTTTAGGTTAATCATTTTAATATAAAGTTAGCACAGTTTTTAATGTTCCTGTGCATTTTTAAAAACAATCTCCTCATACAATGATTATTTAAATTTTATGCCTATTTTATGTTCTTCTTATCAATATCAATATCAATATCTATATCACATTGCTATGCATTCCCCGGGAATCTAATTGATGGAGTTCATATCAGTCAAACAAAGCTCATTTCTCCTAGACCTGCCTCATTGAGACATGGGCCACACAGCGGGGATGGGGATGGAGACTGCTTATCCCTTGATAAGGAGTAGGTCTGGTCTGGGGAGGAAGAAGAGTCTTTGCTTTGGGAAAGTTGGCACAGATGAGCAGGGGGACATGTCGTAGTTAATTTATTATCAAGCCACCCCTTCTCCCTCAAGGAAGACTTTAGCATTTGTAATCTATGATGATACGGTTGGGAAGCATCTCTTTTTCTCATTCCGTTGCTCCCACCTGGAAGAAACCATTTATCCAGTGGCTCATTTGCAAAGGAGCAAGCGAAGAGAGGTGACGTGTGCATATAGATCCCCCCTTGCCTTTTTTCAGGGTAGCTGCCTGTGACACACAGCTGCTCCAGCACCGTGGGGCAGCCACCCCAGAATCTGAGAAACACTGACATGAGTGCATCTGCCATAGTGCACTTTCTTTTGATGCTAATTTTCTCTGTTGGAAACTTGTTGCATAAGGTTACTGTACAGGCTTTATATACTGCACCCTATGCTGGAGGTTTAAAAATTAAGAATTGAAGACATATCTCCAATATTTGTCAGGTTTCCCTTGGTAGACATAGGCAGAAAAGCTGATGAAGCAGGTAAGTTCCCGGTGTGCTGCAGTGTAAGGCGATTACCTAGCTTATGTTTTCACACACACCGTGAAGTGTAGACAGTGCCAATGGGCTCCACAGGGCGGGAGCAGGCCAACCCCCAGCAGAGAAACAATCAGGTCCAGCAGAACAGTCAGCAGTGGAGCCAGGAAGGAAAAGCTGACATCCAGATGCCCGTGCTGTGGAAATCTTATCCAGAATTGCACATATGGATCCTACATCTGCTCGGGGTATGCCAGCAGCCGGCATCCAAACTGACACAGCTTCCATGGCACGAGCAGGCAGAGCATGGCTCTATGTCTGCCTCCCTCGGCTAAGGCAGCTGTCAAAAGTGGTGGCATTGGCCTTGTGATAGCTAATTTTCAGAGGACCAATATGGACTCTTTGGAGTTACAGGTTTTAAACACCCACTATGAGTCATTTTTGAATGGTGGCGATGGCAGAGAATGCACAAAAAGAGATAAGTTTGTGGGTACACATGAGCATGTATATAAT
Source organism: Myotis yumanensis (assembly GCF_028538775.1). Lineage (NCBI taxonomy): Eukaryota > Metazoa > Chordata > Mammalia > Chiroptera > Vespertilionidae > Myotis > Myotis yumanensis. Next base: position 92,680,844 of record NW_027223752.1, read on the forward strand.
TATGATTTTGGGGAGGCAATGATGGTATTCAAAGAAAATTAGGACCAAATGATTCTGGGCAATGATTTAAGTCCATGCATACTAAATAAACTCTTATTTTACATATTTTGTCATAGGAATTTGGTTAACAAGTCGAATAGTGGCAATAAGTTTTCTCCTCCTTCATGTAAAAACAGAGAAACTCAAATTTACAAAATGGGAGCATTTGCCTTTCAGTAAGTACTTTTCTTATCTCATCATATTTGCCCCAACAGCAAGCTGAGTGACTCCACATAAACAGCTCACCTTTTCATCTCTCTCATTTCTCAGAATCCTTTTTAAACAGAGAAAAGAGAAGGTTTATTTCTTGTTATTATCTCAAGTTAGTATCTTCAACAGGAATGACCAATGGGCAAGTGCATGTATTGGGGTCAATTTATATATCTACTTTCAACTTTAACCACTTGTTTATGTTACCTTTTATCTTTATGGAAATCATTAATTCCTTTTTTAAAAATACATATTTTTATTGTTGATAGTATTACAGAAGTCTCCCATTTCTCACCCTTTTACCCCCTTCTTTCCAGCCACCCTCCCAGGTCTTCACCACCCATTGCCCATGTCTGTGGGTTTATGTATATAAGTATATAAGTTCTTTAGTTTCTCTCTTCTCCTTCTCCCAACCCAACATAGAGGTATGTCAGTCTGTTCCATGCCTCCCCTGCTTTGGGTCTTATTTTGTTGGTCAATTCATTTTGTTCATTAGATTCCACAAATAAGTGAGATCATGTGATATTTGTCTTTCTCAGTTTGACTTATTTCACTTAGTATGATAGTCTCCAGGTCTATCCATGCTGTCCCAAAGGCTAAGATATCCCTCTTTTTTACAGCTGCATAGTATTCCATTGTGTAAATGTCCCACAGCTTTTTAATCTATTTTTCTACCAATGGGCACTTGGGCTGTTTCCAAATCTTACCTATTGTAATTAACACTGCTAAGAACATAGAGTTGCATATAATCTTTCTGATTGGTGTTTGGGGATTTTTAGGATATATTCCCAAAAGTGGGATAACTGGGTCAAATGGCAGTTCCATTTTTAATTTTTTGAGGAAACTCCATACTGTTTTCCATAGTGACTGAACCACTCTGCATTCCCACCAGTGCTGACCTACTGTTCCCTTTTCTCCACATCCTCACTAGCACTTGTTTGTTGAATTTTTGTGATAGCCATCCTGACAGGTGGTTTTAATTTGCATTTCTCTGATGATTCGTGACTTTGATCATTTTTTTCATATGTTTCTTGGCCATTTTTATGTCCTCTTTGGAGAAATGTCTAATCAGGTCTTCTGCCCATTTTTTAATTGGAGTGTTTGTCTTCCTTTTGTAGAGTTGTATGAGTATATATTTTGGATATTAACCCCTTATCAGATGTATCATTGCTAAATATGTCCTACCATACAGTAGATACCCTTTTCATTTTGATGGTGCTTTCTTTTGCTGTGCAGAAGCTTTTTATTTTGATGTAGTCACATTTGTTTATTTTCTCCTTAGTTTCCTTTGCCCTAGGAGATGTTTCAGCAAAACTTCTGCTATGTGAGATGTCTGAGATTTTACTTCCTATTTTCTTCTAAGATTTTTATGGCTTCATGCCTTACATATAAGTCTTTTATCCATTTTGAGTTTATTCTTGTGTATGATGTAAATTGGTAGTCTAGTTTAATCTCTGCATGTATCTGTCCAGTTTTCCCAAAACCATTTATTGAAAAGACTGTCTTTACTCCATTGTACATTCTTGCTTCCTTTTTCAAATATTAATTGAATGTAATGGTGGGTCAATATCTGGGGTCTTTGTTCTGATCCAGTGGTCTATATGCCTGCTCTTGTGCCAGTACCAGGCTGTTTTGGTTATAATGGCTTTATAATATAGTTTGATATCTGGTATTATGATCCCTCCAGCTTCTTTCTTCTTTCTCAAGATTGATGCAGCTATTTGGGGTCTTTTATATAAATTTTTGGAGTATTTATTCTAGTTCTGTGAAGTATGCCATTGGTATTTTAATAGGGATTGTGTTGAATCTATAAATTGCTTTGGGTAGTATATACATTTTAATGATATTAATTCTTCCAATCCACAAACATGCTATATGTTTCTATTTGTTTGTATCTTCCTCTATTCCTTTTCTCAATGTCCTATAGTTTTCCAAGTACAGGTCTTTTACCTTCTTAGTTAAGCTTATTCCTAGGTATCTTATTTTTTTGTTGTTATTACAATGGTAAATGGGATTATTCTTTTAGTTTAATTTTCTGAGAGTTAATTATTGGTGTATAAAAATGCCTTCGATTCCTGGATGTCTATTTTCTATCCTGCTACCTTGCCAAATTCATTTATTAAGTCTAGTACTTTCCTGGTGGAGTCTTTAGGGTTTTCTATGTACAATATCATGTCATCTGTGAATAATAACAATTTTACTTCCTCCTTTCCAATTTGGATGCATTTTTATCTCTTCTTCTTGTCTGATTTCTGTGGCTGGTACTATGTTGAGTAAGAGTGGTGAAAGCAGACATTCTAGTCTTGTTCCTGTTCTTAAGGGAAACACTTTCAGTTTTTGCCCATTGAGTATTATGTTGGCTGTAGGTTTGTCATATATGGCTTTTATTATGTTGAGGTATGATCCCTCTATTCCCACTTTACTGAGATTGTTTACAAAAAAAAAGAGTGCTGGATTTTGTCGAATGCTTTTTCTGCATCAATTAATATGATCATGTAGTTTTTATCTTTCAATTTGTTTATGTGATGTTGTCACATTTATTGATTCACAAATACTGTACCAGCCTTGCATCCCCAGAATAAATCACACTTGATTATGGTGTATGATCTTTTAGACAAAATGCTGGATCTGATTTGCTAATATTTTGTTGAGATTTTAGCATCTATGTTCATCAGGGATATTGGCCTATAATTCTATTTCTTTGTAGTGTCTTTATCTGGTTTTGGAATTAGGATAATGCTGGCTTCATAAAAAGAGCTTGGAAGTGTTCCTTCCTCTTGAATTTTTTGGAATAGTTTGAGGAGGATAGGTGTTAGCTCTTCTTTGAATGTTTGGTAAAATTCTCCTATAAATCCATCTGGCCCAGGACTTTTGTTTGCTGGGAGTTTTTAATTACTGCTTTAATTTCATCAGTTTTTATTGGCCTATGCAGGTTTTCTGATTCTTCCTGATTGAATTTTGGGAGGTTGTATTTTTTTTTTAGGAATTTGTCCATTTCTCCCAGGTTGTCCAGTTTGTCTGCATAAAGTTATTCATAGTATTTGCTTACAATCCTTTGTATTTCTGTGGTGTCCATTGTTATATCGCCTCTTTCATTTCTGATTTTATTTATTTGGGTCCTCTCTCTTTGTTTCTTGATGAGTCTGGCTAGGTGGTTCATCAACCATGTTTATCTTTTCAAAGAACCAGCTCTTGGTTTTATTGATCTTTTTTACTATTTATTCTCTGTCATTTATTTCCCCTCTGATCTTTATTATTTCCTTCCTAGTACTTCCTCTGGGCTTTTCTTGCTGTCCACTAATTCATTTAGATGTAGGGTTAGATAATTTATTAGTCCTTTTTCTTGTTTCTTGAGTTAGGCCTGTAGAGCTATGAACTCCCCTCTCAGGACTGCTTTCGCTGTACCCCTTAGATTTTGGGTGATTGTGTGTTCATTTTCATTTGTTTCCAGGAAGTCTTTAATTTCTTGCTTGATCTCATTGGTAACCCATCCATTGTTTAATAACATGCTATTTAGCCTCCGTGTATTTGAGTATTTTTTGAGTTCTTTTATTGTAGTTGATTTCTAACTTCATGCCATTGTGATTTGCGAAGATGCTTGTTATGATATCACTAGAGGCCCGATGCACGAAATTCACGCAAGGGCCTTTGTCCTGGCTCCCACCCACCACTGCCATGGCCGGGGGCCTCTGCCACCTCTGCCGCAGCCCCCGCCCGCTGCGGCTTTGGATGAAAGGCATCCGGAAGGATGTCTGGTCTAATTAGCATATTATACTTTTATTATTTTAGATACTTCTTGAATTTGTATAGCCTTGTTTTGTGTCCTAACACGTAATTATCTTTGAGAATGTCTCTTGTATGCTTAGGAAGAATGTATATTCTGTTGCTTTGGGGTGAAATATTCTGTTAATATCAGTTACATCCATCTGATCTAGTGTGTCATTTAAGGCTTCTGTTTCTTTGTTGATTTTTTGTCTGAAAGACCTATCCAGTGACGTCAGTAGGGTCCACAGCACAGGCCTCTTAGTGAAATGATGGTTTGTTCACCATTCCCTCATTTTCCTACTAATCCATCCCATATGCATTTATGTAATTTTTTAAAATATATTTCTTTATTGATTTCAGAGAGGAAGGGAGAAGGAGAGAGAGAGAGAGAGAAACATCAATGATGAGAGAGAATCATTGACCGGCTGCCTCCTGCACACCCCCCTCCCTGGGGATTGAGCCCACAACCCAGGCATGTGCCCTTGGCCGGAATCGAACCCGGGACCCCTCAGTCCGCAGGCTGACGGTTTATCCACTGAGCCAAGCCGGTCAGGGCCATTTATGTAATTTTTTTACTGAGTACTGGACCCTGCAATTGGATGCTGCAAATACCAAGAAATAGTTATGGTCCTTTTTTGTGGATTTCTCCAGTCAGACTAAGGAGGCAGATATAAAAATAAATAATTGTTATAAAATCTATGAGGAGCAAAACTAGAGTCTTGAAGACACAAGTAGTAAAGGAAGGCTAGCAGGAGAAGGCTTGAATTGTACATTGAGAATCAGAGGAGGTGCCACAGGGCTGTGATCCTACAGCAGGACTTGGTGGGCAAGTGTGGGTCTATCAAATGGAGCAGGATCAAAGACATCCCAGGGGAAGAGATGACATGACCAGATGCTCAGGGATTTGCAAAGGCATATGAAGTGGTTCTGTAGGGATACAGCATGAGGACTATAGAAAAATTAGCATCGGTTTCTATTCATTTTGATTCAAAACAGCATTTATTAAATGTTTATTTTGTGCTGGTGTGCTGGTCCAGAGCTGGACTTTGGGGATATTAATGAGTAATTAACGCTATTTCCCTTCTTCAAGGAACATGCAGTAGTATAAGGGAGACAGATATTTACAGAGTGACCTCAGCAAGGGGGAGGGGGTGTAAAAGATGGTGAGGAGGTGAATCTAGTGAGAATGTCAGGTTGAAAGCAAATGCCAGTGCTGAGGGTTTGGACTTTACCCCAAAGGCTCTGAAGAGCCATAACAAATTTTGCAATGTCCTTGGGAGGTGAATGGGGGAGGAAAAAAGAACAAGCAGACAGGGGGAGCCACCTGCAGTGGCTGAGATGGTCCCTGGCAAAGGTGAAGAGGCTTGATCTGCAACATGATGATGAGATTGCAATGGAGACAGAGCCCAGAGTTTTAAAATGACATATTTTCATCATACATGTTTCATAGGAGCAATATGAGAATTAAATAATACAATCCATGCCAAGCCCTTCACATAGTGCCTGGCAAATAGTGAGGGCTCCATAGCTGATACCTTTAGTCACAGAGCAAATGAAAGGAACAATTCCCACAAAAGGCACTGTGAGGATTCTGTCCTTAAAAAGACATCTTGGTACTGTGTGAGGTATATACCACACTCTTGGCAAAACTCTGTCAGGCGGTAAATAATAACATTTGAAAACAAGTGACTGATCATTATTAATTCATTTGGAATATAAAAATGTTAGTCATTTGGAACAAATATCACAAACATGTGCTACCATCAGTACATTGTTTTAGAAAATACGTGTGTTTCCTTTAAAGTACTTTTAATAATAACAAAGTCACTTCTCTCAAGATCCCTTTGAATCCAGCTTCACTGTGGGGAAAGCTGAACTGGCTATGAGAATGCAGTCAGGATACTTCACTGCCCCTTCTTAATATCCCTCACAATAAGTATGTTATTAGAGAAGGAACTTCTGATTGAGTTTTCTGCTCAACCTCAATGAAAGAATTGGACACCTCAGTTCTATTCTTTTCTCCATATTGTCATTACAAAGAGGCACTAATGCAACTCTCATCTTTTGAGTGAGTTGAGCAGGGGCTGATGTTTGAGACTGAAGCCATGATCTTAATTTTATTAAATAAATTTTAGTGTAACATTAAGATAAAACAAAGAAGTTAAATTTATCTTGATTATTCTGCAGCCTAGAAAAGTAATAAGCTTAATATTTATTTTCATTTAATTTTAGAGCCAGAATGTGATAAGCTCACTCTCTCATGCGCGTTCATTTATAAAATATAATAATTTTTCTCCTTTTTTGTAAACCAAATGAATAATTTTTGAGTGAGGCATGTGGTTTCCTCTCTTCTTGTGTGTTCATACTAAGTGCTGGTATAATTCCATTCTGTTTTGACTTGAACATTAAATATTACCTTGAGCATACACTTCTCAGCAGTCATGTTCTGATAGTGACATATTGTACTGTTTGAAGGGTGTCATATGGTCATCTGTCAGCCGAATGTTGTTCCATGGAAAGAATTTTATTCTTTAGATGTCATCTAAAATGCCTCATCTAAAAGAGAAATACAACAGTATTCGCAAAATCTGGATGTGAGGAAACCAGAGATGGGTAGGGTTGACGTAAGGTGGGTGGGAAGGAGTTAGTTCATTCAGAGTATAGTCTTTCTGTAGTAAAGATTAATAATAGTTGTAGTTTGAGTATTTTTAATTTGATATGATTATGTTTTATGGCAGAAAAGCACATGGTTCCTTTCGGAATTTTTGGTACCTAGTCACCCTGTCTTTTGCCATGCAGACAAAGATGCAAACAAGATCGCTGGTAGTGTTAGGGTAGAAAGAATGCCACCTCCCTATACAAGACAGCAATTGGAGAACAACGTAAGAGACTGTGGTTTGCTGTATCAGAGATTAGAGTGACAGAGAAAAGAACGTGTTCTTGCTTCAGAATAACTTGGCAGTCACTATTTCTATCAGCAATATTTCTTTCAACAGGAATTAAGATGTTGGCCCTTATCCAAAGACACCTCATCCCCTATTACATTATAGATCTGATCCAGCTGTCTCTGCCTCTGCAGAGAGAGGAGGGCAGGTCTAATAGCCAATTTGTAGAGTGTAGTGCACTAAGTATGTAGACAATGAATGTTCCCCTCTAAATGCATTTCCCTCCTCTTTAATCTTTGCCTGGTAAAGACCTAGAATTTTGTGGGTGCTTTTATATTCCATCTTTAAAATGTAGGGAAGAGTATGCTTCCTGGGTTTGTATGTCACATTGCATTTTTAGGATCTAAAAAATTTAGAATCTATTCTTATAATGGGAAAAGAAGGACAACACCTGTTTAGTTTTTTTTTATTATTTTATCACTGCATTTCATTCCTGAACTCCCTCCAAATTAACTGCATCCTCTCATCTTTTGTAATTTTATTTATATAGTTCTGTTGCTTAAAAACAACAACAAATGAAAACAATACCTAAAGGGCACACTGCATGCTTTTATACCATAAATTCTTGCCTTGGAACATTTGCAGATTTTGTTCTTCAGCTGTCTCTACCATTTATATTATGTGTCCCTTTGAACTAATTAGTGCTCAGTAAGGTAACAATAAAGGTGACACAAAGGCACAGACATCTGAAACATCATAATACCAAAGTAAATAATCAAATATTAAGAGATGAGAGTAGGAATTTAAGCAGAGGGAAAACAGAAGTCCATAATCTTTGGCCTATATCTTAATTCGCTTCCAACATTATTATTTCTTATTTTCATTCAGGTTTGTTCAATCTCAAAGGCTCTTCTAATTTTTGAGAGAGACAAAGACATAAAGAGAGAAGTGGTATTTTTTCCCAGGGCTGAGAAGACACTGTGTTGAAGTTTTTATGGTCTGATACAGAAAAAGCACACAGAGAGGCCAATGGTAATAACCTTGCAGTTAATCCTACGGGATGCCATGTTATTTTTATTGTCTCTTCCGGAACTTCAGAGAAATGTTCACCCTTGGGTATACTGATGGCAGCAGAAGGTCTTGGATCAAACTTCCAGATATACTTTATCTCAAATATACCACAATTAAAAATAACTAATTGAATTTCAAATGAATAAGAGAATAGTTGTATTGATAAAGATGACCGCCTTATTGAATAAAACCATTCTTTTCTAATAAGTCAGCAACTGAAACATTTCTAGAACTTTCAGATTAGGGGTGACATTTTTAGTTTAAAGAAAACAAATTAAAATGACTAAAATTCTTATGAGATCATACATTTATTGAAAAAGTTAGCTTGAATAATCGATTATATCAATAGTTCAAGGACATGTGGATTATAATCCCCCTTGTCAGTGTCTACTTTGTATAAAAGTATAAAGCAGATTCTTTTCCCTGCTCTTAAAATTACTCCTGGATTGTAACATGTATATTAAGCAAATATAAACTGCAGGGGAAATGAAGGAACTAATATTTACTGAGCACTTATCAGATCCTATATAACTGAGTTCTTTTTAAAATATATTTTATTGATTTTTTTACAGAGCAGAAGGGAGAGGGATAGAGAGTTAGAAACATCGATGAAAGAGAAACATCGATCAGCTGCCTCCTGCACACCCCCTACTGGGTATATGCCCACAACCAAGGTACATGCCCTTGACCGGAATCAAACCTGGGACCCTTGAGTCTGCAGGCCGACGCTCTATCCACTGAGCCAAACCGGTCAGGGCTATAACTGAGTTCTTAACATTCACAACCTCTCAATAAAATAGCTGTTAGCATACCCATTTTGTAGATACGAGAAAAAAAGGCTCAAGGTCACTCAGCAAATAAATGATGTAGATTGGATCTGCACCTACATCTTTCTGATGACAGTGACTATGCTCTTTTATTTCCATATACACTTTAATATACTAAAAATACAATAACAGATTAAGTAGTACTAAAGCTCAGAACTGTAGTAGGAATTTATTAGCTTAAGACCTGTATTAATATCCTTTAAAAAATAATCTGCATCGACCCATGTGGCTTAGTGCTTGAGTGTTGACTTATGAACCAGGAGGTCACAGTTCGATTCCAGGTCAGGGCACATGCCTGGGTTGTGAGTTTGATCCCTAGTAGGGGACATGCATGAGGCAGCTGATTAATCATTCTCTCTCATCATTGATTCTTTCTCTCTCTCTCTTCCTCTCCCTTCCTCTCTGAAATTAATAAAAATATATATATTTTTTAAAAACCTGCACCTCTTTTTTGTTGTTGTCGTTATTGGGGTGACATTGGTTAATACAATTATATAGGTTTCAGGTGTACGATTTTATAACACCTCATCTGTATATGTATTGTATGTTCACCACCCCAAGTCAAGTGTCCTTCAGTCAACATTTATCCCTCCTTTACTCTCTTCTACCTGCCCCCACCCCCTTTCCCTCTGGTAATCACAGCACTGGTGTTTGTGCCTTTTTCTTTGCTTAATCCCTTCACCTTTTTCACCCAGCTTCCATCCCCCATCCCCCATGACAGCTGTTAGTCTGTTCTCTATATCTATGAGTCTGTTTCTATTTTGTTTATTAATTTATTTTGTTCACTAATATTCTTAAAATAAAACACCTAGTAGAACATTTTCTTTTGTGTTTTGTTTACTATTTTCGTGTTTTTAGAGGATCTGGAATTCTAGAAAGCCCCTAGAAACTAATAAATGAAATTGTGTTATAGTGTTTTGTTTGCATAGTCTACAAAAACAGACATTTTACACTTACCATTCCTGTTTTCTACCTCATCTCTAGTCTTCTACTTATTGAATTTTTCCTTCTTCCACTCCAAGTTTTTCCCTCCTCTGCTACTCAAAGTCTCCTCAATTTATAAAATGTGAACTTGGTAGCTGCAGGTTAACAGCCGAAAGTAATCTATCAGTCTCATGGCCATGGCTTTGGGCTGTGATTTGCTGAGAGTCTATAGGAAATTATTTGCTGGGGTAAACTCTTCTCTTAGATGTAAAATCTCACTCCTTAAATCCTCCTTTGTGATAAATTTTCCTTTCTCTGGGATATAATTTTCAAAGTAAGTATATTTATTTAAAAATTATTTTGTGTGAAATAATATGACAGCATTTTGTATGTGTTGAGATGAGTGAGAAAAAGCCATGGCTAACATCTGTCAATTAGCAGCTTATTAATAAAGTGTGCCTATATCAAGATGTTTTACATTAAAATGGGGTATTATTATTAATTGATGATTTCCTTAATCAATTAAAATGGTATCTGTTATGCTGGGGCCATCCTACCTACTGTTAGTTTACAGAAGGTAGTGGGGGACACTCCTCTTGAAGATAGTTAAATAAAGAAATAAAGATAGGCTTCAAAAATAGATGCCACTGATTTGCATTTCTATGCATGGCGTACACTCACAGGGGACAGAAGTTATTTACAACTGTGCATCACATCTTGCAAGTTCTGTTGCAGTGTTTGAGGCATTTCTCAGGCCCAGTGCCTTCTGCTTCCAGGTCTTTGCATTTCAGCTAGAGGCTACCAGTTGGGTGTATTTTAGGTATATAGTCTTTCTTCACTGTTCAAAAAAAGAAGAGGGGGATAGAAATTTTATTTACTCATGTAACAAACTGAAATAGAGTTAATTTTCAGGGTTGCAGCTGAATTATTAGAGATTACTAGGTTATAAATGGCAAAAGAAGCATCCGTTGCCTGTGTGGTAATGCTGTCAGGGACCCTGCGGCTGTTGGCTCAGTTCAAGATGTATTATACTGCCAGCATTTCAGCACTCTCAGGGGATCTCTGGCCCTACCATAAGGTCAAGAGTTAACTACTTGTATTTTAGCTGTATACCGCCATCAATACCGCTCCTATGGAAACCTCACTTGACGTCATTTTTGAATCTTTGTGACTGTAGTTCAGCTTTAGTAAAAGTCAATAAGAACATTAGACTGTTGTCTATATTATTACTCTCCACTTCCTGCCAGCAATCTACCAATTCATTAGTGGAGAGTTTTGGAACTCTTGCTTGATTATTTATGCAGTCAATAGCAAGGCTTGTCTGCATTCATAATTGTTTGATTTTATGGCCTCTTCTTTAAACAAACATTGTCTATGGTAATGTGATGCCCTGATGGGTGGGAAAGGTTTTGTCTGTGAATATCATTTAGATAATTAAAAATGACAGATGAAATCGCCCGCTGTCTTGACCTGTACTTTGTTCCCTCAGTGATGCTGAAGAGATGATGATTGCTGTCAATCAAAACCCATTGGAGGTTTGTAAATTCTGGCTGCTGTGAACTCTGACCCCCACTGTTGATCTGAAATAGATAATAACCTTGAAATTCTATTAGAATTTAAAAACAGTTCTACTAAAGGGGCATAGAATGTATTTATTTTCCTCTAGAACACAGTTACCTAAAGTCACTCTTTGCAATATACAGAATTAAAATAAAATATAATGGTTCACAAAGCTTAATGTAACAAATCAGAGCAAAGATCTTTATCTATAATCTGAAACTCCTGCTTAGGGTTTTTCTCTTCTGGCTGGGAGAAGACAGAAATGTAAGATTTTCCCCCTGCACTTGGCTTAATGGTTAGACTTTCTTTTCGCTAGTATTTATTTATACTGTTGTCGAATGCATTATTTCACACTAGCATAATCTTCATTTATTATAATTTTTTATATTTAGCCTATACTTTTTAAACACTATTTTCCTCAAGTCAAAGGAAATAATACAACTAGTATTTTGAAGATAGTAGAGATCCAAAGGCCAAGGTTTATGCCCAAAGTTCTCACCAAACATCATCAAAACTTAGGTCAAGAGATCAGACTGATAAATGTATTTGCCTTGCAAATTGTCTTTTATCATTACTCAGACACTTAAATATATTCTGAAGTCCTCCTGGTATTTAAACTATGCATGCAGGCAATGATGATGGGAATGAAGAAACACTTCCATTTTCCAATATAGGAACCATCAAACTAGCCAGCAGCAGAAAATCATTATCAGATTCTACAGGCTTGAAATTACAACAATTAGGCTTTGATAGCTTTTAGTATACTGGTTGTTGCAAATGTATTTAATAGCAGCAGCAGTGCAGTAAGGGAATGGCAAATAGCAGAGATCTCTTGAAAGGTAATTGAAGTAATGTTGGTTTATCTACTAAAGAAACTTCTTCAGAGTTTAATGAATTTGTGAAGGGTCGTATGAAGAGTTATTACAATTGTTTTGCATTTTGTAATCAGCAGATACTTTAAAATAATATTAGTTATGCCAGGGCCTCAGTGACAGTGGAAAACAAATATTATCATTTATACTTGGCAGTTGGAAGTATCAGAAGCATAATTCTTAACCTTAATTTTGAAGGCATTTATTCAGTATCAACCATTAACCATCTAAGGATAATACTATTTTCCCATTTTACCTTGGTACAGGTCTTCTTTGTAAATGCTACCACTTGGACTACATTTATTATTGCCTGATAACAGCCAGTTAAACAGCAAATATAGATGTGAATTTATATATTTTTGTAGCTCAGCCCAATTCCATTTTTTAATGACACCTTCCCTGTTTTTGAAGTCCGCTGAGATGGCCTATTCCTCTGACATTTGGCATTTATTATATATTGCCTTATTCGCACTTTCATTTATTTATTTATTCACTCAGTCATTCATTTTTTTTTCATTAGCAAGTATTAATTAAACATCATTTAGGTATTAGGCACTTTTCATAGCACTAATATTCTGTTTTCATCTTACCTCCCCAGATAAATTATAAGCAAATGGACTTGAAGACCCAGTATTGTTTTCATAGACTAGGTGCCTCCTACTTCTGCATGAGTATCTTGGTCTCTCTGGAGTGACTTTGCCCTTGTAGGTGCTCAGAACCTAATATGATTAACCTTTGACGTGAGCTTGTTTCACTTGAGTGTTGTGAGAAGTGAGAAAGGGATAGTTAAGAACCTATGACCTTCATTGAGATAACTAGCTGGCAAATTGCTTTTAGTCCGAATAGCAGGCTCTGTGGTAGTATCTATAATGAAGGCTGAGTATCAGCTCATTTGAATCATGAACATCACAATCGTCACTGAATCAAGAAGGAGATGCCTGGCCCTGGCCGGTGTGCTCAGTGGTTAGAGTGCCAGCCAGCCACTATTACCTAGGTTGCAGTTTTGATCCCTGTCAATGTTCCTCTGTCTCCTGCTTCCCCTCTGCCCCCTCCTTTCCTCCTTTCTTCCCATTCTCTCCAAAAATTTAATGGAAAAATATCCTCAGATGAGGATTAACAACAACAAAAACGAGATGCCTGAACTCTCAGGTTTCCACCCTAAATTCTATCCCTTTCTTTTGCCTTTGGCATAGTCCCATCTGATTTAATGCTATAAGTATAGTCTCTACTTCACTTGACCAGCAGCAGGGCTGACGGTTAAAGTTATGAGATTTTAGTACAAGAAAAATATCTTGATTATCTTATTTTGGCCTTACAGATTATAGAATTCTCTATTAGCTCCTAGATCGATTATGTTTTGCATGGCAGAACTATTTATTATTTGTTTCAGGATTAATGCATACCACCTCTGCTAATATTTTAAGCCTGTTTCATCAAGAGAGGAAACTATTTTGCTACTGGAAAATCCTCATGCTTCTAGGCCATTCTATTTCTTCTTCTAGTCTCTGTGATACCACATTTATAAATCACGCATACTCTCTTAAGTACTAAATTTCTTGGAAAGGGAATTTTGAGCATATGTTCTCCAATTTCTTTTTGAACTTTTTATGATGCTTTAGTCATCGTTGAAAGAATTTCACCTAAACTTATTGCCTTATATTTACTATATATTGAGTAGGTGTATATAGTGCATCAGCCCACAAAAACTGTCTCTAGTCTGACACAGCACCCACAAATGCTTTACTTATTGGAACTTTATAATACAGAAACATGGCCAATTATCATCAAAATGATGACTTTATTTATATGCTTAAGACTTTAATTCTGTCATGTGATGTAGACACAAACCTCAGATGGTGATATCACAGACTTGCACAGTGTAAGGGGAGTATGTCAAATCCACGGGGAATGGTGGGCTTGGTGCTACATTAAGAAGAAAGTGCTGCCCTAGCCAGTTTGGCTCAGTGGATAGAGCATCTGCCTACGGACTGAAGGGTCCAGGTTCCATTCTGGTCAAGGGCATATGCCAGGTTGCAGGCTCAATCCCCAGTAAGGGGCATGCAGGAGGCAGCCAATCAATGATTCTCTCTCATCAATGATGTTTCTTTCTCTCTCCCTTCCTCTCTGAAATCAATAAAAATATTTTTTTAAAAAAAGAAGAAAGTGCTCTCTTGCGTTTTAAAAATCAGTTGCAATGTTGATATCTAAGAGGCCAGTTTTTGCCAAATTCACACCAGATTCACAGATCCAGAACTTGCTGCTAAACCAGTTTGTGTGTCTGATCTCTTGGAAGAGAGGCTTATGATTGAAGACCCACAGAGAGATTGAGCTTCTACTAATATTTTCCAAACACTTACTAAGTGCTAAGCCACAATACTAGGCATGTTCAAACTGTCATTATCCCTTTGGTTTTGTATTGAAGGAAGTTACTATTCCCATTATTCATACAGAGAAACTGAAATTCAGAGAACCTATATAATTTGCTTCAAGTTCCATGGTTACCAAGAAGCAGAGCTGGGCGTCTGTCTATAATTTTGTGAATCTAAACCAGGGATATTTATGCTACAACACACTACTAGGTGGCTCCATTATATCAGAACTTTATTCTAATTAGTCTCTTGCATGAAGTTAATGATAATAATTTTTATTGTTGAAAATAATTGCCATTGCACTACATGTGCCAAGTTTTGTACTGCTTTATCCTATTTCCATTGGTTCTCCCAAGAAATGTAGAGACAAATATTTTCATCTAAAATTTGGAGATGAGAAAACTGATGTTTAGAGATTAACTCACCCAAAGTACAAAATGATCCGGCCAGAATTCAAGTCCATCTCTGCCTCTGTCCAGAGCTTATGCTGCTGACCACCCACTCTGAGCAGTAGCACGGATACAGACGGCACAGCAGGCACTTGATTGGACGCCTTCCATGTCAGCTCTGAGAGTATCCAGTTCTATGAGATCAAAAATAGACATCTAGGTCCTTGGCTATTTAACTGAATTCAATCCATTTCAATCCATTGGGGGGGGGCATAATTTTTGTTTGGTTTCATTTTACTTGGTTCAGCCAAACTGATTTATGTGAAGCCTCCAATTATGTTTTCAGTATGCCTGTGTTAGGGAAATTTTGTTAGGGAAACATCCTTTTCATTTCTCCCTCTCAGGCTGAGATGATTAAGAATAATCAAGTGCTAGTGACAGCTGTGTCTCAGAGAGAAGGCCTTTCCTACCTGATTATCCAGTTGTTCTGAGGGTGGCAGTTCACACTGCTCAGTGAAGAATCTAATATCCCAAAGATTGAGAATATTAAAGAAAGTTGAATAAAGCAAACTGCATGCCACTCTGCAGAGCTCTAGTCAAACCACACTGCCCAGTTCCCCTCCACTATTGGGAAGATAATTACTGAGCCTTGTTCATATGAAGTAAATGAATTGTGAATCCTTTATATATTTAATTATCCAAGATTGCACCTTTGTTATTTTCCTGGAAAAAAAAAGTGGGCAACAACCCATGGTCATTCTAAGCACTGATTACTTCCCCAAATCTCAACACTACTTTAACTTCTCCCTAGTCTATAATAATAAAAGTATAATATGCTAATTGACCAGATGTCCTTCCAGACTACCTTCCTGACAAAGCCACAGTATTGGGGGCTGAGGCAGAGGTGGTTAGGGGCGATCAGGCAGGCAGACTGAGTGGTTAGGGGCAATCAGGCAGGAGGCAGAATGGTTAAGAGCAATCAGGCAGGCAGGCGAGTGGTTAGGGGCGATGAGAGCTGGCAGGCAGGCAAGTAGTTAGGGGAAATCAGGCAGGCTGGCAGAGGGGTTAGGGGCAATCAGGCAGGCAGACAAAGTGGTTAAGGGTGATCAGGCAGAGTGGTTAGGGGTGATCAGGCAGGCAGGCAGAGTGATTAGGGATGATCAGGCAGGCAGGCAGGCAAGCTGTTAGGAGCCAGCAGTCCCAGATTGCAAGAGAGATGTCCGATTGATGGTTTAAAGAGCCAGGCCAAAGAGCCCCCTCCACCCCCAGCCTCCATGTACGAATTTCATGCACCGAGCCTCTAGTAATACTATAAGTGTGATTTGGACTGAATAGCATACTCTCCTATAGGAGCTTTCTCTTAACAGGATGTTATTTTGCCAATCTACTTGTAGTTTATTGTTGACTTTTTGTTTGTCTCTAAAAGTACTCTGGCCTTAAATAAGTACAGATTTTTTAAGATTTGTGATACAGCCCTCACTGGGTGGCTCATTTGGTTGAGTGTTGTCCTATGTACCAAAAGGTTGTGGGTTGGATTCTCGGTCAGGGTACATAGTAAGTTGCAGGTTTGATCCCTGGTAGGGGTGTGTATGGGAGGCAGCCAATCAATGATTCTCTCTCACATCAGTGTGTTTTTTTCCTCTCTCTCTCTCCCCCTTCTTCCTTCTCTAAAAATCAATCCTCCAGTGAGGATTAAAAAAAAAAAAAAAAAGATTTGTGATACATATTTAAAAGAGTAACCTATAAAATAGTGAAAGTATTTTACCCATGAATAGGGCACATCTATTCTTTGGAAATGGAATTCTTACAACTTTAGTCATTATTTCCAGATAGCAAGGAAGTGTTGAATATTCATTTTTAAGGGATTGACATAGTCTAAAATTACAAAAAAAAAAACTTAAAGCACATAAATCTACATTTGAGTACAAAGTGTTTTTTAATTCTAAGGGGATCCCAAGGTTAAATTTTGCTACAATATGAAAATTAATTATGACAGTAGAAGCCATGATTATAAGCTTCCCACACTGTACCACTGTGACAGTTAGCTCTCAGTTGTTAGACCATTTATTTATTAGAACATTAAGAGCTGGAACTATCTGACTTGTCACTGAAAATGGATTATTATTGAAGTTGGTTATAAAACCAAAAGACACATTATAAGGTGTGTCTTTCGCCTCCTCTTTTTCCCTACCCTTCCTCCCACAGAAATAAGCCATTTCCTTTTATTTCTAATTATTTTTATTTATTTAGCTTTTTAAAAAATCACTAGCCTTAGGTCATGAAGAAGTCTTTATATTTACTTTAGATTTGTATTCAAAGACAGTAGAATGTAGTGGTAAAGAGTATGCATTCTAGACTCAGACTCTCTCTTTTCAGCACCAGGCTCAGCTGTTTATTGGCTGTGCTATCTTATGCAAGTTGCCGCCCTAAAGGATCTGTGCCTGTTTCCTCAACTGAAAAATAGAAACGGAACTGACTGATATTTAAAGTGTAATGGCGGAAGCATTTGGAATAATAGCAGACACATAATCAGTGCTCAATACATGCTAGCTACTCTTATAATTTTTTGTTACACAAAATAATTGTGTTTACTTAAGAAACATTTTGTGGCTTATCAGCAAAATGAAGTTTACTGTTTATGATTATTAAATTTCCCCTTTACTATTTTCCTTCACCTTTTTGACATTTTGTAAAAATTTACTATATATCTGTAAAGATAGTTCTCAAGTCCATTGTAGACTAAATATATTTTTAAACTCATCATACACACTTCTCATTAAAAGGATTAGTGCAGCACCCCAACCTAAGCTCCAAAAACTCCAGAAATAATATTTGAATTCCAAGAAAAGAAAATATCTTGAGGGTCAGAATAACAAATATTCACCTGCAAGTGTGGAAATCTTGCTCACACCTTATCCCCATGGAAAATCCAAGTCAAGTTCTGACTTGTTGGGGCTATAGAGAGAAAGTACTAGACATTTTACTGGCACTATAAGGTTTGTTTTAAATCTAAATTGTCACAACATTAAGTAAAGGCTAAGGCTGGTGATTGGCTAGAAAATTAGAGGTATAGTCTTACTGTGGAACTTAGCGAACCTAATTAGCAAAACTATAAAGGGCTCTAAAAAAATAATGTAAACCAGCCATTTGGAAAAACAACATAACCAAAGACATTGCTTAGTTTACCTAGAGGAAAGTTCAACTTTGGAGGGCTCTGGTGTGTTCTAGACAAATCACATTTAGTGGCATTTGGGAACATTTTTATTATTTATTTATTTAAATTCTGATATTACTTTATTTTCATTAAATTTATAAATTTATTTGGGAAGAAATGACAAATTTACAACATTTATTTAATTAAATGAGATGAGTGGTGGTGCTGGTGTGTGTTTGCCCATAGGAAATATTTGTCACTTCAGGCATTTTATTTAAATCTCTCTAGGATTTCAGTTTCATCTAAGCTGACCTGGGCTGGAAACCAACTTATATGCTTTACATCCTTTTGTTTATGATGCTTTACTCTTCACTTGAAAAGGTATTTCCAAGTGGAAAGAAGTAGTCTGGTTAGGTATACACATTAGATATTGCACAATGCAAAGTTACAACTGATGGATTGGCATACTGAAGCCGTGTTCGAGATGTTTAAAAATTGCTGTTTAGGAATCATCTACCCCTTCAGAGCTTTATGAAGAACAGTCCTGAGATATACCTTGAGCTATTTATTGGCCTCATTGCAGACATCTGGCAAGTCCAAAAATTGGGTTTCCACCTTCCAGCATTGCTAGTGGAAGACCATGCAGATAGAGAGCAGACGGGACTCCACTTTCCCTTTGGGACTGGGGACAGGCTTTGTCACCCCGGCCCCTGTCACCTCCCAGTCACAGGCTTCAGCAACCCCAGGTAGCAATTCCAGGAGCCTTTGCACACAGCCACCTTATGTTCAGGAACCTGGCCCTTGTATTACTTGTTAGAAAGTAATAAATAGAGAAGTTTTTCCACTGAGCCAGCTCTGAACTCGGCTAGCAGGCCTACAGGATCACCACCGGTGTCTTGTGTGGGGCTGAGAAAGTACCCATCATCCATGGTCACAATCTTCTCTGGCTTTTTTTTAATTGATGAGAGAGAGGGAGAGGGAGAGGGAGAGGGAGAGGGAGAGGGAGAGGGAGAGGGAGAGGGAGAGGGAAAGGGAGAGGGAGGGGGAGAGGGAGAAGGGGAGGGGGAAGGGGAGGGGGAGGGGGAGGGGGAAGGGGGGAGGGGGAGAGGGAGAGGGGGAGGGAGAGACATTGTTGTTCCACTTATTTATGGATTCCTTGGTTGCTTCTTGTATGTGCTGTGAGCGTGGATCAAACCCACAACCTTGGCATATTGGATGACACTCTATTGAGCTACCCTGCCAGGGCTTCCCCTGACTTTTGGATCAGGGAGCAAGAAAGGTTAAGAATCCTCCCAATGGCCTGTTACATGGCCTTCCCAACTCCATCACCCTCAGGAGGCACAGCCAGTTTTCTGCAACTTCATCGTCACCCTGTTAGTCTTTAATTTATTCATTTATGCATTCTTTCAGCGAGCATCGTGCGCCTTCTGTGTGCCTGAGTGCTGGCTGAGAGGCCTTAGGCATTAGCCCGGAGCCCCAGAGTCCATCACTGCAGAGACGCACCACTTTTTGACAAGGGCTACTAAGCGGTTGTTCATGTGTGTAGTTCAGTGGCTGATCAAGTTCCAGGGAGTAATGAGAGGGAGTCGCCACTCTCCCTGTGGAAGGGGCTGGGAGCCAGTGCTTCCGACCTCTCAGGTGAGCGCATTACAGCGCATGCTGAGACCTGGCGCTGGCGGGGGAGGAAGGCTTTCTAGATCAGAGAACCCCAGGAGAGATCTGTGAGCTACAGAAAGTCACCAGACAAAACCTTCAGTCCCTGTTTTCATTTTTATCAGTCACTGCGTTTTCTACATTTGTAGCACTTTTTTTTTTTTTTTTAAAAAAAGAAATGCTTCCAAAGCCACAAAGCTTTGACATATTAGAGAAATGAACCAGAAACTCAGAAATTCGGTTTGCTCACAGAAAAACCGTGGGTTTTTAAAATTTGGAATTAATATTAATGTAAAGACAGTTCCCCAACTATAATGAAAAGCTATTTGTTTGTTTTTCTAAACAGGCACTTAAAAAATAAAAGAGCATAAGAAATGGGGACCTCACTCTTTGGTGCTTAGCAGGAGGTTTGTGATTTTCTTTCTTAGGCCTAAGAAAAATGCAATAGTACAATACATCACTGATACAACCGTCTGATAGACTATAAAATGTTTAGTGGATGTATTCTGCATAGACCAGCAGGAACACCTGCTTCTATTATTCCATCACTGATAAAATGGTAAATAGCTTATGTCAGTCATGCAGCTTGCATAAAGCCACTGGGGTTTACTTGTGGGGCTGGTCATTTGTATGGAATTATATGGGGTTTGTGTTCAATCTCTTCATTAAATGACTGTAAAATTATAGGATCATAAATGAACAGTGACACCATTTTAATCTTTGTTCATTTTATCTTTTCTATCCACTCCCTACTTCTCTTGACTGCACTTCTTCCAGTATAAACTAGAAGAGGGGCCTTTGGGGATTAACTGTTATTGTGGTCCATGGGTAATTGTGGACATTTGTATGGTCAGTCTGATGTCATTTCTTTCTTTCTTTTTTAATCCAGAGCAGTTTGATTTCTCTCCTGATCAATGAGAACTATAACTTCAAATCTGACAGTCTATATCCTCCCACTAACCAATTTAATTAAGCAGTAACCACCAGTATTTGAGAAGAGGAAGTGCAATCATATTCAAATGTCATAAAGATAATGCTATAAAATCACAGTAGTCATAATGCCCAGTGTCCCTTCACTAACCTGGGAAATAGGAACAGGGGGCCAAAGGAAATGGGAAGACAGTGTTTTTTTTCACTGAAAACGCTCTCCTATTCTAGCTGAAAGGATTGACAGTCCCTGCCTCCACGTCAGAGTAGCTCCTGGTGTTTCATGCTGTCCATGGACCACCGAAGGACTGAAACCAGAGGTCGGATGTTCTTGTTGGTTCACGAGGAGGGCAGGCACTCTGTGTTGATTAAGAGACTAAGAAGGAAACACAGGCATCACCCCTTCACTTTCTTGAGGGGCCCCTGATAGCCAACGTGAAATACAGCGTGCGTACCCAGGCACACTCACCCTCCTTCAGACAGAACTCTGTAGTGGATAATGCATTTTTCTCCTGTTTCCTTCTCTTCAGATCTTATAGCTAGTATCTGTTTTGTTTTAGACCATAAGCTGAAATATTTATATACATTCTTAACTAATAATAACTCAGTTTATAATAAATATTTCTACATTCACTGAGAGGCATGTCTTTTTAAATCAATGACTAAATTTTCACTGTCAGATTCCTGAATATTAATTAGCGGCCACCTCCTCCAGGTATATACATTGAGCAGTGCCTGAAAAGGTGATATAAAAGGGACTTTGTGAAAATGACACAGGAGAACCCTCTGGAATGAGAATTATATCTAGTTCTCTGTTTCATTCTACAAAATCAGACATGGCACATATTCAGCAGGTTCCAATACCCAGTTCCTGCTCCCTGGAAGATGGGGAATGTGAATAAGGGAATGTTCCTGTTCTGGTCCAGTCTTTGTCTGTCTGTCTGTCTCATGTTGCTCCCATTCTCCCCTGTCGGCACTGCAATGCCTACATCTATTCTTGAGGCCTGTTAACCCACAGAATCCTTGGTCTTGGCTTTTGCATCTACGCAAGTCTTTGGTCTCGCTCAGTTGGCTTCCACAGAAGGCTTTGCTTCAGGTGAGCCCTGCACAGGGCTGGCTGCCTGCTTGTCATGTGAGTGGGAATGGCTGCATGCTGCCGCCGTGCTCTGTCCGCAGCACCTGGATGACCAGGACCTGTGACTTTTGTCAGCTGCATTCTTTCTGCACTGTCAGCTCAGCACCACTGTGCACAGGAAGGTATTTTGAAGTTCTTTAGTTAGAAAGAGCCGTTTCTGAACAAAATAAGAGCTAATGTTGGGTCTTCCTTGGGGCAGAGCAATGATGTTATTTATGAAGGACATTTTCCTCCTTCCTCTCAGCTCAGAAGTTATTCGTAACTGGGTAATTCAGAAGTGTTGAAAGTTCCTATGCATAGACTAATAAATAATAAACATAAATCAAATGAACATGAATGAAACAATGAAGTTGACTACTTCTTCATACACCAATTGGGTTTGACCAGATCAGCTCTTCACGATAAAAGGCTTCCACGAGATGACATCTAACCTCTTTACTACCTCCAACTCCTAGACAAGTTGAATTAGTCACATAATTCTATCTTTAAAAAATTTACAACACCTATGGGTGCATGATTCACATTTACCTCGGATTTCTTTTTCCTCCACAATAGATGATTTGGATTGAAGTATTTAAAAAAATCATTTTCCCCCACCATCCCAGAGCTCTGTTTAGCAGTCTTCTCTTGGATGGGTAACACTTAACTCAGTCTATTCAGTTAACTGAGGGTGACTTGCACTAGCGTTACTTTTTCAGAGACCTGGGTATGGGAAGGTCCTTCACAGATGGATTACTCACTCATCCACAAATAAGAGTAAAAAAGTCAATGTGTTCATTTGAATTTGACCAGGCATCTCCTTCATTATTATTATTATTTTTGTATTAACTCACCATCTGGATTAAAAAATCAAATATAAGAGATCGTGTAGTCTATGCTGCAATAAACTTTTTACCTAGGTAACGTAGGTGAAGGAGAAGAATATATTTGAAAGTGAATGGCCTTAAATGAAATATATGAAATAGATGTCTTTAGCATCTTGATAAGAATATACATTCAGCATTAAGCCTCTCTCCTTGCTATGTAACTATGATAGCAGAATCTATTGCTTGTCTGTTTATGGTCAACCTGACACTGATAGTCTGTCTTAGAATCTTGAGCACTGCCCTGCCCTGCCCATGTCTTCCCTAAGCAAAATGGTCAACAAATATGAGTGTTTGGGGGAAGAGAGTGGAATGTAAAAGGGAAGGAGAGAAAGAATTGGAGAGAAGTAAGAATTGGAGAGAAGATAGATGATCAATAGCCAAAGGAGACTTCTGCTTTTCTACCAACCGTTGTTAAGAGTCAGGAATCTATTGACCATGGAGCCCCCTGACCTCGGTGTCTGTGACTCTGGTAGAAGCTGGCATGTGCTTTTCTAACAGCTGATGTGCAGCTGGCACAAGAATGCCCAGAAGAAGTGGATAATCCCAGCTGGTGTCCTTCATTCCTGCTTCTCCTTTTCCAAAGAGCAGGAGTCAGATCTGCATATAGTCAGATGTATTAGGTAGCAAAGTAACCTCAGTCAAAACTGCATTTAAAATACAAAATCAACACTATAGCATAACGCTACAGAAGGCTTTTCGGATAGTTTTTCCTCTATGCCCATATCTGTGATGAAGAGGACAGAGAGGCCTGGTACAGTGGTTTTAACCAACTACTCCATTTCTCTAACCCAGAATCACAGTTTATGAATATCTTCAGAGAGTGCGCTTGGTGGGGCAGACCCTTCTAATGACCCGTGAGCTTAAAAAATAAACCATGGGAGTTACTAATTTGCCTGTAAACACTCGATCCCACTGGAGTTGCCCTGCACAGTACAGTTCAAAGGGCCTAATAATTGCCCTGTTCTTTTATATGGAACTGTTTCAACCCCTGCTGAGACCCAGAAGATGAAGAATGTAAAGGGAAGTAAAACTCCATTCCCTGTAACTTGGCTGAAGAACGGCACATTATCTGTGGTCTCCAATTGACTCTTTCTTTTCCCCTCACTGAAGCTCTTGAGTGGATGATGCGTTCACATGGTTTTCTCCCCTCCCCTCCCCTCCCCTGGTGATCTGTGTTCCCACAGAACTTAGAAGACATTGCACAGACTCAGCTAATATTCCTCTCAGCAGTAGGACATCTAGTAAAGTCACCTTTTCCGTTTCCACTGGACCTGGGTCCTTTCTGGTCTCTGGGTCATTGGGAATACTTACAAACCTCCTCAGAGGAAAAGCACGAGGTCAGTTCTTCTGAACTGGTATGTCATTTCCTTCCGTAACAAAGCCTTTGATCTTTACGTCAAAATTAAAGCAACTCTTCTCTAGTACCACTGAGTAAATTTCTTCCAATTTTTAGTATTATGTTGAAACATATGATTTATCATTTTTTAGATCAAAAACATTCAAGTATCAGCAATGGCATATGGTTTA
The DNA here is from genome assembly GCF_028538775.1 of Myotis yumanensis. Taxonomy (NCBI): domain Eukaryota; kingdom Metazoa; phylum Chordata; class Mammalia; order Chiroptera; family Vespertilionidae; genus Myotis; species Myotis yumanensis. The sequence continues at coordinate 92,705,017 of NW_027223752.1, forward strand.
ATATAATAGAAAAGGGGACTGGAAATCATCCCAGTCTAAATGTTACTCTTTTGTATAAGTACAGACTAATAAATTACTACTTACTCCCATCTTAAAATTTCATTGCCTATATTTTTCTCTGTTTTCCTTTATCTCTACTCCAACTTCTATTTGGAATGAATATGAGTACTCAACAGATATGACTAGGGGCTGTGGGCTGTCCGTGCTCATCTAAGGTAAGGGATAAGTTGATTTAACTCCAGATAAACATTAATTGCCTTTTTTGTTGTTGTTGTTGGCCAGTATACATTCAAGACACACAAATAGCATCTGCAGGATGCTTCTCAGCCTGCAATGAGCTCCTCATTAGTGGTTAAAATAAAAAAGGAAAACAAAATTAAATATGAACATAAGAAACTTGACTTAGCAAAATAAATGAATTTTAAAACATTGATTTCTTAATTAAGGTTGAATTTGTAATAAGCAGGCAGAAAAAAAATTCCAGTGTGGAAGTTACTGGAAAACTACTTATATGGTTCTGAATTAATTCCCATAGAAACACAATTCTTAATACAGCTTAGAAATGCTAGTTGAAAGGTATTGTAAATAAATATACATGATTCCTTTAAGGTAAGGAACAGTAGGTATGAGTATTCTTTCCAAATTTTACCCCTGATTTACCAGTACTAGATTGTCCTCATTTGTGCAATCTAATCTAATTATTAAAACTTGACTGGTTACCAGTTCTGTCTCCTAATCTTCATGGCTATTCACTTAACTTTCCCCATGAGATCTGGGTTCTTTGCAATCAGTTTGCCCTTGGTTGAGGCATGGTGCAAAAACTTGCCGGGTAGAATTTTTCATCACTGGCCAAATGGTTACAGATCGTCCCTGATTCAACCTTGTTCTAACCTGTGTTTGCTCTCATGCCATACACATGGAAAGGGAGAAAATTACACTGTCCTTTTTTTATCTGTTCTTTCTGGGAAACAGCCAAACATCCTTTCATAATCAAATGCCTGTATATCCAGAGGTCATTGGCCACCATCCAAACATTTATTGGTCATTGAACACCTTGCATGAGGTAATTTTCAATTATCTTATTAAACCGGAACAGGGATCTGGTCCTGTTTCCTTTGATTATAAATGTAGCTTGTGTTCTTATTACTGTTAATAGCAGTGCTTGTGGGGTGCCAGCAGCTTTCTGGGCACTGTCCCATGGGAAGTGTTGCCCCATGTCCTTTGTGAAGGAAGATGCCAGGAACAAAGAAGCAGGGCAGGAACTCTCCTTTTTTGTTTATTTCAGAGCAGGGTCCTGGGGTGGGACACTGTACGTGACCAAATGTGGCGGTGGTGTATGGTATGGCACAGTTTTTAAGATTTTTAAAATGGAGTCCTTGGGAGGAAGGTGGAGACTGAGGAGTACCTTGAATTGACTGTTAATTACATTGTTTTACAGCTTTATCTTTGGACACACATGTTTATGCAAAACAATCAGATGAAGAGATATTGAGAGTATAAAACCTCTCTCTTCAGGGCGTCTAAGTTTTTCAGCACTGTCACAATTATTTAAATATTTCCTGGTTTGAATTAAATACTTCAGTTACTTTATTTGCAGAGTAATTTGAAGAATAGGGTCCACAGATGGTTGTTTTTTGTTTTTTTTTTAAATGTAGGAACTTATAAGTTGTGGTGAGGGGAGTTGAGGGGGCCCATTTAGTGATTCTGAGATAGTACAGAAGGATAATAGCTGATAAGAGAAGCAACAATGTAAATAGAAAACCTTAGTGCCAGGAACAGAAATTTATCACTGAAGCATAATTGCTGTCTCACTCTAGTGGCCTTTATACTAGAAACAAACAACTACTCCAAAAACATCTGATCCTATGTATGTTAAACACGTGCTTCAAGTTAAAAGATTATGGAGCTTGTTTTATCTTAATTTCTAATTTTAATTGTCAATATTATATTTTCAAAAGATTTCATTTCAAAAGATGATAAATCACTTTTCTGTCTCTCTCCCTCTAATCTCATTTTTTAGTAAAGCACTAGCTCAATAAAAAAAAAAAGTGCTACATAATATAATTTCGTATTTCCCTGACTTACATCTTTTGTGAAGTGGCACAGCAGAGTTTATTTAGCTCACCAGCTTCATTTGAAAGTGAAAAGTGCGGAAAGTTCAGTGAGGTTCATTCATAAACTATGATTTCAGCAGATGCCCTCTCTGGGCCTTTATGCTTGGCCCCAGTTGACAACCAGAAAGGAGAAAGGATGTGGACTTCCAGAGCCAGTGGAAGGGACTTGCACCGCTCTGTAACCTGAGTGAGTTTTACCAAAAAGCCCAGCCCAGCTGGAACTGGAGGCGACCACTCTAAGACATTGGACACAGTAACTATTTGGCAAGGATTTGACGTACTAAATGGAAGACTGCACCAAGTTCCACACGGCTGGGGTGCTACTTCCCTGCCCTCTCGGAAGCTCTAACATTGGCAGTCCCAAATTGAGTTGCTGTATTTTTCAAAATCTCTGCATGAATAAAATCAATTTATAAATATGTATAAACTTATTTCATTAATCCTTTTCTGGTCAAGTGTCATGAAGCTGCATAAGTCCCTGGAATTAAAAATAATAAAGAAAAGAAACTCTTGAGGGAGTCTTCCTGTGGTGCCAAAATGTACCGCATGTGACCTTGCTCACACAGCTTCTCTGCTCATAGTGCAGTTGCAGAGAAGGTTCCCAGAGGCTTAGACTGGGTACAATGCATTCAGCTTATCTAAGCTTTTGACGGTCCTCTTCGATTTTGACGTTGTTCATCGGTCCTTTCTGTATCTGTAACATATTTCAGGCCCTTGTCCTTTGTACCCAAATGATTGCTGTCCACTCCTAAATTGTTTCCTATCTTCCTGCCTTCAGGTGCTAGTTGATTTAATCCAATCGACACACGGTCCTTGGATTAATAACTAGAATCTGCTCATTCTTTTTATCAGTCTCCCAATTTAGACAACAGAAAATTTATGATTCTCATCGCAGCTCAGACTTCTTTTACAGATAGTCAAGGCTCCTGTAAGGTCATCTCAACGAAGAGTCCAAACCCGCCTCTGGCCCAGGAATAAAAACACCACCTCCACGCGGTGTCCCTGGGCCTCCCGCGGATTCCAGTGATGCACCTTCGGAGCCTAGATTTAGACTCAGTCCTTCTCCGTGTTCCAGTTCCCATTTCCTATTAGCTGGGGCTCACAGGTTAGCTGAAACCAAGTTTCAATAGAGGCTCTAGCACAGTTTCTCAGCTGGGGTGATTTTGCCCTCCAGGGGCGCGTCTGGCCCTCTGGGAGATTCTTAGCCAAGTCTGGGGGCATTTTTGTTGGTCGCAGCTGGGGAATTGCTACTGACATCTATTGGTAGAGTCCATGGCTGCCACTGCACATTTGCAGTATGTAGGAGGACAGCTCTCAGGATGACTTTTTCAGCTCAAAATGTCAAAGGTGCCAAGGTGGAGAGACCATTTAGCCCTGTCAATCACTACGATTTGTCTAAACCTCAGATCAGCTCTTTCAATATGGTTACTGCCACTTCCGGAATATGCCTTCCTCCTGCCGTTTGCTTTGGAAAAGTCTTCCCAACCATCTGCAAGTGCTTATTTCGTTTTAACTCCCAAAAGTCTGCCCTTTCCAGCTCAGGCAGAGTCATCTGCTATTACAAAAACAGTGAAATAAACCCCCCCCCCCCCCCCCGATCACTCCATTTAACAGTGATGCTCTCTCTTCTGAATTCTTAAAGTATTTAGTCTTTACTTTTAGTTGGATACTTTTATGGCAAGCTACCTTGTAGGGTGGTTATGTCTGTGTCTTATTTTTCATTTTAGACATTTAGCTGCTGTACAGCTCCATGTACAATATAAAACCAAGCACCACAGCACCCTCAGACTTAGACTCTCTTTCTATGGAGTTTTGTACATTTTTAATCATAGCAGAATCACAGCTTAGAATTTGTCTTTTTTTTTTTCCACCTAACATTATGCTTTTTCCATATTGCTACAAAGGCTCCACAATTATTTTAATAATTACATAATAACATTCAATCAAGTTGATATGCTCTAATTTACTTAACTGGGCTCCTTTCTTTAAAGTTAACTGGATTTTTTTTTTTTTTTTTTTGCAAAGTAAGTAATACCCAATTGAATATCTTTATTTGGTATGTAGCCTTTTCACCTTTCGTCTGCAATATTCCCTTTAAACCAATTCCAAGGAATGGTCCAAATGGTGTGGCATGTTTTATTGCTAGTGAAATAAAAATCATTCTGAAGTGATTTATCAGTTTAAATTTCCAGGTACAATATTTAAGGTAACCATACACTTGAAAGAGTCAGAAGACCTAAGTTCAAATGATATTCTGATCCTCACTAATTATATGGTTGGTCTTCGACAAACAGTGTGTTTGATCATACATCCTTACCCATGGAGATGGGGTAATAAACCTACATCATAGAGCCATGGACATTAAAGCAGAGAATGTCTTTGGAAATAAATTATAAACAATAAAATTACCTATGTTCATTCAATAAACACTTATTTGAAGACTTCTGTATGCTATACTCTGTACCAAGAACTGGGATGGAAATAACAATCTTGGCTTCAAGAAATTCTCAGTCTAGTGCTGAGTAATTATCAAAATATTATTTCAGGTACAAAACTTGAGAAGAAATTACTTTTTACAAAATATAAGGGATTGAAAATAAATGCAGTCCGTGCTACAGGAAATACAAGTATGAAAAGCCCAGCAATTTAATAAGGTCACTCTTAGATCTCTTTTGATATCAATGGGTCAGTTTATCTCTCTAGTCTAAATCAGAACTGTACTTCCTCGCTGGAATACAGTTTTAGGTGTTTTTTTTCCCTTATATGTTACGATGGTACTTTCCTTACTGCTATACTCTGATGTGAATTTTTGTTCCTCATTGTTTAGCCCTGGGAAAATTCAAAGTATATTTTTAAAAGTTCCATTTGCTACTGATGTCATTTCTTTATCCTTTTCTGATCCTCAGGTCTCTGGAAGCTGCATGAGGGCATGGCCCCACTTGTGGCTGTTTTGTGACTCTCCCAGCAGAACTGATTTGCTTCAGAGTAACTGGGAGTATTTAGGAACTCCAGCAGCCTCAGATCTATCTTTTGGAAATAGATATTGATTTTGCTGCCTTTGAATGTAAAGGCCCAGAGTGAGCCCCTGAGCGCCTCATCTCTGAGCTTGCTGGGCATCAGAAGCTGAGGGTATGGAAGTACCTGCAGTAAAATGCCTCAGAACTGGCTTTCTGAGCAGACAGTGCAGCAGGAGTCCTGGTCTAAAGACTAGAAGCCACGAAAACAGATGGTTCAAGGGCAGGAGCAGCTAATGTGGTTGGAGATAAGAAAAAATGTTACCATTTGTATGTGCCTCTGAAAAGACTTCAGACTGCTGGAATGCGGAGTGTCCTTTCTGTCTGATCTAAAGTCTGCCCTCAGCTACTTGATTGACTTAATCAGATCTAGGACCTTAAGGATTTTAGATAAAATTTCCCTTTGCTGGATTGAGCTCTGGAGTAAAGACCATCACATTCCATTCTTGCTGTTAGAATATGCCTGTAATTCTGACTCATTCTTTTCATATTAGGTCATAAATGAGATTTAGCCTTCCTCTTTTGATGGGATTTTGCTCTTTTCTTCATCCTGTTTTTTCTCAGAATCAAGTGAAAGAGATTTTTTCCTTAGTTAGAAGCCCAGGCTATGTAGATATGCAATTTCCAGGCATTGTACTCATGTGTGCAAATGAAGAGACAGGGCAAGGTTAAAGATTGCACACAGATAAGAAGAAGTAGAGATATTAGGATAAAGTACCTCACAAATTCACTTTATTTCAGCAACAAATGTGTGTTTATTTTTTTCCTATTCTGAGTCAACAAATTTAAGTTGATGGAGAGAAGTAGAAATCTTCATCTCTGTCTTTTATTTTCTTAAAGTACATGTTAGTATTTCAGATATAAAATTAAATAATAGGGCATTCTTATAAGATATAAGTAAGGGTACCAACCTTACTTTATAAACCTCAAGCATCAATTAGTGGGTTCCTTCCATTATGTCCCAAATTGTTCAATGCCAGAAGAGGTAAAATTCAACCTCTAATTGAAAATCTTCTTAAATTCCTATACCAAACATTTCTGCTTCAACACTCCTGTCTCTTGCCCATTACTGATAATTTCTACTTCTAATTTAAGAAACATCTGAGGCTTTCATCTGTAATCCTTTCCAAACCTGTAATCTATTATAGAGACTTTCTTTACATTTCTTTTTGAGAATTTAATTATTGATTTCTGACAAGTGTTGGCTCCGAAACAAATGCTATACTAGAACTGCTACCTTCTCGGATGAGAATGGTCAGAGTGGAGGGAGGACAATTTGGGGCCAGTGGGGTTAGGTCCCCTGCAGTTGGCAAGTAGGGTGGTTTGATTCTGATACTCCTTAAGAGTTACTGGTCTACAGAAACCAATAAACTTTTAAACATTGAAGGTAGTGCAGGATTGCCTTTAGGGCACAATATTTTTTTATTTCTATGGTAAAAATAGATAAGACATTTGAATGGTGGAATTCCCTCTCATATACTCCAATCCTTAAAACATGCCCAAAGAAAACCCTCTTATTACTGATGAAGTATCCAGTGCCCTGGTTTTTCCTGAGATATGACAAACACCCAAATTTCATCAACAAACGTATTTTGAATCCAAGGTGCATAATACCACTAACGCCTGAATGGATGTTTCATGTGCTGTGGATGGACATCCCCCTGCAGAGCCTTTGTGTTGTACCTAAAGGATTCCAACTTCCCACCATTTAATTTATCTGTAATTGTTATCTATAAACTAGAGGCCCGGTGCACAAAAATTTGTGCGGGGGGGGGGGGGGTGGAGGGGGGTCCTCCAGCCCGGCCTGTGCCCTCTCGCAGTCTGGGACCCCTCAGGAGATAACGACCTGCTGGCTTAGGCCTGCTCCTGGGTGGCAGAGGGCAGGCCCAATTCCTAGGTGCAGCCCCTGGTCGGGCACCGCCCCCTGTCACACTCAAGGCAGGGTCGATGGGGAGGTTGTGGCGCCACCCCCTGTCATGCACAAAGCAGGGCCAATCAGGGGGTTGGGGCGCTGCCCCCTGTCACGCACAGAGCAGGGACCATCAGGGGGGTTGGGGCTCCGTACCCTGTCACACACAGAGCAGGGCCAATCAGGGGGTTGGGCGCTGCCCCCTGTCACACACAGAGCAGGGCCAATCAGGGGGTTGGGCGCTGCCCCCTGTCACACACAGAGCAGGGCCATCAGGGGGTTGGGGAGCTCCCCCCTGTCACTCACAGAGTAGGACCAATAGGGGAGTTAGGGCACCGCCCCCTGTCACACACAGAGCAGGGCGGATCAGGGGGTTGGGGCGCCGCCCTCTATCACCCACAGAGCAGGGCCGATCAGGGGGTTGGGGCGCCGCCACTGTCACACTCAGGGCAGGGCCGATGGGGAGGCTATGGCTCTACCCCGTCACACACAGAGCAGGGCCCGTGGGGGGGGGGGGGGGGTTTGAGGAGCTCCCCCGTCACGCACAGAGCAGGGCCAATCAGGGGGTTGGGGCGCAGCCACTGTCACACTTAGGGCAAGGCCGATGGGGAGGTTATGGTTCTACCCCATCACACACAGAGCAGGGCCGGGGGGGGGGGGGAGTTGGGGCGCCTTCCCCTGTCACACACAGAGCCGCAGGGCGATCAGGGGGTTGGGGAGCTCCCCCCTATCAGGCACAGAGCAGGGCTGATCAGGGGGTTGGGGCGCCTTCCCCTGTCACGAACAGAGCAGGGCAGATAGGGAGGTTGTGGCCCCGCCCCCTGTCACACACAGAGCTGCAGAGCGATCAGGGGGTTGGGGCGCTGCCCCCTGTCACACACAGAGCCGCAGGGCAATCAGGGGGTTTGGGCGCTGCCCCCTGTCATGCTGATCCCAGTGCCGGGAGGCCTCGTGGCTCCGCTGATCCCGCCCGGCAGGGTCACAGATCCGGGTCCCAGACCACAGACAGCCTTGCCTGCTGCCGCCTGCCTTCAGTATGCAAATTAGCCGCCATCTTGTTGCTTCAGGGTGGGGTCCCCACTGGGGTGCCTGGCCAGTCTGGGTGAGGGGCTGAGGGCCGTTTTCAGGCTGGTGGGCGACTGGAGCTCCAAACCTCTCCTTTTTTTCTTTTTTTTTTTATTCTGGCATTTATTTACCTTCTATGGCTGTCACTGGAGCTGAGAGCCGGCTTTCTCTCTGAGGCTCGGCTGAAAGCAGGTTTCTGGCCTTTGTTTTCTGTATTCGAAACAATGTTGCGACTCCAGCTCTGAGATCCCGGCTGACTGACAGGAGGTTTCTGGGCTTTTGTTTATCTTCTATAAATGTTACTATGTTTCCAACTGAAGCTCAGAGGCCGGGGAACGTTGGAGTCCTCTGTCACTGAAGGAAGCAAGCCTCCCTGTTCGCATCAGCTGCCTGGCTGCCGGCTGCCATCTTGGCTGACAGTTAATTTGCATATACTCACTGATTAGCCAATGGGAAGGGTAGTGGTCGTACGCCAATTACCATATTTCTCTTTTATTAGTGTAGATGGGAGCTTTCTCATTCTTGCTCTGCTCGGCTAATCTTGTTGAGGAGATTCCATCCTTATCTGGTAGATTGTTTACATTATTGCACAGACAAAAAAAAAATTTTGTGTCTCAGATAACCTTCATTGAAAAATCCATGAACTCTACAGAGGAACATAAACCCACACAGGTGAGCAACAAGAAGAAGAAGGAACACACTCTCTAGGACAGTGGTTCTCAACCTTCCTAATGCCGCGACCTTTTAATACAGTTCCTCATGTTGTGGTGACCCCCGACCATAAAATTATTTTCCTTGCTACTTCATAACTGTAATTTTGCTACTGTTATGAATCATAATGTAAATATCTGATATGCAGGATGTATTTTCATTGTTACAAATTGAACATAATTAAAGCATAGGATTAATCACAAAAACAATATGTAATTATATATGTGTTTTCCGATGGTCTTAGGCGACCCCTGTGAAAGGGTCCTTCGACCCCAAAGGGGTCGCGACCCACACGTTGAGAACCGCTGCTCTAGGAAGTAATTTTTACTTATTATTTAATAAGAACAAAACCCCTTTTTTCGTTGTTATTCCTGGACTGTACTTTTCTAGTCTTTTAGTTTAATTTAACCATATCTTTGCCTCTCTGAGCAAGCCTTTTATTTATTTATTTATTTTGTCCTCTCAAATCTTCTTTCTGTACAAATCCTATTGTTTCTTCAAAGTTCACCTAAAAGCCCATTTTGCCTTAGAGGAGACTTTTTTGTGTGTGTATGATATTGTTAATCCTACATTATGTTAAACACTTGCTTCAATCTTCTCTCAATAATATTCTGCATGTAAGTCACCCTATATGTAAGCCACACCCACATCCACAGATACTGTAGTGTATTTGAGATATAGACTAAATCTCTTATAGCATCCCATGGAGTAATCTGTGTATAAAATATTTCATGTCCTCACTGTGGTTTCTCCATAGCTCAGGTCTCTCATATTTTACACCCAAGATAACCATGGTCCTACATGTGAAAATGTCTTAGTCTGCCAGTTCTTTGATTTTGACTCTTCCTGCTTCCTCTTCAGGCCATTCATTTTTCTCCTTCTTGACACTACATATCATTTACATGCTACAAGATCACACTCCAAACTTACCTTTTCTAGAGTTTTTCTTGATTGATTCTATCCCTTTAAAAAGATTTAAATTTTGTTTCCTTCAGCACCTACTATTGCTATCTATAATATATGGCTTGCATGGGTGGAAGTATTATATTTAATTGCTGTTTGGATTGTACAATATCCACATTTCTTTCAGCTCTCAAATTCATAAAGCTTCCTGGAAGCCTTTGTTCCCAGCTATATGGGAGCACCTCTGTAGCAAACCTTTTCTTCTCTTTGTATTTTTAAATCATCTCTGCACACATGAAGCTTACAATAAGTGCTCATGAACCAACTCCATCTGCCCGTAGGAGCTACAGAAGACAGTGTGAGCTTCAACATGCACAATTTAGGGTGAACAGAAGGGATAAATTCCGTGATAATAAAATTGATTGAAAGTGAGAATAAGATATTGAAGAATAACAAGGACTCTATTCCCTAGAGATATCTAAAGGGAAAAAAATAATTTATCTTGGATGAAGTCAGGGCACTAGACTAGAAGATGTACTGAGATTTTATCTAGCTCCAGGATTTTATTAAAATCCTCATTGATAACACTACTTTCATAACATGTTTCTGGGAAGGGATTTCTGGGTGTGTGTGTGTGTGTGTGTGTGTGTGTTAAAAACTAAGTAAAAATAACTTAGGAAAACCTAAATTATTTTTACAATTAAATTATGGAGTTAAATTAAATTAAAACATGGAGGAACTACATACATGTTTCTACACTATATTTGTCCAGCACTATTAAATACATTTTGTATTAATGGCTTGCCTTCTTTAAATCCAAGGAAAAAATATTTTTTAAATGTTCTTTCTTTCTGCCTAGCAAATGATAATATATTTTTATTGGAGATAGATACTTATCATTCTTATTTCATCACAAAAATTAAGTGTAAGTTTCTCATTTTTTTAGAAATGAGAGGTTGAAAAGTGAGTTCAATATATTTTTTCTAGCACTTCACACTCTCTAGTTGTGGATCATAGTATTTATGCCTACTTACATATTTCTTCTGAGCTTTAATTTTTTTTCTCTTCTAATTCATTTACTTCTGGTGTTCTTTTTTTTATGGTTTCCAATTACAGCAATCAGGTTTCTGGGGAGAAAAAAATTTTTAACTGCCAATGAGATGAGATTCTGGCTTCAATTTTCTGAATAGCTTTTATTTTTATATGATTCTTATTAGGGAAATGGTGCTAAATGTTGATACTTTATTATGTCAGGCAAGTGTAAGTAAGATGATGCAATTAAGAACTCTATTTAGGTTAATTGATACAAATTTTATAAATAAAAATTTAGAGTGTGAATCTGCTTTAGCTTATCTCAGACTATGGAACATTGCCGCTGATAGCTAGAAATATTAAATGCATGTTCCAGGAAAATCCTCAAAAATCACTTATGAAATAATAGTTTTGAATCGATAGCCATTAAAACCTCTATTGTGGTAGGAATTGTCACCTTACCGGTAATGACATAATCTGGGCTAACTCGTGTCCTCTAAAACATAACTGCAGTGTAATAACTGCCCATTCAGCATGGACACTTACCTATTCCCTTAGTTGATATTGCACAACACAGGTGTACATACTTATAGTGACTTTGCCAATCCAACTCTGTGTGATTATTACCTTAGTGTGGGAAGGGGTTAGCAGGGCCACAATACAATATCCTACTGAAACACTTGAAGGAAGATGTGTTTGGATTCATATTGAATCTTCCCAATTATTGAGAGAAAAGAAAGTGTACCAAATCTTTCGTTTTGAACTATGTTGTCACCTTAGACATTACATCTACCCTCTGAAGCCCCATGAGTTCACTGATGCTGTTGTCCTGAAACATATCATCAGACTTTTTAGAGACAACTTTTATAAGTTATAAAACAATCTGGTTAGTATGAGTGCCTTTCTGAAAGGGGGGGGTGGGTAACTGAAGTACAGAGGAGCAGAAAAAGAAAGAAGCAGTAATACATAACTTATTATTGTACGTGACAAGACAAGCGGTTTTTGCTAAAAATCAGAACTCTTTTAAAACTTGTATTGACAGAGGACTACTGTCTGTCTTCCTCAGCAAATTTCCTTCTTATTGGTGGTTTTAGTTCCCCTGGAATTACAAACACACACAGGTGCATGCATGCTGTAAAAATCCTAAAAGTTTTTAAGGACATAGATTATTAATTATCAAAAGCTTAGTGAACTAAAGCAATGCAGGATGTGTTTTCAGAAATCCATGTCTAAGTACACACAGAAATTAGTTCAAGAGGAACCAAGAAAGCTGATATTTACCTAAAACTGTACAGCTTATGTTCTCCACGAGCATTTCCCCACCTAGTGCCGCACCTAGTCTTGCTGGAGCTCCACGTCACCTATAAAGTAATTGATGTGTGCTCCCCTTTGTCCTCCATCTCCCAGGGAGAGGGCTGATAAGCAGTCAGTAGCTTATAGTAAGCAAACAAGAAGCAGAAGGACCAAAGGCTGAGCAGCTTTTCCCCAGCTGCAGAAGGAATCCAGAGTTTGCCATAAAGAATGATAATAAATGATGTGGGAGCCTCCCAAGCTTGTAGACTACTTACTAGTAGTGGGTGACGTGTTAACAACTAATTTAGAGAATTTCCACAGAGATATCTTCTGAGGCACTATAAATAAACTGTTTATTTTTAAGGGAGTGAAATATTTTTGCAAACATTTCCATGTACTCTTTGCTTCCCCTTCTCTACATACCTTTCTATAAAAATCTTTGTATTTCCCTCTTGATGTCTTTTAGGAGATGATGTGAATATAGTTGCAAGATTTTTTTCTTTAGGATGTCCTCTGGTTTTTATTTTCCTGTATTTTGGGTTGGTGCAGATGGGCTAGAAATACTGAGGGAAAATCCTTTTGGAATTGCAACGCTTTCATTTAAATATTTCCATGATCATTGATCTTCCACACAGGCACCATTCATCACTTGAGACAGCCCTGCTCTTGCTTCTTTTTCTTAATATGTTACAGGGGCTTGTCCTACTGTATGTAAATCAGTTACTTTTGCATAAATTCTCCTTTGTTCATATGTTATCAATTATTTTATAACCACCAACCATGGGCTAAGGATTATAAAGAATAAGATAAAAGCTAACCACCCACAAGATACTTATAGTCTAGTTGGAAAGACAGATCACACACACACAATAATTAGTAATATAGTGTTATATTAAGCACTGGCTCAAATTAATATTGTGAGGCACTACATTGTACATTATAGAAAACTGTGATGAAACTCTTATACCTGATCATGACAACTGGGAAATAAAGGCTTCTAGAAGAAAGAAATAAATGCGATTGGTTTGTCACATAAAAGCATCTAGGCTGGGCCTAACGGTAGACAAAGTGTTATGTGATTAAGGAAAATAAGCAGTTAAGGACAGCATTAGAGAAGAGACCAAAAAAAGTTGTGACTTTTATAAGTGATGGGTAATGAAAGCCATAGAAGGAAAGTTTATGAGATGCTGATGAAAAAGGGAACTATTTACTTACCCATCATAGTTGTTTCTTTAAAAGCATTTTTTATTTTATTTTATTGTTTAAAGTATTACAGATAGTAGTACATATGTCTCCTTCCCCCCGCCATTGACCTTCCCCCGGCCTCCCCTACCCCCCAGCACAAGCCCTCACCCCACCCACACTCCCACCCCCAGTGTCTTGTGTCCATTGGTTATACTTATATGCATGCATAAAGTCCTTCGGTTGATCTCTTACCTCACCCCCCCAACACTCTTTAAAAGCATTTTTAATAACCACAAAAGAGACTAGAGGAGAAAGGAGATAATCTTCTCAGATAGGAAAATAGGAAGATAAAGACAAATTTATTTTTAGAGGGAAATCTGCTACTTTCTGGATAATTAAAGTGTTTCTAACAGATAAGGAGCTGAGTGTAACAATTCCTGGGTCCTACGATAATCTGATTTGTCTTATTTTAATGATTGAAAGAAAGAAGATGAACTGACTCCTGAAATGGTGAGAAGCCAAGTAAGGAAGCTCTCAGACAGGTGGGTGCAGCCTCCAGAGTAACTGCACCCCAAGAGGCACCCTTTAGAGCGGGGAATACACTAGTGTTTGAAAGTTATTTGCATGGAAAATATACTTTCAAGTTACTTTCAGTGAACACTGAAAGCTTAACTTTAAAATGCAAGGTATTTGTCAACATTATCTGAAACACCGGCCTGGAGGCAAATGTTCCAACATATTTGTTTTCTTACAATTAAAGCGAAGCTGACAAGTTGAAAAGATGGTCTTCAAAGACATTCAGAGGCTGCTAAATTTTTGTCAATAATTAGCCTTCACTTTGCTTTTAGACAAGAAAGTCATCTATGTTTCTCCCCACATTTGCCAAGTAAGGATTTTCACTTTTAAATTTCTTCATCCTGGTGTTTGCATTTAAGCATTTCAAACAGACTCTTCACCCTCAGCCACCATGTGTACTATTGCATTTATGCATTCAACTTCTTACTCAAGTGATGCTATTTTTTTCTGCCTCAGCCTGACAGCCACTAATAATAACACATGAGGACAGTCAGACAAAATGAAGACAAATGCTGCTTGTCGCTGCAGAATCATAATGTCTCCAGACTCAGTAAAGACAGTCTAACTGTATGTGGATGTTCTTTATAGCTTATTTAGACCTGTGGTTTTTCCCTGTGTTTTTTTTTTAAAGCACAAACATTGTGCAGAAATACATTAAGGCAACATATGGGCCTGTTAGTTAGCCAAAACAATGTGGAACCATGGAGAATAGAGATTGCAAAGCACAGATGGATATTGTAAAAAATTCATGAGTGGCATAACAGATCTAAAAGGTAAATTTTAGTCAAAATTCAAGTGGCATGCATAGAAAATACTTAAGAATTTGGCTTTATGAGCTTTTTCAAATCACACAAGATGAAACATTGTGAATATTCTGCAGATTTGTTTATGCCATAATGTGAAAATCAGAGCTCATCATTCAACAATAATTATGTCTATATAGATTCATGCCATCAGAAATAGATTGCTGATAAACAGTAGCGCTTTGCTTCTATTTGATGTAAACGCTGCAGTATTAAATATCCATATTATTTCCAGCTCAATATTAGAAAGTGTCAGTCATTGTGACGAGTCAGACAAGAGGAGCTCATTGAACCATCCTCTGTGTAGCCAAGTGCTGTCGAATAACCAGGTTTTCATGCTGTACTACTTTGTTGTTAAAATTGAGTTCTAAGCAATAAATTGGCAAATCATTTTTTTCTCTTTTACATGTGATACTTTTAACCAAAACTGAAGCCTCAAGGAGACACTGGATTCTTCTGTGCCCATAATCAAGGTGCACTTGCATTTTGCAGAACTCTTGTCTTTTGGAGTTCTCATCTCTGTGGCTTATTATTGTTGTCTTGGGGGGCGGGGGGTTCCTCCAAATCTGTGAGACCAGCCTAATTAAGGTGTGCCTTTGATCCTCACTCTAGGCAATGCCATTCATAACATTTCCTTACAAGCAGTTCTTGAGCAGAGCATTCTGCCTAGTGTAATGATGAATTTGATTCCTAAATTTCCAGTGGAGGAGGCACAGGAAGTGGAAAGGCAAGTCTATACAGTCCACCATAGAAGCACTTGCCATTTGTGAGCTTTCTCATGTCTAGTTGAGAATGAGGCCATGTAGAATTCAGATATGTTGTCTCCTTTTTTTGCTAGAAAGGAAAAGCATAAACTATTACCTGAATGAAAGTTTAGGTTATATTCAGAGCGATCTACTAGATACTTTAAAATCTTAAGCACTGGAGAGACGAGTTGCATTAGACTTACTTTTTTATAGTTAATGAGATTGTTAATGGAGAGATTTACTGAGGGTTCCATGATACCTTGAAAAGATATTAGTACATTCAAACAACAGGACATTATTTGGTACTAAGAAGAAAGATTATTAAATTAAAAGTAGACATTATGAACAGAAAGTAAATTAGGTCACTTATTGATCTAGACTTTTTTTTTCTTTTCTTTTCTTTTTTTCTGTAGGTAGCATACAACAGAACAAGTTTTATAGCTGGCTCTTCATTCTTGGCACTAATGCCACTGCTGGGACCTTGAGACAGCAAATTGAACTTTCTGATAGTTGCCCTATTAGTCTTTTCAGGCAGTTTTTGGTATCCTTAGTGAATTAAAGTTTGCATTAGAGAACCCACTGAGCAGCGACCAAGACTAATTCTAGGCTCCGTATGACATTTCACACATTGTCAGTTCTCAGTAAGTGTTATACGATAACATTTTGAGATCCTCATCTGAGAGTTGATAGGGAAATATCAAATAGTGTCTATGAGATTTGCCAACTAAGTTGAGCCCAATTCAAAAGTATGTTGTAGGGGAAAGGGAAAGGTGGTAGTGTTGTGTCTCCTTTAACTAAAAGGTAGATTTACCCCTAAAATTTCACGATGAAGTCTGAGAAAGACAACAAGCAAGGAAAAAGAATGAAGAGACACAGAGAGAGGAAAAAGTAAATGAGAGGAAGATGCAGATATAAGACAGAATGTAGAACTGTCTCCCTTTCTTACCAATTATACACCCTGTCATTATGGAGAGCCTAAGAAACATATGGAAAACATCCTGTGTATTTTACATATATGTGTGTGTTTACATTTGTATCTTCTATTAAAATGCAAGCTTTGTGAGGGAGGCAGGGCCACTTTTATTCACTGCTATATTCCAAGCACCTGGTAGAGTACCTGCTACAGAGTATTGAATTTGTTGAATGAGTTTATTTCTTAAGAGGCGATTTTTCATATGTTCCCACTGTTATCTGAGGAATTATTAGTATAGATTTGTTCATCTCTCTTTAAAAGTGTTAGTTTGGTTAATACTTAGCAACTAAGATTGCTGCAAAGTGACACATTTTAGCTTAGAGATGTGCCATCTGGAGTGGGTGAAGGGAAATGGAATAGGAAACTTCTTAAATTCAGTTTAATGAATCTGTATTCGTTTCTCTGATAGAGAAACCTGTAATGGTCAGATCATTTGGCTTGTTCAGTATAAAACACACACAGGGTGGGGAACCATCTGCAAGGAATGTATGATAGAGGCACATGTAACATTGTTCTAAGATAACTAAAAGTAGTCCATGACCTTCCTGTCTCTGTGATGTATAAAGAGCAGAATTCATTGGTCATTGTGAAGGCAGGTGAGAATTCTGCACTTAGCAGTTGGGTGCACAAGTTGAGTTGCCTGAAGAAGTCAGAAATTATAATTTCAGACCTATGTAACCAGAGACCAAGAAGGGCATAAAGAGTCTATTGATGGTCAAGACATTTTGAATTGATTTTCCCTGCTGACGATAGTCTTTTTGCCTTTTTATGGGATTTGAATTATTTAATTTAATTTAATTTTGCTTAATTTATGCACTATCACTAGATTCACTCCAGGGAGATGTGAGATGTAATCGGTTGCATTTGACATTGGCTTCTTAAACAACAAATTTTTTTGCGGGGGGGAAGAGCCTTGCTGAAAGTCACCAAAAGCAGACTCTGTAACAGGAGATGCACATATTTATTCTGGTCCTGCCTTGACCAATGTCAGAGTAGCATGCTTGAGAAGTTACTATACATATTAATACCCATTTTATTCATTATACCCTGCACAACATATATTTTTATATATAGAATTTTAAAGGAAATGTTGAAAAGAAGGAAAATACACTTTCATTCAACAAACAAATTTTGAGTACCTGGTATATGGCACTGAGAGATTCAGTGGGAACAAGCAAAGGTCTTCATGTACCTTTTTGTCAAGGAAGAAAAAGAGACTTTAAACAAATAATTACAGATGTGATGGGTGTTAAGAGAAGGATGCTACAGATGTTTATAGCAAAGGAATTTAACTTAGGTCAAAAGCAAGTCAAAAGAGCTTGACAGTATCAAGATCATTATGGTGTGGTGAGAGAGACATGGAAAGACACCAACTTATCTACTTATCCTCCTTTTCCCTTCTTCCCTCCCTCCTCCCCCCCTTCCCTCCCTCCTTCCCTTATTCCTTCCTTCCTTCTTTCCTTCCTTCCATAATTGAATATTTAACAAATATTGATTGAATGTGAGCCAGGGCTCAAGCTAAATGCTTCGCTCTGGTGAGTAAAAACGAGCAATGAGCATGGTTCCCGTGAAGGAGGAAATCATGCATTACACTCTCCCACGCAAAGACAAGACTGTAGTATTAGCAAGGGCTCCCAGAAAGAGGCAACTGGTGCCACATAAGCACTAGTTGACGTGATCTGGTTTGGAAGATCAAGTTTCAGTAAGAGTGATACTTGAGCTGATATCTAAAGCATAAAATGGAGTTAGCCAGGCGCCAAGGCAGGATAGAGCATTTTTGGCAAATAAAAATAGCCTATGCAAGGGTCTGGTGAAGGTAGAAATACGACAAGTGGGAAAGGCTTAAAGGAAGGCTAAGGTGGCTAGAACCAAGAGAACCAAACGGCTAAAATGGCAGGCTCTCTGGGACCACTCGTATAACCTTGAGGGCCAGATTTGTATTCCAGGCTAAGAGCCAGGATGTCTTTGAAGGTGTTTGAGCTGAGTGTTGTGATCAAATGCAGCTACTCTGACTATAGTAGAGAAGGAGTCAGACAGCAGCAAGCCTGGAGGTTAGGACACTGGTGGTGGTGGCTTGCAATTATCTAGAGAACGCATGGTACTAGTCAAACCTAGGAACAGAGATGGAACTGGGAACTCAAGAGATATTAAGAAATAGAATTGATGACTAATTGGAAACAAGGGGATAAAGAAGAAGGATGCATGGATGATGCCCACATTTCTCACTTAGATAGCGAAGTAAGATGCTGCCAGTCCAGGAGGTAAGGACTATGGGAGGAAGAAGGGGTATGAGAAGTAAGTGGGTGGGAGTAGTGAATTCAGTTTGGGTCATGTTGAGTTTGAGGTGCCTGAGGCATCAATTGGAAAGAAAGTACTTGAACATCAAGGCTTGGAGCTCACAGGAAGGACTTGTTAAGAGACACAGGTACCATTGGCTATAAATGTAGTTGAAGCAACTCAAAGCATGGGTGAAATTGAGTGACTATAAATAAAAAAGAAAAATATTTTTTTACCCCCCCCTTCCATCAGACTTCTATTTATATATTTTTGGCTAGAGCTGAATTATGCGCCCATTCTAAATGAGCCATTAGTAGAGGAGAATGTGGTTATCAAGTATGATTAGACCAGGCAGTTCTCAAAGGATGGTCTTGAGACCAGTAGCATCACCAGTTCATGAAACTCATTAGAGAAATGCAAACTCTTGACTCCATCTCAGTCAGGGTGATGAGGAAACTCTGGAGTGGGGCCAGGAAATCTGTTTCAAAAAATCCTTCTAAGCAAATCTGATGCTTTTTCAAGTTTGAGAACCATTGACTTAGACTAATCAGGTCAAATTCTGGCGCTAAGGAGAGAACTCATGTTCCATGAGCTTATTGCCTTTTTAGGAAGAATGGAGCATGGCTGCTGGTAGGTAAAGAAAAGTGTCTGCCATCCTTGACATTCAGCATTAAGAGGAAGGAGTCAATAAAGAGAGAGGATGAAGATAAGAGTGGATAATTGACAAAGAAGATGAAAGTAGAGTAGATAAATGAACTCAGGTAGAAGGAATGGGCTTTCCTAATAGGATTCCACTCCCGTGTTTAAAAGACAGCTTGAAGAAAAGGGTGGATGCAGAAGCAGATGGGCTGATGGCAGGAAGGTTAGATGTTCCTCATCTTGGTCTCTGGCGAATGGAGGTAAGTCATCTGCTGAGAGAGTGGGGGGAGGTATGATTGAGGTGAGATATGAAAGAGCAGAAAAAGATTAAAATACTTGTGGGGAAGGGGAGAGCTTACTAACTGGAACCTATTGGAATGTGTATAGAGTTGCAAATCTGCTTGAGGTTGGTAACCCTGAGTTCAGAGTGGGGTAATCTGCCAGGCTGCATAATATGCAACAAAGGGATATAGAGGGAAATCAAAGGTAGTCTGATTCCACTAGAGTTGTGGTTTTTCCAGAAGGATGTGACAGAATGTCATGGGCAAGGATATTCAGGATTTTGTTAAGAGAGAGATTGAAGTGATGAATCAAGCAGTTCATGCTGCAGGGGAAGATGAGTGAAGATGGGTGGAGGGGATGGTTGCTCCGTGGGCCTGAAGTCAGGAGGCTGTCTTCCTCTATAAACATTTGGTCAGAACCATTCTAAAGAATGGGTCAAACTGTTTACATGTTCTTCATTAATGAAAATAAAGTCTTATTTGTATTATGTCCTCCTATCTTTTTATTAGGGAAGTTTGAGTCCTGTTTGAAGGTATGACATTTGCAGTGACTTATAGCAGATTTTCCTTACCACTCAGTTGTAGGACGTTGTGCAGGAAAAGAAGCCAGAGGCTTTAATTTGGCTTACCTTGACTGCTTTTTGACCTGTTCCTTTTTTCTTTATTGATGAATAACATTTTTCCAGCATGATTTTTATAGGCCTTGCACAAATCTTAGTAAGTCATATGTATAATATAAGGTGGAAGACTGCTTTTTATCCAGCTGGATTCATCATTCCCTTGGCCTAGCAGAGAGATAGTTGTATTTCCTAATGTACTTAATAACTTGGAAGATATTTAATATTTTATTTTTTATTAAAACAATCTGCTAAGAGCTAAGAAAGAGTCCTTGTTTGGGAAGATGGAATTTTTCCTTATCTGTATGCAGAGTAGCCATGATACGTCCCAGCTATGGCCACATTGAACTTGGAGCCTCTTTCTGTCTGCCACCTGACAAGTTCCTCCCTGAGTTGTCCTAAAACCAATTATGGTAATCCGAATTGAAAATAATCAGGTACTCACATTTCCTGCTGCAAACATCATAAAGTAAATTCCACAACTAGGTAGGCATTGCTTCTATACTGTGCTGTGTTGTTGTTGTTTTTTAATTTGTTTGGGTTTTTTTTGTTTTGTTTTGCATCTCCCACAACATATAGTGCAGGAGCATTGCTCTCTCCATGAATACAACTAAGGGAAAGTCAGCTACCGCCCCCAGATAGTCACAGTGTGAGGAGAGCATAATGAGACCATTCCCGTGGAACTAGCCAAGGACTTTAAACGTCAACAAAATTGTTGGAATATAAGTTCCACAAGGACAAGGATTATGCTGATTTGTTCACTGCTGTCTTCCCAATGGTCAGAGCAGGGCCTGGCACCTAGGCACTCAGTAAATGTTTGTTGAAGAAATAAGAGACTCTTTGAAGATCAACATTCTACTGTAAATTCTGCTGTCTGTTAAGAAGATGGGTCTTATATCCTGGTAATTATGTTTGTGGTGGAGACCACCACAGGGAATGGAAAAATGTACAATAAAGTCATTTACTTACTACTTTTATAACAACTGTGATCATTCAAAGTTTATTGTTAGTTGAACTAAATTTTCAGCAGTATGATATGTGCCTACCTGCATATTACTTTGAATGATTATACATCTGTAAGCATTAGAATCCCTTGTAGTGACACTGTGGGTATTTTATTTTAGCGCTAGTTTATGTGTCATAGTTAGGATTCCTTGAGGGATAAGATGGACAATTGCAGTTACTTATAGCAGATTTTCTTATAGCTGTGTGGCCTCAACTCAGTACATGATAACTTAGAATCGACCCCAAGCCTTCCACAGAGGCTGTTTGCTCCATGGCAAGAGGGCCCTTGCCACAGGACACTGCAGGGGAAGTACCATGGGTTGGTCAAATGCATGGATATTCTTGCTAGAGAGAATTTGGTTCAATTCTCACACTCTCTACCACTTGTTAGTTGTGTGAGACCCTGGAAACATTTTTTTAACTTCTCTAAATTATAGTGTCTATTGATATAACCAAAATATTAATACTAATACTAATCTCATAGGATTACTGGGATTGAATGAAATATTACATGCAAAGCACTTAGTGTGCACGGTGCCTGGCACATAGTAACTACTCAATAAACATTAGCTGTAATTAATTCTTAAAATCTACATATTAATTTGTTTATTGGTATATAAAATATTTAGATAAATGTATATAAATATGTTTGCTGGTGCTAAATCTAGGTAAAGTAGTATAAACTACAAGGTTGCTAGTGCTGAACATTAGTGTTTATTATAGATTAAAACATGAAGATATCACTTCTTTCAGCAACTTGCTTAATGTAGTTGATTAGGAAATGTTCTTTTATGAAAATGTTGCATTTACATTTTAGGTGGGTATTTACAAGAGTCCCATAGAGCAGTAGGCCAATCCTTAGATTAATGTTGGACTTCAAACAATGCTCTCAATGGCTTTTATCTCAATTTCCTGGGCATTGTGATTGTCATTGACTCCTACAAGATGACCAGTCTTCTTTTCCAGGCTATACTATTGCCTTCAGGATCTTTATTAAGGTCAGTCAGCTCTCACATAGGAAATCCTAACTCTACAATATAGTGCAGTCAGCTTCATAGCTCAGTTTTTCTATATTCATATAGGGACATCAGCCAAAGTAGAGACTGTTTGGGGAAAGGAAACCAAGATACGGAGGAGCTTAGAAATCATGTTCTTAGATGAATGTTGGGGTAACTATGGAAATTTGAGCTAGAGAGAGGAAAATAAAGACGAACTAGGACTATGAAAGGTATTCCCAAGTATTCTTAAGGATATCATTTAGAAGAGAACAAAAATGTCATTTGTATTTATAGAGGAAAAATGAAAATAAATAGGTAGATATTAAGGGATGTCACATTTTGGCAAGCTTTAGTCACATGGACCAGCATCTGTAAAGTACATTATGATGTTCTTAGGTACTGGTCGGCTAATCTTCTTCCCACAGTAAAATAGCTGATTAGGGATAGAGTCAAAACCTACCTTTTCTGACTTCAAATTCAAGTTGTTTTTGTTTATCTATATACTATCTCTTTGATCTTCATGCAGTTTAGTTAAGCTAGTTAGGGACTTGTACTGTTGATACCAATTCCAGGGATCCAGTTTTCTACTGGCAAATTAGTTTTATCCAATTCAGCTACCATAGGCCCTGTCCTTAGCCATCGAGCTTCCAGTTGATGCTTTTAATTAAAACAAGGGACAGAGTATGAGGAGCACTCACCATTAATTAAAAAGCCATTTAAAGATACTTCCTTTTGAATGTAGCTCAGCAATGTAATCTTTATCTGAATTTGAAGGTAAGTTGTAAAAATTTTCCCAGTAGCACCTTATTTATGATCCCCTCTGATCTCTGTAAATGAGCATAAGCCATGAGGAATTCGAAAGAATGGACTTAGATAGATGGAACTGAAATGATGCGTTATGAAAGTTTGTTAGTGCTGCTGATGATTTGTGCCACCTGGCTCTCCCCTACTTTCAGGAATTTATTCTTGTAAATTATTTCTTATATTCAGAAAATCGCAAAGCTCAAATTTCTTCCCT
Source organism: Myotis yumanensis (assembly GCF_028538775.1). Taxonomy (NCBI): domain Eukaryota; kingdom Metazoa; phylum Chordata; class Mammalia; order Chiroptera; family Vespertilionidae; genus Myotis; species Myotis yumanensis. The sequence goes on from NW_027223752.1 coordinate 92,728,176, forward strand.
ATTGCAGATGTCCTTCTGGGCTGGACCAAGAGTCTGGGGGCAGATGAAGCTCAGGATTCTCTGCAGAGCATTGGCTCATGGGCAAGGGACAGGGTGTGAGCCTTTGTCATTTAGGTATAAGGGAGTGTTGCTGGTGTCATTTCTTGAGCTGTTGCTTTAGAAAATTGCAGCATAATCTGGGTGGGTTTCCTGAAAACCCCACACATAAATCTCTCAAGGAAATGAGGCTTAATCAAGGTTGTAAAATAAGGGGTGCCTGCTATCACTCTCGCACGCTGGTGGAGCAGCATGGGGTCAGAATATGGTGGTGTAGGATGAAAACCAGAACCTAGTTTTTGCCTGTGTTTTTCCCTCCCTCTCTATCTCCCTCCTTTCTTTCTTTTTTCTTTTAAATAAAAGAGGAAATATTTTTTGGAGTAGAGACTGAACTGGTAGTTTAAACTTGTCTGTGATTTTCTGATGATCACACAAAACGCTTCCCGAGTGTAGGCTCATGTGGTCACCTCTAGGAAGTGTTCAGATTCTTCAGGGCACGCAGGCCTCAGCAGAGCACATGTTATGGCAGGATTCCAAGTATTCTTCCTTCTTCACTCTCCCAACCACATTCCCACTCTTAGGGGGCTGCACTGTGACACAGCCCTTCCTAGCCTAGTGGATTGAAAGCGCTGAGTGGCTCACACTCTGATATTAATCCAGAGACATGAGTCAGGCAGCAGAATTGGCATCTGATTTCCTCTGAAACTGAGGTGAGCGCTCAGGGAAGGGTGTTGATTTCCACATCCATCTTCTCCCTGTAAATTCAATTATTAATTTTCCCACATGCCTTCTTGTTAATGAGAAGAGTGGTGGCCTTTATCTGTGCATGTGTGCAAACAAAACATCACAGCAGGGGCTCCTGAACTGCCCAGGCAAGCGGAGGGGTGAAGCAGTCAGCGGGAACTGCCCTGGTACAGCCTCGTCTGTGTCATCTGTGAAAGTCTGGCTGGCTGTTGGCATCGGAAACATGGAAGGACACAGGCTCCAAAGCACCTCCCCGCACAGCACGCACTCCCCCAAAGATGAAAGCTCCTTTTACAAATACAAAGGAAAGATCAAAAGAGGGAAAATAATAGCATTTAAAATGCACATGTGACATGCAAAATTGTGATTGTTTTCCCAGGTTCCATTAGAGCAGTTCTATTTTCTGAGATGATACAGTGTTGTTTGGTTCCTATGCCATGTTTCAGACAATAAATACAACAACTTTACCATAGATGCTCTACCCCATCTGGCTTTTCCAGCTTTTCACAGTAACATATTACTGGTTAAAGATGGGTGTTAACTTTTTTGGTCTCTAGTGCCCCTGAATGTCACCAGTAATGCCTGGTCCTAACTTGACAAGGACAAACTAAAAAAATCACATATGTCTACATAGGTTGTTTCTTATAAGAATTATGCAAACATTAAAAATTTACATATTAGCTTTTGTTTCAGGGCCATTAACTTTTGTTGTTGTTTTATTTCATGGATTTGAACATTGAAATTGCTCCCCACTGGAGAGCAGAGTGACTCCTAGACCCCGGTCTAGTGTCTGTGGCTGCATGACACAGAGCAAATTCCACTGCAGTGGTCATGGAGGATTGTAGATTGTTATTTTAAAGATTTATCGCTTGCCTTTGTTTTATAAATGTCAGTATCTTCTTTGGGGATCTAAAGTTCACCTTTTCTCAACAAGTGTCAGTGATATATCCATTTATTAAAATTAAATGCAAACTTTAAGGTTGAGCTGAATGAAGAGTCAATTTTGGTCAATCTTTATGATACCTTAGAAACTGTCTGTAATGCCCAGATGAAGCACATGACACTCTCTTTAAGTCCCTTCTCCCCATCTAATAGTTACTCCAATGAAACAAATACAATTTTTGGAGTTACTTTTCTCTTTTGGTAGCCTTTTCTCTTCTAAAAATGAAATCCATATAAAAATATTGATTAGGCAGATCACCATAGCATTTTTTATATCGCTTACTCGTGTGAGTAGATATAAAATAAACCCATCACATTTGAACATTAAAAAAATAATATTATATATAATGTATCATATTTACTTTTTGTGGATATATAGTTATTTTTTTAATTATGAGAAATAAGGATCACCATGTAAGGAGAAAATTATTTGTCTTATTATGTATATCTTATTAATTTACAAGGGAAAAATCTGCAGAATCCCCAACTCCCCTTCACCCTCCCAATTGTGGAGAAAGGGACAAGTTTTCAATAACAACTCTAGTTTCTAATAAAAGGGGACAGTTTATACAGTCTTCTTAAAATACAATATATTCATTTGGGGAAAGAAATTGTTCACCTTAAAAATATTTTTGTACATTTGCTTTGTGTTGCTATATGTCAGTGTAATGAAAATACAGTTTTTATACAGCTTGTGGGCACTTATAAGTTGGTTTTGCTTGCATTTCATTAAGGAATATATGATCTTAATTACTTTATATTTTCATAAGATGGGATCACAAAAATATCCCACTCATTCACTTATGAGTACATAAAATTACAACCTCGAGGGAAACGTATAGTAAACCATTGGCTGGTTTGGCATAGACCTTTGCTAAGCCTTAATATAGTTTATTAAAAGTACCATGTTGACTCCAGTGTGAACAGCAGCCTCATTTTTCACGTTCTGTTTCAAAGGAGCCCTCTGCTGGACAGCTCCACATGATGTCACAAGTACACACATATTTATATATGATTTATAGGCCATAGCTAATATAACCTAAAAGCCATTTGTGATCGAAACTCTATCGTTGCAAATTGAATGCATCACTGAAGCCTGTTTTGTCATCATTTTTTCATATTTAATGAACACGCAATTGTCTAAAAATAAAATGTTCATCCTTAAAGTTTACGGTAAATCACTGTACATCAGCATATTCCCACACATGAGATAATCATATGAAATTAACATTCATTACCAATAATTTCAGTAATGAATTATTCAGCTGATATGCAATTATCACACACATTTTTAAAGCAATTACTTTATTACATAGGTACTCCATGTCTTTGATTTTACTTGTCTGTATTGCATATGTAAATGTAGGGAATATTTGTTCTTACCACACTTTGGAAAGCAAAGGGTTTTTTTAACGCTTGTTTGTTCAATGCCATCAGGTTGTAGGGATGTATAGTTAGGATTAACTACATCTTAAGAAACTTTCAGTGTCAGAAAATTGCTGTGTTAAAATGAGGCAAAAACAACAAAAAGCAAACAAACAAACAAATCCTGGACCATGAAGTTACAGGAATGAGATGTTTTCTGAGCATGATTTCAGTAGATTCATTTAAGCAATAATTGTATTCTAAAAATCTCCTATTATTAAAGACAATGATTAAAAATGACTTTAATTTACAATTCCTTCTGCATTTAGTCTTAGATTCTAGACTGAATTGGGAGACAATATAGCATCACAAAACAAACACAAGCTTTGAGGTTAGAGAGACCAAGTCCAAATCCTGCTTCTGTGACCCTCAATTATTTAACCTTGTCTTCAGACAGGAAACAGTGACTGCCTAAATGCTGCGGTAAGGGTTAATGACATAATATATGTACAGTGCCTAGCACAGCATGCAGGGAATTGTGAGACATGCTGCTGTAGAAGGTTCTCTGTAAGTTTGGAGGCAACCACTCTACCTTTTAGGGCATGTTTATGTTAATTTTGTTAGCAAGTAGCAGCTAGGATAGAGCCATATATTCTTAACTTCATTTATATGTAGCACATTAAGAATTGCGAAACAGAAATAATGAATAGTATAATAGTAGTTGTAGACATATCTTAATGTGCAGACTTTAGAGTTATACCCAATTCTTACTCAAAAGCCTGAAGCCAGTCTTTTCTCTGAAGCAGCCTAACCAACAGAAACCATGAAGATTTTATTCAATGTAGAGATAGCTTTAAAAAAATAATATTCAAAACAAAAAGAAATGGTTGTTTTGGGTCAGTTTAGTAAATCACAGTAATCAAATTGCCATGGTTAAAAATGAAATATAAATGAGGGATGACGTAATCTGAGATAGTACTATTAGGTCACCCACTCCCATACACACACACACACACACACACACACACACACACTTATTCTGTCTCTATTCGATTATTTACCTGTTAAAATTCATATCCCACCAAGTTGATTCTTTTTTTGAACACAGTTTAAGAAAAGTCTACACATAGCTTTGTAGTAGTTTATACATGTGAGTGTATTTTTTCACAGATATTAAACAAGTTCCCAGAATATGAATTGAATGAATTTTGTTTGAATGAATAAAAGAATGAACTAGTGGATCATTCGTTCTCCTAGCAGCTGATTTCAAAATATTCTTAGGTGGATCTTGAGCCAAGCCAGACTCTCACTAGGAATAAAACTGTCAGTACAGAACCATTGACTCAAATCATTTGGTCAATTTTTTTAACCTATATATATAGCAACAGCCAAAATGTTTTCAACATCCCCCGCAAAAAAAATTGGGGGAAATATACTCACCTACAGATTGAAATGTTTAATTCTGTGATCGAATAGACTATCACAGACTTCTGTAAAAGTTATAAGTCCAATATGAACAGAAACACATTAATTTTTAATTCATTCAGAAACATTTATTGAATATTTGATAATGTACCCAGTGCTCTGCTGTATGCTCTGAGGAAAATAATAAAGAATAAGACTCATCGTTGTTGGCTTTTGAGGAACTCAACTTGGAGGAAGTATGAGTTACCATGACTAACAAGGTCCAGGCAGTATGGGCCAGGACATTGCTAATTAGTGTCAGCCTGGGAGGTTTCATGGAAGTGTAAGTGTTAGTAACTTAGATGGGCACTTGATGTTTACTAATAGTTATACTTATGGGATCTCTAAAATACTTGCCCAGTGTGAAATCCATCAGTCATAACCCATTAGCCATTATCTGTAGATCAATTGTCAAACTCTGGACTCTAGATCAAAGGGCAAAATCTGGCCAAACAAGATCTGATAAAAAACCTTAGATTTGATTAGTTTTGTTAGCATTAGATTGCTTGGGCACATTTATAAACTTTTAAAATGTTAATACAATATCCTATAAAAATAAAATAATGTTATCAGTTTAGCTTTCTATTTCCAACATGTTCTGGGGTCATCCTGCTGTTAAGAATTGAGGATTTTCTGCCCTAACTGGTTTGGCTCAGTGGATAGAACATCGGCCTGCGGACTGAAGGGTCCCAGGTTCGATTCTGGTCAAGAGCATGTACTTGGTTGCGGGCACATCCCCAGTAGCGGGTGTGCAGGAGGCAGCTGATTGATGTTTCTCTCTCATCAATGTTTCTAACTCTCTATCCCTCTCCCTTCCTCTCTGTAAAATATCAATAAAATGTATTTTAAAAAAAGAATTTAGGATTTTCTAAAGCCCTATCTTGGTGCCTCTCTTTGAAAAGAAACATTATTTTTTCACACATTTTAATAATTTCCTGGCTAAACATTTTAAGTATTATAATAGCATTCTGGATATATATCACATAGAATGCTTGAATTATTCCAACACCCTTGGAGTTGCTAGTAAATCCTTATCAGATATTGGCTACTATAGTGCTCATATGCTTCTGAATTCTAGGCAATGGCTTAGGCCCTGGGAGAACATAAATTGGATTTCTTTACCCAAGGGTGGAGGTAGGTAAGTGAATATGATTTTAAAAGAGTAGGAGTGGTTTTATTTACCAGCATGCTAAAACTTGCCTGCCTCAATATGTCCTGTCCCTTTCAATGTATATAATGTTACAATCACCAAAGTGTACCATTCTGTAGTTTCTAGTGCCTGGGCCACCTTCAGCATCATGATACATTTCCTGTAACAGTTTGTATAGAACAAGCCCTAATCCACTTCTGTCCACACAGAACAGTGCTCCTGGCCTCACAGCTATTACACGATGGTCTCAAAAGAGGCCACTGTTTCTGAGAGAAGCTGCTGGTGCCCATTGTGGTGATTCCCCAGTTCCGCCAGCCTCTCCCAGGAGAGGAGGCGGGTACATTTGTCAGATCCAAATCCCCCTTGGATCATTTCTTTGCAGTTACACAAATATCAGGATGCCTGGAGTTGAGTCTTCTACGCCAGGGAAAAAGAGGGGCAGAAAGAAAGCATGAAGAACAGTGATTTAGAGAGATGATCCCTCTTACACACTAGTGAACCATGATGCTAACAAGTCCTGTACTGACCAGTAGGTGCATGCAACGATCACCTCTGTAAATAGATCAAACTAAACTTACAGATGAGCTTCATTATGCTTCAATAGATGCATGGATTTTTTTTTTAAATTCATAATAGCTCATTAAAGGGACCAAGAGGTAAACATGTTATGTTTCAACACACCTTTATATCTTTTGAAGTTAATATCTTGGACATATGACCTGCTTACCTGAGTGATTGCCATGCCCTGGACATCAGTGTGTTCGGTCACAGAATCTTAACTGAAACCACAAAAGTTCCTCCTTGAAAATTCCACTCAAACATATCATCTTCATCTTTCATCCTGTTTAAGATCCTGGAAACGAAAATGCTGTTTTTATAAACTGGCGTTTCAAGTACTGCCTACCATTCCATACCCATGTTCCTAAAAGGTCAATGCATGTATTTAAATTTCTCCTGAATACCCAAGCGTTGCTGCCTGCTTTCACTCATTTTACAGCCTATTTCATCAGCGTAAACAATTAGTTTTCTTGAATAAATGTAGATATTTGGTTCAGATACCCTTGAGGCTCTCAAGGCACAATTCACATGCATGCATGGAAACTGTTTAACCAACTTGCAACTAGTTAGAAATCTGAGAAACTAAGAACGTTCTCTTTTAATTAGGAAAAACAACTCTTCCTTATTGAAATTCTAGTGGCTGTGTCCTCATTTTCTAGTCTGATGTTTTCATTTTGAGGCTGCCTGTGGCCCAGGCTGCCTCTACAGTGTTTGCTTCCTAGTGGGCTTCTGAAAGACGTGTTAACAGTCACCCAATGAGAAGAGCAACACTCACTCAGTAAAAAGGTCTAGCGGTGATCACAGCTTATGAGCCTGGAGGCTGCAGCACAGAGGAGGCCTAGGAGTTAGAACACTGATTGATGGTTGTTGTTGAGTTTGTTTATTTCTATCATTCAAAGCTATAACAGAAGATATGATCAGTTTCTGTTTTGTTTTGTGTTTCTTATAATTAGTTTATCTTGTCAGCAATCTAATCAGGGAATTGGTTTTAAAAATTCACAGGCACAGAGATTTCTAATGTAGATACTTTCCAAAGCTAAGTAGAACAAATTTTTCCAAGCTTGCCTGCCGGGGAGAGAGAAAACGGTGCCAAGAAGTTGCCTGATATATCTGTGGCCATAAAAAGAGTCAGGTTAGGAAGGATGGTACTTATAATTGAAACCCTGGGTCCCTAAGCTTTGATTCACTTAATAGTTTTGTACCATCTGGATTCTATAGTAAAGTATTGAAGGAATCCAATTGACTGCCCCGAATAGAGTGTCTGTCAATCTTCCCACAGGACTGATAAAGAGAGGGGGGCCCCTTCCTGCCCTGGAATATGTAGTTCTTCCTTTTAAAAGGACAACCACTCTGGGATTGAGCGGGGCTAAGGAATGGAAGAGAAAGGTGGCATAATATGACTTTGACCCTAACTTATTCAGTGATCCAAATATTTTATATACTTACAGCCACACAGATAAAGTCAAATTGGACATTATACCCCAATCCACTCCCATAGACTTGTTGAAATAAGGGCCACAGCTAGAGATATGGCAGGAAGAGCATGTGTTCATGGACCAGGATTGGTAAGACCCTAGCCAAAACCACCGTGCATTTCAATGCAGCCTGCTTCTCTTCCCTTACTTCTCAGTATATCTCCAGCATTGTAATTTTATAGTTGTTGTTAAAGTGTGCCAGAATTTCATAATGAAGATGTAAAGGGGTGAAATTAAGCTAGAAGGCACTGAAGTGCTGAAAATACATGGAACACATTTGGGAAATAATATATGTATGTCAGTCAAATGAAGATAGAAATTGTCTTGATATTTAAAAAAAAACATAACTGATAATGTGATTTCATGTGAAATTTATTGGTGGTTACTGAGCATGAGAGAGGTGATGTGCACTATAGATCATGCTCTCACCCCATTTTTATTGTTTAGTAAAATAAAGTTGTGCATGTAAGCAGTTTTCATACAGTTAAAAGAAAGGAGACTCTAAAAGCGGCAGGGAAATGTAGCTAGAAGAAAAACTGCTGCTGAGACATACCTTTACTGGGAAAGTAGGGGAAGCAGAGGGGAAAATGCATGAGAGCAAGATTCCCCAGTATTTAAATAGTAGTATTTGCAGTGGGGCTGAATAGCAAGGCTGTGCCCTGGATACGAGGAGTATTGGAGGGTGACAGCAGAGTAGCTCAGAAAGGAAAAGAAGTCCTCTGCATGATGACTACAGGATGACTAGACGCATGCTGATCTGGATTCTTGTGTTATTAAAACTTAGCTGGGATATTTTTTTAGTATTGACCTCACCCGCCCAGGGATAGGCATCTAGAATCCATATACAGAGTCACTAAACTGCCTTGTCTCTATATCATGATAGTAAATACATGATATAATATTTTACCATCAATTAGTGAAACATTAAGGTAATAAAAAAAAGTAATTCCCATGATACGTAAAAAGTTTCCACATTGGCTAATAAATGACAAAGGTAAAGTGAATGGTGTGGTCACACCGAAAATAAATGCTTGTTTCTGCTGCTGTTTTGGCACCTCCAAGAAGCACTGTCTCATCTTAGTCTGTGGACTGTCAGTGACATACCTACTGATGAAAATCCTTGAAGAATTGTTTTGATACCACGTAGATCAGTGGTGCTGTTTGGAAAAGTGCAAGATCTGCAGCAATTCCCATTTTGCAATTTTTCAATTTTCAAATTTACCCAAATTAAGAAAGGAATGAATGATATCATCTTAGGAATATAGTACCTTTTTTCTAAAGAAATCAAAGCGTTTTACAAAATAGGGTTTTCTAATGCATTTTTACTGTAGACTTTGTGAAGTAAACAAGGCATTTGTAGGTAGTATTTGTTTCATGTGGTAGATGAGAAAACTATAGAGAGAGACTGAGGCTGTGCCTGCATTAGCTTCCAAAAGAAAAAGAACATTCACTTTTGTATATTGAGGTGTTATATGCACCTCCCAGGGGTGAAATATGCAGTTTGTCTAGATACAATGAACAGTTTCGTGAGTAGTTAATGCTGTAAAATTCTTCTGTAGTAAAGACACAAGGAAAAAGTGTGAGTCTTACCCCCTGGGCTGGGAGACTGTTCTCTTCACCATGTGGTGATGTCAGACATGAAGGTGACACAGGGTCCTCAGGATTCGTTCTCCACAGGGAATTGTGGCCACACTCATGACCAATCAGTGAATTTTAAGGAGGAAAAGTAATGGAAAATGAGAATTCTAATAAAAATAACTTTAACATTCCTTCAAATAATAAGCATTTTTAAAAATTAAAAATCTGCAGTGGTCAGCATTAGAAGGCAATAGCCAGGAAGTTATAATGGAAATTCTAATTGCTAGTTGTTTAAAAGAGGCCAGAAACAAACCCAAGTGAAAATGTCCTCAGTTTGGTCAATAGTTGAGAAAGAAGATAAAAATGGAGTCCTTAATTTGGTGTGTGATTAAGAGTTCCTGTGCAGCAAGGTCTTTGCACGCGTGAACTCCTACTCAGGCTATGATGCCAGCCGTTGGTGGAGGTGCCAAGGCATCAGACAGTTAGGTTTGTGCTGTGTACCCTCCACTAGGCTCGGTCATGCCTGTGATCTAAAGGTGACAGTTAACTTGAGACCATAATGGGAAGGTGAGACGCTGAATGTTAAAGCTACATGGGACCTTCAAGTCACCCAGCACCTTGTTACACATGAGACTACTAAGAGATCTGACTCTGAATCAGGGCCCGAATCACTGAGCCATGATGCACAGAGGATGCTGAGATGGAGAGGCTCCACTAGGGTCTTTCAAATGGGCCCCCAAGCCTAGGTGGGGAACAAGTGCAGTGAATTTTAGTTGCAACTCACTGCAACCCCTTCCGGAAAGCGCTGCTTTCAACAGGGTTTGGTGCCACAGGAGGTATTAACCAAACATGATTCAGGGTAAAATGACTTCCTTCATACCAGTGTGTGTGTGTGTGTGTGTGTGTGTGTGTGTGTGTTTTGTTTTGTGTTGTTTTTTGTGTCGGTAACTTAATAATTAGTTTTATATATTTCTTATAGTGCCAACTTTTTATCATAATGGTTTGAAAAATGTGCCTCCCCCAAGGGATAAAAAATACAGAAATTCAATCAAAAACACACAAATAGGTGTTTTTTTCATTTTTAAATATATTTTTATTGTTGATAGTATTACAGATATTTCCCATTTTACCCTCTTTACCCGCCTACCCCTGGCCTTTGTCACCCTATTCCCCATGTCCATGAGCTATGCATATAAGTATGTAAGTTCTTTGATTTATCTCTTCTTCTTTCAAGCATTTTTGTTGTTGTTGTTGTTGTTAAGGGTGTTTTCTAGTGTCCTACCTTAATAACAAACTTAGCAAATCATATAACCTCTAGAGATCTTTGGTTTTTCATCAGTAAATTTTTGCCATTGGACCAAAATAGATGTATCTTGGCTCTGTAACTTTCCTGTGCACCAGAAGATCATGGAATAATGCTGGATAGCAGTTCTTTTACTTAATTTCTATGTTTCACTCCGGGCACTATTAATCCCTTTAGAGAGGATTAGAAAAATATCTACACTAATAAAAGACAAAGATGCTAATTGACCATTCCTTCGCTACGCCCAAGCCATGCCCACCAGCCAATCAGAGCGACTATATGCAAATTAAACCAACCAATATTGCGGCCGGCAGCCACGGTGCTGGAGCAAGCAGGAGGCTTGGTTGCCCCAGCGATGGAGGAAGCCAAGCTTCCCACCTACACTGGCCGGCTGTGGCCTCTGCCCAAGGCAACAAAGTTTCAATTATAGAAGCTAAATAAATCCCAGGTACCTGCTTCCAGCCAGCCTCCACTGGGAACTTGGGTGGCTGGGGACTGTGGCCAGCCTGCAAACAGCCATCCGCCCCTCACCCAGGATGGCCACACCCTCATTGGGTGAGGGTCCCTGCTGGGGGGCATGGCCAGCCTGCAAACAGCCATCAGCCCCTCACCAAGGCTGGCCAGGCACCCCAGGGGGGACCCCCACCCTGAAGGGGCTGTGGCCAGCCTGCAAACAGCCATCAGCCCCTCACCCAGGCTGGCCAGGCACCCCAGGGGGAACCCCTACCCTGAAGGGCCTATGGCCAGCCTGCAAACAGCCATCAGCCCCTCACCCAGTCTGGCCAGGCACCCCAGCAGGACCCCCTCTGTGAAGGGGGTGTGGCCATCCTTAAAATGGCCCTCAGCCCCTCACCCAGGCTGGCCAGGCACCCCAGTGGGGACCCCCACCCTGAAGGGGGTGTGGCCAGTCTGAAAATGGCCCTCAGCCGCTCACCCAGGCTGGCCAGGCACCCCAGCAGGACCCCCACCCTGATCCGGGACACCCTTCAGGGCAAACCAGCCGGCCCCCACCCAGGCACCAGGCCTCTATCCTATATAATAAAAGGGTAATATGCAAACTGACCCTAACAGCAGAAAGACTGGGAATCACTGGTCTCTATGACACACACTGACCACCAGGGGGCAGATGCTCAATGCAGGAGCTTCCCCTTGGTGGTCAGCGTGCTCCCACAGGGGGAGCTCTGCTCAGCCACAAGCCAGGCTGATGGCTGCCAGTACAGTGGTAGTGGTGGGAGCCTCTCCTGCCTCCTCAGCAGCACTAAGGATGTCTGACTGCAGCTTAGGCCTACTGCCCGCTGGCAAGTGGACATCCCCCAAGGGCTCCCAGGCTGCCAGAGATGTCTGACTGCCAGCTTAGGCCCAATCCCCCAGGGAGCAGGCCTAAGCCAGCAGGTGGTCATTGCCCGAGGGGTCCCAGACTGTGATAGGGCACAAGCCGGGCTGAGGGACCCTCCTGAGTGCACAAATTTTTGTGCACTGGGTCTCTAATATATATATATTTGTGCAGATATTTTCTATAAATTTTCTAATGTTTAAATACAAATTAGCCTTGTTAAATGTGTTGCCTTTCCTAACATGAAATTCATAGATAGTTTTCCACAATATTCTTTCTTAAACCTAACTTTTTTGCCCAGTATTTAATAGACAGTCTAGTATTGAAGCAATAGCATAAAAAGAAAGGTGTAGAATTTTAGAGTTGCAGGGAACTTCCTAGATTATCCAACACCTCTTTCCAATGCAAGAATCCCTTTCAACTTCCTGACAGAGTCATCTCCAAATATTTCCAAGGATCTCAAACTCACTTCCTCCCAAGGCAGCTCATCTGATTATTGCATTCTTATTTTTAGAAATATTTTCACATTTTTTACTTTTGATCCCAGTTTTGTCTTTTTAACCAACATTTTTTTCTAAGAGCTCCCTTCCACAACTTCTCTTTTTTTTTTTTAAATATATTTTATTGATCTTTCACAGAGAGGAAGGGAGAAAGATAGAGAGCTAGAAACATCGAAGAGAGAGAAACATCGATCAGCCGCCTCCTGCACATCTCCTACTGGGGATGTGCCTGCAACACAGGTACATGCCCCTGACCGGAATCGAACCCGGGACCTTTCAGTCTGCAGGCCGATGCTCTATCCACTGAGCCAAACCAGTTTCGGCCACAACTTCTCTTTATTAGACTCCTTTGTGCTTATTCATATGGCCTACTCTGCAGGTTTCTCAACATATTCTGAAGTGACCCTGTGTACTGATGTGGTCCCAGTCAAACAGAGACAAGGAGAAGGACCTAATTCCTTGGTTTAAAAATTATGCGTCTACTAATGTGGTTTAGAAATCACACCAGTGAATTAGCAGCCATTTAATTGTTGACTCTTGTCAAATTGTGGGTCACTAAGAGCTCCAGAGCTGTCACAGCACTGCCAGCAAGCCAGGTTTCCCATCTTAGACACAGGAAGTGAGTCGTGAGCCTCAGTTCAGGACCTGAGTTTAAGCTTAGTGTCTTCTGAACCTCGTCCTGATTTATTGATATGTTTGAATTCTGATGCTTTAACTCTATGTAAGTTCTCCCTGTGAAACACATTCTATCTGTATATTGGAATATCTTTAAAGAGATATTGATAAAATATTGAGTGATTCAGTGTAAGTACAGAGCAAACTAATAGAAGAGAGATCTTTCTAGGATGACACTCTTTTGCCAATTAACACTGAATTAAGTTGTGTGGGTAAGTATTATTCCATTCAACTATATTTTGCCTAGCTACTCTTCCTCAATTTCAAGTCCTGAAAACAATACTAGAGGAATCATTTGGCTACAAATATAGAAAAATCTATGAGTAAAGGAAAAAAAAGTTAATTCATCTGGACTTGTAGTAGACACGTACTGGTTCCCAGTGAGCACTGGTTTCTTTTATAGATGTTCATTAAGCAGTTTTAATAAAATTTCCCTGAGATTACCAACCATGGTACTAGAACTTGAAGTTACGGTTCTACGTGGTGGAACGTGCACATATTTAATTTGGTTTACTTGTGTTTTGTATTCTTTTCAAGTATGTGAAATGTGCATATAAAGAGGTACATATATATCTATACAAATAAAAGCCTAGGTGGTCCTCGCGCTCGACATCGTCACAAGATGGCTGCCACAAGATGGACGCGCGCACAGTGAAGGCGGGGCCCGGCGGCTACTCCGCCCTTGAGGCCTGGGGGTACTGCGGTTCAGCACAGCATGGAAGAGGCCGGACCTGGAGTCTCCGCCACCTTGCATGGAGGAGGCTGATCAGGCCGGCAGAGGAGGGCAGTTGGGGGCGAACCGGCGGGCAGGTGGGCAGGCGAGTGGTTAGGAGCCAGCAGTCCTGGATTGTGAGAGGGATGTCTGACTGCCGGATTAGGCCCAATCCTGCAGGAGTCCCAGATTGGAGAGGGTGCAGGCCAGGGTGAGGGACACCCCCTCCTGTACACGAGTTTTATGCACCAGGCCTCTAGTCTAATATAAGTAGGTATGCATGCATATATACACATAAACACACACACTAAATCAATCCTTTATTCCTGTTCCTTTTTACTGATGCTCTTTAATATTTTTGTTGTTGTTTTACCTTTTTGGTCCTCTCTTTTTGATTATGTAATTGGCATTATATAATCTTGCCAATTAAGTGTTCCTGATCCTTCCTAATTTACTGTTATATACCAGCTCTTGGTGGATGAGTGTTTGTGTGTACATATGCATATGTGTACATACTTATTTTGCTATCTCTACAGGTTTTTATAAGTCTAAGATCATTCCAGACTGCAGTCTTACAGAAACTTTTTAGTTCCATGCCATTTTCTAAACTTATCCCAATTACTGTATTTCCTTCTTCATTTTACATGTCCTTTTAATGCCTGTATTAGTAAGCCTCTTTCCAGCTCAGCTACTTTTATTGTTTTGCTTTCTTTCTCTTTTTTACTTTTTCAGGTAGATCATTCTAGCAGCACTTATTCTTTTAGAGTCTCCCAGTTGCCTTGAAAAATATTCCATTTTAGAATCTCGAGTTGTGGAATTATGCTTATCTATTCATTACATTTTTTAAATCTGTGCACCTAGAACTCAGGGCATATGACCACACATACCTATCCTTCCCTTCATAATAATGACCATGGTAATGATACAACTTTTTATTCATTTTTGCCTACATTTCATCAATATGCCTCCCTCATTTTGTCCGGAAGAGCACAAATATGGGTGAAAACATACAAACCAGTCATGTGGACAGTGGCTAAACCAAATGTGGCTTAAGCCTGGACAAAATAAAACTTGAGGGAACATTTGCCCAGTCAGCGTGGCTCAGTGGTTGAGCATCAACCTATGAACCAGGAGGTCACAGTTTGATTCCTGGTCAGGGCACATGCCCAGGTTGCAGGCGCTCTCATCACTCTCTCTCATCATTGATGTTTCTATCTCTCTCCCCCTTTCCCTTCATCTCTGAAATCAATAAAATATATTTTAATTAAAAAAAAACCTTGAGAGAACATGACATTGACTTCAAATATTTGAAGGACCAACTTGAGGAAAAGGAGTTACTTTTAATCTGTGTTCTCAGAGGAAGTAGTATTAAGACCAGTAATTGAACTGATCATAATTTCACTATAAAGGCAACTCATCTTAAACTGGCCAAATATTATATGACCACTCTTATGACAACCATGTCACTGGAAGTGTTCAGTGTTGGCCTGGCCATCACATGGCAGGTTCAGCATTGATGGGGTTGGCCTGGATGACATGTACTATGTGTTTATGTTCTAATTTCTTTACCTTCTTCACAAGAGATTTAAGGTATCTAAGAAAACCAGAGTGCATAGCTGTACACATTGCTTCCTTTTCCTTCGGAAAGCTGAAATTGCCTGTGAGGCAGGAATTTATCAGATGTTCTGCTTTTAGCTGAGTATACTCCCAGCAGATATACCATTACTCCAGTTTTCCTCCTCACCATATTATAATTCTGCTTCCCCATTTGATAATCTGCTTTAGGAAATCACCCTCCTCATCTCCCATCAGGCATCTGTAATCTTCTCCCAAGGCAACTTCAGTTATTTCATACTCAACTCAAATACTCTCCATTGTGTTTACATCTTCTAGAAATAGTTCTTCCTCTATAGAATGACATGTAAGAATGATATATACATTTTTGTTTGCTTGTTCTAAACAGACTATGCTATACCCGATTTGTTGGTTGTATGTTGGGTCAGTGTGTTCCCCTATCGCCATTCTCTGAGCATAAGCCACATCCCACTGAGTCTGGGTGTAATTGATATACTGCTCACTTCTCTGTGTTGAAATTTACATTATGTTTCTTTGTGCTAATATTTCAGTTTTATTTTATTGCCTGTACTTTACCCATTAGTATATATACTCCAAAAGCCATAAGTATTGGGTACAAAACTTCTGTTATAATTTTACTAGAGGCACAAAATTCATGCACGGGGGCGGGGGGTCCCCTCAGCCCAGCCTGCACCCTCTCCAATCCGGGAACCCTCAGGGGATGTCCGATCGGGCCTAAACCGGCAGTCAGGCATCCCTCTCACAATCCTGGACTGCTGGCACCTAACTGCTCACCTGCCTGCCTGCCTGGTCACCCCTAACTGCCCCCCTACCGGCCTGATCACCCCTGCATGCCAGCCTGATTGCCCCTAACTGCCCCCCTGCCAGCCTGGTTGCCCCTAACTGCCCCCCCCCCACTGGCCTGGTCACCCCCAACTGCCCCCCACCAGCCTAGTTGCCCCTCACTGCCCCCACTGCCAGCCTGGTTGCCTCCAACTGCCCCTCTGCCGGCCTGGTGGCCCCTCATACCCCCCCCCCCCCCGCCTGTGTGCCCCACACAGCCTGTTTGTTCAGTCGTTTGGTCATCCCTCACTAACCCCCTGCCAGCCTGGTCATAGGCAGCCATCTTGTGAGGGTGTGAGAGTTAATTTGCATATTACCTCTTTATTATATAGAATGTTTTTCAAACACTCTATCTTTTGCTGTACTCTCTTGGAACATTTTGCCTGGGCCCCACTCCAGCTCTCCCATGTGCCTCCAGTGTTCCCTTTAAACTCTCTTGGGCTGTCAATCACACATTTCCTAATCTTTATAACAGCTCCTCCATCTTGAGCCAGAAAAGTGAATTATAACTCTGTTACACAATTTAAAAAATATATTTTAATTGAAAAAAATATCTGTTAACACTGCTTTTCCAACCAGTTTTCTCGTATCAAATCACTACATCAAAAATAAAAATATTTCATCACTGCCTCCAATTTCAAGCCCAAGACTTTAAAACTTCTAGAGGCAAATTGAAGCATTTTCTCTAAGTATCATGTATTTAACGTTAGTCAACAGTAATGGGGAGGAGTCTGCAGATTGACTATGTTGAATCACCACCTTCAGCCAGTAAAGCATCACCAAGGGACCCACCGTCCTCTCTCTGGAGGCTGCACCAGGGCCCTCCCTGAGCTGAAGCTGTGCCTCAGCTTTGGGCCGGGGTGCTGTGCTCTTGTTAGAATACCTGAGCTCACCTGCAGTGGGCCATGCCATTTATAGATTTTATGGTTTTAGTGGAATCTATTTTTCTCTTCTTTTCCTTGATGATAGCTTCAATTCTCTAATCTTCTGATCCTCCATTTGATTCAATATCAACTTCACTGAAATCTTTTTCTTCCAGGTTTTATCTTGGATTATTTTTTCCATCTTCTCTAGGAATGCTTCATCCTTTCTAATAAGGTAAAGGATACATAGAAATTCCTCAAACTTTTTCACTTTCTTTACTAGACAGTTTTTCTCTCATTCCACCCTTAGGGAAATCGGGGGCAAACTTATTACCAATTTTAGCAGAAAAGTCTTAATTCAACTCAAGAGTTTCCATTAAATCACCCTGGGTTTTTGTTGTTGTTTTGTTTGTGTGTTTGTAACTGAGTAATTCTTATCTACTGCTTAGTCTCTTGTAGGTTTTATTTCCCCAAATCATTAAGTTCCACTCATGTTTTCTATGACTTTAATTATTGAAGACACAACTACAGGTTTATTCATCCATGATCTGACCAATGCTGAAAAAAATAAAAGACAAGCTAATATTTTCCATGGTACCTAATGTTTGCTAATACTACGTTTGCTTGAAATAAAATACTATGTTTTAGGTTCATGGTAGGCTCATTAACTAATACAACTACAATTTCATGTAGCTGTTAATTGCATAATGTATCTTACAAATATTTACCAAGTAGCAATATGCACCAGATGCCGCTCTGAATGGTGGAGTACACTTATGAACAGGGCAAGTGTCTTCATCTAACAGAGCTCACAATATTCAGAGAGAGAAGTAGACTTAGAATGAAAACTCAATATGCCAAGTACTATCATGTGGGCACACATACAGAATAATGGGCCATCCCAGCTTGGCGGTAGATGTCTGGAGAATCTTCATAGAGAAGGGTGCTAAATGTGGATGCATGGATAAGATGTCCCATAATCAGAGAATTCCAAATAGAATATTTTTTTATGTTTGGACAAAGGCACAGAAACACAAAAGAGGGTGGCATACAATGGGAGCTCTTAAGGTGTACAGCATGATTGGAATGGGGGGCGGGTGGAGAGGGAGAGAATAAGGAGAGAGAGAGAGAGAGAGAGAGAGAGAGAGAGAGAGAAGTATTGACATCCCATGAGATGATACTGAACCTCATATGGCATGCTAAGAAATTTGAACATTTTATTCTAGGCAATGACTTTTTCAGTTTAGAAATGTAACTATGATATGAAGGATGGCTTAGAGATAAGAAGTAGGAAAACCTATTGGAGGGAAGAGAAAATTCTGAGAACCTGAAACTAAGGTAGAGTCAATGAGAATGGAGAAAAAATGGATTCAAATAACATTTAGAAAGTAGAAGAGACTGGTTTTGAAGACTGAATAGGTATATGTGTGGTGAAGGGGGCAGGCTGACTCCAGAGTGTCTGGCCAGAATACTCAGATAGATGGTGGTAAAAATTAACACAGTGGAGTCATAGAGGAAATGACACAATTTTGGAAGGGTGGGGAATGTGATTAATTCAATTGGAAATATAAAGAGTTTGAAGTACCCATGAGACAAATAGATGGAAGTATACCTGATTAGGGTCTGACACTACAGTTTTGAGGCCATCTGCATTAGTGTACTTTATAGTAAAAGTCAGGGGTTTGGGCATAAGCATCCAAGAATATATAAAGTTTGAAGAAAAGAGAAACAAGGACCCAGAACCCTAGTGAATTTCATAATGTAAGAGGAAACTGATTTTATTTCTCTAGGAGGCAGGGAAAAGATAGAAGTCTTGAAGAGATCAGTGAAGATTTGGAATGCCAGTTGGCAAGGAAGCTCATGAATTCTGTGTAAAAGAATTGCTGAGAGCAGAAGGGGTGCTGAGAGCCCATCCAGGTTCTGCTAGCACACATTTGCCTCATTTTACGCAACAAGTTATTCTTTTTGATACACAAAGTTGCAGTTGTCCTTACCAACTTAATTATGTTTCTCACTACCGTTGTTCCTAGTGGGCAAGATCACTTTAAACTGAGATTACATTGCAAGGAAGAATTCTGTCTATACTTAAATTGTGGTGATCTGCAGTCAGAATAAGAGTCATAATGAGGATCATCTCTCTGCCATCATCTGGATCCTTGATGAAAATGTCAAAGAACCCCTGAGAACAGGATCAAACACTGCTGAAATCTGCTTTCCCACCTCCAAACCTCTGCACAGATGTGGTTGCAAAATAGCAGCATCTCAGCATATGGCCTGGCTTGGTCAGCACAGCCTCGGAGTGGGCAGGCCAAAATCTGTCAGCACCAGATACCAGCCAAGTCCATGGCAGCCAAAATGATCTGATTAGAAAGAGGAAATCATGACATATTTGTGGCCAAAATAAGCAGCAGTGGAATTGAAAAGGCACCTGGGGAGGGAGGGAAGAGGAGGAAGGAAGAGAAAGGCAACAACTTTTTTAAAAAGCGTATCCCTTTGGAGCCCCTGGAGAGTTAACTACCCCAGTGCTATCCAGGTCTGAAGGAGCAAGTAAAGGTGACGCTGTGTGCAATATGTCCTCTAGAACAAGACCAAAGAAGATCTGCACAGGGTTCACCCCGAAGATAAGGTTGAGTCTTGGGATGACTGAGTATGTTTAAGGCCCAAGTGTCCTCTCCAACTTCATCCCTACACCTTTCATCCTTACCCCTGTTCATGTGGGGAGTTTTCTGGGTAGATGGAATAACCTTAATCTTAGTGCAGGAGTCAGCAAACTACTACTTACAGGGGCCAAATCCAGTCCTCTGCCATTTTTTATAAAGTTTTATTGGAACACAGCCATGCTCATTCATTGATGTATTGCTTTCACATAAAGTAGTAGAATTGAGTGGTTGCAACATAGAATATATGGTCTGCAAAACCTAAAGTATTATACTGTGGCCCTTTACAGAAAAATTTGCTGACCTCTGTCAGAACATGGAGACATTTTAGCTTAAAAAACAGCTGTGCCTAAATTCATCTTATATGGTCAAACCAGTCTATAGCATAAACACCCACACAGGAAACTGAGACTTAAATGGCTAAAAAGTGCATTCTAACTCTGAATTATATATTTTTTTAAATGCTGCATAGACTTTGTTTAGATTCCCCTCCTTTCCTTCGCCCCAGGTTTTGTCTTAATTTTCCCAAGCGAAATCTGTCCTTTGCTTCTTGTTGTCTTGTAACCATATTTCAATAGCACTTAATCAGTGATAAAACTGCTTTGATTTATTCCCAGCTGTGGATATTATTGTTGAAATCTGTGTAAGTGTTCCGACGTGTTATGATTGGAGCAATAGCATTTAAGAGTCCAGAGGCAAGTCAGAAAATTAACAACTGTTCTGATGCCTAAATTAACCACACAGACAGCGCTGAGTACAATGAGGAAGTTCTGTGGAAACTTACTCGGCAGTATGTAAAGTGTTCAAATGGCTCACCCATTAGAAGCATTATATCCTAAGGATAAGTTCTCATTGGATATACTCCCCAAAGGCAGTACCAGAATTTCAGATAAAGGACAGCTGGCTTCTCTTTTCTTCTGGGACGCGTGTCTTCCTGCAACGTATAGATTGTTGATGCTGTAGCATCTAATGTGACATTTCCTCACTCTGCAGCAAGACTGAGCCCCCAGCATGTGCCTTGTCGTGGGCTCTGCTGATGCATCTGAAGTCATCGGAAAAGAACAAAAGAAAACTTTTGTTGCTGTTGTTAAATGAGGAAAACTTAGATTAAAGAAATACAAAGAAGAGTAAAGGACCTGTAATCCTAACACCTAGCAGTATCAGCCCTTTAGAGTACAGTCTTCCAAAATATTGTTTTAATTATTGCATTAATCACAAAATGAGGTAGAAAAAATATCTGGCTCTAGATGACATTTAGCGTAATTAATTATCTTCCCAACTTCCCCATTCAACTTCTGGCACTTTATTTCTTCATGTAAATCTTCCTTAAATGCTGTTTATATTTCACCGGCAGATTGCTTGTAGTTTGAGTTGTACTGTACTTTAGAATGGGTCATGATTGTGTCATAATTTGCTCTTTTTCTAAATTTGAATTTATGCAAATTGGAGAGAGAAGTTTTAATTACATGTTTTAATTGTTATTGATTGGTTTTACTCAATTCTCTCCCTGCATTGTTTACAGATATTCTCACAAATAGTTAGGTGTTGTCAGATAGCATTATTGATCGCCATGGTTGCAAGGTATTTACTGGACTATCCTATATGTAAACTCAGTGATATTTGAACATTTCCTAACAAGAGCTTAAAATTGTCACACCATTAAGTTGTCTGGTATTACTCCATTGCTGTGGGTCAAATTGTACATCTCCCCAACTAGACTGTGAGCCCCTTGAAAGCCAAGACTACCAGTATATTTTATACCTTGATTTCTGGTAATTTTCCCAGTGTCCAGTTTCTGACATACAAGGAATACATGCTTGACAAATGCCCAAGATCACCTACTGTTATAGTGTCACAAGCCAACCCCTGTGCCTTTACTTTTTTCTTTGTGCCACTTTATTTCCCTTTATGGTAATTGATGAAGTATACTGGTTAAGAAAGTAGGCTCTTAGGTTCAAAAATCTATAGTCACAGTAAAGAAATCTGAGTTCTTCAACATCTTAGCCATGTGACCTTGACCAAGTCTGTGGACCTCAGTCCCATCATTTGTAAAATGGTGACAACAATAGGACCTACCACATATGATTTTTTTAGGGTGAAATTAGATCATTCCCTGCAGTGCCTTGTCTATTCTAAGTGTTCGGCAAATGTTAGCTTTTCTTTCTCCCTCTTTGGGTCATACTTATACATTGGAGTAAGCTGTTTTATAATAGGCACTTAGTTTTTAAAATGTTTTAAGTAGATAATAACAAAAATAAACGTCTGCTACAAAAATGTGATTCATTATTATGATGCTGTGAGGTAAATTTCACGTTTTTATTGTGGATTCACAGGCACTTGAATAGACTAGTTCACGCTGGCATGTTATTTTTGTGCCTTATCTTGAACCCATTTTATATAGAGAGAAATTAAGGAATAAGGAAAAGCTACTCAGAATTATAAACTAGAAGAGACAGAAGTCCTATAACAACGTCCTCTAACTCCTATGTAGAATCTTCCTTTATTAAAACACTGTGATGAAGTATCCACACAAGTCTCATTTACATCTATAGGCAGGTATGAGATTCTGTGTCAGGTGGTGCATTTTGCTGAAGTCCGCTAACAGCCTCGGCACTAAATTCATAATGAGATTAAAATCTCCTGTTCACAGAACAAGAAGAGTTGAGAATGTGTAACAAAAGCCCTTTTGTCTCATCATATTAATGTTGATGCCCTTTTATCCCAGAACTTGGCTGAAGCTGGAGCCAAAATCTATACTGGTTTAATTTTAAGTGGCCTTGTGAGCAAGTGTGTACAGACAATGAAGAACTGAAAGGTACTTAGGGCACTCACGCTCCTGGCTGTGGACTTTCAGATGGAGCTGGGCGTTCTCACAGCAGGTTGAATCCACATGCTTAATGTTTCTATGAAGGAGGAGCTGAATTTTTAGGTCTTTGCCACTTGCTTTTATTGCAATCACTAAGGCAAACTGGATCCATGAATGAGCTTAATAGGATTAGATATGGAAAAAAACCCAAATATTCTAATCTGATTTGAAAGGAGCTCTTCAGAAGTAGACAAATGCTTTTCTTCTCTAATGTGTTTGAATAAAGAATATATAGAGACTATTTGATAAGATAAAAAATTAAGTCATAATATACAGTCTGATGATCTGCTAGACCAAAGATAACAATTACTGTGTGTGTGTTTTTTTTTTGTGTGTGTGTGTGTGTTTTAAGTAATACATATATTCCTATTCGAGTTTAAACTCTCTCTCTCTCTCTCTTTCTCTTTCTCTCTGTTTATTATTATGTTTGGAGAAGCATGGTTCTTCATTGTTGAAGGAAAAAAAACAACATTAGGTACCACAGTGATTTCTCCCCTGCTGTAGGCCACCAACTAAATTAAATCATCATTGGTGACAGTGGCTGCCGATTCTCTCACAGACGTGCTTGTGGACTGGCTCAATTTGAATAAGCCAGGCAAGCTCCAAGCTCATGCACAACCTCACTCAGGTGTGCCGGCCTGGCCAGGCCTCTGCTGCTGGGAGAGGTGAAGAGGGCTTGATCTCTTCTAGGAGCTCTCTCCAGGGGTCTATTGCTAAGATCTGCCTGAAAGCCAGCAAGTGACATTCCCTGGTGTGATTGAGTTTTAATGTAAGATTACAACCATAGATCAAAGTGAGGAGGACATTTGGGCAGGGGCTCTTAAGAATTTTAGAGCTGGAGCATAAAGAAGATAATTATACCGTGTGATTTAGGGTTGTTTCTGCACATGTCACTCACTAGCAAGGCTTGTCCTCCAGCCTCTAAAGGGCTTTTGTCCTCCCTTCCCCCCACCCATATTTCTTATCATGTAGTATCTAGAAGACCTTCTAAAGCTGTGGTGAAAGAAATCAGAACTATCCTATAAATTGCTTTTCCCAATAATGAAGATCTGCTTTTTATACAAAAAGCATATTCTGGATTTGTTATCCCTGAATACTGGAACAAAAAAAAAAAAGGAACAAAATGGGGCCAGCTAACTGTTAGGGTCAAAGTCCTTTTGTTCTCACTTCACCAAGTCAGATTTCATGATAATTCGACCCCAGCTGGGCTTACCTTTGCTCTTGCATTGTTGACCTGTTTTTAGAGAGAGTTAGAGTAACAGGATCCTGTTCCTTACCTGGAGACCTGTATGGAAATTCAACTTCAGAGTTTCTGAAAAGTTGAACCTTCTGCTTCCTTTTATGAACTAAGGTTGCTCTGCAGCTCCGGAGGTTCTCTTTTTGCCTTGGCTACCAGGGGCCAAGTTCCATGCTCAGTTACAATTGCCCCCTTTAGCCTGCGTTTCTGAAAAATGTACCCTCTTTGTAATTGGCTGGCTTCTTACCCAAGTAATAACAGACTCGTGGTTATTTTTCTACAGTTATTGCCAGTGAATGTATGTTACATGAAATCCTCTTTATGAAATTTGTTTTTGAACTTTAAGCTTTTTGGTCATACAAGGCATAGGTGATCATTTTTTTTCAATATTAGAAAATGTAGAAAAGCAAACAGAAAAGTGAAAATGACCCTTAATTTCACCAAATCAGGGAATAGTTTGCTTTTAACACTTGGATTGCGGGAAACGAGTTAAGTCGGCTCGCGTGAATTGCGCGTACTCCGCGGGAGCTGTCTTAACTCGGTTCATATAGATTTGCGATGGAGTGCGGGAAACGTGTAAACTCGGGCCGATTGTAACTGCGTATTACCAAATATTTGTTTGTTTGCCGTTCACAAAGATACCTACCTGCGTATGCGAACCGCCATCTTATATTTTGGCGGGAAATTCACCGACACCGTAGTGTTAACATTGTTGTGACTTAATCTTCTATGGCTCACCTCAAAATTGGGTTAATAAAGAGACTCTACCCATAATCCAGCCTCGTTGGGCTTCTGAGAGTATAAACCATGTTAATCCCTGAGCCATACTTAGGACATTCCAGGCTGAAATGAGTCGATGGGGCTTAGCGCTTATTGCTGGTATTGGTAGCTATTTTACTCCAGACCTTTTTGCTAGGCATATGTAAAATCCGTTTTGGAAGTAAGTATGAGCATAAATTCAGTGGAATCATGGTTTTGAGAGCTGCAAGGTGTCTGAGTTACCTAATCTAGTTTCTCCACAGGGGACGTAGGAAATCTGCTGGGGAGTTCTTTTCAAATGTCCTATTCCAAAATCCCATGCCAGCACCTACTGGGTCAGAAACTCTAGGAATACATATGTGGATGTGGAGGGGGGAATTAGACGATTCTGATGGGTGTGCCTAGTGGTGAGAGCCACTGAGCGGTAGCCCCATCTCCTTTACCAGGTGCAGAGGGAAGCGCCCTGGAGGCTGAGTGAGAAGCCTCAAGATCACACAAGTGTTCCCTTAGAGCCAGGCTGAGCCTGTGTCTTCAAACCAGCCCTGGGGGGGGGGGGGGGGGGGGGGGGAGACACTGGGCGTGTTCAGAGATAAGCATTTAGCAGCACAGTAATCTGTTCTATCCAGACAGTCGCGATGGTATTCCCTGTTAAGTTATACCATAGTGTTTGCAAGCAGTCAGGTCAGGTTACCAAATATGCAATTGTTGAAAGTGAAAACAGACAAAGAAAAAAAAAGCACTGTTTGCATTCATTTACTTATGCATTAGTGAAACATGAAAGCATTCATGTCTCACTAATTCAGTCTGACCTTCACGCGTCAGTCTTAGTGAAATTTCACTGCATTTCAGCTCCTACGTTTAGATGATTCACCAAGGGGGGAGAAGAGGAAGTTAGCTATGAATTTAAAACTCCTCATTGGGCACCTTGCAGTGAAACTCCCCTTGCCTCCTTTGAACACAGAGGTGCCCTGCAGCAGGGAGCTCACATCTGAGAACAGGTAGCAGAATGTGGTGCTTCTCGTCCTTCAGGAAGCTCAGTTCCCCTTAAAAAATACAAAAACCCGTGTGCTGTGCCCTGGCCAGTCGCTCAGTGGTTAGAGCATTGGTCCACGAACCAAAGGGTTGTGGGTTCCATCCCAGCCCTGATGAGGCACCTGCAGGAGGCAACATACCCTGTCTCTCTCTTGCCACATACCCTCCCTCTGTTGTGCTATAAGCTGACCTGTGTTTGAGAAACTACTGGAAGAAAAAGCCAAGCACTTGAGGGCTGCAGGGACTAAGGCTGCGATGGGTGGTATGTAATGTTAACTATTACCCATACAGCAACAGGCTTGTATGACACTGCCCTCGCCACTGCACATGACTGATTCTGTGAGGATCTACGTGTAGGTGCTTAGATGTCTCACCGCGCCTGCCTGACATAAACTAATGATGTAGACGGCTAAACATGGTGACATGATTAAACAAGATGTTAATTAGTGGGTTCTCTAGGAGTCTTGATCCTCCCTTTTAACAGCCTTGCTAGGCATGTACGAAAGTTAAAGAGACAGAAATGGCTGTTCCCTGTTGCAGCATCTGTTTATGGTAAGGGGGATTCAAGAGAAAAGCATTTAAACTACCCAGTAAGACATATCGTGTCCATCTTCTTGTCCAGGGGTTGTCCAGACCCATGTCTTTGTGGGAAGGGATATGGCAATTTTCCTGCAACCGGTAATCATTTGTACTATTACTTAGTTGTCATGTATTGATGATCCCATTTCAATCAAACATATCTCATTCAGAGAGCTTGTGATGGGAGAAATTTTTGGAAGGGTTTAGGAAGGTTAAATCTGTGAGACATGGCTTCCATCTGGAATGCATTAGCTGAGAAGATTTATTAGTCAGAGTGCCCCTGCATAATGTTCCATGGAAAGCAGGCCCTGCATCTCATTTCCAGCGTGATGTCTATATGAGGAGTGATCTTTGAAATATCATAGGTGACAATCAAGTTTGTTATAAAAATAGTAAATGCCCAGGATTTTTCATGGCGGCTATTTTAAATCCCTCATGAGGGCTGCTAAGCAGGTAGTTGATTTGTTGACAAATGATAAAACTTGAGGAATAGCAACATGCATGAAATTTTAAAATGGAATGTCCTTTTTAAGCTGAAAAAGACTATTAGAAAAATGATGAACATTTAGTATTTCCATTTACTTTATCTATGGACAAGATAGCCTTCGCAAATAATGAGGCCAGCACTCAACTATGTGAAGAAGTGCATTTCCTTTTGATTAAAATCCTTTTAAAGAGCTAGTGTTGTTGGTCAATAAGTGAGGCAGGGAAAGCTTTATAACTTCTCATACATTAGACAGCCTGAGACTACACTGTTCAGAGCTGTAGTGGGACTGGTATAAGTTAGAGATTATGGAGCCGCTAGAATTTTCTACTCTACTGATCACTGTGTGTAAGGAAGGCAGAGCTAGGATGTAGCTCAGGCTTATGTAAGATGCTGTACTTTGAAAAGACAAGAAACATAAAAGCAAATATGGGGAAAAGTTTGAGCTCGGGCTGCAGAAATTGAAATCAGATGGAGGCCACCGCCTCCTCAGCTTCTTACTGAAAAGGCAGCTCAAGCCCCGGGAAAGGGTTAGCTCCTCCTCACCTGCCTTGTTCTCAGGGGCCAGCAGTGAGGTAACATAATGAGGCAGATCTGGTCCCACAAAAGCTTTTGATGGAGGCAATAATGACTTAAGGTGCCTTCCCTGGCTGTAACGTACCTTCCTGAAATTGAAGGGCAAAGGATTAATGCCAGGTGAAGGGCGAGTCACCGTCCAAATATTTATCTGTGAATTTAGGTCACACCACAATGCCCAGTTGTGTCATTCCCTCTCAACGTAGGAAAAAGTGTTCCGTTTCCTGGATACAAGTTCAGTACCGAACTGTTCTCCAAGGACTGCAAGGGAAATACTGCAGCTCAGCAGTTTTGTCTTACCCTCGTGCTGGGCTTCTGTGCCATGGGACAGCTCTGTGTCAGACAGCATGGAGCGGGAAGTAGCACCAGCCACAAGACACATGTTAGAGTATGAAAAGAGGATTTACTGCAGGACCTCAAAGAGCAGTGCTTGGGTCTTTCACCTCCTGGGTGAATATTTACATGGTCCTCAGCTTGACAAGGCTCTTTCCCTTCTGCACACACTGCATGCTGGGAAGGCCACAGCCTCTCACTACCAAGAAAGACATTCCCAGGAACCATCTTGCAGTCAAAATCTTTTATAGGTAGAATGCATTTGAAGACATCAGTTTCTTTTTGTCTTCCATTAGGCCTTAGCAGAGAATACCATTTCTTCTTTCCTTTCAGGCAAAGTAATACAGAGTCTCCACACATACGTGCCTCAGACATACTTCCTCCAGCTCCGAATGGTGGGGTCCTTTGATACCCCTTACTGCAAACTTGTTCTCATCACCTCACCCATGAGTCCAACTTGCTTTCTGGACCTGCCTTGATGGGGTTTGGGGGACTGTGCCTGATCTCCTCCCAAGCTCATGCCTCCTTTACTAAGGCTGAACAGCACACAGGCCAATCTCCTGTCCACCCCTTCATTGCAGGAACCTTGCGTTAATCGAGGTCTTACCGTATCCTGGCGTCTTTGTGTGTGATTTAATGTGAACTATGTAAAACCAAGATGGAAACCATGACAGATTCTCAAAGACACATCAGTTGGTCTTGCCTCTACCTTTGGCATATGATTGGAAGTCCTTTGAACAACACAGCTATTGTGGAATAACTAATCCAAGAAGTTTAAATGTTATAGTAAGACCATCCTGGCCTTCCCCATTGTCCAAGTTACTTCACTGCTCTGATGATATTTGTGTGAATTCCACTCTCCAAAATCCACATCCCCTCAAAGTAATAATTTGTTTTTATTCATTATTCATTTACTTCTAGGCAGATAAAGTCTTGGACAATTTGCTAAAGAAAAACTCTTCCTTTTGATTCAAATAGCATTTCATTTTTTAAAAACTTCAGTGAGTTGGAATTAAATTAATTGCTTAATTTAGACTTGAATGCATGGAAGTATTCTGAAGGAAATGCCAAAAAAACTATAAGGAGAAATAATCAGTCTTTCTTTCATGTCACAATATACACTGTTTTGATATTTTGAATCACTTTAAAATTTCTCTATTTTGATAGTAATTAGTAAAGTTGGCATAGATTTTTTTCCCCATATATATCTTAGGTTTAAGATTTCTTTCAAGTCACACAAAGGAAAAAAAATATAAAGTTCTGTGACTAAAATTCTATGAATAAAGAGATTAATTTCACTAAATCTAGCAAAAATTATTTTCATTACAATTAAAGTCTTGAAAATGGAAACATAACATTGCTAATTGTCATATCTGAAACATACACTTAATAGCTGTGGGATAATATTAGATTTAAAAAGCTGTTCCCTCAACCCTTTCCCAGTATGAAATTTTAACTGAATGCTCTGTGTCTTATGAAAGACATCTACCAGTCATTTAAAAAATAATCAGTAATTAAATGGCAAAAGAACGTTAACCTGGTTGTTTGAATAAATTTACTATTTATATGATAGTTGCTTGTGTAGGCATGGGATAAAAAAAACTATAAAGTATTATACAGATATAAGGTGGTATTGATTCACATAACCTATGAGAAAGTCAGCATTATGAGTTGATTAGCATAATCCTAGAGACTTCCAGTAGAGACCATCAACAGTATTACAACATGGGCACTTACAGTCACTGTCATCTCAAATTCAAGACCTGGTTGGAATCAGAGATTCACCTAGTTTCGCAATCTGAGGTAAATCAGTTAATCTCTGACTCATCGGTAGAATGGTAATGCTTTTATCTCATAGTGTTA
Organism: Myotis yumanensis; assembly: GCF_028538775.1. Lineage (NCBI taxonomy): Eukaryota > Metazoa > Chordata > Mammalia > Chiroptera > Vespertilionidae > Myotis > Myotis yumanensis. Next base: position 92,757,678 of record NW_027223752.1, read on the forward strand.
CTAGGAAGATCAAAGGAGTGTTTTGTAAAGGCAGTGTACAAAAGTTAATTATTTCTCTTTTATAAACATGATCCACCCCTCTCATAGCAGCCTGTCTTGAGAGAAACTATGTTATAGCCCTCACTTAAATACCACTTTTTCTATAACACACACACACACACACACACACACACACACACACACACACTTGCCTTTGGGTCAGCCTGCTTCCCTTTTGTGTAAATGCCCAGTAACCCTCTTTTTCCATATATAATTCCTCATTATACTAATCTGTTTACTCTCTGTCATACTTTCTAACCAACAGGTTCTTGAAGGTTAGAGATTATTTCTGCACAGTGCCCCGCATAGTGCCTGGTTCACAATTGTCATTCAGTGATTATATGCTGAATGAGTGAATGACTGAATGAAAAACTATACTTAAGGTGACTGCCAGATCCTTCTTCTTGTAGGAATTCATTGTAGCACCAAAGATGTAGCTTTCCACACAATGACTAGAAGGCCTATTATAGGTTTACTTGTATACATACAGTTCTGTTATGAGCATACTATTTTGTGTTTTCTTATCAGTGACACTGGCAATGGAAAGAAAGGTGGTTTTATAATCACCCTTAGGACTCCAAGTCTAAATGGTCCCTTTGTGCTAGTTTGCTGGAGTACAACCTAGGGATCTCTGGGTTTTAATACACACTTCCTTCTGGGCAGAGCGAGTTGTGTATTGCAAAGCCCTAGGAGGCATCCCTTATTTCACAGGTCAGGGTAGGCTGGCTTTAAATTACAACAGGAAAAAATAAAAGTTGATGACAGATAAAAATAAAATTAGCATGTATAGTGACACTAAAACAAGTAATAAAATCTAAGTTTCTCTCTCTGTGCTTTATTTTGCACTGTTTTCTAAATATGGTAACTAGGCAACTCCATGTTATAAAAGTAAATGTTTGACTTCTGCACCTTCAGTATGCAATTATTTCCCCCGAGGCTATCACCCTGCCTCAGAATTCTAAGCTTTCCTATAGCATCCAACATTTGTATAAGATGTTGATCCAGTTGTCTTCTGATCTTTCCCTATTGAGTTGGCCAAAAGAGGGAAATGTTCATCTGATTTTCAGTGCTTTTCAGAGTCTGGACAAATGAACTGAGAATCCTATTTTCATATTGTATAAACGATTTATATCAAAATTATTTCTGTAACTCTTCTGCCTATTTCAATAAAATAGTTTTACCCTGACATATTTAATTTTTAAGGAGGAGATTTAACTTTGGGTGGTGGGTACATGGTGCAATATAATAGATCTTGTAACATAGAAATCCACATATGAAACCTATAGATTCATGTTGACTAATGTCACCCCAATCAATTTAATAAATAATTTTAAATATCTTGTCATTTGTAGCATTCTATATGAGTGTTATTGTTAGATAGTAATAACTAACACCTATATACTCAATATGGTCCAAACATCTTAAAATATGTTTATAAAAGGTGTTATGAGTTCTAAGGGAAAATCACACCATTAGTGATGATTTCCTGGAGGAGGTGACATTTGCTTAGGGTGTTTATTCCCTGTGTGATTTTCTTAAGCAGGACAATTGCCATGTTTACAAACTGACAAGCAGGTTCCATTGTGAAATCTGAGCTGTGCTTAGCATCCAGTGATGAGGCTGTACAACTAGGAAACTACTTCTGAAGCAACCACTAGGAGGAGGCCCAGCTCAGTGCTGGCTTGGCTCAGGCCCCTGATTCACATCCTGCTCCGTCATTTCCTCTTGGGGCAAATGGATTCATCTCTCTGACTTTCAGTTCCATTATCTGTAAAATGGGGACGCTAGTAGTTTCATGACCATGGGATAGTTGAGACAATAGTGATATAAGTGGAACCCACGGCTGTGAATGGGTTGTGAATGTGTCCTAATACTTTCTAAGGGAAAAGCTACTTATGAGGAAACTCTTCCTGCCCTTCAGTCACAAATAATGGTGACTCTAGCTTGGTTTATTTTTAGCCCTGTTCTTGTCAAGGTCAAGCACTGGGTAAACTGGAAACCATCATTACAGGAATTAGTTCACATGGGGATGTGTTGGAAAAGTTAAGTAGACTGGAGAAACCTGAGCTCTTGTCCCTCCTCTGTCTCCAGTTAGCTCAGCTGGGCAACATGAGGCAAGCCACACACCTTTCTAGCTACTTTTCTTACCTGTCCTAAAGGTGTTGGACTACATAATCCCCACAGTGCTGTGGTAGTCACCTGGTTGTCCTCTCCTTTTGGGCGCTAAGAGAATTGAGCACCCTGCTCCCTTGTGGTTGGGTGGGACATCATAACAGTTCCAGCCAATGAACTGTGAGTGGAAATGGCATATTTCATTCAGTCTGACTCATTGAATCACAAGACCCTCTGAAGTTCTCCTTCCCTCTTCATGACAGAGTGGTAACTGCTCTGCAGCCTGGGCCTAGAGGAAGGATAGTACAGAGCAGAGTCCCAGTGATCCATGCTGAACATGAGCTTGAGTGAGAAATAAGCTAGTTTATGTTAGAAATGAGTAGTTTATGTTAAACTACTCATAAAATGAGGTTGCTACTGCAGCATAACCCATCTATCCTGAGTTGTCACAGGGACCTTCTAGCACAGGGCACGAGGGAAGACTTTAGCAGAAGGTAATGCTTGATTGAACTTACATGATCCTGAGTATATGCTGTGGATTTGAATGATAGCTCCCACACTACCAGCCGTGTGATCTTTTGCTAGTTGCTCAGTCTCTCTGAATTTCCATTATCCTTTTACATAAAATGAGAGTAGTACTATTGGCTATCTTATTGAGCTGGATTAAATGAGATTTTACAATATATAAAATGCCTGGCAGAGAGCAGAGTAATTCTTATTATTCTAGTTTTAACATTCTGTAAGTCAATGATTTCATCATATTTCTGTCTTTCCTATTGAGGTAGGATGAGGAAGATTATAGGAAATTCAACAATGAACAGTGGCTTAGAAAGAAAGTTAAGGGGACTATGACTTTGCCCTTTTAAGACCAGAAGCTTCTGATGGGAATTGGAGGTGTCTCTGTTAGTGGGAGGTCATCACATCTTAGCCAGCCCATCGTAAAAAAGAGGAGTCAAAGCCACTAAACAAACTTGAAGTAATCCTTTCCTCAGTAGCCACCATCCAACTAGTAATTTTTTCTTGTCATATCTTCTTTGGGAAAAGAAATTATGTATTTGTCTTACCTTGGATCTTGCAAATTTAAGTCACCTGGTGTGTTTTAAAACTTTCCAACAAACATTAAATTGAGTACGTAACAAAGGCAGTCGCTCACTGGGGATATTTATAGGAAAACCCCCATAGAATGAGCGTAATGGGAAAAATAATGAAGCAGTAATTATAATTCTCAAGGATAATAATTTTAATAATAATTTATACTTAAACAACTCTATACCTAAGGAGACCTCAAAAATTTCTAAATGTTAAGTTCCACATGCCTTCCAGTTCCTACCACAATGCCTGAATCTAACATTCCTGAAACATTCAAACACCATCAGTATTATTAACCTTATTTTATAGATGGTTAAATGGAGGCAAAGAAACTATGCCTGAAGTCATGTAATCCTTAGCAACAGATTTTTGACTCAAGTACCTATATCAAAAAGCAACCTGTTAGATCTTCACAGTGGAATAATTTATGTCTCAGTCTACCAAGGAGTTCAGCTGTGTTGCAGTAACAGCTGTAACTGGTTTATGTGATATGACCTATGGATTTTATTCAGAGTCATGGTATCTATGTTCAGTTGCAATTGAGATGAAAGGTTTCTGCAGCACAAGGCCTGCTCTTGGTTGAAGTGCAAGGGAAGCTTCACATTGGATCCTTGGCATGGCCCATCCAAACTGCGTGCCCTAGCCAGGTCACTGCCTGACATGCCCTCTTCCTTTCCAAGGTGAACCAGAGCCCATAAAAAGCTGTGGTCACTGCCCACCGTTTGTATAAGCTTTTTTTTTTTTCTGTTCCATTGTGCTCATTCACACATGATATCCCAAAACAGTTAAATAAAATGAGGGATATTATATCTGTCACACATGAGAAAACGGCAGTTATGGATTCGCTTAATGCATTCATTGCTTTTTGGACTCTGGAGTCCCCTGGGCAGTGCCACAAATCTCCTCGGTGGCCCTCGGTTCCATATTCTGTGTGGGACTCTCTAGTGAAGCCAGCGTGTGTGTAAAAGGTTCATTATTATTGTTGTTAATTTTTTTTATTTTTATAGCTCACATGAATCGGCCTTAACTCATGCTAACAGTAAGGGCTGCACCGGCCAAGCACATTATAGTAATCTATTGTTGGAATAGCTAGCTCTCAGAGATACAGTGAGTGTCGGAGGCCTTGCCTTCTGAATTAATGCCAAAGCACGTGTGTTGTAGCCAGCACAGAGCAGGCAGCCTAAGCCACTGCTTCTCTAGGAAGTTTTTTGAGAGACCCAGCCCTCCTAATTTTCCAAAATTCAGTTTGGATAGATCCCTGTGGTTTCTGTGCGCTCACAGCTGGCATTGTGAGGAAGGTGAGGCTGGTAGTCATTTGTTCCCGTAAACAGTGACTGCTGGTGGTTGCAGCGGTGACACAAGTTTGCAGAGCGTGCTGTCCTTCCTCACTGGCCGAGCCCAGGGGCTGCTCTTTGATTTATGGGCACGAGGCTCCTTTTGGAGAGGAGCTGGGAACCGTTTGCACCTTCCTGTGCAACACCAAGCACAAAGCATTTGTTCAGGGAACTGGTTAGTCCTGGATTGCATGGCAGGCTTCCTCTGGCAGCTTAAGGAGTTGCCTGGACCCCCACACCTATGACCCAATGGACCTGGCACAATAGTAAGTGCTCAACTACTGTTCCCTGTTATTGTTATCTTCATGCTGTTGTTATTATAGTCCTTCCATTTGCTGCAGAAAGAGTAAGCAGGGCCTGGATTTAATATATGTAATGTGTATATGAGCACCATTAATCATACACTATTAAATTCTCCCAAGGTTCTTTTCATTGGAATGATCAATAATCAAACAATTTATGTATTTATAATATCCATTTGCACTTTTGTTTTTGAATAAGTAATGTCAGGGACAATCTGTTTTGGTTTTCAGAGGCAAATGTATTCTACTTTGCAGATAGTAGATGCTCAATGAATATTATTGAATGAATAAATAAGTAAATGAGATCTTTAAGTTTGTCAACCCAATAAACTAAACTATTTTATTTGACCATGTTTAAGAAGTCCTTTTAAAAAATTTACCTTTATAGTTGAAAATATTACAGATGTCCCCCTTTCTTTTACGCACTGACCTCCATTCACCCTGCACCAGTCCCTCCCAGCCTCCACCACATTGTTGTCTGTGTCCATGGGCTATGCATATCCTATCTAATAAAAGAGAAACATGGTAATTAGCCGTACCTCTGCTACCCTTCCCATTGGCTAATCAGGGCGATATGCAAATTAACTGCCAGCCAAGATGGCGGTAGGCAGCCAGGCAGCTTGAAGCTAACAGGAGGCTTGCTTGCTTCAGTGACGGAGGAAGCCAACGTTCCCCGCCTGACGCTGCCGGCCTCTGAGCTTGCAGTTTGAAACATTGTTACAAATATAGAAGCTAAACAAAACCCCAGAAACCTGCTTTCAGTGTTTCGATTATAGAACCCAAACAAACCAGATACCTGCTTTCAGCAGCCGAGGCCTCAGAGCTGGAGCCAAGCCTCAGCGCTAAAGCTGGCCCAGAATAAAAAAAAAAGAAAAAAAGGACAGGTTGGGAGCTTCAGTCACCTGCCAGCCTGAAAACGGCCCTCAGCCCCTCACCCAGACTGGCCAGGCACCCAGGCACCCAAGCAGGACCCCCACCCTGATCCAGGACACCCTTCAGGGCAAACCAGCCAGCCCCTACCCGTGCACCAGGCCTCTATCCTATATAGTAAAAGGGTAATATGCCTCCCAGCACCGGGATCAGCGGAGCCACGAGGCCTCCTGGCACCGGGATCAGCATGACAGGGGGCAGCGAACAAACCCCCTGATCGCCCTGTGGCTCTGTGTGTGACAGGGGGCGGGGCCACAACCTTCCTATCCGCCCTGCTCTGTTTGTGACAGGGGAAGGCGCCCCAACCCCCTGATCAGCCCTGCTCTGTGCCTGATAGGGGGGAGCTCCCCAACCCCCTGATCGCCCTGCGGCTCTGTGTGTGACAGGGTGCAGCGCCCCAACCCCCTGATCAGCCCTGCTCTGTGTGTGACGGGGTAGAGCCATAACCTCCCCATCGGCCCTGCCCTGAGTGTGACAGGGTGCGGCACCCCAACCCCCTGATCTGCCCTGCTCTGTGTGTGACAGGGGGCGGTGCCCCAACTCCCCTATCAGCCCTGCTCTGTGCGTGACAGGGGGCAGCACCCCAACCCCCTGATTGGCCCTGCTCTGTGTGTGACAGGGGGTGGCGCCGCAACCTCCCCATCGACCCTGCCTTGAGTGTGACAGGGGGCGGTGCCCCAACCCCCCAATCGGCCCTACCCTGAGAGTGACTGAGGGTGGCATAGCACCTCCCAATCCGCCCTGCTCTGTGCATGACAGGGGGCGGTGCCCCAACTCCCCAATCAGCCCTACTCTGAGCCCGACCAAGGGCTGCACCTAGGGATTGGGCCTGCCCTCTGTCACCAGGAGCAGGCCTAAGCCAGCAGGTCGTTATCTCCCGAGGGGTCCCAGACTGAGAGAGGGCACAGGCTGGGCTGAGGGCCTCTAGCATGCATATAAGTTCCCTGGTTAATCTCTCCCCACCCAACCCTCTCTGAAAGTCATCAGTCTGTTCTATGCTTCTATGTCTTTGGATCTATTTTGTTTATCAATTTATCTTATTCTTTATATTCCACATATGAGTGAGGTCATGTGATACTTATCTTTCTCTGACTGGATTTTTCTCTTAGCATAATACTCTCCAGGTCCCTCCATGCTGTCTCAAATGGTAAGAGATCCTTTTTTTTACAGCTGCATAGTATTCCATGGTATAATTGTACCATAACTGTTTTATCCATTCATTTACTGATGGGCACTTGCACTATTTCCAGATCTTATCTATTGTAAATTGTGTGTTGCTATGAACAGAGAGTTGCATATATTTTTTTCTGATTGGTGTTACATATTTTTAAGATATATTCCTAGAAGTCGATCCCTGGGTCAAATGGGAGTTCCATTTTTAATTTTTTGAGGAAACTCCATACTGTTTTCCACAGTGGCTGCACCAGTCGGCATTCCCACCAACAGTGTACTAGGGTTCCCTTTTCTCCACATTCTTGCCAACACTTGTTTGTTGATTTGTTGATGATAGCTATTCTAATAGGTGTGAGGTGATAACTCTTGGTCATTTTAATTTGCATCCCTCTGATGATTAGTGACTTTGAGCATTTTTTCATATATCTCTTGGCCTTCTGTATGTCAATTTTGGAGAAGTGTCTATTTAGATCCTTTACCCATTTTTTAAAATTGGGTTGTCTTCTTTTGGTTAAGTTGTATGAGTTCCTTATATATTTTGGAGATTAAACCCTTATCTGAAATAGCATTGGCAAATATGTTCTCCCATGCAGTAGGCTTTCTTGTTGTTTTGTTGATAGTTTCCTTTGCTGTGCAGAAGCTTTTTATTTTGTTGTGGTCCCATTTGTTTATTTTCTCCTTAGTTCCCTTTACCTTAGGAGACGTACCGGTAAACATATTGCTATGAGAGATGTCTGAGATTTTGCTATGGTTTCTTCTAGGATTTTTATGGTTTCACGGCTTACATTTAAGTCTTTTATCCATTTGAGTTTATTCCTGTGTGTGGTGTAAGTTGGGGATCTAGTTTCATTTTTGTTTTGCCTGTACCTGTCCAATTTAAGCAGTTCTTAAAGCCCACTATGCTCAGTAGAGAGGAAACGTTTTAAATATGGACTCTGCCTTTAAGAAGTTTACAGCAGATAAGGAGGTCAGTCACATGCATACAGGCAACTAAAAACCAAGATTATTTACTCAGTTATGATGGCTCGTGCTGTTGTTATTAGCTTTTGTTACTGTGCGCCAGGTACTTTTTAAAAAGTCTACATTTATTATCTTGTTATATTCTCACCAAAAATAATCTATTTCTATCATTCCTATTTTAAAACTGAAGGAAACGAAGCTTAGGAAAGTTATGTACGTTGTCTAAGGTCCTATAGCCTCTGAGCAGTAGAGCTGTAGGCTATAATATGCTTAGCCTGAGTACTAAGTTTACAAATGGCCATTATGCCCTTTTATTTGTAAAACATATTTGATGTTCTATTTATTTATATTTTCCCTTGTTTTAACTCCACTAAATAGATGATATATATCAATTCTATCATTATTCAGTTGTATGTGTTCTTAGTTTATCCTCAGTCATTTGTGGAATTGCACAAGATCAATTAGCTACATCACACATAATAAAATGCTCAATCCTGTGTCATCTACAGTAAATAAGATAACAGTTTGAAAAGGAGTGTCTGAGCAGTTGACACATGAGCTTCTTCAGAAGGATGAGTCCAATCAAAATGTGTAGCAGGTGGGGAGAGGGGTGCAGCGTGAACAGAAACATAGAAGCAGGATGAGCATGCTCTGGAGGCTGCCAGCAGAGAGACAGGCTGACTGCCCAGGCGTGGGAGAGAAGATGGAACGGTTTGGAGAAGCAAGAGATGGCCCATGGGCCCCTCCCCCCACCCCCTCCTTAAGGGTTTGAAACATGTCAGAGGCAGAATTAGAAACCAGGTTCTTTTGAGCACCAAAACCAGGATCATTCCTGGAGCCCCGTGCCTTTCCTAACAAGAGCCTCAAATTCTAGATGTTTAGACTAGAAAAACACGAACACTAGAAAAAACATGATGTTCAGTAAGAAGTTCGTGTTTTGCTTTTTTAACCTCTTCACAAATATTCACATAAAAGAAGTACAGTCACCAATTTGGTTATCAGATAAGTATTATTAGCATGAAATCACTGTTGTTCATCTAGCAACTGTTCGCCTTTAGGGAAGATAGGGGAAGGCTGAGGAATTTACTTATCCTCCTTGAGGGCATTGATAAAAAAAGTTAGGCTGAGAATTTCAGGACTGTAATATATTTGTTAATTGCAGTTCTTATGTATTGGTCCTCTTTTGCTAAATCTGTGAACTGAAATAATATTAATGCTCCTAAAATTGCTGCCAGGCCAAGAATTGACCCTCAGAAACAGGTCACTTTAGTTAGTGTAAGCCTGGGCTGCCCCTGGGCCTGTGTGCACACACTCAGTAGCCAAATTTCCTACAAGAGAATTTAAGGAAGAAAAGACATAGATTTTGAAGCTCGGATTCTTCTGTATCTGGACTCAGCACATACCATGTCAAATATGTCTTTCCTTTTTTATACGTCTATGCAGATGATGTCCTTATAAGAGTGTGTAAATTGACCAGAGCTAACTTTCACTCTCTGGGGGGAAGCAGATGGAAAATAATCTAGTTTTAATTAGAATCGAGATCCTGCTGGTAATCACTTAAAGGTTAAACTGCCCTGCCCTGGAGGAGAAACCATGGGGTTCATTCTTACTCCAGATACTACAGAGCTCACGTTAGACAGGAAGTTCTAGCCACTTGGCTTAGAGCAACAACAACAACAAAAGAAACACACAAAAGCACCTGTATTTCCAAAATCTAGTTGCTTTTAGGTGAGCAAAATACCTAGTAGTATAACTGAAATTTTCACACACTCTCCCCCCCGCCCCCGGCTATTTTGGCATTTCCGTGGGTGGAGCCCGGCGCCCTTTGAATGCTGTGGCAGTGACCTAGTTAATATAGGCCTGTGTAGCATATGCAGGGTGGCTCTGAGGCCTCTGAATCAATAAGGAGCCTTTAGATTTAAAACTAATGATTTTCTGTGTTCAGCAAAAGTCAGAATCTCTCAAAGTTGCCATTGTTGGCTCTGACTTTTCCACAGAGAATAAGAGAAAGTGTGATAAATCATCATGTTCACAATGCAAATAAAATGCACGTCAGGAGAGACTTGAACTAGACTAGAGATGGATAATGTGAGTCTGAAACATCTTAATTATTTCCGTCCCAAGCAAAACCCCTAAACTAGCACTGTGGCCGCAGTGATTGTAACAGCAGTGGACAAACTGTCTGATCTGGCCGTCCTGCCCCCGGAGTGCAAGTGTCACCTGTCTGTAAAAATGCATCTGTCATCATTTCCTCCCAGAAGCATTTTAAGCAGTTTTGGTGACGTCAAATGCTTTTCAATGTATCTATAAACTCTGGTTGAATGTACATAAAATTTCCCCAGACTCTGATTTAAAGCCCTAGAGAAGGCCACCAGGCTCATATGGAAATTAGCTAAGCATAATTTATTCATGAAAGGCAGAAAAGCTGAATTAATAAATACATGAGTATGTAAACTTATAACTGCTTAAAGATCTGTAGAAAATATGAAAGCTAAGCTCCATGTGTGAACAGAAACCCTTAAGGTGTGGCCGCTTGGTTCTTCCTTGCAAACATTTCAATCTCCTATTTTGAAAGCCAAAGTGGAAATAAATAATAAGTAAAAGAGTACATGTATTTTTTGGAGGGTCTCTTTTTTCCCCTAAAAATCTGAGCCTGCCTTGTGGATGCTGCTCTATTCACATAAGTCTAAGAGAATTTTTTTAAAAATATTAATGAAGGCCCTAATTCTGGAGCTTCAGAACTGCTCAGCAGGTTTAACATAATCTTCTCTGTCTGGACCCAGTTTTCAGAGCAAAGTATCATCTGTCACAAGACAAGGCCCCGCCTTATTACAAGAGTGGTCATCATTTTCCCCTCATCCTTACTCTCCCGAGACATCATCATCTATATTAACATCATCAGCCCATCAACTATTGAATCCGCCATGCAATTGTTAATGCAGGACTTGGGGCAAAATAGGTAGTCACACTTTTAAAAATACTTTAAAGGGAGTCTTGCTTTGTATTGAATGCGTTATGGTGAAACTTTTCATTCGGGTTGACACTCAGTTGGACTCTGGAAGCCTGAATCTGCATACAGGGGTTACCTAGGATTTGATAATCAAGCAATGAAACTGTCATTTCCTACAGATCTTGTAAGCTGGTCAGAATATTCCAAGGGAAACATACACGGTAACTATCTTCATTACTGATGATTTCCATCTACTAGTTAAAAACATTTCCTGAAAGTATGTTTTAGAAAGCATCAATCTAGTCAAGGGGTGAGGACAGAACAAATGAATGTTTAACATTTAAAAAATTTGTCTCAAATGAGAATTATAGTGGATGCAGGATAAAAATGTAAATACTTTTCTATCAGCAGCCATGATTGAATAGAGAGGAGGTTAAGAAAAACAAAGCATAGCCACATGTGCTACTCATAAAGTACTTTATAAATATTGTTTCTTTAAATTATTGTGGCAAATCTGTGAGGCAGGTACAATTATATCCATTTTGCAGGGGAAGGAAGTGAGGCACAAAGCGGTATATTACTTACTCAGGATCTCACAACTAGTATGAAAATACTGGACATCAGTGCTCATGTTGTGGGTAGTTATTTAAAGCAAATAACATGTCTACATGGCCTTCTGATCCCAATGCCTTATATGTTAATAGGTCCTAGTTTTTCTAGAATAAAGCTTTAAAAAATAGGGGTGTGTGTTTATCGTAGCGCCGATCTTTACCATTACCTGGCTGAGAGATATTAAGAGTGTCTGCTGAGTGCAGTGTTTCCACTCCTGCTCTGAAACACTGCCCTGTCATTAATGTGACTGTTGTCCTGCAGGCAGGCTTCAGACTTCTAACTGATCAATGGAAATTCATATGTGAAAATAGGAGAGTATTGCTGCATAAAAAACACCCCAAAACTTAGCAGTTAAAACAATTGCACCATTTATTTTGCTCATGAATCTGCCATTCACACAGTGTTTGGCGGGGATAGCTTCTCTCTGCTTCACTTGGCATCAGTGGGACAGCTCGAAGACGAGGCCGGAGCCATCTGCAGGCACATCCCACACAGGCCTGGTGGTTGATGCTGCCTGTCAGCCCAGGACTCGTCTAGAACTTTGGTTGGACCGTCTGTCTGTGGTCTTGCCATGTGACTGCCTAGCTGCCTTACCTCATGGTGCCTACATTTCAAGGGTCAGGGTCCGAAGAAAAAGAGAACCAGGTGGAGAAAACAATCTCAGAAGTCATGTAGTGTCATCTCCATCATGTTCATTCAGTTGGGGCTCTCACGGAGTTCTGCCCAGCTTCAGGAAGAGGGAATGTAGATCCTGCCTCTTGATGGAGGCGGTCAACATCACTTTGTGAGAAGATAGTGCGGGATGGATAAATTGGTGTAGCCGTCTTTGGAAAACACTGTCTTCCATAACTTAGGTTTTATTAATGGGAATGTTAATATGAAAAAATGTTTTTCTGGAAGAAATCCCATTGCTGTAAGAATAGGGCCCCATTAAAACATAGGCTTAGCAGAAATAACTTTTCAAAGAAACCAAGAAACTAACTTTCATATCAGATGGGAATACCCAAGAAGGAAGGAAAAAGCCTTCTAAAGTTAATTCTAGGCTTGTGCCTAATTCAAAGGAAAAATCTTTAGAGGTGGGAATTCCCTAAACATATGTAAGATGATTCATTTAGGCTGATCACATCTTTAGCAGTTGCCAAAGGATCTTATACCAGATGTTAACATCCTAGTTTCTATCAAAGAGCTATGTTGGATATTTTTTCATCATTAATATAAGAACAATGGAAATGAACTTTTATGAAGTTTCTTCCCTGTAGACTCTAAGTTAACTAGACACACTTTTCAGAAAGATGGCAACATTTTAGAGAAATTCTATTTACTGAGTATCCAGCTGCAGTAGAAGTCGGATCTCAACCTTGAGAAACTTAAAAGCTAATGTAGGATTTGTGGAACACATGACAAAAAAATTGAGGATTTTTCTTTCGTTGTGTAAGGGGATACTGACAGACTACTGGGTGACTCTGAGCAACTCCTCCAGTTTTGTGCTAAATTTGCACTTCGCCAATTAGACACTGTTCTCCAGTATTTTTCAGAACAAAAGTTGTTCAGAGTTAATAACAAACTTATGCTAGCACAGTGCTTTATCAATTCCAAAATGCTTTCACATCCATGATCACATTGGATGCTCACAGCAAATCTGTAAGCTGGGTAGAATCATTATCTCTGTTTCTCACATGAGGCCCTGAGAGGTAAGTCACACTAGCTGGGAGGAAGAAATTTAAGGAGTTATGTATTTATTCATTCAACATATATTTATTGAGCACCCACTGTGTTCCAGGCACAAAAAGGCACAATAAATTCCCTGCCCTCATGGAGCATATATTCTAGTGGGAGGAGAGAACAGACAAGTGCAATACCTGTGTATTAAATAATTAAAAGTGCTAGGGAGAGAAAGAGGGATCCAAAGTGCTGGGCGGGAAGTGACCACGGTCATATATGGCTGATGAGGGTGGGTCCCACTATGAAAGTGACATTTGAGCAAAGCCCTGGCGGAGGCAGGAACCTCTCACGCTCATGTCTGGGAGAAGAGCTGTCTAGACAGAGGAGTGTGGCTGACGGTGTGAGCTAGAGATGGAGGGGAAGGGGTCAGGTCAGAGAGAAAAGAGTGCTCTGCAGGATGTTTGGAGCCTGGAAGGTTTGTGTATGGAGTTTTGTTTTTATTCTGAGAGAGTTAGGGAACCATCATAAGTGGCATGATTTGACTGAAGTATTTGTTTTTTAAATACCTCTACTATGAAATGCATCTCAAAAAAGCCATTTTTTAAAAAGCACCTCTAGCTGTCATTTTGTCAGTAGAGTAGATGTAGGATGACAGCAATTGTGATCTTCTAGGCTGGAGATGGTGGTCATCTGGACCAGGTGGTAGCAGGGGAGGTGGTGAGCAATCATCAGATTCTATACAAATGAAAGTGAAGCCCGTAGGATTTGCTGACTGCGAGGGCAAGGATGACTAGGTGGTTTTGCTGACCTGCAGGGCAGCTGGATGGATGGAGTTTCCTTTTACTCAGAGAAACCCGAGAGAAAGCTGGTTTGGCTGCGTGTGTGTACCGGTGGGCTGTGCAGTGGATTACAAGCACAGGATATGTGCAAAGGCAACAGAAAGATAAAGACATGTATTATTAATGATTATGTTATTTTACTTTCCAAGAGGATTTGAAAAGGCTTATCATAAAAGGTACAGATAGAATAAAGATGGGAACCATTGAAAAAGAGTAAAAGGTTAAAATCAACCAGAGCGTGGTGGACCTAACCCAAACTCCCTGCAGGTAACAGTGTTTGCTTGACCTTCGCAGAGCATTTGTAGTCAAAAATGAAAATATGGGTATAAGATGGAGGTAAGGCACTTTACAAGACATGCATAAGGAGTGTGCAGAGGCCTGCAGGTTTCCGACAGGCTTGCAGGGGTTTGAGGAAGGTCACTTTTCCCTGTGAGGGGTGAATGCCGGAATGGGGAAGCTGAACACTGGGAAGGCCATAGGATGCTTAGAAGACCCAGGTATGGCCGAACTGGTTTGGCTCAGTGGATGGACCGTCGGCCTGCGGACTGAAGGGTCCCAGGTTCGATTCCGGTCAAGGGCATGTACCTTGGTTGCGGGCACATCCCCACTGTGGAGCGTGCAGGAGGCAGCTGATTGATCTCTCTCATCGATGTTTCTAACTCTCTATCCCTCTCCCTTCTTCTCTGTAAAAACGCCAATAAAATATATTTTAAAAAAAAAGAAGACCCAGGTATGAGGAGGGCTGGCCTGGCGTGCCATGTTGGTAAGGGGGACTTAGAGATCGCTTGATTGAAACTGGGAAGGTGGAAAAAAGATGAGGGCTGACTGTGACCGGAGCATGCTCAGAATGACCTGATGGGCATGGAAAATGCCTTACCCCGACCTCCTCAATCCTAATCTCTGTGAGAAGACCCAGACTCTTGGTCACTTTCTATTTTAATTTTTGTAAGTAAACTTTTGGAGTAACATTGCTTAATAACATGTTTTAAAGGCAACTCCTGATGAAGAAATGCTGGAGGAAAAGCTTGTTGGACTTAATTAGCTCTTATATTGTGTGCATCACCTACTTAGAATGTTTTCTGGAGAGACAGAGACAGAGAGAGGCAATAATTTAAAAAAAAGAATTTTGGAGACACGTGTATTTCTTCTTTTAATGAATATTTATTGAATGCTTAAGTGTTGTGCATGTAAGTGCTAGAGACACAGAGATGAAAGAAACATGGCTCCTGCCCTCAAGTGGTTATCAGTCTGTTGAAAGAAACAAACATACATTGATAGTTTTATAGGGCAATGTGTACATGTGTTGAGTGTTATGGGAACTGGGTGGAAACTGAAGTACTAGATAAGGTTTTCTGGAAGGAGTGCCATCTTAGCCAAAAAGTTGTCTAGAAAAAGAGGTGTCAAATCTAGCCTGCTGCCTGTTTTTGTAAACAAACGTAGTTTTATTGGGACAATAACCATGTCTATTCATTTTCATATTGTCTGTGGCCGCTTTAGCACTGCAACCACAGAGTTAAGTAGTTGTGACAGGGAAATTATGACCCCTAGAGCCTCAAATATTTACTAGCTGGTTTGTGACAAAATGTCTGCTAAGCCCTGTTTCATAACAAAAGGGAGCAGAAAAGCCATTCTAGGAAGTGGAGACAATATGACATATGATACCATACAAAGAACTACAGCAAAATATTAAGGCAAAGAAAGGGAAGTGGTATGAAGCTGGAGAGGTGAGTGGGGACAAAATTATTGAAGACTCTGTACACCATCTCAGGGAACTTGAACTTTCTCCAGTGCAATGGGAATCAATGAAGGATTTTAAGCAGTAATACTAGAGTTAAACTTGAATTCTACATTGATTTTCCTGTGTTTGCTTCATAGAATATAGAGTTGAGGGAGGGGAAATAACTGTATAGGAAGGGAAACCATTGGAAGGTTTGTAGGAGTATTTTATGCAAGAATTAATGAACTGATTAGAAGTTGGCCATAAATTTATAAAATGGAATATTATAAAATTATTGTAATAAGGTATATCTAAATTATGATGATAAGGATAACAACTACAATATATTTAGTAAAAATAATCAAGGAAACTGAATACATAAACTTAGAACATGTGTGTTAGTATATGCATAGAAAGAAAACACAATTTTTTTTCCTGGGGGAATAGACTTCTAAGAAGCAGCCACCTTAAATTTTATACATGTTAGAAATCTTCTTTCTCTTTTACAATAAAAATGTATTGCTTTTGAATAAGACAAAAAAGAAAAAGAGTTAGATTTTTGGAGTGGTTTGTAAAGAGAGAGGATGAGAGCTCATACCATGACTTAGGGCAAGAAAAGATGAAAGGAGAGAAGGGCATACATTTGAGGATGATTTAGGAAGTTAAACTAGGGAAACTTGATTAAGTGACAGAAAGAAAAGTAGATTACACCCAGGTTTCTGGTTTGGGTAACTATGGTGCATTGCTGTATCAATAATTTAATTAAAACAGAATGAGAAAACCTTTATTAATCATTTATGATGTGCGAACTCTACTTAACACATTTTAGTACATTTAAAATATCAACATATGAAGGAGGAATTTTAATTTTTCCCATTTTATAGATGAGGAAACTGAGACTCAGAGAGATTAAATAGTTTACCCAAGGTAACATAACCTGTGAACAGAACAGCTGGGAATTAAACAAGAGTCTGATCGATTCCTAAGCTGATAAGCACTTACACCCCCAACCTTAAATGAATTTTTTAAAGAGCAGAATAGCCGAAACTGGTTTGGCTCAGTGGATAGAGCGTCGGCCTGCGGACTGAAAGGTCCCAGGTTCGATTCCGGTCAGGGGCATGTACCTGGGTTGCGGGCACATCCCCAGTAGGAGATGTGCAGGAGGCAGCTGATCAATGTTTCTCTCTCATCGATGTTTCTGACTCTCTATCTCTTTCACTTCCTCTCTGTAAAAAATCAATAAAATATATTTTTTAAAAAAAAGAGCAGAATAGATGGAAAGATAAAATTAGTTTAGGATGTATTGAGTTGTTAACATAGAATTTTTGACCTAACATGATAATGTCTCAATAAATGAAACAAAGAAAAGAGAAGCTCTCAGATGGAATTTTGTAGAATGTGTAATTAATGGGTCTTTCATAAACACTTAAGTTTTAAGAATAAGGGTATTGAATATATAAGCAACTCCCCTCCCCCTTACTTGTGTTTGAGAACTTGATATACTTATTGATGCAGTGAATCATGCACATAAAAATTAGAATAAAACAAATTTGATGCATTTATGGGCATCAAAAACTATAGGTCTGATTTTGTCAGTTTTACTCAGTGAATATCTGTCCATTGTTCACTATGTGCAAAGCATATTGATGCTACATTTTTGCCTACTTTAACTTATTAATGTGTCTAAAATTTTAGTAGTGCTAGGAAGAACTGAGATCTAACAGACACTTAATTTTCTAAACAGATCTTGAGCTGATATTAGTTCTGGAAATATCCAAAGTCATTTATGGTCCTCTGTTTTTCATCAAATCATTAAGGCATGTTTGTTGAGGAATTCTTTTTTTGAAGGAAATAGCCCCAGTTGTGCTTAGGAGTATTTGGGGTAAAGTTAAACTGAACTTCCAGAGGAAACGAGTGAGCTTGTGTGAGGGAGAGAGAAAATGACATGCCTCCCACTGAGAAGGAAGCAGTTTCTCATTGTGTCACTTCACCCTGGCATTCAGCCGCAAGGAGGGGCATGGACCAGAGTGAAATAAATCCCGCCAGCTGCCTCACTGCTCTCCTCTGCCCTCTAAAGAAACTCCACAGCCATCCGCACTTTGAGGTGGTTATACAGCTTCATTTCCCATTTGATGAGCATCTAAATGGTTTACTGGTAGCCCTGGTTATACTTTCCCCAGTGAAAGCTAAGCCATGCCTTAAAGATTCTAAGAGGTACAGGAGAATGTACTGTTACAATTGTCCTGAACATGCAGTAATGGTTTTTATTAGTGCCATATCCCACATCCATGTTACTTACTTTCTAATGTTAATTTTTATCCAAATACAGATGTGGGCTTTCAGAAAGTGAAATCAGGTTGTCGAATTGACCATTCAATATAAAGTTTGTATATGGCATAAAAATGTGTTTTTGACACAGTAAAATACATTCCCTTTATGCTCTTGTAATTCACTTTACAGTGGCTTGCTTAATAGCATAATGTATATCATTTATACAGCTATCCTTCATGCTTTTAAACTGTAATATCCTTTGCTCAATGACTACTTGTCAATTTCACTGATCTAGATTTGATTTCATAAATTAACTAGGCCAATTAAGTAGAAAGTTATCATTAGAATAAGAAGTGGAAGCAAATAAATGTTAATCTTCCATCTCTGAATGTCAGTATTCAACACAACTTTGATCATACTTCAACACTACTTAATGGGAAAAATGCATCTCTTTGTTGTCAATTTAGTACTCACCAATTTAAACATTATTTTTCATTCATTTTCTCATTCCATATCCATCTTTCTTTTGGGCAGTTATATTTCCAGTTTATCAATATAAAATACTAGAGGCCCGATGCACAAAATTCATGCAAGAATAGGCCTTCCTTCCCCCAGCCGACACCAGCTTCCCTCCAGTACCCGGGACCCAGCTTCCCTCGCAGAGGGAGGCCCCATCGACCCGCCGCAGCCCACCAGGGTGGCCTGGGCCTCCCTTTGCTGGGTCATCATGGGGCGATGGCCGGGCCTGACCAATCACATCACACCCGCCGTGGCTGGCCTGGCGCCAGTGGGTGTCATAGCGTAGTCCAGGATGGTCGCCCAGATGGTTGTTCCGCTGTTCGGCCGTTCGGTTGATTTGCATATTATGCTTTTATTATATAGGATGATATAGGATATAGAATGAGCAAATATCAGAATTTCATTATGTAAAGATTCAGAGCTTGCCTATTTGCTTGACTTCTCCTTCTGGTCCCTTTGCCTGGGGAGCATTTATTTCAGAGACATGGAACCATATCATACATGTAGTACAGTACAACTGCTACACAGTTCTTTATAGGTGTTACTGTAGTCACTTGGTCCCCCTCACAGACTTTTGGAAATGACTCAGAGATGACTATGCTAGACAGAGAAGAACAATTTCAAAGGCAGCATGTTTTGAAGAGTGCTTCTTTTTAAAAACTGAGAGTCAGGCATTCCTTCTTCATCCCTCATTTAAATGACTCTTCTGATACTATTAGCATAAATCTCGCTTCATCTTTCTCAGAGGTGGGGGAAAGTTTGTCAATACCTTTGTCATAAAAATATTTCGTGTACATGATGCAATGATAAAATCGCCCATTAGACTTAGTTTCCCTCTGCATTTATTAACATTAACTCCTGCCCTTTTTTTCTAGACCCTATTCACAACCTTTCATCTTTTTTGGAGGGTGGAAGAAATTGCTCCTCTTGGAAGCTTTTCAGTCTCTCCCTCCGTAATTATAGAGCCATGAGATGCTGCAGTAAAGGCACATCTTCCCAGGTTGTCTCTGAACACGTGCCACGAGGACATAATACAGGGATCCCTGAAAACTCAACTTGGGATGCCTGTGTATCAATGTTAACTCTGCTCTCACTGCTCATTGTAACTTTGAAAAGGGGTCACTTAATCATTTCACACACACACACACACACACACACACACACTCCTCACACTCACATACACTCGCACTCACACACTCTCTGACAGTCACATAAGTAGCTAAGGGACATTTTGGGACCTAGGAGGGAGGGCAACACTGGATTTACATTTCGCCACTTGTTCTGATTAGACACTGCCTCTAAAAGCTGGCCAATCAGAGCTTTTTAGTCTCCCCAAGTCCACTTACCCCTTGCAGCCCTTCAAGCCTCAGTAGTTTCACCATAGTAATAGTTTTTCACAAAGAATTTTAAACAAGACTTTGCCATTGGACATCCTTTGAAATAGTTAGCTTCGCTTCAGTATTTTTTGTAACTTGCCAAAATCACAAATAAAGGGTTCTGTGTCCTCTAATGCTTCTTCTCTGGTCATTATCTTCAAAAATATGCAGAGTCTGGTCCAAGCAGAGTGCTCCCCAAACCTTGCTGTTGCTTTGAGAATAGTTTTAATGAGGCTTGCAGCTGAGCCAAGCTCTCCTGTTGGGTTAGTATTTGGGCATGTGGAAGCCCTAGTGATTGATCTGTATGGGGGAACTGGCAACACTCACATGCCCTCTGGGCAGAGGCAGAGCCTCCAGCAGGAAAAATTAGGGAAAGAGAAAAAGAGAAGAGGAAATGTTTATCACCCATCTCCTAGCATTTTATGGCGGTGTTATGGTGAACTGGGAGATGGATTTGTATATTCATGGATTTTGCACCACTTTAAGCGCTAATAACATTAAATCAACCTCAAACTTCATGCCAAATGTGCTCTAAAAGAGGGAATAATGGGAATTTTTGTTGACTTTAGTAAAGCATCAAAAGTTACACTGGAAACACATAAAATGCTACAATGCAGAGGTCACAATTATGCTAATATCATGATAATATAAAATATTAAGTCACCAAAATGACAGGATTTACAACCAGCTATCCTCAGTCCCCAGAAATCTTAGCACTAAGCTCATGGTAAACACAACAGCCAGTCCTCCCAAGGAGTCTGATTACAAATTTAAATATGTATATGATTAGAACTCTGCCAGTCTCCCAGCCCTAGAGACAGAGGAAGTAAAATTTGATTTATATCATACCTGAAATCTACTGTGTTGAGTTTGCTCTGTTTTGCAGAAGCACTACCAGGTCTGATGGATTTTGTGTGTTTAGCAAGTTGCTTATGGGAAAAACAGGAAATACTATTAATGATCACAAATAGCCCTATAATATTATCAACTAAAACTTAAACATTGCTATAGAGCAGTCACATTTTTGAAAATGATATACTGGCGAATGGAACGGGCAGTGTGTGTGTGTGTGTGTGTGTGTGTGTGTGTGTGTTGCCATTTCTTTTGTTTATTTTTTTGTTTTTAATATCCTGGTTTTTGTGCTAAGTCCCAGGATTAGAAAGCCTTTGCCCTGATCTCATGGCCTTCAATTTACCTTTAACTCTGTGGTCCTGGTCACATGCAGGTCTCTGCTTTCACGGAGTTTGGCACATAGTAACTGTCTGTGGTCATAGTTACCAGATGAGAGAGAGCCATAGCGGCTGCGCAGCTTTCCTCAATATTCTCAGTCCTGGCCAATAACACTGACTTCTATTTAACTTATCTAATGTCATTATAGCAATAAAAGGCATAGGGAAATAAACATGCAGGAGGGGTATACTGTTATTGTAAACTGATGCTCTTTACGACGTCTCTGTGCGGAGGTCCCTGCTTTGGCTGATTTTGTTCTGCCCGCTCCGGGCAGCAGATGCATGTTTATAAGGCCCTGCTTCTCCTTTGCAATGGGAAATGCATGCATGTTGCCTGAGTAATGCTCTAGCTCACTCTGTCAGGGCAACAAATAGATATGCTCAGTCACCACACATATATCTATTATTATTAAGTATATTATATGTCATATAAATGATAGCGTTATAGGTACTGTCATCACTAATTAGTCTCTGCCCGGAGAACTCGGACCGGCCTCGCCCCAAGCGGTGAGGCTCCCAGCCGGGAGAAAAGGCCCTGGTCACCGAGACGCTTCTCCAGGCCACCCCCTCACTCACCTGTCGCTGTCACATCATTAATGCTGGATTTATCGACTATGAAATAAAACAAGTTGCCCCCACAGGAATTCCTATGGCTGGGCCGTTAAGAAGAGCTGTGAAGCTATGTTTTTAAAGTGCAGCTTTCAGTCCCTGGAGGTTGCAGCCAAGTCCCTTTAGGAGTTGACAGCGTCAGAGGAACACTGAAACTCACCGGGCCCTTTCCCGCGGTCAATCCCTCCGTCTTAGCAACAGCCAATCAATATCTCTTGATCTCCAATTTTGTGCAAAACTCTGCTGTGCTTAACCCTTCTGGCAATCCCCTTTGCCAGTTCCCTCTTTTTTGGAGGACAAAAGGACTGTGTTCTTTCTCTTAACAGGATAGAACTTTTGAACACATTAGTTTCTTTCATGAAGAACTGGTTGGAGTTTGAGGGCTTCTATCATATATGTGTATATATAGCAGGGAAAAAACATTTCCAACATTATGGAAATTTTATTTGTTTCCAAAGAAATTGATTTGTTTTCCCCCTTTTCTCAGGAGGCTTGAGTTGGCTCCCTTCCCAAACACAACCTTTTGGATAATAAATTCCTTTTGAAAAGAGGCACGAAACCCTTTTGATGTTATAAATAGTATGTGTAGTAAGAGAAAGATCCTGTAATTGCACAGCCTGAGAGAGGTCTATGGGATAAAGTAGATCTGATTCTTTACTCCACTATTAGTAGCAATTCATGAGTTTATATTAGAAACCATATTTTAATAAACATTTTCAGCTAATTTTGCTAATCTACTTGCCTCTAACACAGCCCAGTTGATTCAGTGGTATACAGATACGCATCTGCATGTGCAGCTCAGTAAGAAGTTCAGTGAGGATTCGGTGATCTACTGCAATTATGGGCCTTTAAACAATCTTCTATAAGGCAAATTGTTGTCTGGGATTAGATCTGAAAAGGCAGAAGATTTTACCATTCCATGGAATACCTTAAGAACTGCCATTGCAATGAATTCATTCTTATTCACCCTCTCCCTCCCCTAACCCTTCCCATCTTTCTTCCCTTCCTCCCTCCATCTTTCTCCTCCTCCTTCTCTACTGTCCCTATGCACATCCAATACACACCTTAAAAAAAATCACTTCTCAAGATGGCCTGTTATCTTCCCCACTGTGACCCTCTTTGCCCCAAGTTCATGCTCTGTTTTTGGCAGGCATTTTAAAAAAACTCTGAAGACATAAACCTCACTATGTCAATGTGGCAGTTTGGCCAACACATCAGTAAATGTCACAGAAGTGTCAGCCCTTTACATCATAACTGCAGTTCATTTCTCCGCATTGACAGTGATGCTTATACCGGGCAAGGATTAGAATGGGCATATTTCCAGATCTTAATTACATCAGGCATAAGGATGAGCAACAGCATTTTTCTTTGGGGGGGAGGAGAGGCGGAGGGAGAAGGAGAGGGGAGAGTAATGCTGAATTTGGCCATCTAGAGCCTCATGTGTCCCCGTTTATCAAGAGATAATAGGATTAAGCTAAGCTACGGGACTTTTCTGGCTAATGCTGCCTTCAGCAGGGGTCTAATAAGGATAGATATAATTGGGTAAATGGCGAATAAGAATGAAGAAGTGCAGAGTATAAGCACAATGCTTAGGAATAAATAATGACAAATTGGATTTCGTCCAATCTGTGCAGACTTGGTTAGAATCTGACATCCCACACTGAATTACAAGGGGTAACATCTATGTATCTTTCGTTTTGCCTAACTTGTCTCTGCTCATTACAGATATCAGAACTATCCTCTCAAGTTTAACTGGGGTCTATCAGTCCTGCTCATTTGAAATCAAGTAGAAACTTTTAAGGAACATTCAAATAGGGTTAAAGAAACAGAGTAAATTAAGTGCCTAAAAACAAATGTGACACAAATTAGAGTTTGTTTCTTTGACCCTTCTCCATTTACAGAATTTACCCCATTAACAGCTGGAAATTTATTTTCACTTTCTTCACCTCTCTAAGAGGAAAGCAAACATATAACATAGCCCCTAAGGAGTAATTAATTAGATCATTTACTGACATGGGTTTGGATAGTTTATTTAAATACAAGTCTGTTATTTATTTATTTTACAACACTATGCAGGAGGTTGAAACTCCTGTTCTAATTTGCACTTAGCAAGGATCTCTGGAAAAAAAATATCACAGTGAAGGAAATAAACAAAGAACCAGTGATCAAAGGGCCACATTCAGAAATGCATAAAAGCATTTCACCAGGATGAATGTTTTAGTGATTTTAAAAAAAATAGGGATTGGTTGGGTTGGGATGGAGGACGATAACAAGACTGTTTTGTATTCCCATAGGCAAATTTTAACAAAAATAATGAATTCATTGATCAGCTGCTATATACAAGGGAAGGGGAATTGTAAAAATAAAGGATGCCAATGTAGGTAAAAAAAGGTACAAAGAATATGCAGATTATCACAACAAAAATGAAGACAGCTTTTGAAGACAGTCAGAAACTCGTGAACTCAGAAGCATGTTAAAAAAAAAAAATAACTGAGCAACCTCAAAAATAACAGTAAGTTTTTCTCAGAAAAGCAAAAGCTCATGCAAGTATATTTTCACAAGCTAAAAATGAAAGTTTGAAATTAGCTCCCCAAAGAGGAATATTGAATCTATTCTAAAATGAAGTGGGTATTTTTTAAAAGATATGAAATGTTGGATAGATGTTCATATTCAATTCCTTTGAATAGGTGAGTGGGCTTATAAATGCTTGTGTAAAATCATTTAAATGTTTTCATCTAATGGGCTTTTAGGAACATCCCTGACAAGACTGCCATATACACACCTTTATACCTCCAGCCTGTGGGGCTGTAATACTCTGATCACTAAAAATCTCCCCCTAGTGCTGTTACCCCATAGACAGTTTAGGGATTAGAATAGTTAAAGAGCATGAAGATACTGAGATGGCATTTGGAAAAGGGAGTGGATAATACGTACTCTAAAATTCATGATTAAGAGACCTGAGGAGTGAGGAGCAGAAAACACTCCCTCTACCCCTCACCCCAAAGCCTCCTTTCTCTTCTCTGTCCCATCTTGTGTTCTTCCTCCTTTAGACATGTCCTCTCCTGGCCCCTCCTCAGGATCCCTCATTCAACTGCTTGTGACTCACTATCTCCCTCTGTCGGAATGGCAAGGGACTGCTTTTACCTTTCACCTTTTCTCTCCATTTTTTTTCAACCATTTTGCGTCCCTCAATTTTCTGTTTTTCATTCTTGCACTCAGTTGGAACTAAGGCATTATTCTGGTTTTAGTTAACATTTTAAAAACATGACAATTGTATAACTAAATTAAAAACATGTTTATGAATACACAAATCAATTTTTAACGGTGGTCAAACATTCCTTATTGTTTAAGAAAAAAATACAATGCTAGATTAAAAGACTTGTTTGGTGATCTAGTTGGGAAAAGGCAAAAGAAGCCCAGAGACAGAGACACTTGTCCTCAGGGTGTGTGTTGACCATGTAGTCGCGATTGTACAGCCAGGTGTTGCTTCAAGATGGGAATACATTCTGAGAAATGCATCGTTAGGTGATTTTGTCATTGTATGAACATCACAGAATGTGCTTCCAGAAACCTAGATGGTATACATAGCCTACTACACACACAGGCTGCATGGTATGGCCTAATGCTTCTAAGCTATAAACCTGTACAGTATGTTACTGTGCTGAATACTGTAGGCAACTTAATGTGTTGCACTACAACATTACAGCACCTGAACAGCACAGGAAATGCCAGCAGCACAGCAGACACTTCATCTAATGAGAGATTATGCATCAGGTCAACAGTCATGTCGTGTCATAGGGGCTGAAGTCACTTCAGCATTAGAAGGGTGACGGGATTATGAAACTGCCTGTGGGTTGTCACCGCACATGCCTCCCTGTCACCAGGCCACTGCATGAACCAAGTACCTCTCTGGAACGACTTTCCCCTTCCTCACACTATACCCCTCTTCTCCATCACAAGTCAGCTGTGACTGACCTCCTGCTCAGTGGTGACAGCCCTCCACACCATTCCCATCAGAAATGCCCCTCCCACCAATAGCTAACCCTTTAAAACAGGGGTTCTCAACCTTCTGGCCCTTTAAATACAGTTCCTCATGTTGTGACCCAACCATAAAATTATTTTCGTTGCTACTTCATAAATGTAATGTTGCTACTGTTATGAATCGTAATGTAAATATCTGACATGCAGGATGGTCTTAGGCGACCCCTGTGAAAGGGTCGTTCAACCGCCAGAGGGGTCGCGACCCACAGGTTGAGAACCACTGCTTTAAAAGGAGTTTCATGTGTCCATAGACTTATACTAAACATTTTTCTGAGTTGCACTAAATAATTCCATGGCATATTTTCATTCAAAAAATTTATTAAATGCTTAGTGGATACCACGCATTATTTCTGGGCCCTGGGAATACAGCAGTGGGCACAACATACAAACATTCTGCCTTCACGGTACTTATATTTCAACAAGGGACATTAGACATTAAATAAAATAAATAAGAGGATCATCTGGTATGTTGGAAGGCAGTAAATTCTATGGAAAAAGGTAAAGCAGGGAAAGGAGGTGGGGCTGCCATGCATGGCATGGCTGTAATTGAGAACAGTGAGTGGGACGGGGGGACTGAGGAAGTGGTGAATGAACCCCGCATGGGGAGGCTCACTCGTTTATGCCCAGAGACCAGATTAGTGCCTGGCCCACAGTTCCCAGTCGTTCAATATTTGGTGAACAAAGGGCAACCTGTATTTGACAGGTCCTTTCTTTCCCTGCACAGCATTGCCTCGTGAGGCGGGGCGGTGCCAATTCTGTTCTTCCTTCCGTAGTGAGTTTTACAGAACTTTATGGGCAGGAAGCACTGGGTCATGGCCTGACTTAAAGATAAAAATAATCAGTGAGGCGCCGAAACCGGTTTGGCTCAGTGGATAGAGCGTTGGCCTGCGGACTGAAGGGTCCCAGGTTCGATTCCGGTCAGGGGCATGTACCTTGGTTGCGGGCACATCCCCAGTAGGAGATGTGCAGGAGGCGGCTGATCGATGTTTCTCTCTCATCGATGTTTCTAGCTCTCTATCTCTCTCCCTTCCGCTCTGTAAAAAATCAATAAAATATATTAAAAAAAAAATAATCAGTGAGGATTGGTGGAATGATAACCCAAGTGGAGTGGCTCATTAGATGCATTTATAAAAATTAATTCCACACATTTGTTCATGTGTGTGGGGAGATGGATAATACTTAGAGGAGTTTGGATTTCAGAGTAACCACCAAATCACTTTCAAATTCAAGTTTTCCCAGACTTGAAATAGCTGGTCAGTAAATCATCGTTAATAGAAGGCTACCTTGTTAGTGAAATAGTTTAGCCTGGTGAAAAGATCCTCATTCCAGAGATCTTTACGGAACCGGCAGCCCAGCTCAGGCCTGTAATTGAGAGAAATAAAGGTAGTCTGGGGCCTGCTAACCCTGTAGGACACAGATCAAGACAGGAGGCGGGGGGGGGGGGGGGGGGGGGGACGGACTCCATTTTATTGTGGCCCTGCTGCCACACTGAGGCAGGAAACCCCGTTTACCGAGAGGTAGAGTCATCTTTATTAAAAGCAAAACCCCCTTTAATGTAAGGATGGAAACACCTGCTTTGGGTAAATAGAACTGATCCATATACACGGTGAGTAAAAAGTGCCATTGCAGAGGTAAATAGGGGTAACTGGACAACTAGAAAATAAAATCCCAGTTCTCTCTCACAGAGACAGCTCTGCCTCTCAGGTTAGTGATGAGAATCTCTTATGGATTCCTCACGGGCTTAGCTCCATCTTTGTGTGAAATTGTGCAGCATTCCAAACCATCCCCAAGAATCCATCTTCCTGAAGATGAGACACCAGGAGCCACGGAGATTGGCTAAACAGGAGATGTTTTGAATGAAATGCAGAGTTTAATCACATTCTACTTTCAGAAAACTACTTCATTTAAGTTGGTGCTTGCCTGGGGTAATAATTTATGCTCCACACTTGAGTAATCACCGGGAAGATTGCTCAGAACCCATCGCATCACGGACGTAGCCACCAATATTCATGGCCTAAAGGAAACTTCGGAAAACTTCGGATCTGCACAATCTCAGCCAAAGTCGGACCTCTGGGTTTGTTTGTCCCCACCCCCCTTTTGGGCAGAATCATTTTATGTCTCATGCTCTGTGTTAATATTTAGGTGTAAAGTTTGTCTTCCTTTCTCCTAACCAACAAATTTTAAAAGGTACCACTTTTGAGCATAAAAATGCTCAATTTTCTAAGTATATTTTGTCTCATGGAAATTGAACCCTACAGAAGGTAAATAAAGATCATTTATTTCTAAATTTGATTTTTTATTTTTTTTTTCACAAAACCTCCAAGGTCTTGGCTCTCTCCATGTACAACTCATCCAAATCCGTAAAGCACTGGGATTTGTGTTTGTTCTCAACTCTGTTCTGTCTACCCCACGGAGAGTCGCCAGGTGTGGGGGTTCAGGTTGGCTACGGAACAGGGCGCTGAAGTGAGTCCTGGTGGCCGAGTGTGGTAGGTGCAGCCTGTGCGGCGTGTGCTGTGTGGGGAGCAGGGGAGAGTGGGGACAGGCCTGCGGTGCCCACACCCAAACAGATGCCGCACTTGGGCGCTGGGAGCGACACCAAGAGAACGACCTTGCGTGCTGTATGGCTGTTGAAGTCCTGTGACATATCATCACATAAATATCTTTTGCATGGTTTCCTGATTCGTACAAAGTCCCATATGGGCTGGCTGCTGCTCCGACGTCCATGCAGGTCAGGGGGAAATAGCCAGTTTACTGGCTGCCCATGAGGAGTCGCATTTTCCCATGGTCCCCAAATCCCTGCTTTACTAGTAAAAATGGTCCCTTCCTCCCAGCATCCTCTCTTGAATTTTCCTCAGCTAATCTCAACCCCAAACATGCCTTCCTCTCTAAGCTACTACTAAGACTGGCGGAACGGACTGCATTACTAAATTGCCCCAGAAGCTGCCAGGGTGCAGGCAAATAGTCAAATCGCTTATGGAAGCAGCGCAGTTCGGGACCCACAGAAAGGAGGCTGCGCTTGGTGGTGACCTGACTGTTGACTCGGTGAACCTCGCGGAACTGCAGTGCCCATTCTGTGATCTGAGGGGGCGTCACTGTCTCCCAAACACGCTCAGTTCTGAACCTCTCAAGTAGTCTGGCTGACAAGATGTTCAAGTCGGTTCGTCCTCAGTCAGAGCACATCCTAGCGACAGACGCCTGGGCCCAGCATGGCCCGGAGCCCAGCACCAGCAGGGCCTGACGCACAGGGACCTCCGCACACAAACCTCTACTCCCCCTTTCCCAGCGTAATTTTTCTTCCCCCAACCTTTAAACTTTCTTGTTATTAAGTTACCTCATCAATCCCGACCAAACTCAGTAGACATTTCACTAAAAAGAATAGAGACAGAGAATATCCTTTTCCTTGCAAGTGCTCAGCAATTTCCAAGGCGCTTGGGCCTCCTGTTGGGAGACTTCATGCTTCGTTTGTTTATGCTCTCAGATGACTCCTCAGTGTGTTTTGAGGTGTTTATTCCAGTGGTTAAATTTGAAGAGGTGAAGAAAAGTCAAACTCTCCCCAATATTGCCTAGGAGGAGTCTAAAATAATTGGAACACATTGAAACATTTTTTACATCTGAGGAAGGAAGAGAAGGTTTTGTTTGCTCAAAACAGCAGTTTTCCAGAATCCTAGGCCAGAGAACCTAAAGAATAAATTTTCTTTTTCTCCAAATGTACGGGTGCTGATTTTTTTCCTTAGCATGCATAGCATATATTATGTTTTTTAATATAATTGCCCACTTAAGTTTTTGTTTCATGTTTCTTTATTCCCTTAACCAAGTCCCAGACATAATGGTTAAAATTAGTAGATCATCTTTCTGAAATTATACATTTTAATTATGATTATTTGATAAGCATTTCAGACATACTCACTCATATATCACATAAAATCAGAAATAAGTGTGTATATCAATAGCAGTTTAATCCCAAATGGAGGCTTTATTTAAACTATCAAGGACTTGATTACAGGAGCTTTGAGATTAGAAATGAGATTTACAAGTGGCTAGAGGGAAATATTTAAGTATCTTTGCTAGAGCAAATTATA
The DNA here is from genome assembly GCF_028538775.1 of Myotis yumanensis. Lineage (NCBI taxonomy): Eukaryota > Metazoa > Chordata > Mammalia > Chiroptera > Vespertilionidae > Myotis > Myotis yumanensis. The sequence continues at coordinate 92,787,521 of NW_027223752.1, forward strand.
GTCATTTTTAAAAAGACTTAAAATATGAGTGAACTGAGAATTTCATCTAAGATATCCTATTACTGAATTATGCCTTTTTTGTAGTCACCTCTTCAGCTATTTAGAAAACAGCTTGATCAGAAGCAAGGAACATCTACTTTGCATTTTACTTCTAGCAAAGTAACCCTTTCATGGAAAACAGTAACCCTTTCGTGTTAAGTAATTTCTTCTTTGAAATATCATATTAAATGGAGGGTGGACTTTTTCCAATGTACTAAAAGAACCAAATAAGTTTAATTTCTAAATACCTTTAGCTTCAAAACAATGCTCATGAGTTAGCCATAAAGTGTTGAATAAAATCCCTGATGCAGTTGTATTTGTCTTTCCAATTTAAGGGTCTACATGATCTGGTTCTCACTACCAATCATCCTGATGTCTAATGGCATTTCCCACAACCCAGGGCTGTGTGCCTGCATTGCCCAGTATGCTTGTAATGCAGGCTCTTTGGATGTGCTGTTTCTACTTCCTGAAATTCCTTCTTCTGGAAAGCTCTAAGTCTGATCTTCTTTTTGCAAGTCTCTGTTCAAATGCCATGTCATCAGAGGTCTTTCCCAATCACTCCCCAAATAAAGGAGCAACCCCCTAGTCCCAGCATTTCCCATCACCCTTTGTCTACTTTGTTTTCCATGGCATTCAGTGGCATGTGGTGTATTATGTGTCTTTTGATATTGTTTATTATTCATCTCTTCCTATCTCTCTTCAACTAGAGCTGAGACTTATCTGTTCTTTTGTATTGCTGTAGCTCCTATGTTTGCGAGTATATATTGATTGACTGCATGGATTTAATTCTACAGATATTAAGCATTCACTATATACAAGGCACTGTTAGATGGTATAGAGTTATGAAGATGAGTTTCAGGTTGCCTAAGAGAAAGAACCGTAAGTCAAACACAAAGGAAGATAAAAATACTGTAAAAAGGGTCTGATCAAAGTGCCATGTTTTTTAGAGAAGAGAGAACTTAGACCTAGTCCAGGTGGCCAAAAGGCTAATAGAAGGAGGGAGCATCTCCAGAGGGACCGTGAGAGCTGGGCAGGGGGACCTTTCACTGGCGGAGGTAACAAAAGAGGATATTTCAGGGATGAACAAATTTGAGCCCAAACAGATAGGAGTGTTGTTAGTGTTTGGGAAGTATTTTTTGAGGGAGGCCTAGGCTTATGTGTAGAGGAATAGATTAGAGGGTGAGGAAAGAGGGTTGTGAAGTACCCTATGGCAGCTCGGAGAATGTAAAATGATAAGCAGGGAGGAGGCATGCAGCTTTCTGAGGAGTGACATGATAAAGGCTGGGCTTCAGGAAAAGTCACCTGGCAGTGATGTGTGCAGTGGTCAGAGGAGAAGCAATGAAGCCCAATTTGGAGTCTGTTGCTGTGAGACAGAGATGGGGTGACCTGGAAAGGAGGAGGTGGAAATGACCATGAGGACTTAGCCATGAAAAGTAAGGGATAGGAAAGGGTTAAGGAGAAATTGATGGCTTCAAGCTTCATAATTGGGAGAGGTGTTGCCATTATTACTTTTCTTACAGGAAAGTAGGAAGGATGGCCTGATTTGGAGCGTGTGATGACAAGCTTCTGTAGGGGTATTAAGATTAAGATGTAACCAGGATATCTAGGTAGGTGGGCTATCAAGGCATTTTGAAATGTGAAACACACCCTGAGGTGCTAGGTGGGGGCTAGAGATAGGGACTCAGATGTCACGTGGGTGGAGGAGACTGGTGAGGTAGGGAATGGGCTGGCACAGCTGAAAGAGAGGAAGCAGGGATAGGAGCCAAGTAGACCCTGCAGGGAGGACTGTGAGGAGGGAGAGAGAGAAGGGGTCCAGGGAATGAGCCAGAGGGGGAGGGGCCTGGATTAGCAGCCTCCTAACAACCTGGGCACAGAGAAGGTGTGGATGGTCAAGAGAGTCAGTAATCCTGAGAAGTGTGGAAAACAAGAAAAATATTTCCAGGTTTCTAAGTTTAATTTTATTGATCACCAGTTGTAGAACAGCATATTTAGAATGGTGGGGATAAACTCAAACTATAAGCAACCACAGAGAAAATGGATTGAAGCAGTAGAATTACAAAATAAGGTTATTTTCTTCAAGAAATATGCTCAAAAGAAAAGAGAAAAATAGGTTGGCGCCAGAATGATAGGAAGATATTTTTTGAATAGAGGGGAGAAGCATATCTTTCTCTAGATGCAAAACAATCATTATCCTATTGGGAAAAGCCCTCCCGTTTCATTTTGCCAATGACCCAGGACAAGTGTTAGATGAGGAGTGTATCTGCCTTTGACAGATGAGAACAAGGATGCTAAGCAGGGTGGAAGGACACTTATTCATTCATGCAGCATGTCATATCCAGTGCCTGCCGAATTCCAGGCACCATGTTAATTAAAGGCTGGAGATTAAATGATAAACTGACTGGGCTTACATTCTAGGAGAGCAGAGTTCACACACACCCACAATCACCCCAAACGGATCAACTGCGCCAGTGCTATGAAGATAATCAGGGGCCGAGATGGGAGCTCAAAAGGGAAAGCCTCCTGCCCACTGGTGTGGCTCAGTGGTTGAGCATCAGTCTGAGCACTAAAATGTTGCTGGTTTGATCCCCAGCAGGGGGTATGCAGGAGGCAGCCAATCCGTGTTGATGTTTCTCTCTCATCAATGTTTTTATCTCTCTCTCCCTCTCCTGTTCTCTCTCTCTCTCAAATCAATAAAAACATATTTTTTTAAAAGGGAAAACCCCTTTTCCTTTTTTTACTTCTCTGAAAAAGTGATGTGTGGAGAACTGAAGGGTAAGAAGGCCCTGGGGTAGGAAAATGAATTGCAAGAGAGAAAAGAGAAAAAAAAAATATCTTGAAGCTGAAGAGAGCCTTGAAGGTTTGGGGAACTGAAGGGAATAAGCATGACCATGATTTGGTGAACACGCAGGAGGTAGCACAATACACATGGGGAGAAAGAGGAGAATCACAGAGGGCCCTACTGGGTAGGCGAGGCTTTGGATTTAATGTCAAGTGCAATGGAAAGCCATGGCAGGGTAGTGACACCCACTTTATGTTTCTAGAAGACCATCCCTTTGTCTACAATCAGAACAGGTTGTAGAGGGGCGGGGAGAGAAGGGAGTGCAGAGAGAGGAGTTAGGAGGCTCTCATACACATCCCAGGAGAGAAGTGGGGAGCTGGACTAGGGCAGGGCTGCAGAGGTAGTGAAAAGTGAAATGGTTCAAGATAAGCTTTCCCAAGTAAAATTAATTCAAGTTATTGGACTCTGTGTGTGTCCATGTAGATTCATCCACTCCGGGGATGGCTGTTAATAATGGGAGAGGCTATGGATGTGTGGGGGTAGGAGGCATATGGGAAATTTCTAGACATTGCTCTCAATGTTTGTTCTGAACCTAAAATTGTTCTAAACTAAAATCTATTATTTCAAAAAATAAAAAATAAAATAAAAATTTTAAAAAGTGCCATTTTGGATATGTTAAGTTTGAGAAGACTTGAGACATCATGGAGAGGTCAGAAAGGCATTGAGGTGTGTGAGTCTGGGGGTCAGAGGAGTGGTCTGGTCTGGAGAGGTGCAGCAAGAGAGGGAGACAAGAGAGGATATTTGAAATCATGGGACTGGATGGGAAAGAGAAGAGCAGGGGTGGGACGGGTCATGGTGCGCTCCGGCGCTGGAGGCCACAGTGAGGAGTGTGGGCGGGACCTGAGGAGGAAATGCATTGGGGGAAACCAGCACAGAATGGCTATGCAGGCCTCATGACTCTGCATTCAGGGTTCCTTACTGCCCACATACCTAGAACCAAATTGAAAACGGTGCTCAGAACTGTTCCTGCTAACACCCACTTGAGTTTTAGATTGATGATAGCATATGGCAAACCTCAGCGAATTCTCTCTCTCTCTCTCTCTCTCTCTCTCTCTCTCTCTCTCCATGCACTCTGCTCCCCCACCCCATTGTGCAGTCTCAAAGCTGCTATTCCATGTGCTCCGTAGAGCTGCATGAGGACACTACTTTAGATTAGTCTGAGAAGGAGGTTGTTTGGTTCCCAGGAAGTTGCCCCAAATCCAGCTATTGAGACCTGGGCAACTCAAAATGAACACACTGCAGGTGAGGGCTATTCTGTCAGAAGACAGTAAAAATTACAGATAAGGTTTTCCTGAATGAGTCATCATATTCCTAGAACTGGCTCAGGGCATTTCGGGGTTGTACTAAACAGGGCTGTTTGTCCTACAGATGCAAACACTTGTTCCTGCTTATGCCTGTACAGTGGATGTCACCTGGGCTGGGAAGCCCAGTAGCAAGCCTCCCTGCCGCTTCGCTGGCACAGGCGCAGGCGTGCACGGAGCAGGCAGAGCCGGGGGAATGAGCGTTAGTTCTAGTTCACATTCCTACCCACGGGTACTGTGTGTGTTGAAGAAGCGCTTTCCATACTGAGGCAGCGTCTGAAAGTGTGAAACACCAGTATGTGCAGGGAGTGTGAATACAGGCAGTGATGGTGGCTGTTCTTTTTAAAGATGCTCATCTTGGAAAGCAAGCAGGCTAAAAACTGTGCCCATTCCACCTGACCGTACAGCAGGAAGCCCTTCATCTGCTTTGAAGGGAACAGCTAAATTGCTAAGTGGAACTTTGAATGCTCTGGTGATATTTAGTGTCAGAGAGGGCTTTGTTTTGCTTTCCTTTCATAGGTGTCTGATGTGCATTAAGGACATGGGCTAGGATTAAACTCTGTTTAATTTTTAGTGGAATTGAATTTAAATAAATTACCAGACAGAATACAAATACTCTACATGCGATTTCCACTCTTTGGGATTGACTCCTTTATAGGACTTTTGTTTCCATGAATTCAGACTTCATACGGGCACACAGCGGACACTGCCTACAGCACTAAATAGAGGAATATGCTTGTCTCAGAAGGAATTTTGATAGAGTCCTGTGGCTGAGATTGCTTTCATTGAAAGCAGACACTGTGTCAATACAGAAAATGTTATATATTTTATTTTCAAAAAACAGCAAAAAGTTATTCAATAAAAACCGTACATTCCAATAATGGAAAAAGAAAATACATCAGCAAAAACCATGCTAATAAAATACAGCATCGCTCTCCCACTTTAAGGAAGGCGCACTTGCACTGTAATACTTACCAAATCCATTCGTGATTACTCAGATTGGTTATGCTTTAACAGAACATTTTATAACTCATTATTGTTTTAGTTGAAACAATATTTTGTGCTACATTTTGGCAGATATGAATGCTGCTGTTTCAAGTGCAAGAAGAGTAACCTCCAGAACATATTATAAATTGGCTGGCCTCGGAATCGGGGAGATGATTAGATTGTCGGGTTTCCTGCTGAGTGGTACATGCTTGTTTTGTAATACTGTTTCATAAGTCAGAGATTCAAACAGAACATGTAGGTCCAATTCAATACCTCAGCATTGTTGATCTGCTTTTTATTGATTTTTTCATCTGCTCAATTCTAGAGTTCTTGGTAGGTTTTGGGAATGGTGGAGCCAAAGGTTGCAGTAGAGGAGTTTTAATTAGAAATGCATTGTTCTCACTCAAATACCGTGAGCTGTTTCGTTGCTTGGGGGCTTGGCTTTACCATATTCACAAAATAAGATCTTTTCCATTAACGGAAAAACTTCTCTTGTGTGAGGCAAAGTCAGAGTAATAAGGGCTTATAGATTTTGTGTCTGAGCATCACCGAAGACAGTGACTTACCCTGTACATGTTTGTTTCATGGACAGGTACACAATCCCATATTAAATATGGAGACATCTTACCTATAAATTATGAGCCCATTATTTGCCTGATCAATTTTTCATAGTTTTTTGTTGGGGGGAGGGGGTTATCTTACTAAATAATTACCTTATGACCTTGGAGGGAAAATTGCTAAACATTTTTATGCCGTTTGAAATTACTGTCTAAAATCCAGTTATATTTCCCTTTTTCCTTCCTTCTCAATGCCTCTGTTAATTTTTTATCAGGATCCATTGAACAGTGTACAGTGACATTGTAAGGGGGCTGTACTTCCTCACACCACTGCCTCGTTAATACCCTTCATTAATCTAGAACCTTGAGCTTGTTCAGCGATGGTTAGATATTCCATATTTCCATGGATTTTAGGGTAGGGTGACAGCTTACTTACAGCTTCTGCAGCCAGACCTCGTAGGTTGTCATGTCATTTTTAATACTGATAAAATAGGAGGGCATGCACATGAACTTGGAGCCTTTGAAGGCAGGAAGAGAGGCTCGGTGGCACACATGCAACGTACACAGTCATTCCATCACCCAGCACTAGGCTGGGCAAAGCTGTCTTTTTGGATTTGTTTGCCACTGTGTTTGCTTTCTGCACAGGCAGAGAATGAATTCCGGCCCAGGAGCAGCCCCCTTCCTAGGGATCCTCAGGTGCCGCCCCCTTCCTAGGGATCCTCAGGTGCCGCTTCCAATGGCCCCACAGGGCCCAACAGCTCTAAAGCATATTTATCCTAGGAGACCAGCTAGAGCTGACCCAGAGAGCTGAACCCGAGTCCATGGAGCATAAATCCGGGTCTTCCCTGCAACAGCAGCAGTCTCTTATCTCTTCTACTTTCTATCTTTTAACCTCAGCAGAGGTTCCTCGGTTCTACTATAATCCTATATAATAAAAGGGTAATATGCAAATAGACCAAACGGTGGAATGACTGTCGCTATGACACGCACTGACCACCAAGGGGCAGATGCTCAATGCAGGAGCTGCCCCCTGGTGGTTAGTGCTCCAAAAGCCAGGCCCATGACTGGCGAGCACAGTGGCAGTGGCAGGAACCTCTCCCGCCTCCGTGGCAGCGCTGAGAATGTCCTACTGATGGCTTAGGCCCAGGGGATCGGGCCTAAGCTGTCAGTTGGACATCCCCCAAGGGCTCCCAGACAGCGAGAGGGTGCAGGTCGGGCTGAGGGACCCCCCCCCCTCCAAGTGCATGAATTTAGTGTACCAGGCCTCTAGTTTAAGTATAAGATAAGCAACTTAAGGAGCGATGCATTTTGGGACTTGATGAAGAGTTATTGTTAAAAAAAATCCCCCAAAATGTGGATGAAAATTGATACAAATAGAATAACCATTTCTTTGATATTTTCCAAATCAGTTCTTTTGCTGCACTTACTGTAAGAGATGAATATTTGGAGTTGTTTGTTGTTGTTCTTTCTCATCGCCTAGAGAGGGATGTAGAGAAGAGACTGACTCAGCATTAGTTAGAGGTGAAGGGTAGAGCCAAGGTGTCTAGATCTAAGACTAGGCTATGCAAGTCCTCAGTGGGGCAAGACTGTTCGAGGTCTCCAGACAGTGTTGTCCAGTGGAATTTCCTGGGTGGTGGGAATGTTTTACTCTGCACTAATATGAAGGGCACTACCTGGCTGTTGAGCCTTGGGAATGTGGCTAGTGCAACTGAGAAACTGATTTTTAATTTTTTAAAAAATTTTAACTAACTTAAATAGCCAACTGTGGCCACTGGCTTACCATATTGGTGCAGCACTAACATCATAATCACAAAATGTTTAAAACTTCTTTAAATAAATATCCTGAGTTATTCACCTTCAGAGGACAAGCACAAAAGCATAGTTTAATTCCTAAGAGCAATAATACTTTCTTCTTCGCTATAATACTTTATTCTTCTTAGCCCCTACGCATTGCTTGTGGGAGTAAATGGCCAAGCATATTAATTTTTTTAAGACTTAAAATGTTTGTGAGTGTGTGTTTTAATTATTTCTGTTGTGCACATATCCAAATGTATGGGTTAACCAAACATCCAACATTTTATTTTTCACCCAACTTTATTGTAATTATGTAAATCATTGCTGTATATTGCCCAAACTACTGGGAATGGGTCCACTAGGCTGAAATTTGAGTTTTTCTTGGGTTTATGTCAAGAAAGTCCTATAATAAAAGTGCTGTGCAAATACTCAGAAGATGTCCTCACAGGAGTGATAATCACACTCAGGGATCTCTGCTGCCTGTAGTCCAGATGTGTAACCCATTAACATTAACAGGACATACACGCCCATATTGATGGAGAGAAAACCCCTAATAAATAGTGAGAACTGTTGTCACCCCCGCTGTAATAATACCTCTGAAAGATTTCAATGTTGCTATGATAAAAGATGCGTCTTTAAACTTTTTTTTTAAAACAATGCAAAAGTTGGCACACAATCAAGCATGAGATTTATAAACCTCTGACTGCCACAGGTCAATGTTTTACTAATGGAGTCTGCCCCCGAATCTGATAAGAGCAAGTAGAGGAGGAGTTGGTTCTTTTTATTTACTCAGGGGGGGACATGACTGTTTCTCTCCTGCTAAGAGGAGAGCTGCTTTTGCTTTTTCCACCCAGGATGGCACTTACTCTACAAAGATTTGTGGAGGCTTTCATTGAAGGGCTGATATTTAAAGCAGTGGCCTTTCATTGTGTTTAGCATGTGATATGTAAATAGGATATCCGTTGGACATGGCGTGGCTGCCCTTGGTAATGGACGGGCCATGGATTGAAGCGGGAGCTTCCTGTCCACAGCATCGTGTTATTGATGAGCTGGCATTTGCCCTGTGGCCCTCCCAGAGGATTGCTTACATCTATTACTCACACACATCGATTGGTTAATTTGATAATTCTATCACCAATCGGCTGGTGTCTGACCTTTCGCCATGGCGATGATGGCAGGCTCTTCATTTTTACATTGCAGACCAGTTAGATTGACCTTTTTGAGGAGAATGTCAAGGTATCCCTTGATCTTAACCTGTCACTGTATTTGTTAGACCTACACTGTCCCTTAACCTTGATTTATGGTATTCCAGCCCTCAGGATATACATTTTGTTTGTTTTAAAAATTCCTCCTAAAATATGATCTAAGGAGAAGAGTTTTACAATTAAAGTAATTTTTTTATCCTGTGAGCTTCATGTTCAGAAACCATCAACTGCTCTGCTTTTCTTTCGTTTGACAAGTCAGTTTCCACATCCGAGGAAACTTCCAGTAATTGTTTTAGTGGCAAATTGAAATGCAAGCCCAATTTTTGTGTTTTTTTCTGAAATTGCTTTCTTCTACCCTCTCATATGTTAATGAAACTAGCAAAACCTCTTTAACTACCTTCTGAAAGGCCGGAGAAGGTGTTACAGTCAAGTTCTGTTTGCGCTCACAGTTTTTCATTCTTTTCTTCACCCTCCTAATTTATACTCTTGCCAGAGGGAAGAAATTGTCTTTTTGTCTCTGAGCTGCTCCTTGGGGAGCTATACGGGGCCATCACTCTGACTCTGAAACCCGCAGATTTGCTCTTCAGTTCAACTAGAGGCAGAATGAAAGGAACTTTCTCCCCGATCCCCCTGTGTTTGTACACCCACGTGTTGCGTACATGCAGACACATGTTCAGGCATGCTCCGTGCTACCTCAGCCCGCTGCGAGACACGAGCAGAGAAATGGCATATAATTAAGGCTCTGTCATTATCTAGTTGAAACTAGAGGGAGGAGCTAGGTAGACCTTTTGCTTCCTTGTGACTAAAAACCAGCCAAACCAATTTCACTAAAATTTAGTAAAATAAGAACTGTGCTCCCAGGATGAGAAGTTGCATGCCAAATTTCAGCCTAAAGCGAATTTGAATGGCTGAGTTATAAACCTTCCATAAAGGATGCTTTGTCACTCACTAAAGATAAAAAGACTCCTTTTTTTGAAAAGGAAATTATCTAGGCACATAGTCTTTAGCGGGGATTGTTGCCATTTATTTAAAGAAAACACAATTTTAAATGACTGGGTTTTTGAGAACTGAAAGCAGCAACTGTGTCTGAGCAGTAATTATGTTTCATAATTTTGTTTAGCAAGTATTACATATTATATGAATAGCATCATCGTAAAAATGATTAGCATTCACACTGTGTAAAATTCCGCATATTAAGAGCTTCACAGTAGTGTCCTACATACAATACATTGTAATGGCGCCAAATTACATTGTGTCAGCGGGAGCTCTGTGTGCCTATGTGGCCCTGGAGCCCAGCTCAGTGTCAGAGCTGAGGGCAGGCCTCCACTTCACACTGAGCGTCAGGAGAACGGGTGCTTCCAAAACACCCTTAGGAAAACCCCTAAAGTCAAGCAACAGTTTCATCCATGATGTTGGTGGGGTTTTGTTGTGTTTTTTTTTGTTGTTGTTTTTTTTTTTCTGCCAGCCTAGAAAAATACCTGTTAGTCCTGCTACAGGAGTGCTGGGGTGGGAACCAGGGACATAAGCCCTACGCTTTGCAAACGACCCCTAGAGAATGATGGGGTTTGTGGGCTTGCACGTTTCTGCCTTGGGTCTTGTGTTTGGAGACCCTTGGGGATCAGGCTGTGCAGCCAGTCTCCTGACTTTTCAGACAGGGAGACCGTCTCTAGCCGGGGATGATGGGCCCGGGCCCACCTGCACCTGCAGGGACCCAACCTCTGCAGGAGACTCGGTCTGAACAATGCAGTTTCTGGGGTCACAAACATCCTACACAATAAAAGCTAATTTTATTGTTATACTAGTACACTTGTTTAAAAATATGGGTATGCGCTTCTGTTTTTCTTTTAATTTTTTATAGTAAACAACATTCCTTATAAAGTCAAAAATTAATATAAGGTATATATATATATATATATATATATACACACATACCATATACACCTAAATAATTAATATGCTATATAATACACACACAGGGATAGATAGATATGTAAATGAAAGAGACAGATGTGATGGGGAAAAGAAGTTGTGTGATCACACAGGAAAAAATTCCTGTAAGAACATTAACCCTTTAGCAAAAGTCCTGAAACGAGTGATGATCTTCATAGTTAAACTTACCTAGAAACTTAACTCCCCCAAAAAAGCACCATGTCCAGGCTTGATTCTTTCCCAGACCTCAGAGACTTTTAAGACTCTTTTGGTTTGATTCTATAAATGAGTCCCCAGAAAACATAGAAAATGAAATTTGAAAGCCGTTAGTAAATTAACTTTCTTTTGTAAATGCCCTCCAAATCCTGGAGGGTAGATATTAAGCTTTAACTATTTTTTTAAAAACAAAGAGGGAGAGGGTAAAACAAGTCTAGACTCCTTTTTTTTCCCACGGTGCTTAAAGGTGTAGCTCCATTTTCCCACCGCAACCCACTGGAGAGCGAGCAGCATAGTCTGAGATCACGAGTAAGCAAGAGCACCAGGCAAGGTCTGGTAATCCTGGGCCGCAGGAAGCTGAGTCAGCATGGTTTTGATCCGAGTGTGCCTCTTGATTAGTTTAAATCTGCCGTTGGCCCCTGGGGCAGGAGTTTTAACCAATTAAAGCAGAAGCCTTTTAATCTGTTACTGATAATGCACATCCATCCAATATTAGTGACACCGTTCACTGAACAGTGTTTCACACTCTCCAACATGCTGATCCTTCCGCTGCCCGGATGTTGTCTTTCTCATTTTTCTTCGTTCCCCACTACTTCCAGCAGTTTATCTCTGACAGCCTGCTCACAGCAAGGCATAGAAAGAAGAATCCTGTTCTGTGTTTCTTTTTCTTCTCTGCCCATCTCTAATCCCTGTTCTGCTTCTGTCTTGTGGAGTCTGAACAGGAAAAAATAAAGGAATCCAGGGTTCATTGCATTTCTCCTACATGCTCCCCATTGTCACTGCCCTCCCCGAATTCTATGAAATTTTTGCTTCGGCGTCATAGTACCACATACAAGACAAAAAACAACATATAAAGGCCCTGGGTCTTCATGGTTATTCTGCAAAGGAAGAGAGTGTGAGGAAGGCGCCCAACAACTTGGTGCCCCGCCATCACTGAGCCATACACAGCCAGGCAAACCCAGAGCCCGAGTTGGGGTTTCCTTTAGGAACTGCAATACCACATAAGGGAGACTTATTTTTAAAACCTAGGAAGTGGGTGGAAGAAAGGCTTTTAAGAATCCCAAGTAGCGGCATTTTTAGTTTGAAGCTAAAGATGTGAATTTCCCCGTGGGATGTCTTTCAAAGTAGGCTTCTGTGCTCTGAGGATAGGGTGTGGGGATTAGGGGAGACCCTTAGACTGGCTTTGCATGTTCAGAGGTTGAGTGTACCCAAACTATTCAGAGGCTGACACTGATGAGCCAAGGTCGGAGGTGACAGGAATGATGGAGCTAGTGAGGTTTTAGTCTGTGATTGCACTTTTCCTGAGACCAAACTGTTGTTTTTATTTTCATTAGGAAAAGAGTAACCAGAGGAGAATATAGCCTGATTCATAGAAATACCATGCAAACTTCCTTAGGTGGGATTCTTGTCTGGCCTGGCTGTTGGTTACATCAGCTTTTTCAACTGCAGTTGTGAGCTGTAACTTTTGGAGAGAAAACCATGTGGGACAGGGTAATCGCCAGCAGACTTGGCTGGCTTGTTTTTGTAAATATGATCTCCAAGCACATGTAAATGGTCACCTACGCTTGGTTTATAAATGTAAGCCATGAAAAGAGGAAGGCTGGCGGGCCAGTATAAAGCTATATTTATTTCACAGGATTAGAACATACTCCCCTGCTGCTTGGAGAAGCTTATAAAATAAATGTTTTAGATATGTATTTTAATGTTGATACCTAAAACACTATCTTTCTCTTTTATTTACATGAAAAGTAATTACTTTTGTGATTCTAATATTTAGCATTAGCCACTAAAAGACATTAATGTATAATTTTATATCTCCTTAAAAATAGATTCTTACAAAAATGCTGTTAAATGGTATGTGCTAACCATGCACCCATTGGTCTATTCTCTCTGTTAGGGGCTATTTTAATAAAGATTTCCTTTACATGCCAAAACAAAGAGTGAATCTGGAGACTAAAGGTAACAATAAAAGCAACAACATCCCTATTTAAGGTGGCAGCCGGGAAGGTCAGCAGCTCTGTAGTGTGTATTTTGCATAATATGCAAATAACTTGATTTATTGTCTGTGAGGTGCAATAGTAGTAAAGGTGAAATTGAAATGCAAGGCTGTTATTCTCCTTAAAATGTAGCATTTTCTTAGAAGGTAATACTATGTCCTACTAAATATTGACAACTCTACAACGAAGAACACGTTGCAACCTTCCTATCACACTCTCCTTTTTTCTCTCACCAGGTCTTTTGAATATGATCTTTCAGATTCCTCTTCCTTGTTTCATATTGGTCTCCTCTCTGGAGTCCATGTTTCGTTAGCCTTGGAAAATGGCTTCTGTGTCTAGATTTCAGGTTCGAGCCCCAGGAGCAGGGGTAGCCTGCAGCAGCTCCACCAGGAAAGGCACTCTCTTAAGACCCCCTTTAAGGGATCTGGGTGTTGATGTCTGTTTTCTATGTTAGACTCTCACATGCTAGGTGTCTCAGTCATTAGAATTTGCATGTCACAAAAGGAGACACCTGTGCTGGGAACTTTCCCTGGAGCCAATTTATGTATCCAGGGAACCCTCATTCGAGGAGGGGACCGAGTAAGTAAGCTCTCTGGTGAGCTGCAGTGCCACCATTTCCTCTAGTTCATCCAGTTGCTCCCCATCCAAAAATGAACTTCAAGGCAGAGGGTAATATAAGAAAATAAAATATTATTTGTAGGCTCCCAAATCTATAATAGCATTAAAAATTAACTTTGCACCTATCCTAACACTACAAGTAGCAGAGACTAAAAATTCTATTAAATGAAAGCCTCTGGCAGCTGGGGCTGGTGGGAATCCTGGGGTGATACTCCCCAAAACACCCCCTTTTGTTTTTCTTTTGCTTTCTATCTATGTTTATCTAACTCTAGTTTAAGTGCATTTTCTTCTTTTTTTAAAAACACTTTGTCTTTCTCTTTCCCATGTCTCCCTTACCTTTCTCAGTGGAGAAGATCTTTACCTTTTGGTGGGTCTTGGCGGAAGTAAGAACACCTGATCCCAGAATGATGGACACTCCCAAGGACATGGAGGGGTCTAGTACACTCCAGTTGCAGCTACACACAGGCAGCTACACTTCTTAGACTCTCTCTGTCACCATCTTCTCCCTGAGCTGTAATCCAGGCAATCACTTCAACAGATAATATGCATTAGGCTCTCTCAAGATTTACTTCTTACAAAGTTTCCACAGTTGTCAGACTATAACTGGGAATACATATGAAATCATAGCAGAAAATAATGTTAATGTCAAAACCAGAAGAAGTTTCTTTTGTTCTCTTAAAGAGATAAGTAAGATTCTGACTGGCCTACCTAATAATATCAACAATTTCAATAACACCTGCTAATGCACACTATGTAATTCTATAGTATTAGCCACGGTATTATAAATGGCTTGAGTTTTCCTGCCAGTTGAGCCATTTACAGACTCAGAGATAAGATACTTACTTTTACAATGATAATAAAAGTTCATGCTATAGAACTGTTTAAGGGGTTAGAGATAATGTATGAAAAACACATGGAGCATGTGGTAGTTGCTCAATACATGAAGAAAAAAAAGAAAATAACAGGTCCCTAATTGATAAGATAGAATGGTACCCTTGGATTCCGTGGCTCTGGTGTGTTTAATGTAACCCATTGACACAGAACTTCTATAGACCACATGTGCTTTTTCTTGCTTCTTTACAAAAGACAACATGGCCATGGGACAGAGTCTTACATCCTTATATATAGTTTATTAAACCTAATTAAAAATGTGATTCTTGAAAAAAATGCATGTTCCATAGAGGTTGATAGGAAATATGACTTGACATCTGGGAGAAAGGTGACCCCTGCCAGAAAAGATGAATTGAAGGTAAAGCTGAAAAAGGAAATTACTACCAACTGAACCTTTGTCCTATTTTGCTTCATTCATCCTTTCTCTTTACCTTTCATCTTTCTCTCTTTGGAAGGAGAACTTATGTGGATATTCAAGGAAACATTCATTACTCAGTAGGAAAGTACTAATTGTTCTGCCATGAGCTGATTGGTGGAAAGGATGCTTAACTAAACATTTTGCATAAAATCTCATGCAGAGGAATCTTGACATTATGTTATCTAGATATTACTCCAGAGTTGCATAGAAGCAGTCTCTGTACAAAACTATTATGGCTGTTACCCACACCACATACGGTATTGACTGTTGCTTCCAAAACTTCTCTTGCAGGAAGTATGGAAAAGCTTAGTAACACTAATACCTTAGGTCTGATATGTTGGGAGGTGAGAGCTACAAGTGGATATGAGTTTCGTACTTGATCATAAACGAAAGCCCAATGATCTATAGCATGGCTTGAGCAGGCTGCCATTTTGAATTCTCCTGTGAACTGATTTTCACGCCAGCCCTTTTTCTCTTACGTGTTATTGTGCTTGGCAGGAGATGTTTATGTTGCATGTGCTTTGAAGACTTCACAAATACCATAGAATATGTAATGCATTTTCAAAACTACCAACAGTAAAAGCTGGCATAAGCTGTAACAAATGTGATTCCCAGGACTTTTATATGTCTAATTGTACACAGAACAAACTGGTTTACTTAGCTTCCTTGGCATATGGGATGGAAATTCCCTAACAGTCCCTGGGTAGCATTTTAAATTGGCTGCCTATTTTAAAGGGTAATAGCCCCTTTGCAATAGAATTAAATGAATTAAATTGTTAGGCTTGAGGATTCTGTGAATTCATATATTTTTTATTCAGAGCTGCATCCTCAAGTGCTGATTTAAGCAAATATTTTTTTTAGCTCCTACTATGTGTTGGCAAGTTTTCTGGTCTTCGGGGAAACGGTGGTGAGCAAGTTACACACAGTGCCGCAAGGGTGGTGCTTACAGCCTTTGGGGGAGCCACAGACAGTAAATAGGCAATTTCAGTTACTGTTATGATAGCAGAAGACCAGCATGCCATGGATCCAATAGAAAGAGCACTCCATAACCCAGACTTGGAAGAAAGCTGACAGCTCCAGGGACAGTTTGGAATGAAGGAGAGAACATATGGAAAAGCAAGCCAATGATTTGTTTCTCTCCAAAATCAATAGATATTTTAGACAAATATTTGCCTTCAGTGCTTTCAGTATAAATATTGGAAGTTTGGCAAGAATGCCAAGTTAATGTGCACAAGCAATTTTTAAGGTATCATAGCCAGACTATTCTTAGTACTTTTAATAAAAGTTTATGAATAACAGAAATATATATCAGCCAGTAAAATATTAACTCCAGAGAATTAATGTATTTTCATATTTAAAACTATAATTTATAATTAAAATTGATACCTCCATATTAACCACATATGATGATGTGGCCCTATATTTATGATGATCAAATATTCAGTGGGAATAAGTGGATAAAAATGGACAGCATCTAGCAAAACATTCCCAACTGTCTTCAAACCAACTGTAGCAATTTCTGTTGTGATAGCCTACAGATATGTTCTCAACAAGTTTTGAAGAAAGCCTGCTTACTAGAAATTGACATGAGGTAAAATAACATGAGTTATTAAAAGGACTTTCAGCTGAAGTGGGGTTAATTTCCATAGCCCTCAGGAGCCCATCTGTACTACCTAATTACACAAATGGAGTTTTGGTGGGTGGGTTAAAAATTAGTTACCAAAAATTAAATTAAAAGTAACTGAGCCATACTCAAATTGGCCAGATTTGTCTAGCTTATTTATCTATTTATTTAAAATAGTAAAGAAAAATAGGTTTTTCCAATCTATAAAACTTATTTTGTATTTTCTACTGTCAAAGATACATAGTTGAAAACAAATACATAGTGGCATTCAAATAACCTGATGTCCAGTGGACCCCAATATTCTTTACGATCGACCCCCCTTTCCTGCCCAAGCCACTTCTCTGAGTTCCACCGCTTTCTCCCTTGTCCACCTTCTCTGGCTCACTGACCTCCTTGCTGGTCAAACATGCCAAGCTCACCTTTCTTCATAACTGTTAAAATTTTTGTTTTATTGTTCTGTCCCCCAATCCTAGAACAGGGGCTGGCACGTTGTAGAGTCCAGTAAATAGTTGTTGAATAAATGAATGCACGCTAATTGCAGAAGCAGGAGCCATCTTTCTATGCAGACCTTCTGTAATCTGCGATGCTATTCTTAAATGAAAGATACAGTCAAAGTCAGTAATTTTCAAACTTTTCATCTCATGGCACACATAAACTAATTATTAACATTCTGTGGCACACCAAAATGTTATATTTTTTGCTGATCTAACAAAAATATAGGTATAATTTTGATTCAGTCACACTGGATGGCTAGTCTGTTGGAGGTTGTCATTTTTTAATTTGACAGTCTAAAGGAAAAGAGGTCAGTGACCCTGACTAAATAGTCAGGTTTTGCATGTTTTAAAAATTATATGGCACACCGGTTGAAAATTGCTGGTCTATGTGATTAAATGGAAGAATTAAAAGACAGACAATTTCCTTATATTTAGAAGTATGATGAGGTGTGTTTTATTTTGGTTGTTTGTTTATTTTCACAGTACCAAACACGCTCCACTAAATGTTAACAAATAACATTCTGATTATAACATCGTCTTCTGACATTTTTCCATACCAACTATCTTCTGCTAATGGAAATAAATCTACAGTTTTTATATAAACATCATTCAAAGCTGTATTTTTATGGACAATCCCAGTGGATGGTAGGCATCCAGAAGCCACTGTTAACACTGTAACTTATAATCACAATAATCATCAAATATTCATTGACTCTCCTGTTACAAGGGGAAAAAACTCAGGTATAGGTAGAGTACTGTATAGGGTGACACTTTCTACCCTGTTGCCATGCTTGAAGTAGAAGCTGTATGTTCTCTATTTTCTTTTTGTTTAACACCTCAGAGTTCATATTTCTGTGGAAGTTCATATTTCCCATGTTGTTGACTTTGAAAAGTTCCTTTCATTCAATTGTGAACTTTCCCAAGATCATTGTTAAGAAAATTGAATTCAGCTATTAGCTTTTCAAGTTTATCCAGGCCAAATAATATCAACAATAGACTCAAATTAAAAAAATAAATTACTTTGTTCTGTAAAAAGTTACATAAAAGAGTCATCTCTACTTCAGCACATGAACTGCTGTAGGTCTAATGTCCATTAGGGATATGATGTCCATTTTGTAGATTATGAATTAGTATGTGGGATGACCCAACTCTTCCCAAAGATGTAAGAATATTTCTGGTGTATTTGGGATGTTAGTCCAAATGGAGAATATAATGACAGACTGAAATTATTTGATTACTAAAGAGAAGATAATAGAGGAAGTATCTGGTCATAGAATTTGCTGTTTTTTAAATATATTATTTATTTCTAGTTATATTTATTCATGACCAAATAGAAATACCACAGACTGCCATCTTGTGGAATTAAAAGAATTGGGCATTGAATTAAGTATAAATAGACCTCAAGAATTTTATGTCTCCACTAGAGGCCCGGTGCACAAATTCGTGCATGGGTGGGGTTCCTCTGGGTGGCCTGTGGGGATTGGGCCAAAACCCGCAGTCCAACCTTGCCTGCAGCACCTACCTGCTGCTTCTGCTCATCCCAGCCCACTGCACCTGCCGTGGGCTCCCGCCCAATCAGTCCAGATCTGGAGAGGCTTGAGCTGCCGCAGCAGTGCTCACCAGCTGTGAGTCCTGCATCTGGTGCCCTCCCAAGGGGAGTGGCCTGAAGGATCAGGCTGAAACTGGCTCTCTCACAGCCCCCAAGGGGTCCCGGATTGCGAGAGGACGCAGGCCAGGCTGAGGGACCCCACCAGTGCACGATCGGGCTGGGGAGGGGCCGCAGGAGGGCTCCAGGATGTGTCCAGCCTCGTCTCGCCCAGTCCTGATTGGGGCTGGCTGGCCGGGGAGGGATGTGGGAGGTTGGCCAGCCAGGGAGGGATCACGGGAGGGCTCCAGGGCATGTCTGGCCCATCTCACTCAGTCCCGATCAGCCAGACCCCAGCAGCAAGCTAACCTACCAGTTGGAGCTTCTGCCCCCTGGTGGTCAGTGCACGTCATAGTGACTGGTCAACCAGTCTACTGCCTGCCCCCTGGTGGTCAGTGCACATCATAGTGAGCAGTTGAGCAGCTTTAGCATATCTTTAGAATATTATGCTTTGATCGATTGAACAGTTGACTGTTCACTAGATGATCGGACACTTAGCATATTAGGCTTTTATTATATAGGATTTCTGGCTAATGAAACCTGCTTAATATTTTCAGTCTTTTTTATTCTAAAGATGGCTATTCCCTCTTCATATTCTGTTCCCTGAATTGCTCACAGTGTTTCTTCCTAAGCACAGCCAAATTCTTTTTCTATTATGTCACCAGTAGTAAGAGGCTTTGAAAAGTTTTCATCTTCAAATGGAATCCAATTCAGTTTTAGCCTCTTCTCCCATTGTGGAATATGCCTGACCATGGCACATGAAATTTCTTTCCAATTTCATAGGGTTCCAATTATCTGGTTTTGTTTTGCAAAATTTTCTTGCTAATTTTTTTTGTTTACTAAATATCAAGATTTACTTCAAGACAGGTAATTTTTCTGTGACATGCTATTCTCTTTTGCTTCTAGTTTTGAATCTGATTTTCTTTTCTTTATTTTTGGTACTTTTTATTTGTTCACGGTACAAATCCATACATGCATACTTTGCTTGTGATATAGAATTAGTTTCCATTTTTGATATGTGGGTGTGGGAGGTGTCTCTGGCAGTTTTAAGAATAGGCTTCTCCCTGTCTACTCTCTGTTCACACCAGGACTCTAAGAGGCTGAAGTTGCCACCAAAGGTCCCTTCCATGAGAGGGCTAAGCTTGCCACGAAAAGTCTGCTGAGGTTTCATTCAACCTCCTAGTCTCCGTAGCATATAGTATCGTCACTGATCCCCTGGGAAGGAGCAGCCTCCATTCAGGTTTCCAGGTTTCCCACGCTATGGCAAAACCAGCGGAGAAACCTTTGCAGCCCAAGGAGCAGAACAAAACTTATAAGCAGTGCTTGGCAAAGGAGCCAGCTGCACACACAGCACCTGTTATTAAATTCAGAACAAAGTTATAGCTGGCCTTTTAATTACATGACAAATCATCACTTCCGGGTACATTAGCAGGTGTCTGCAGGGGTGAGGCCTGATCCCTCTCAGAACTAGAAACAAAGAAAGTGATGTCAAAGAAAAAAAAAAGAAAAGAAAAGAGGATTGTAGGGTTATCCTGGGAAAGAAGAGGGAAGTGTGAGGTGGATTAGCCAGGGAAAGTGAAGCTTATTCAATGTGTTGTCGTTTTGTACCACAGAAATCCAAAAGCCTACAGAAAGCACCCTCCCTTCCACAGAAAAGTGCAAATACCTCTGGGGCACCTCCTCTCGGTGTCCAGGAAGCAGGCGCACACAGCCCACAGAATAGCCTGGCTGCAGGCCGAGTTGTCCTCGCAGGCCTGGGCAAATGGAGAGGCCGCTTAAAGCCACGAAGCGGGGAGCCATGTAACACACTCACGGCCCAAGTGAGAGTGTCTATGGTCTTTTTAAGTTATATCTGATTGTATTCATGACCCACACAATTTCCTAGGCTTTCCTTAACTGTGGTACAGCTCAGAGAAGAGAACATTCCCATCTAAGGGGGTCAGAGGACCTGGTGAGCGTGGGAATCTACAGCTGCAGCCACTTTGCTGAGGAGGCTGATGGCACTGTGAGCCCTGGACACCCATCCCCTCTGGCCCAGGAGGCCTGTGGGCTCTGCCTCGGGACCTCTGCATGGGGAGGTGGCACCTGCTCGGCCTGGAAGAGTGACATTACTGATTGAGAGGCTGGAGGTCTCTTTGTCTTTCTTGGGAAAGTTGTGATTTAGCTCAATTGAACCTAAATGCTTATTTGACCTTATTTTAAAACTGAGATTATGTCCTATATTTATAAATAGAAGTATTAAGGAGGTGGTATTCTTAACACTATTGCTTGTATTGTTATTATTCGTTCTTGATCATATATGGCTTTGTTTTGTCTCTTGGCAAATCACCTTATGTTAGGGTCTCTCCTGCCTTTATTTAACTTTCTGCATTTTATTATTTGACTTCCCAATGCAGAGTATAAAGTCCTCAAGAGCAAGAAGAGAAGAGAATCTAAGGACTATAAGGGAGTTGAGCAGGCACTTGGCTTCCTCTTTTCCTTCCTCACCATTCCACTTTGCAAATGAAAAACCCGAGTACCCAGGGCCTTTCAGTCACCTGGCCTGACCTGGCAGCTAGTTGGTAGCAGACAGAACTAAGGTGCGGATCTTCCTCTGTCTCACTGTCCTCTGCAACTCTCATCTGGTTTCTTCGTGTACAAAATCACTGTGTAATTATGTGCTTAATTGTGCGGGTTTTGTAGTCTAGAGATTTAGACCAGGATGGCTGCGTGGGGAGATTACGCTCAGGGACCTGGAGCAGCAGGTGGGCTCCCTCTCGGCTTTCCTAATTGAATAGGCACTTGGAAAGCGGTAGTGACAGTTCACTTCACTGGTCTCCAGTGGGAGAGCAAAACCGTTGAGCAAATGTGGAGAGACCTTCCTCACCATGCAGTGGGGCAGGATGCCTCTCAGGTCCTCAGGACTTCCCGAGCCTACAAAATGGAGCTTAGAAGACCCTATGCATCTATGATTGGGTCATTAGAGTCTCTTCTGTGCCAAATTCAACTTAAAGAAAGAGTTGTTTGATCCCTGAGTTGGCCTCTCCACTTGTTTTAAATGGGAAACACAGCATCGGATTGAAGGCCTACTCTCCAAAGAAAGCTTTTCTATCCTGAACCTGTGTGTGCACACCCGCTTTTTCTTTCCCTTCTCCCAGCATGCCGCAGGATAATAAAAGTCAGAAAGGTCTGACAAAGAGAGAGCTCTCAGGACATGCTCCTCCATGAGGGCTCTGCAATTTCCAGCGCTAGCTGGAGCAGTACGGTGCGGTGTGCGGGTGGAATCGCAGTATGTTCTCGGCTAATGATGGCTGTGGATTCTGAAATGAGGCACAGCAGGTGGGACAGTGGTACTCAATTTTCAAAATCTGTGCCCTAAAATGTGTTTGCTTAAACCTTGTCTCCCCCATCCTTTAGGGGCCTCCATATCCATCAAAACCAGACCCGAGGAAAGAAATTCAAGGCTTCTATTTCTTACAACGCTTTCACAATTGCCGCTATGATTCAGAGGTTGTCTGGAAAGTTCAGTAGCCAAAAGCTCCCTCCTTCTCTCCAGAGCGATAAATTAAATCACTTCTAGGTCACTTCTAGGGGGGAGTGTGTGTGTGTAGGGGGGAGGGGTGGTGGTGGAAACTGACTTTGCCCAGGTATCAACAATAACTTTGAAAAGGACATGCAATTCCTCCTAGCCATGACTAACGGCATTATGTCATAAGGAATTCATTCTCAAAATAATACATGTGTAAGGTGTTCATAATGTCATTGTCTGTTTTCTGAAAGCCATGAGTAAGGCAAGAGAAGTTTGCATTTCTTGTGCATTGGAAGATTTTCAGCTTTTTTAAGTTTAGTGTGTTACCGATTCTTAGATGGACTCGCTATATAACCCGCTAACTGGGGGGGAACTGGCCCCCAGTCCCCCTTAGGTGAACATGGATATGTGATGTAGGTTTACTAGAGTATTAATAAGGTGTTTATAAAATCAAAGGCAAAAGATGGCCCCTCAAACAAGTCTATTGATGGTTCGTATGTTCTTCTTTACTATTGTGTCAAACATCCTGTTTTGTTTTTTCCCCCAGTTATGTTTTCAGTGGTCACTTGGGCATAAGGAGAGGGGCTAATGAGCTTTAAGCTCCTGCCTCAGCAGTTCCTTAGATGGGGCGCGTCTACTAACTCTGGGGGTTGTGTTGTTTTGTTTTTAAGCCAGTGCTGAATAGTTTCTTTATGTGATGAATGTTGTTTTTCTTCAAGAAGAAAATGTTCAGCACAGCTCAGGGACCTCAGTGGGGAGAACTCCCTGAGCGCCATGTACCCTCGGGGAGACGCCAGTGGTACCCTTGTGAATTCCGAAGACTTTACCAAGAAGCTTTGGGGTCTTCAAATCCAATGCATGATCTTTCCATGTAATTCAATCACCTGTTATTTTATTGCTCTGTTTGCTTTGATTAAAACCTCAGCAACCAAATAACTTGTATTGTAAATTATACAACTTCCTGTTTTTATTTCCATCACTTTTAATCCCTTAAGGCATGTTTCACTGGATGATTCAATTACAGGCTGTTTTAGAAAAATTGCAATTTAATCAATAAGAAAAAGGCCAGATTTCTAAAGAAGATCAAAGGACATAAAATACCGTGAAAATCTCTATGTTAACAGGAGTGTTTGGTGACATTTTGGGCGTGATTCTTGGGCGTGCTGTTATATAACTTTTGGTGGTTAGATAGATGATTCCCACCAGTTCCTTGTGCATGAAAAAAAAAATATGATGGATAAAGACTTGCTTAAAATGGAAAGAGACCGTCCTGTTCACTGGTGGCCAGTGGGCTCCACTAATGCCAGATGAAATATATAAAGCACCTGATCTGAACAAGGGTCAAAAAATGGCAGCATGCTTCCATAGAACACTACTTCTTGTCTGAAAAGAACCAATTTTTTTCCATAGAGTGTTTACTATGGTATCAGATGTATTTGCTTTTACATTCCACTTCAGGGCTTCTCAAACTTTAGCATGCATCAGAATTACAAGGAAGGTTTATTAAAACTCAGTTGCTGAGCCCATCCTCAGAAATTCTGATTCCTTTGGGTCTGGGATATAAACTGGTCAAGGTTCCAGTTTATATTCAGGATTCTGGTCCACCCAGCATGACTTGAGTAGCTCCACTCTGTGTAGGAATGACTTTTAAACAGCCAGCCCACTTTTTTATTAGCCTCTCTCATTACCACTGTGACAGAAAAAATGCTTCTCCAATAAGTGAACAACACAAGCTTAAAAAAAAAAAAACTAGGCTGAATTGTTTAGTCTTCTTTCTATGTTAACATGTACTTCTTTGTTTACATTATTTTTGATGCCATCCGAATTTTTAATCTTGGATTCAAGCTGGTTTGCTCCATGAGTTTGTAAATAGTTTTTCACATCAAATTGGTAGCACATCTTTTTTTCCAGCGAGGTCAGTATAATCTGTGACAGGACACATTGCTTTCCTGCCAATACACAGAAGTGAAGAAATTCATTCAACACCCTAGAAAAGTTCTGTAGGACTCTGCAGTGTTCCTGCTTTGATCTGAAATGAGATGGAGCTGACATTAGTCATGTATTTTACTTTAGACAGCTACTTCCAGATTTGTCAGATCAAAATATCTTATAAATGACTCAAATGTTATAACAAATGGTTCAAACCTCATGGCATTTGTGGAAAACAATTTAATAGGGTCCCCGAGCAGCTCCAGGATAAAGAAATTTGAGTTATGGACTCTCGCAGCATTTCGATGTGGGTTTGCATCCCAGCGTGTCTCTGTTGTGCTGAGAAGTGCTTCCCCCTCTGCAGGATGGCTTCTGGCTCCTTGTGTGGCAAGGTCAGAAGCAGGCAGCCTGGGTTTTCCATAGCCGGGCAAGGAATTTTTTCTCATCTATGTGAAACTATTACGTTGAGACTTAGATAGTCTTACAGAATTGTAAAGATGGAACCCAACTCAAGTAACATCAATTCTAGTGTCCTTGTTTTGCAGAAGAGAAAGCATAGACAGCCTAGTGCTTTTCATATGACCCAGACTTTAAAATCCTGTTTCTAATTTTCAGAAGGTCTTGAAAATGAATTTTAAGGTAGATTTTTATGAAAAGTGAGTTGTGACCGCAGTGCTTGTGGTTTTGATGCTCTCTCTTCAGCACATAGAAGTTTCAGCTTCAATTCAATGAATGGAAAACCCGTCTCCCTAGCACAACTGTCTTTCTATTTGGTGGGTGGTGGAGCTTTGAAAAGGAGGAATTAGACCTACTCACCTACTGGCAGAAGGGTTGTAGGGCACCAGCCATGTAGTGCCTAGACGAGTCAAATGTACTTGGCATCAAGTTTAACGTGAAATCAAGAAATGTTTTTATTTTGATATTCATGAGCTAAGATCATGAGACATTAGGATATTTCAAATTCTAATGAGTATCTGGTGAATGATACACACTGATCTGAAGGACCCTGCTTGCCAACAATTAGGGGTTCTATTATAAGGTGGTCAATCTAACAATAATGCTAGCTATCATTTGTTAAGTTCTTATGTGCCAGGTACTATACTAAGTACTTTAGCATGATTTGTTCTCTTTTAATTGTCACAACTTCCCCATGAGTACAATAGGTATTGGTATTAGAATTATATAATGCTATTAGTATTATCATTATCCTCATTCTGTAAATGAAGAACTGTAGCTTAGGGAGATCAAGTAACTGGCCCAAGGGCACAGAGCTAAGAAGTAGTAACATCAGTATTAAAAACTAGGCCTTTTCATCACTGCAATCTGTCCGATTTCCACTAAACTCTGCTATCTTCCAAGGGAGTAGGAAAGATTATGTTCCTAAGAATGAGAGTTGAGTATAGATTTAAGCTGAATGGGCACATGGTTCTTTCCTCTTGTCTCTTAACATTTGCTTCCCAATTGTCTGACAAAGAAAAAGCTCACACTGTGGATTTTTATGGTTAGGAAAGGTCACACTTCATTTTTATTGGCAACAATGACTGTGTTTTTAACATGGGTGGGGGGTGGGGGGCAGAAGAGGGATTGGGAGGGGTCTGGGGTTAGAACCAATTGGAGAAGTCCTGCCTGCCCAGGCTTGATGAAAAGCATGTATCCCAGGCTCAAGAGTAATTGCTTAAGAATTCTTCATTCTAATACATTCATATCCACAGAGGGCAGTTGGAGATATGATTAGGTCACAAGTGAAATGAGTTTGGCGGGCTAGCATAATCCCTGTTGGACTCACACAGTTAAGGTCCACTTTTGTCTGCATCATCATCTGCTTCCACTCAGGAGATGCTCAGAACGGAATTAACAAGGGGCGTCTGGTCAGCCTGGAGGTTTCCTCCTGTATAAGGAATAATGCCTTGTCTAGGAAGCTGCACATACACAGGTCTGTTTGTCCCTCACCCATCTGCGTTTGAATCCAACCTCCTGCCCCTCTCAAGTACATAACAGTATTGCTCTCTAAATTGCCACACTCCCAGGCAAGTGAGATCAGCTGAGTCATAAGTAAGGGTCTTGCCCGTTGTGCCTGCTTCACAATTAGATTGATTTGATATGTGAACTTAACTGAGATCATTTTGATGCCCAAATTGGTTATGTCATTTCCCTCAGTGAATATTCTCCCCTTAAAAAGGCATAAGTAAACTGATTAGGAAACAAAATCCCCTGAGAATTTAAAAGTAATTTTCTGACCTAATCACATCAAGAAAGTTCCACAGAATTTAACAAATTAAAATTTAAAATATAACATGTAATAAAGAAATTATATCATGAAATAAACCTCTGTCAAATGACTAAAATATCTTATTTTACCTTAATCTGAAAACTTGCCACTGTATTATGAGAACCTTTAAGGTTGAACTGATGTACCTGTGATTACTTAATTATATAATTATTATAAACTACTGGATAAATTACCCATTAAAGTCATTTTCTCATCCAATTAAAATCATGACAGTTCTAGTTGACTCAATCCAGTTTCCTAAATCATCTGTAGGAAATACTGTAGAATATATTAGGTGCCCAACAGTTAAAGCCTTCTGCACAATATTTTATATTCTTAGGTGTTTAGGGCTAAAAGGGACCTCCTATTTGTCATATTCAATTTTATCAAAAGTAAATTGAAGGACAGAGATCCTAACTTGTCCGACATTACACAACCAATCAGTGACTAAGAACCAAATCTCTTTAATTTTAGTTTAGTTCTGGTTCCATCAAGCCCGTTATTCTTATGTGTGTGTGTGTGTTTTTAGCTTTACTATGCATGTGTGCGCATGTATGCATGTACACACACACACACACACACACACACACACACAATATGGCTATGCCATGCCCGTTAGATACATATCCAGGGCTACACACAATTCCTAGCATTCTGGCAACAACTTCATCCCATTCCCTTCCACTCAGGAAAATTTATGGAGTGGAAATAAATCAGAGTGGCATTATTATGAGGATTATTTTAAATGGGAAGATTTATATACATACACACATACATGTACAAATGGTTCCCAACTTTAGAGTGGTTTGACTTACAATAGTTCAACTGTAGAATGGTGCAAAAGCAATGCACATCATAAATTAAATGAGATATTCAACACTATTTTAAAGTAGGTTTGTATTAGATGATTTTGCCCAATTATAGACTAATGTAAGTATTCTAAGCCTGTTTAAGGTAGGTGTGGCTAAGCTATGATGTTTGGAAGCTTAGATGTATTAAATGTATTTCTGACTTAAAAATATTTTCAATTTAAAATGGGATTATGGGATCGTAACCCCATCCTAAGTTGAAGAGCATCTGTATATGCATATTTTATGTATATAACTAATTTCACCCTAGCCGGTTTGGCTTAGTGGATACAACATTGGTCTGTGGACCAAAGGGTCCTGGGTTCGATTATGGTCAAGGGCAGGTACTTTGGTTGCAGACTCCTCCCTGGCCCAGGCCTTGGTTAGGGCTCATGCAGGAGTCAACCAATCAATGTGTTTCTCTCATATCGATGTTTCTCTCTGTATTTCCCCCTCTCTGCCACTCTTCCTAAAAATCAATGAAAAAATATCCTCCAGTGAGGATTAGCAACAACAAAAAATAATAATTTCTAGACTTTGGCACTCAAATTCTTATTAATAGCAATTACTAACCTCCAGCCCCTGACAGCAAATTAGGCCTGCCATCTATTTGTGTGTGTGTGGCGGGGGGGGGGGGGGGGGGGGGGGGGTTGCGAATAAAGTTTTGGGGAATGCAGCCACACCCATTTACTTGAATATTTTACTAGCTGCTTTCATGCTACCACAGCAGTGCTGAATAGGTGAACAGATCATATGGCCACAAAGCCTGAAATATTTACTATTTGTTCCTTTACAAATAAAGATTGCAGACCCCTGCATTAGTCCATTTTTCTAACTGAAGGAACATAAAGCCATATTTTTTGCTTTGTTCTCTTGCTCTTAACCACTCAACTGCACTGGTTACCATTGCTTATGAGCCCATCTTTTAGAAAGTTTCCCATAATCTATTGCTCTTCTTGGATCACCTCCAATAACTTTTTCTATCCCCTTTTCTTCCTCTGTTTTTAAACAGCTTTGTACTTTATTTATACATCCCCAAAGATTGGTATAGCACACTAAACATGTCTATACCTAAATGGCCTGGGCACATAACTGTGTGCTTAATACTAGGAAAGTTGAATAGGAATAATAGCTATCCCTTTTGTAACACCTTTTATGAGGCCTGATAAAAATACACACACACATACAAACACACTGGATTCCACATAACATCTTCACCAGGTCTGCTAAGTAGAGACTTTTTAATCAAGCCCATTGAACAGATGAGAAGACTGAAGTCATGTACCCTTACCCAAGGTTACACAGTTCATCCTCACAGTCAATTACAGAGTTGGGATTTGACATGTCTTTCACTTCCAGAGCTCATGTGTTGAACTTTACTCTGGTAGTATACTTAATTTCATAAAGCGAGATAGATAATAGATAGATAGATGATAGATAGAAAGAAAGAAAGAAAGATAGATAGATAGATAGATAGATAAATAGATAGATAATAGATAGAATTAGAAAGTATTTCAGTTAAATGTCCCCACTTTCCTGTCACAGGAGGTTTTAAAGGAACCTTTTGGGTTTAAAAAGGAGAAAGGTATCCTGTACTTGGTCTGCTTTCATTCTAACACCACTTTCGGAATGCAGGACATCTCCTCCCCATCTTCCCCATGAAACTACACATGGTGGCTAGATGGGAGCTACATGAGTCTTTCCCGTCTGGGAACAAAATATAACTAGGTATAGAGTGAAGGTCCAGAGCAGATTATCTAGATTCAGATCCCAGCTCTATCACTTAATATCTGCATGCCCTTGGGCCAATTATATAACCACTTGGAGCCTCAATTTCTTTATTCATAAGGGGGGGGTTGCTAATGATAATAAGCACTTTATAAAGGTGTTGTGTTTATTAAATAGTTATACATGCAAAGCCCTTAGAATGCATCTTCGTATATAGTGAGCTCTTGATATTAGTTAAAAATTGTAATGGTGGTTGTAATGATGATGGTGATGATTAAACTAAGAACTATTAGAAAGAATTAGTATGGAATCTTACTAATTGCTGGCTGGCGACCTAGCCTTCGGTATTTCTTCAGCACAAAGAATGTACAGGTAAAGTGGACAACTGCTGGGAGAAAATTCTTCTCCATTCTCTTAGCTCACCCTCCACATTCTGTATCCAGAGCTTGGTCTCCCAGCATGGAATTATTTAGTTACCATCTACCAAGGCAGCGGAACAGACTGTATTGAATATAAAGGAGGTAGTGAATAAATATTAAACAATTCTGACATTGTTGATGGAGGAAATGCTGTGGCTTCTTGCATTAGGCATTCGGTATTGACTTCCTGTGCTCACTGAAAGCCCCCAGTGGTTTTGGGAGAGTAAACACAAACATGGTAATGTTCATGATACCGGCCAACTTCTAAACCAGGTAATTATATTTTGCTTATCTTAATTGGATTTCTGATGGGCTCTTCCTGACGCGTCCTAAAACGGGGGTCAACAACCTCTCGCAAACAGGATCAATGCAATCCCTCTGAGACTCCCTGAAGTCCACTTCCAGGGAGCCAGGAGACGGCTGAAATGATAGTCATAAAATATATTACATTTGCATGGGGCAACTGTGGCTTTCATGTGAATTATGTCGTTAGACCTTTACAACATCCTGGAGTTATGGAAGCTCTGAGTTCTGGGGGAGTTGCCTGCCAATATAGTATAGGGAGCGTGGGCTGACTTTCCCATGGGTGTCTTGCTGTTTCATGTTTCAGGGCCAGTGTTTATGCTTTTCTTTCTTCCTGGAACACCCTTCTCTCTCCCCTGCTTTCTTACCTGCAAAGCTTCTCCTTCAAGATTCAATTCAGACATTAATTCATTTAGGAGAAGTTCTCTGGCAGCCTCCTGACCCTGCCCATTAGCTTAGCACCCCCTCTTTGCACTTTGATCATGTCTGGGCACCTAGGGCTTAAGACCCTTAGCATAGTCACCATATTAAATCACCATTATCTATCTATCTATTTTCCCATGGAGCTCCCACCAGCCTCTTAGATCACAGTAAAGCTGTTTGTTTCCATTGACCTTTTCATTCCCAGCACAGAGAGGAGCATGTGGCATACAGTAGGTGCTAAGTAAATGTGTAATGTAGGGAACATAACCTGATTCTAAATGCCGGGCTCTCCTCAGCACACTGACCTCTGAGCCAATATAAGCGCCCTCCTGCCAGCCCAAGGCGGCTGTCAGACATCACCATGTGCCAGAGACTATAAAGTGAAAGCAGATGAAGCAATTCCTGACTGCTGGCAAAAGATGATATCGCTCATTTGGGAAGTAATAAATGAAATAGCCGAAGAATGCTTTCATGATATGACATATCAAGTCCCAATTAAGTTTACCGTTTATTCACTGTAGACATGCTAAGAGGATGTGGGCAGCTCAGTCGGCCAGGGAGGCTCGAGGCGATGGGAGGTTTTGCACTGTGTGCTCAAAAAATGATGCCGAAGCCCTGAAGGCACACAGCCAGGGGAAAGGTAAACCCAAGGAAAGGGGTTCAGTTCAGCTAGGATGGCAAAGATTAGGAGGATTTTCAATTTCAGGGTAAATAATTGAGTTTGATATTAGAATTGAGGTGCTTGTGTAAGTGCATGAAGATAACCCTGGAGCCTGACCCTTCCAAGCCCTCACCGTTCCCTGAGAACTAGCAAAGTTCCAGGTCCAGGCGTGAACAGGACGGAGACTGTGGGCTCCGCACTCTGCAGTTCTCCTTTCTCTGCCCACTCACACCACACGAGGTGCGCACAGATGTCAGAGTTTTTGTGTGTCGCCATGCCTTTGCTAAACATGAAATTTCTTCAAGTTGCAGTAAATGCTCCTTCCTCCACCCTTTCCATCCCTCTAACTAATGCCTGCATATTCCTCAGGGCTCGAGTCTAGTCTCTGACCAGCCTCAGCCCACAGAGATTCCGGGCTTTGATTTCATGCTCCTTTTGTGCTCGTTTTCCTTTTGATCCTCCTCCTCAGACTTCTCAGCCTCAGTATCTCAGAACCTTCTCTGAGCTTTGTTTGCTCTTTTATTCGCCTCCTGGACTTCTGCCTCGCCTGTGTCTCCTTATACTCAGCATCTGCTGCTTGCCTTCCGGAGGTCCAGTAAGGGCTGCCAACTTCCCCAGACTTCACCCGAGGGTGGAATAGTGGAGTAGAACTGGCATGGGATTTGAAGTCACAGCCATGTACATCCCAATTCAGGCTTTGCCACCTGCTGGTAATATAACACAGGACCACTAAGTTCTCCAAACCTCAGTGTGCTCAGATGTAAATTGGAAATAAGAGTATAAATACATATCTTGTAAGGTTGTTGGTTGATTAAGAGAGATATAAGGTACTTGAAACATAAGTACGTGGAAAGTGGTAGCATGGATTGGGATGGTCCCTTACCGCTTCTTCCTCACAGACATAATACAACAGTCCTGGAATAACATCATTTCATTCAATGTCATTTCTTTGTAATGTTTATGAGATACCATAGGAACTTAACTCTTGTTTATATCAATTAGCCTGTGGTAACATTGATTTCGTTATACGTCATTTCGCCACAGTTCCGAGAACCTATTGACAATGTTAAACGAGGACTTAGTGTAGTGGATGCGCTTGTATTCCTAAAGCCATTCATTTCAGTAGAATATACATTGTAAAGTAACTGGCCCCTGCATTTGTATTGAATCCAAATAATGCCAGTGCTTCTTGCAGTGATTCAAAGTGGCTGCATTGAGCTTGACAGTGGCTTTCTTGGAATGTCCATTTCTAAGTCAGGGACCTGTCCCACCTCCAGCTCAGGGTTTCACTCTCCTTTGGTGCTAGTTCATGATCGTGTTCAGACAAGTTAGAAGCATGAGAGGTGGTAGAGCCCCACTCAGATCTGAGCCTCACGCACCTCCTATTGTCTCTCCTTGCATGTCTTCCCCCGACTTCTGGTTGAATCCGTGGTTGGCTTGATCTCCTGAACTTAGAAGGTTCTGGTGTTGTTGGAGTTCCATCTTTAGCTTGCAGAACTGGGAGAGATTGGACCAGGGTTGAAACTGAGCTACCACTATATTAAAAAAGGTCGCCTACCCTTGCCCTCAAGAATGACTGTTTTTCCTGGTTATATAGTGTCTGTGCCTCAGAGCAGGCAACATTTTAGTGGTGGATAAGGTGACCCATATGTATTGTTTATGCCAAGAAAGCACTTTGAGATGAAATGTGGTCCATTAATCTCAGATGTTGTGCATGCCTCTTTGCTGTCTGAGTTTGGTTGTTTTGTTTAATCTGCTGAGGGAGGTTTGTTTTGATTTTTTAAATCTGCGATGAAATAAGAATTCCACATTTACTGTGATTTATCTGTGGGAAGAAGAAAAGTGAGACGGGAAATGTTTACCCTTAGGAGATTTGTGTAAAGTTCTGTCAGATGATGTCGTTGAGAGGGAAATGGGCAGGAAAGATGAGGAAGCGATAAGTGCCTTTCAAGTTTGTGAATCGAATCGAGTTTCAGTTATGACAACAGTTAAACACAGTGATTTTTCTGTATTTTCAGGAATAAAAGCACACAATTATTTCTTCTGCAGTGCCCAATAATCTCAAACAATTTATCCGTTTTCACTTAATGCCTCCAAAATGGCCAAGGAGAGTTATGCACGGCCTGCAACATGTAATAAAATGGTCAGCATCAGCACAGCTATTGAGTGGGAGGCCAGGCGAGGTTCGCTGCTCGGAGAGGCGCTGGGTACTGTACACATGAATCAATAAGCCAACGCCGAGTCCTGCTAGATAGTCATTTACCCTTGACAAAACAAGCAATGATAATTGGATGATAATGTGGTAATTTACCTTTATACATTTTACCCTTGTTGGGTTTTTAGAGGTTATTGTTGTAGCTGATAAATTTTAGTGTAGAATTCCAGCTTTTTCCCTAGCAAGACCAGTATTGTCTAATTCTGCATTTTGCTGCTTCTGCCTTCAAATAACAGGATCTTACAAATTAGCCTTTGCATTATATTTGTTTCTAGGAAGTCCGATGTCAGTTTCTGTCAAGGTGCTTTTCTATTCTAGGGAGATCTGTGGGCCACTTAACCTACGTTAGACCTAAGAGGACCCAGAGTTCTTCAGAAGACAAAGAATTTCTAGATACTTTCCTTGAGGATGTGTCAAGGGCAATACAGACAAAAGACTGATGTCTCCTTTAACAGCTTGATAAGTATCTCAGGATATTCTGCAGGAATCAGTTCTGCTCCTGCAAAGTACTGTATTCCCATTCAGCATGATATGGCTGAATGTGTGTGCTCTCTGTGACAATGGGGGAGACTTATCTTTGCCCTGAGGGCTGAGCGCTGCAACACTGCTCAAGCGATAGGCTTGACAGAAGTGACGATTTGGAGAGATGATCTGCTTAAAAACACACGCACACATTAGAGATGTGTAAGAATTAAAAATGTGGCGCTCTGTTTATCTGGATTGCATAACTTCCAAAGGCATTTCTATGCGCGGCGTCAAAATCCCTTGTAAAAGTAAAGTAAATCATTCTTGTATTGACCATTTTTTTCATGTTGTTCTATTGAGACATCTTCCCAACAGAGTTTCTTATTGAATTGTATTTCTATAAGGGTATTGTAGGTTAGCAGCACATTTTTATGGTACACAAAAGATGTGCCTGCTGAATTTCCAATGCCTTGCATATTGTTCCCCACAGAAGAAACATCTCAGAAATGCTAAATAAATCAAAACAGAAACATTTGGCTCTTGACTTGCTGCTGCTGCTTTTTTTTCCCTCTCGGTTTACATTGGCTGGAATATCTATTACGATCCATCTTAACTATTTGATTAATTTGTAATAAATTCGGCCCTTTGGAAATCTCTTGCTGGAATGCTAGCCGGGTTACTCTTGTAGAGGGTTTATTTAATATGTGTCTCTGTGTACCTATATGGATGAAAATTTAATATGGTTTAGAAGCCTTTAAAAACACACACTCACATAGTGTTTGCCCTGAATTAAGTGCTCATATTTGACAGAGCCTTGTGGTAAAAATCCATAAATGTTCGGGCAGACAAAAGTATTGAGAGGGGGATTTCTTCTGAAATTGATGTGACACATAATTTCATTTCAGGGGACAAAAATATCATCATATTTCCGATGACCAGTAAAGGTAATGATAAATATTGGATTGGAATCCTATATTTTATCTTTTTAAAAAATATTTTCTTCTTCTGATGGCCTGTGTTATTTGAAGTGCCATCGCCACGTCTCAGGGTTCACCTTGAATTTGATGCAGTCCTGTGGCGG
This sequence comes from Myotis yumanensis, assembly GCF_028538775.1. NCBI lineage: Eukaryota > Metazoa > Chordata > Mammalia > Chiroptera > Vespertilionidae > Myotis > Myotis yumanensis. Next base: position 92,821,924 of record NW_027223752.1, read on the forward strand.
TGGCCCTGTGGGGGAGAAATGTTCCCCTCCAGATAACTGTAGCAGCATAGCAGGAGTGGTTTGATGCAACCTTCTCTGTATCACAACAACATAATAAAATCGCCTCTCCTCCTAACCATCACCGTGCACTGAGGAGGGCATCACAGATTCGTGTCCTGCTCTTGGAAATGAGATCCAGGTAGGAAATAGACCCCCATGTTCAAGACAAAGACTTTTAGTCCCAGAAAGGTGCATTATAAAGATAAGCTAAGTGTCTTTTATAGCAAAACGAAGGAAAAGGACATTAGCCACTTTTGCTGTATGTATCCCACCTACTCCTTTGCTTATATTCATCACCACTGTATATATTAAGAAAGCAAAGGAAGATGATTTTCCCACAGGTGTGTTTTGTGCTCGCTGAAACAAACAATGAATGGAAAGTGCATGCTGTGTGGGAAGAAGGAAAGACAGGTTAATCGGCACTTTGAACTCCTCTCTGATTCCTAATCTGAATGTTTTATATTCATATGTAATGTGGAAATATGTGATGCTTGTGCTTACTAATTCTGTCTGATATGTTTTTCTTAACTTTACTACTTCCTTAGAATGTCCATATAAGCATGAGTCGTGTGACCATTAATTCTACCCATATTCTGAGCCACACCACATTCTTCTCAGCACTATAAGATAGTTAGACAAAGGAAGTTATTTATGATCCAGTAGGAAAGATAAAACAGATACAATAATAAGTAAATTAATATAGACTAAAGTACATTTGATATAGATTCTGTGTTTTGGTAATTTAGAAGAGGAAGAAGATTCTGTTCGACCTCAGAAATGCTTTATGCCTGGATGTGGGTAGACTGGCATAATCATGATAGCCATGGTGGGGAAAATTTAAAAAGAAAACAGCATGACTCAAGGGATGGGGACTAAAAATCTGGGGGAAAGTTATAGAAAATAGAGAGTAATTTAATATGGATCTGGTGTCATATAGGGAGACAAAGAGGAAATCTTGGATATTATAAAAAGACCGCAGCAAAGGAGAGACCAATGAATTAAACTCTTGCTACAGAGAAAGCAGATCAACGCCTGCCAGTGATCCATGGTGGGCTTGCCTTAGAGGCCAAGGGCGACCTGCACCTTGAGGCAAGAGAAAGACGAGAGAAAGAAATGTCATGGAGGACCGTGAGTGCCAGGCTGATGGATGCTGGGTCCCCACAAAATAGATCCCAGTACTAGACATGTAATCGCCAGAAAATAACTCTGTCTTTAATCAAATACCTACTGTGGCCCAGATGGAATACTGGCACTTCACTCAGGTTATCGTCTCAAGGTTTCCTCCTGCTTATCCATTAGATCTCAGCTTAAATGTCACTTATTCCCTCGAAATGCCTGCCCTGGCCACACCACTGAAGGTGCCACCTCTCCAAGGCCTCCTCACTCTCTACAGTCACACCTATTCCTTTCTTTCATAGCACTTAACATAATTTTAATTGCATGTGTATTTGTTTGTAAATGTGTGTTTCTGTCTCCTCCTGATAAACTATTAGCTCCTTAAGGGCAGGAATGAGATCTGTTTTGTTCATCATCCTATCCCAGCGCCTAAAGTCTCTCTATATATTAGGCACTAAAAAATTGGTAAAATGTTAATATTCATGACAACCTAATAAAGTATATACCATCATCTTCACTTCACAATAAAGGCAATTGGCATTCAAAGAATTACTTGCCTCAGTTAATCAGTAATCAGCAGGCTTTGATTCAAACTCAGTCTCTAAGATTCAGACGCTCCTGGTTCTATCCTTGGAGTGCCATGATTCTTCCATTAAAAGGAAGATAAAATCCATATCAGTTTGGTAGAGTTGCCTTTAAAAAGTATGAGAAGCATATTTAAATGACAGTAATTTGTTGTTTCACAATTCTCTGTGAGAAGTCTGAGATCAAGGTTTTGGCAGGGTTTAGTTCTTCTGAGGGATGTGAGCAAAATCTGCCCAAGCCTCTCTTAGCTCCTGGTTTGCAGCAATCTATGGCATTCCTTTGCTTGTAGATGCATCACTCCAGTCTCTGCCTTCATCTTCACATGGCATTCTCACTGTGTGTGTTGTGTTCAATACCCCCCTTTTTAAAAGTTGTATTGGATTATGGCCCAACCTAATAACTTCATCTTAACTTTATCATCTCCAACAACCATATTTCCAAGTGAAGTCACATTCTGAAGGACTTCAACATATGGATTTTAAGGAGATATATTTCAACCCATAACACTATTTATTTATTAAATGACTGACCACTCTCAAAAATATAGTAATTGTTTTTGTACTAAATATACTGTTCATGATGTAGAAAAAAGTTCTGGGAAAAAAGGATCAATATCCTAGTTTCGTTCTAACACCAAAGTTTAAGAGTCATTCAGTCATCTTTTTAATAAGGTCATGAGAATCTCAAAGATTATATGATTGGGAGATTAGGCCATGGATGTTTTACACTTTTGCATCCTAGCATGGAAATAAGCAAGTAAATAAGATATTTGACATCATTGTGCCATATAACTACTGCCAGGCCATATTTGGATGGACCTTACTTCATCCTTGTATCTTGAGAATTTTACCCTGAGTAAAGAGACATTTTTAATAAACATTAAGAAGTCTCAGCAAGAATACAGCCACAGTTATCAGGTAGAAGTTTAGCTTGTTTCACTTTACTTCCTACCATGCACAGTGTCAGAGCAGTGCTAGGCTCTAGAGAGAAGGTACCATTTCAGATCAGTTTCTTTCTGTGAAACTTGTTCTATACAGTATGTCTTTGAGTCACTCAAAGAAATATTTACTGTCACATTTGTGACCTTCTGAAATGTAGGGACAGACAGCTGTCCATCTTTATCCAGAGGGCACACAAAGCCCATTAATGGAGAGAGGTTGTTTCTAAAAACCTGTAACAAATTATTGACCACTAACACATACATATGGGCAAGTTTTTAATGTGATATTGGAGATGGAGGTAAGATTCAGAAGCCTAGAATCATCTAAAATTTTTGTTTTGTCTTTTTTTTTAGCTACCAGACCAAAATAATAAATAGTGAGAAGGAGAAATAAAAGATTATAAAAGAGAAAACTGGGAAATAAACCATGACAAAAAGGAATGGAAGAGACAATGATGAAATGGAGAGACAGGAAGTTGGAAAAAATAAAAGGAGAAATACAAGGTGAAAGGGAAAAAAATATCAAAAGTTTATAAAGGATTAAAATAATCATTGATAAAGGGCAAACACTGTTTAATATAATTTTCTATGCTATTCCCCTAATAATATACCAGTCTTAGAACTCAACTGGGGTATCTAGAATGCATTTCCACACTTAGGACCTTTCATAACTATCATATCAGTGATTTTCTTTCACTTATACTTCAGTTACATTTGAAGGTACAATGAGCTTGGGTGGGAATTATCAGTAGATAAACTCATATTATATAAATATCATTTATATAGTTCTTTAAAAATCTATGAAATTTTCCTGTTTTCCTTTTTCCATAAAATTCCTTTTATAACAGACTCTGAAACCCTTTTTAAAAAGAAAAACCAATTTTATGGGTGGATATTTGAATGTCATTAATATAGGGCATAGTTATAACTACAGTATACTTACTAGTAGTAGCCCTTGTAAAAGATGTTTTAGTATGTATATTTACTGAGCTATTCCAGGCTGATCCCATAAAATAATGAAGGAAACCATTGGTGAATTAAACAGCTTGTTAGTCATGGGGGATCAATGTAAAGGACTCTCCTGGGCTTCAGTATATGGAGAGGTGGCAATGAGATCAGGAGAAAAACAGACAAACTGGTGGTTACTGAATATATATTAAGGCATCCTACATATGCAATATAGGTAATAGCTTCATTGCATAGGCTCCGTAATTTGGTGCCTCTCACCTAAGGGATCCAGGTCAGAATTTAGTCTTGGCAGAGCCGGGGAAATTGTTCAGGATGAAGAGAAGTAGCCGAGTTGGTTACATCATTAAGGGCAGACAACGGAAGCCTTACTGGGTTCCCCAGCCCTTCAGTCCCCATTGTGTTGACAGAGTTACTAATTTGATGCAAACTAACGTTCATTCATAGTTGGTACAGAATGAAGGTCATTTCAGATGTTCAGTTCATCCAATGAACATTGAGTGCCTGCTATGTACAGTAAAGACTGCAAAGGGAGAAAGTGATGCCATGGTTGTCTAAGGAAACAGATGCAGTCCTATTCCTTGAATACCGATGCTAAGTGTAGCTGTGGTTTTTGGACCTATTGGAGATGAGGAGGCTCCTTGGCCGCCTCTGTGGGCTTCCAGCTGTTAACATCACTTCTTCCCCATTCGTGACTTTCATCTTCTTGATCCACTCCCTCCCCATTCCAGTAAACTGAGGCAAATACTGAGGGCATGAGTCATGTTCGGGGGGTTGTATTCCAGGCACTCCTCAAAGGCAAGGTGTGAAAATGACTCCCTTTCAAGCCCTGTTGTGTACCTGCAACTGCCTACCTTGTGATATCCGTCAGAGCAAGAGCCTGCATTCAGGCTTATTGTCCTAGGAAAACATCGCTGCCCAGGGCAGCTGTATGATTTGCATGTTGACACCCCAGCTCTAACATGTAAAAACTAAGGAAAGATGTTATCTCTTTTTCTCAGTAATGTGGTCATTTTACTCAGGTTGTCATACAACTTCCTCTGGAAAAAGGACCATTTGTTTCTGCACATGGGTTTAAGTGCACACATGTAAACAGACACTATGAGTTACTGAAAACCGGAAAGATCTGAGTAAGTGTGTTGGTATAATAGATGCATGGTCACATTTTATGTGAAAATCAGGATTTATGTATAAAATAGAGAGAATGGACCCACAGAACTCTGCCTTCCCATTCATCTATTAACTGATTTCAGAGGGGCGGTTGAGAAGACCAAGGAGAACTTGTACTTGGAAGGGGGGATTTCTCTTTCCTAGCCAGGCAGGTGTTTGGTGCTTCCCTCTGAACAATGCTGGTGTTAAAGGACTTTCAGATGTTGGGTCCTGAGCTGCCAGGCCACCGGTGGCACAAAAGTGGGGGCTCTGGCTCTTTCAACAGAAACCACAGGAACCTGGAATCCTCATTGCTCCTAATTATAGGAAAGCTAACACCCTGGCTCTAAATTCTGCCACAACATTTTAGTAATAAACAACGTCTTATTTTCTTCGAATCCCTAAATTGTTTTCAATAGGATTTTTTTGAGAGAAAAATTACCTGTTATGGGTGAGGCATTCATTCTTTATACTATCCCTGCAAGTTAAGGGATTATCTTGATTATCTTTTTTCATTGGAAAAATTTTTTTTGATTCATAAAGAACTGAGTGGAGTCTCAAGAGTTTAACATGCCCACCCAGCTGGGATTTGAGCCATGTCTGCCTGACTTCAAAGCCCAACATTTGCTACCAAGACTCACATTCATACAGTATTCACTCAGCTCCCAGGCTGCCATGAGTGAGAAGCCTGTGGATGCTCTGGGAGTGAAAGGGAGAATAGGATGCCACCTCTGCCTGAAGGGTACTCACAGTCTAGTGGGAAATATAGAAACATTAATAAATAATTATGCCAAGGTTGATAAAGACAACAATAGACTATGACCAGGTAGGAACATAGCAGAGAGGAGGGAGCAGTAGACCTAATGTGCCTATAAATTTGAAGGATGCCACGAGGACAAAGCTCCGTTTTTTAGGTAAGCCCTCTGAGAAGTCCTTCATGCTTTGTCAGCAAATATGCACTTGACCTAATTCTCTTTCCAGTAACCGCTAGACCAGCCTGCGAAAAAGTTGCAGTGCCTCAGTGGACCCACAAGGGAATAGTAGTTTGTAATGCCCATGTGTCCCTAACAGTTTAATGAACAACTACCACAGGTCCTACGTGGTGACTGATGTCATTGAAAAACTGTCCAGGATTCTAAACTTTGGATATAGCCACAGCAACAACAATAACTGATCATTATTGAGGGCCATTATTGATGTACCTTACTGAGTAGTGGTCACATGTCATATCACTTAATTCTCACAACGGCCTGGTAAGGGTAATTAAAAGTCTGAAGATTGAGGCAGTTAAATATATTCATTTTAGTTTTTCCAATGTCACATAGCTAATAGGAAGCTCCTATATTCAAACCCAAAGCTGTTTGACTTTCTATTTCTATCTCTATCCGCTGTTTCCTCACATCTCCACCCAGAACAACATGACTACATGAGGTAAAATGTGTGCACCTTAATGCTTGGGTTAAAAGTTCTTTTTTTTCCATTTAAATTCTTTATTGTTTAAAGTATTACATGAGTCTCCTTTTTCTCCCATTGACCTCTCCCCAGCTTCTCCCGCCCCCCAACACATGCCCTCACCCCCCAACTGTCTGTGTCCATTGGTTATGCTCATATGCATATAAGTCCTTTGGTTGATCTCTTACCCTCCTCCCCCCACCAGCCCCCTCCCCTGCCTTGCCTCTGAGGTTGGACAGTCTGTTTGATGCTTCTATGGCTCTAGCTCTATTTTTGTTCATCAGTGATGGAGGACTTAGGAGGGTCTTCAGTGGCCAGGGTGTATCCCCTTTTGCTCCAGCCACTGTGGTGTCATACTACTCCTTTGCTGGCTGTATTTTACTTGTGGTAGCTTAATTTACTCAAGGTGTTTTGAGTGTCCTAACATTTTCTCAACCCCTCTATCTTCCCTGTGGACGGAGGAAGGCCAGAGATGTCTTCAGGGTGCTAACACTAGCCTGCATTGACTGAGAACATGCCTCAGGCGTATTTTAGACAAAATAAGCTCAGAATAGTGGGTTTTTCATAAGCGGAATTTAAGTTAAGAAGCCTTGCAGGCTATTCTGTATAGACTGATACTAACTTTTCTATTAAGTAGGGCAGACTGAATTACTATTCCAGAATTTGATGATAGGTGAAGAAGCAATGCAAAGATAACACCATCCTACATCTGCAGTGGTGACATTATTAATTACTTTTCCTTTGTGATGTCAAAGTATGGGCATGCCAAATAGGAGATAAAAATGTTTCTTCCACCCCCCGCCTCCTAAGTATATTGGCTGTGGATGAAATCCTAAGGAAGCTGTAATCAAAACTGAATTCTAAGGTAGGGCCAGTGACCATAATGAACACCCTAGACCAGTGATGGCGAACCTTTTGAGCTCAGCGTGTCAGCATTTTGAAAAACCCTAACTTAACTCTGGTGCCGTGTCACATATAGAAATTTTTTTATCTTTGCAGCCATAGTAAAACAAAGATTTATATTTTTGATATTTATTTTTTGTATTTAAATACAATTTAACAAAGAAAAATCAACCAAAAAAATGAGTTCGCGTGCCAGAGGTTCACCATCACTGCCCTAGACAGTGGTCGGCAAACTGCGGCTAGGCAGACCGCGGCTCGCGAGCCACATGCGGCTCTTTGGCCCCTTGAGTTGGCTCTTCCACAAAATACCGACTTCTGCACATGGGCCACGAAGTTTCAATTGTACTGTACATGCACGCCCGCACGTGGTATTTTGTGGAAGAGCCACACCCAAGGGGCCAAAGAGCCGCATGTGGCTGGCGAGCCGCAGTTTGCCGACCACTGGCCCTAGAAGGTTGGTCTAGAACAGAAAACAGAAACTATGTCAACTCTACGAAGTTTCACTTCTGGACAAGGGACAGAGGACACAACCATTGCATTGGAGTATAAAAAACGATTCCATTGTCTCAGGAATCACCATGCGGCAGCATGTTCTATTAACATATTTTGCTAATATGAAAGTTGCAGCTTGAAAGTTCAAAAACTGTGTGTTGAAGCACAGATTACAGGGATGTGCCAGGCATCTGTCCCATTCGGGGAACAGGCCTCAGAACAGATGTCTCAAATTTCTTCAAATCCAGAACATGCTGGCCAATATTTTTTAGTGGTAAACATACTTTTTTTCCCCTCTTTTTGTCACCATTCACCAAAGTATTATATTTAATGCATAAAATATGTAAATTCTTAAAGCATCATTTTGCTCTTTAGTGAGTTTAGATATTACAAAACGGTTTAATTATAAAAACAGACAGACCTAGTCCTGGGACCTGTGCAGCTAGAAATAAATGTGCAATCAAAACTGCAATTACCTGCAGAATTTAGTGTAAACAGATCAGCAATCACATAACAAACACAGGCTAGTTTGCATTCTGATATGAATACAGTTAGATCCAAAGCAATTTCCCTTTATTTATCTTAGCTGCTCAGCATAAATAAAGCAAGGGCATTGAAGCAATTAGCATAATTAGAGTATCGTGGTCAGGCCCTGTGTGATTTCAAGAGACGTTTCACTTTAGAATTCCTTTTCCCATACAAGAGTTTCCCTAAGCCACTAAAATATCGCTTTGGGCATTTTTGTATTTCAAATTTGCAAGTTGTCAGTTTGAAAAACCCTTGACACATGGATGTGAAAGCATCTCGCAGACAGCCACAGAAGGTATACCCTCAGCCTTTCATTACTAAGAAGCTGGGGGAATTTCCTTTTTCAGCTCTTTCTCCTACTTGACGTTTAACCCTAGAAATGTCAGTCTTAATTATTTCCATTGCCTTCAAATTGGGTCCAAGGGTTAAAGACAACTTGTTCCAAAGAAAGAAAAGGGAGGATGGGAAAAGGAGAGGTACTAACTGAGCTGTTGCTAAAAGAGCGAAGATTCTGGCAACCAGCTAGCTATTGGGGATCTGACGTTCAGTAGCTCCAGTTAATAAGGTGGCACTCGGAGTGGGGTGAGGGGCTGCATGTGGTTTCCCTGCAGGGTGCTCCGTACGCATGGGGAATATTTCCCAGCTAGAAAAATGCTGTCTATAACTAATAGATGATGATAAAATTGATTCAGTGAAAATACAAACAGAGAAAGAGGGTTCTTTGGGGTTTTTGTTTTATTTTTATTACCCATTCATGCATGGGAAGGGGTTTGAGAGAGGCTGCCTTTTAGTCAGAAAGAAGCAGGGGCTGGTTGTGGGCCATTCTGTGTGCAGCAGAATTCATTCAGTCCAGTTGAAGGAAGTTTGCATCCTAAAATAGGGTTTTTTTAAATTGTTTAATTTAAAAATTAACATACAATAAAATTGAACATTTTTGTGTGCATTTCTATGAATTCTAATACGTTTAAACTCATGTAACCACCACCACAATCTGGATACAGAAAAGTGTCATTCCCCCCAAAGCCTCCCTCCTGCCATCCCTTTGTACCACCCTCCTCTTACTCCAAACCCTGGCAACAACCACTAATTTGTTCTCCTTCACTATTTTTTTTTTTTTTGTCTTTATGAGAATCAGATAGCCCATAACCTTTGGAGATTGGATTCTTTCATTCAGCATAAAGTATCTGATATTCATATCAGTATTTTTATTATTTTTTATTGCTGAGGAGTATTTCATTATATGGATGCACAACAGTTTATTTATACATTTACTCACTAAAGAACATTTGGGTTGATTCCATTTGGGAGGGGTGGCCATGATGAGTAGACTTGCTATAAACATTCATATTCATGCATAGGTTTTTGTGTGAACATAGATTTTCATTTCATAGGCTAAATACCCACGAGTAGGATTTCAGGGTAATATGGTAAGCGTGTATTTAACTTTTTAAGACTATGCCACTGTTTCTCAGAGTGGTTGTACCATTTTGCATTTCCACCAACAGTATTGTTCTGCATCTTTGTCAGCACTTGGTATTGTAAATATTTTTTAGACACTTCTAATAGGTGTGTAGTGGTGTCTCGCGGTTTTAATTTGCGTTTTGCTAATGGCTAGTGATATTTTGCTGTGTTTATTTGCCACATGTTTGTCCTGTTGAGTGACATATTGGCTGCTCAGATCTCTTGCCTGTGTTAATTGGGCTTGTTGTGTTCTCAGCCTCAATTTATCTTTGCAAATGTTAGAAAATCTCAAGTATGTATCCAGTTCTCAATGATCTATGTTAATGCAGGCCCATTCAGAGACTCAGCTATGGCCAATACAAATCATGAGTAAAATTCTGCTCAGTCAGACCATAATTCCAGGCTCAAAGGACTAATAGAACAGAAAATCACTGTAGAATGAGTCAACTCCATTATTGAATTTCCGATCTTTTGATCTTTTTAAAGGTTCAGTTCCTTGTTTAAAGAAAACCTCTGGCCCAGTCTCAATTCCTTCTTTCTTTGGTCCCCCTCTAGCCTCTGTCCCAGCTGTAGTCAACCTTTACTGTTAATTACAGGTTGAACATTCTTTGTCTTCTGGGGAAATGTACAGCTCTGCCGGGCTCTCTGAGAGCTGCTGTGGTAGTTGAGGGAGCAACGGTGAATAAGAAACGGGCATATTCTTGGGATCAGGCAGACTGTGCAGGGTGATTTATGTATGTCACTCCTCTTAATCCTGTGAGAATAGCCATTAGCTTTGTTCTATAAATTAAAAAAAAAATCAGAGAAAATAAATAACTTGCCCAAGCTCATAGCGTTCAAAAGGCTGAACCCCGGAGTTGATCCCAGCCTTCTCTGGCTCAGGAGGTTATTTCTTTCTGGGCAACTGCTTAGTAAACAGAAATCTAAGGCACATAAAGTAATTGCACCTAATTTTCTAATCCCTCTGACCAACAACCCTGGGAATAATATATTAAAAATGGGTAGATTCTCTCCCTGCCTTTTGAAAAATTATTTTGCTATATTGTAGCAAACCCTTCCTTCCTAAAAAGAGTAGTAGACTAAGAACTACTCATTCAGTTTCAGGACAAGAAAAATGGTCTTTCCCTAAGTTGGCTCCCGCATTTTGTTGGCCCAGAGCCCTAGAAAACCACGCTTACACTTTAAAGTAAACTTCACAAACGATATTGAGTTATTTTACAAATCTGATTGTACAAAGGGTATGGTTTCACGCAGAACTTCAGAAATACATTAAATAGAATTCCTTAATTCTTTAACCATTAAAGGATTAAGCTTAATAAAAATAACTGACTGTAAACTTTAGAAAAACTAGAGAACATGTTTATTTTTTCAGGATGGAGAAGGGCTTCCTAAGTAAAGGAATCCACCAGCCATAAAAGACTAAGAGGTAATTCCTGAACAAATTTAAATTATGTGCAATGAAAAATACCATCAGTAAAGTGAAAAGACAAATTACAGGCTATAAAGAATATTTATAAGTTGTAAAACAAAGGATCAATATCCAAACTATATAAAGACCCAACAATTCATGAAGACCAGCATCCCATTAGAACATTGTCAAAAGTTATGAATGAGAATGTCACCAAATAAATATAAATGATCAAATTATACCTGAAAATCCTGAAAAATTTTACCTCTCGGATTGGCCAAGATTAAAAAGACTGATAATATCAAATATTGGTGAGAATGTGGGGAAAGTGACATTCTCATTTACTGTTGATGAGACTGCATAGTTCTAACAACTTCTTGTGAACAATTTGGCAAAAGTGTGGGTGGGAGGGCAATTTGGTAGCATCTATTAGAATTGATCGAGTAATTCCATTTTAAGAATATTATATTACAGAAAGCTTAAAGGGAATCCATTTCAATATTGCTTATAATTGCCTCAAATTTTAAAACTACCTTCAAAGAGTGGGATGGTTAAATGTATTATGGTATACTATACTATTCAGAAAAAAAGTGATAATCCTATGTGTGCTTACATGAAAAGATATCCAAGATGTATTATTAGATTCAAAAGCAAGTTACAGAATTTTATGAAAATATATGTGGGTATATGTGTGCATGTATATGTATATATAAATTTGAAATCCTGCCATCTCGGTAAGATTAAAGTTCAATAAGAGTGTGAAAATATTGGTTTCTATTCTTCTTATAATGGAAAAAATTAAATTAAATTCTAAAAAAGGGTCTGCTTTAATTCTCAATTGTTTATACAGAATTTTTTAACCAATACTTAACCATGAATTAGAGACTGTCTCTTTATTATTAAATAAATTATGCATAGTATTCTTCATATAATATTGATCATCATCCTTTTAAACAATAAGACTCTTTACCTTAAAATGTTATCAAGTCTTTTGTCTTTTTATTCAGTCCGCTAGATACCATGACAAGAATATTTATTTCATTTTATTCAGTGTCATAATCTAATATATAATCTACAGGGAGGATTTGTGGCCTGCCTATTAACTATTATTGGCCAGCTTAACCAAATTAATAGGTTGCAAATTTCTGCTGTGTGTGGTACTTCCTGTGTCACAGAGCAGTAGAAAATGCTCCTTATACCAGTATTTTTTCTATACACAAACCATGCCCTGTTGGGAGCATCAGCCAGGCGACCCCTGGAGAAACAGTTGACACTAACTGCAGAATAGGCCCGACTTGTGTACCGTCCAGGAGCCCATCCTGAAAATGAAAAACAGTCTATTTCTTTATATTGGGAGTCAGGCTCTTGTGGCCAAATCCCTTTAATATCACAGTCGCTAGAAGCTGGGCATCGTGGAAATACGTGAAAAAGTCAGGGGTGTGACTAGAATACAGTTTTGAGTGGACGAGTATTTCCAAGCCATGGCATACATGCCACTCTTTAGGAGAAAAGTCCACAATGACATACAATGAAAAATGTTTGCTGCCTCCTGTATATATATAGTTGGAACCTTCCCTAAGTTCCTGCTTCTAAACCTCTATGTGGTGATTTAATCTCTTCCTTCCTAGGGACCTAGTACATTTGTCTTTCTGAAAATAAACAAGTAAGTAACAGGTGTCTGGGGCGTCCACCGTGAGCACTAGAGTGCACCTGTTAGAGACTGTGGGTGACTCAATGTGAACTCCGTAACACTCTCTCAGGGACTCCGATGGGCATGGTGAGATGGGGCTGCTTGCCGCAGCCACTGCCTTTGGGCAAGGCCACCTTAGCTCTAGGAAAGTCCTCTTTCCAGGACAGGTGTTATGGCATGGTCAGAGCCAGGGTATAGAAAGCTTGCCATAAAATGAACATATTGGCAAGGATTCGTAGCAATAGAACTTGCTCTTATTTGCAGATGATTAAATCAAAAATTTTGAAAAGAACTAAAAGAGCAAAACTTTCTTCCCATATGCTCTGTCTTTATAGAGAGATGCCGTTTAAGCCTTTTTGATATGACAGGCAAAGCCAAGTCATATCTATCGGTCAAATTCTGCAATGGGAAGTAAGTGTAAGTATATATGTATAGTCATGAAATTTAGCACTTACACTTTTACTTGAAATCTTGACAGGACCTTGCAGTGAATTTGAAATCTCTCTTTTCACGTCATTCTAGTGCAGTGTCCTCAGGGATCTGCCTTTCTGGATGGGCTCGACACTAGGCTAGTATGACGTCTGCCCTGCCTCCCTGTGACTGAGAGTATATGTCTACAGGCTAATTGTCAGGGTGAGGAATGCTCTCTTTGGCCACAGAACAGAATGAAACTGCTCACTCCAGGACTCAGGTTCATGGCCTTGGCCTCTTTATGCAAATTCTTAAAGCAGCAGGGCTAACCCCCACTAGTGCTCATAAGAGTTTGTAGTTAGATGAGAGGTGAGCAGTACTGAATGTTCCCTTCAGCTCCCTGTTCCTGTCCCAACAGTGGAACCTTAAGACACATCTGGAGAGATTTGGTGTATAAATATGTAAAGTGACTATAATGCTATATCTTTGATAAGGCAGTATTAATATTAAATTCCTATTTTAATTTTTAAAAATCTCCAATGATGGGCTCAACACAACTACCGTTATTATTTATTTAAAAATTTTATTTAAAATGTTATTAAAGTATCTTTATTTTCTATATGGAATAGGGTAATAATCATAAATAGTAGAGGAGCAAGCGTCAGAATTTATGAGAGTTGTAGAGTGCTTGATTGTATTTTTCCCAATGAAATGCAGAGATACAGAAATATTATCATGATTTGTGTCATAACACTGGAGTCAGAACTAATACTGAGGAGTGTTTCCTCAGCTTGATGCATGGGCTTGAGCTATGTAGCTCCCATCAGCACTAATGGGAGATTCAAGGCTGAGCTCCAAGGATAAAATGGAGACTATAATGCAAGCTTTGGATGTTGTCTATTTGGAAACTGGTTCTCATTGTCGTTGTATGTGCTGTTTTTTGCTTTTTGGGTTCCTGCTGTTACACTTTTAAAATTCTACTTTCTGGTATGGTGAAAGATAATATTTTGTAATAAATAAAAGATACAGTATATATATATATATATATATATATATATATATATATATGTATATCTCCAATAAAATGATATAGTGGATTAGAATTCCACCTGAAACACAGAGCCAACGGTTTGGCTAAGATATTGGGTGTGTATTGCTCACACAGTGTCTAGAAAATTCAGTTACCCTTCTATTTGAAAAAGAAATTGGTGTTCGTTTTCCTGCCTGTCTATCCAATTACCAGTCTATTTTTTCCTGAGCTATTTTCATACATCAATGGTATGGCTATAATATAAAAAAACAACAACAAAAGCCCTAGAACTGTTTCACATGGTCATAATGAGCATGAAGGAAATTAACATATATAACAGCTAATAGTGAGTAAATATGATGCTGCAGATCTTCCCTTCCACGGACACAGGGATTCTGTACCCGGGAAGGAACATCCAACCTTCTGTGGCTAAAATAAATGGAGTTTATTTCCCATGCTTGCTTAAGATCAATAAGGAGTAGATTTTGCCTACTTTAATACTTCTGTTCTTTGTTTAATCATTTGTGTGTTTAACTGATGGCAGCTGCCCTAATTTAGGGCACATTGGAATGTACCAACCAATTCACTTTTGAGGATAAAAACTAAACAAATCAGTTTCACTTTGACATGATCAAACAGACAAAAGCTCCTAGGATATATTATTGTTAACTAGAGGCCCGGTGCATGAATTTGTGCACAGGTGGGATCCGGCCGGATGGCCCACCCTGATCGGGGTAGGGGGGCCGGTCGGGGTTGGGGCCAGCTGGGGGAAGGGGCCACAGGCGGTTGGCCAGTCGGCCCTGCCCCCTGGTCAAACTCCTGGTCGAGGGGACAATTTGCATATTAGCCTTTTATTATATAGGATAGTAAAGTGGTAAATAGAGGTTTCAACACAGACATAAACTCTTAACTTGCCAGGTGTTTAAGAACATGGCTAGTTCATAGATGAATGCATATTAATTGGAATTATTGTTTCCCCATACTAAAACCAAAGCCTCTTTGAATATTAACTCTATATACCAATGAAGTCATCAATTGCATTTTAAAGTCTCACAGTGGGAGAACCATCATGAGTAATGAGGATGATGTAATTGAGAGAGAGAAGTAGGAAGGAAGTCCTAACCTTGATCACATCTTATGAGCATTAACCTTCTCAGTCAGATGGAGTGATCAATTCATTAACTCTTCTGCCAATTGTACCCAATCCCAAGGATTGCACTCTTAGGCCACTGGTGACCACAGAGTAGGGAGCCACTTGGCATGAAGAATGGTAACCTCATGAGTGAATCAAGACTCCCACACATAAAGAAGCACTCTGGAGAGGTGCCTCCAGAGAAGAGGGAAATGAGGGGTATAGGGCTTAATCACTGCTAGCCTTGAGGGTGAGGGTTTGCAGCTGGAGTCTTGAGCGGGCCTGTTATCCTCAGCCAGGTGGTTAACTTAGCTTTTAACTATTAACTAAGTTTTAAGCTTCCTTGCTCAGTGACCTCATTTCAGGTTGTGATGGCATGGGTCATAAGCCCATGCAGACCAGTTTTCATGTGAACACCAGGAAATTAGTTTCTTTTGTATTTTGGGTTTGGTGGTGGGTTGGTTGGTTTTTCTTAGATAATCAAAAGAGAAACGTATGTATTTATGTAGCGCCATGGGTGATAACTGGCTGTCCTCATCCCGTTCCATCCTTTCTTAAGGATCTTAGATGTGAGGCCCAAGGGAGACTTGTCAGAAGGACCTTATGGTTAAAGGCCACACACACAGAATAACACCAAAACACGAATAATGTGAAACCAGAGGATCTCAAGAACCACACTTTGCTCAGAGGCCATGACTAGAGCCAGCCCCTTCTCCCTGCTCTGCTGTTAGCCCAGGGGTGCCCCAACCAAACCATGATGCAGCTCCAGCAGCCCCATGCTCAGCATTTTGTAATTTTCATTGAAACAAAAGAGTAAATAATTCCTTCAGCATTTTGGCTCTTACAGTAGTCAGTCTTGGACAGTTGTCAACAGGAAACTCCAAGTCATCCAGAATTTAAATCTGCTACCACGGGACTTGTCCCCCAAACCTTGGCATAGGACCTATGCAAATCTTGATTTTTATTGTTAGAAAGCTCTGACAAGCATTTGGAAAAGATGGGGAAACCTAGGGCAGTGGGATTTCATTTCTTCTAAATATTGCCTTTGATTATTTACTTACTGGGAGGTTTGTATAAAATAAAACAGTTGTCTTTCTTTTAGTAACTTGGTGAACATCAGTTGCAAAAGTATTCCCTTGTAATGCAACCTTAAGGCAATTTAGCTCTACTATCCACAATTGTGAGAAATTACTTTTTTTTTTCTTGCAAAGCTCATTGGAACCTACCCACTCCAATAGTCTGTAATTTATAAATCTATCATCAATTCACACAAAATGATAGACTTTTTGTGACAAAGCATTTGTGATTTTATCTTTCTTTTATTTGATCTTGAGTTGTTTGCTATTTTTCTTATGCAGGAAACCTCTCAAGTCATCTAGCTGACTCACTCTTTGTACATCCCACAGAGGAAGGGGGAGAGGGAGGGGGAGGGGGGAGGCAGTGAGAAGTGGGAGAGGGAAGAGATCCTGTGGGAAGGAACCCTTCCCTGTTCCTGCTGGCTTCCTTGGCAGATTCCCAAACCCAGATGGAAACAGAGGTCCCAACCCTGCTGCCCTGTGGAATCCACTTTTCACTGAAGGAGTATTCAGGAGCTGTTGCTGGGGGAGTAGAGGGCAGGGATTGAGGGCAGGATTTTCTTGATCACCACAGCAATTGGAGAGACATGAACCTGAACTCTTGAGAGGGAGGTGATATGGTCTCCAAGAAGGCAATTAAGTAGACAGGAGCGTGGGAATTAGGGATCAAAACTGTGAGGTGAATAGGTTGAGTGGCCTTAGTTACATTTAACCTCTGTCTCATTTTCCTTATGTCAAGTAGAGGCAGTGTTAGAATTGATTAATTTGCAGGGTGCTTTGAAATCTACCTTTGAGAGACTAGAGAAGTGCAGCAAGAGGTTTTGTGTTGCTGTTAGTCTTATTTCTAGAAAAATAAAACAAGCTTGCTAATTTTTTACCAGTCCCCCAAACCCTCATGCCTCATAACAAGAAGTGAAAGTAACCCGTTGGCTGTATCAGCCAAGTGTTCACATACACATCATTAAACCCTGCCTCTCCCTTGTCTCTCTGTTGTTCACATTCTCTGTGGGTCTGAGTTTCCATGATTTTATTCTAATCTTACTGTTGTTTCTCAGTATTACACAGTGTTGATAATGTTGCTGTCTTGGAGTTTGTCTTTGGATGTTTGTTTTGAGGATGTTCTTCATTCCCGGTCATAATGCTTCCCATAGCAGCTAGTTCCCTTCCGATAGCAGCTAGTTTCCCTAAACTACTCAGAGTTCCCCAAATTTAATCTTCAGACAGAAAAATTCTGCTGTTTCTGAGGCTGACCTTCAATGCAGTCTTTCTCTGCCCTCACCTCTTTCTAATTTCTTTCCTGATTTTAGGCAAAACAAATATGTTGAAGTTTTATATATCCTATATAATAAAAGTCTAATATGCAAATTGTCCCCCAGGGCAATCATTCGACCCGGAGTTCCACCACTCACTATGACATGCGCTGATCACTAGGGGGCGGCACAGAACATGGCAGACATTGGCCACAGGGTGCTGGTAGCAGTTGGCAGTGGAGGCACTGCCAACCCTGATGGGCCCAGAGGAGAGCGGGACTATGGTGCGATGGTGGAACAGGTGAGCGGGTGGCACCAGGCCAAGGCAGGTGCGAGCGGGGGCCCAATCGCCCCACCGATTGCCCCGCAGACGGTGACCATTGGCAGCGGCAGGGGAAGGGGTTGCTGCCCAGCTCTCAGGCACTGAGGGAACCAGGCAGGGGGCCCCAGCCCCGATAGATCACCCCACAGGTGGTATGGTGGAGCAGGTGAGGGGACAGCACCAGACCAAGGTGGGGTGTCAGGGGGGCTGCAGGGCTGCAAGGCTGTGGGCACAGCTGGGGCTGTGAGGCTGGGGGAGCGAGCTGGGGCCCCATCTCTACAGGCCACCTCGAGGGACCCCACCCATGCATGAATTTGTGCATCAGGCCTCTAGTTTGCTTATAAATACACCACTCAGCTGTGTTCCCATGCTTTGTGCCAACATGAAAATTCCCTTGTTCTGCATTTAGCTTGAATAATTACCAAACCGTTTGTAATTAGAATGTGAGGATGTGACCTCACAGTAATTTTTTTTATTTCCTTTCTCTGTATTTAATACATTCCAGAAACTGAAAATACCAAATCTGTCTTTTTTTTTTTTTTTTTTTTTTTTTTGATGCTTATCAGTAATGGAAACATTGCAAAACAATCAGCCCAATACCTATGCTTTGGTCATTTATTGCCTTCTCTGAAGATAAATTGACTGTACTCAACTCTCTTCAGCATTTTTCTTCACCTAGATATTATTGCCTGGTGCAGCCACCCCAAGGTGACTGTTATCACTTAATTAAATCCTTGCACGCTGGGAAGAAAAAACAACATTGTTCCTTCATAACCCCAAGGAACCTATTTTTAAGCCACTAAGCCTTTCCCCTGTTTTATTAACTTATTCCTGGCTACAACAAGACATACTTTTGTTGATGAGCAAAAGGTTGTATTAGCTTTTTATTTTCTGGGTAAACTTATCTATTCTCTGGGAAGAGGCGGGGGGTGGGGGTGTAGGGGGAGAATGGACATTACAATAGAAGGGGAAAATGGAGTCTCTTCAGCCTCCTGCTCCGGAACGGTCTCTGTAAACACCGAGCTGGAAACTAGAAGCAGGGGATTCGGGAAAGGGAATGAGAAAATAAAATGTAAACATAACATGGGAACGAGACTAAAAGTAAAATGATGCGAGTGTCTGCTGGGGAAGCACACGGGGTAGAGGCCGCCACGCACAGGCTCAGAAGCCAGGAGAGAGGATGGAAGTTAGAGGGGTTTAGTTTATTTTTTTGTTTTTGTTTTTTGAAGTGGGATGATCTATTGGCACTCTTCTTGTTGGTGCCTGGAGTAGCATCTTGTTATGAACCTCTTGATTAATGTGTTTATTTTTTTTCTTAGTCAGGTTTTCTTCTTTACTATATGGTATTAGGCTTCCATGATCAACCAGTTCTATACCCAGTTATGTTTCAAGGCATCAAAAAAATACTGTTGGGGTGTGTTTAGAAGTGTGTGTGTGTGTGTGTGCGCACATGCACGTGCACATGTGTGTAGGGATGCGTGTGTACATGTGTATATGCGCACATTAGCAATAGGGATGCACACCTGTAACTGGCATTTCTAAGTGCAGCCTTGATACCAGAATGTTCACTGGCTGCGAAGGGCGTGATTTGTTCATGCATAGTAAACGATGTACCTTTTAGTTTGTTTCTAGTCCATTAAATCACAGGCCAGAAAATGGGTTTGTCATTTCTAAAATTTGGACCCAAGCAAGCATATGTGTTTATTCATGATGCTAAATCATTTTACCACACGCTGTGTTCACCAACAGAGTAAATGCTGCCTAAAGCTGTGATGTTGGCAAGAACAGTTGACGCTGTGACAGGAGGGAGTTGGATAGAGACCTGGTCCTTAAATAGTCGGATAATTAAGATATCTGAACCATCACTGATCATTGCCCACAGGTTTCCCATTTCTCACCTTCACACACAGAACACGTGACTGTGAACGCTGGCTTGCTCCCTCATATAGGGCAAGAGCCGTCAGTGGCTCAGTGTCCCCACCTCTGAACTGGGGAAAGTACGGACACCTCCGGAGGGTGTGGGAATGAGCCCACACTGCCAGTGAGCATCCCTTTAAGGGCCCTCTGAAGAAACTCCAGGTTTTTTTCTTGCTTGGTGCATAAGACCTTGCAGTGCCTACTGGAGTGACTGAGAATCTTCCTGACTTGCTTCTTGGGTTCAAGTCAGACCTTCAGTAGCTTCCGTCTTGCCAGCCAAATGAAAGCCTGTGGGGATGTGTGTATCTGCCCACTGACTGGAGTGAATTGGCTTAGCTTTTTCCTCTGAAGATTAATTCCATTTCCTTTCTAATAACAATGTAAATATCTGACTGAGGTAGGTTAGAGCCCCTCGCAGACAGTGCCTTTGGTAGCAGCTACCCATTTGACTTTCACCCTGAACTGTGTTTGTCTGACAGGCATGCTTGGGGTCATGATGAAGTTAGTATGGAGGTATATACACATGTGGCTTCAAATTTCAGTTTTGTTGGCCAGATCCTCTTCATGGCTTTCTCTTGACAACCTTAGACTACAATATAGAATCACAAAGTGAGCTGCCACTTAGTGTTTCTGTGTGTGTGTGTGTGTGTGTGTGTGTGTGTGTGTGTGTCTAAGCCAGGGAGGGTCATTCTTAAGCCATCCTCTCAGCAGTGTATATGTGGCCTTCCAGAACACCTAATCAGGTGGCAGCGCACCTTTCACCCCCTGTCACCCCTTCTTATTCTCAGCAGTCTTCACTGTCAGTAAGTCCTTCCTTTCCCACCAGGATTCTGCACATTGCATTTGCCCTTCAGGAAACAGAGTGACTGGTTGCCAGCCTCTGTACAGGACCCTGGCACGTCACCCTGACCTCTGACCTCTGCTTGCTGAGCACAAGGCAGCCAGCAGCCTTGCAGCCTCTCACATACCTCAGAATACAGAGGTTATTTGGAGGTAAACAGAAAGAGACTCAGGCAAAGTTGTCAAGTGGATGAAAGACTTCAGTGTCAGGCATTTTCTCTTTTCTTTCCTCACTAGCCCCAGATGGGTGCTCCTGTCCCCACCGTGATGAATGAGATCAGGCCAGTGCTGTGTACTTATAGGAAGTAGTACCTGAGATGCAGCATGCTGCTGCTGAAGGTAGAACCTCAGGAAGTTTTGTTCCCTCCTCCATTCACTCCTTCTGCGCTCTCACTACCCTAGTTCTTACCTGGACAAACACTAAGTTTGTGGAAGCTTAGAGATGGTCTTCTCTCTGGTCCATCCCCACTTTCATCTGCTTTCCATTACTCTTGAAGAGGGAGCAGTGGAAAAAAATACAGAATTAGTATAAAACCATTAGTATGCTTCAGAGAAACTTACTAATAAAAAAGTGTTACCATTACTGTCTTCACTGCTTCAATACCTAGAACTTTGTCCATTCTTGCTTCAAACTCTTACAGATTTCTAAATCAGTCAATTACACTTTAGCCTGAATGAATACTAAAATGCAACTGATTTTTCTGAGATTGTTAGATGTCTAATTCTAATGCCTTTTGGACATAGAAGGAATGCTTTCCTGTATATTTGCCACAGTATTTTCTACCACATGGATATTGTTTATGTTACAAAGGAGAAGAATTACCTAGGAATCAACCTATATAAAACATTGACTATGTGGAATGGAATTTACCCAGTAGATTATAATCTACCAAGGAATGGTTTAGATTATACCTAGCATACTGTCAAGTCCGCCCACAATCTCTCAGTTGGGATATGTCACCATCAGAGGAGACAACAACCATCTCCCTGCCCTACCTCTGCTCTGGGCATGATTCTTAGCACTGCCTCTCTGCCCTCTGCCCCAGGGAATGCACATCTACAGGGGAGCAAATGGTAGTAATTTGATATGAAAAAGTTAAAAATCTCTGCCATCGAAAAATATGGTGCATATATAAAGAGTCAGTATATAGAATAGCAGGCTGCATTTGAGTTTGTGCTCTACCACTTACTAGCTTTATGATCTTAATTTCCTCGTTTCTGACGAGGATGTGATAGTATATACATCAGAGTTAGGAAGTGAGGATTGAACTGGTTGTTCAATTTAAAGTCCTTCTCCCAGGGCCTTAATAAATGCCATCTATCACTATCTATACTAATAAAAGGGTAACATGCTAATTAGACCGGGAGACATTCCTGATGTCCTTCCAGACAAAGCCATGATGGCGGGGCCGAGGCAGAGGTGGTTAGGGGCAATCAGACCAGAAGGGGATTGCAGTTGGGGGTGATCAGGCCAGCAGGGGGTCAGTTGGGTGTGAGCAGGCTGGCAGTGGGGGGCAGTTGGGGGTGAGCAGGCCAGCGGGGAGGGGGGGCAGTTGGAGGTGAGCATGTCGGCAGGGGGGATGTCAGCGGGGGGGGGGGGGGGGCGGGGCAGTTGAGGGCAAGCAGGCCGGAAAGGGGGAGGCAAGCTGGGGGCGATCATGCCAGCAAGAGGGGGTAGTTGGGGGTGAGAAGGCTGGTGGAGGGGCAGTTGGGGGTGAGCAGGCCAGCAGGCAGAGTGGTTACAGGCAATCAGGCAGGCAGGCAGATGAGCGGTTAGGAGCCAGCGGTCCTGGATTGTGAGAGGGATGTCCAACTGCCAGCAGGGTCCCAAGTTGGAGAGGGTGCAGGCCGGGCTGAGGGACACCCCCCACCCCATGCACGAATTTTGTGCACTGGGCCACTAGTCTCTATATATAAAAGCCTAAGCGACTGTTAACGACAGGTTGACTGGTCGCTATGATGTACAGTGACCACCAGGGGGCAGATGCTCAACAAAGGAGCTTCCCCCTGGTGGTCAGTGCACTCCCACAGCCAACCTCCCGTGGCCAGTCAACCTCCCGTGGTCCCTCCCCAATCAGCCCTAATTGCTGGTCAGGCTGAGGGACTCTACCCATACACAATTTCGTGCACCGGGCCTCTAGTGGTATATAATATCACACACACCCTAGAATAGTTCTCATTTTTAAATGACCATAATTATAAAACTAAAATAATTTTTATCTTGTTTTTATGTTTTTTTCTTTTTCATCTTCTTAACATGCTGCCATGCCCAAATGCCCCACCCTATATTTCCTTAAGGTGTCTCTTTCTGATAACTTCCACAATTCTTTGAGGCAAATTAATAATATTTTTCTCCTTCATAAATAGTATGACCCCAACTTGTGTGTTTTTTTTTTTGGTTTTTGTTTTTCTTTAGTTATAAAGAGGAATGTTTATGACCAGGATAAAATCCTATTTCAACAATGACTAGAGTCCTTTTCTTGCTTGTCCCTTTAAGTTCATATCTAACTTACTTAGTTTTACTGCCTTTATTAGATTATTGCACTTCTTCCAAGTGTTTTTTCTCCTTATGATAAGGTAAAACACACTCTTATTAGCAGATACTCTTTCTAAATCAGCATCTAAGTCAAATAATAACCAGTGTGGGGCCTGGCCAGTGTAACTCAGTGGTTGAGCATCGACCTATGAACCATGAGGTCAAGGTTCGATTTGGTCAGGGTTTGATTCCCCGTCAGGGCACATGCCTGGGTTTCAGGCTCAATCCCTATAGGGGGCGTGCAGGAGGCAGCTGTTTGATAATTCTCTCCCATCACTGATGTTTCGATCTCGCTCCTTCTCCCTTCTCTGATATCAATAAAAATATATTAAAAATAAAATAATAATAACCAATGTGGGTACCATTTATTAAATACCTAGTATATGATGGCACTTTTATGTGCATTAACTCTAATCATCTCAACAACTCTACTGAGTAGAATAAATAATGTATAGATATAATTATTTATTTTCATATGAGAAAACAGTAAAGCTGCAATTTCAGAATTCTAGCTTGGGTCTATTTGAGTCCAAAGCCCACATGTCCTTTTTCATAGCTCCACACTGCCTTAAAGACTTTGAAGTAATCTTTCCAAACAAGATGTGGAACTTGTTCCACTCTGGCCACATAAGTTCTTTAGCTTCACTGAAATAATTGAGGAGATAAGGCCATAATTGTCCTATTGCTCTACTATTGTCCCAAATTTTAGAGTCCCTCTGAATCTGACCAGGATCTTTTTCATAGTCTTGCCTCTTATGTTGAGGAAATTAGAGGGTGAAATTAAGAGAGGACCCTCCCCTCTGTAGTGCCTTGGTCTTTGAGTCATGAGCTGGGCCTCTGGAAGGATAGCCCCCTTGCTGAGTCCCAGGCTGGTGAAAGCTACAAAATGTGCTCCTTAGCAGTAATCTCAACACACCCTGGTCTCAGAAGTAGTCCACCTGCCCAATGCATCTGTTCTTCCTTCCTCAGTCCTCTTCTTCTCGGGGTTCCTTTAAAGCTCTCTGATTCTGGAAGTCTTCTTTCCCACACCTCTTCATGAGGCCAGGAACCCGTTCCTATAGCTCAGACACCCCTGCTTCCTTTCTGGTCCTTCACCTGGGACTTGGATGACACCAGATTCCTTTCCCCGCAAGGACCCTGGACACACTCTAGACCAGTGGTCGGCAAACTCATTAGTCAACAGAGCCAAATATCAACAGTACAACGATTAAAATTTCTTTTGAGAGCCAAATTTTTTAAACTTAAACTATATAGGTAGGTACATTGTTATTGATTAGGGTACTCCTAAGCTGGCCTTTGCTAAAATAATAATAAAGCCACCAACACAAAAGAATTACAGTTCTTAAATTGATGACAAAAATACCTGTAGGATTTGCAGCTGGTTGGAAAAATACAGGTAACTTTATGCTTCAAGTAGGTACTTTTGTCACCCGCGCTCAATTTGCAGACAAGACTAGCACTAACCACTGCACATGAGACTGCTGACTGACTGGCTCACTCAACTCCTGCATGAATCACAGGCTCCTCTCCCGCGCACTGCGTATCCTGCGCCCGCCTGCGCTGTGTCTCTAGTCACCCGTGGACAAACACCCCCCACTTCTTCTAACGCCACTTCTTCTAAATAGACTCGCCCAGGCCGAAAACCCGACTTCTGCGCATGGGCCATGAAGCTTCAATCGCACTGTACCTGCGCCCGCATGTGATATTTTGTGGAAGAGCCACACTCAAGGGGCCAAAGAGCCGCATGTGGTTCTCGAGCCGTGGTTTGCCGACCACTGATCTAGGGGGAATTGTGAAAGACCAGTTCTCTTTCTGCCACTTCACTGCTTACCATGTCAGCAGTCCTGTTGTCAACCGACCTGTGAGGAAAGTGGTGGAAAGGGTGGTAGTGTTTTAGCGCCTCTCCTCCAGCACTCAGATACTCCTTTTGCTTGGCATCTCTCCATACCTGAGTATTTATGCCTATATATTCTCTTGCATAATTCATTCAAACTTCCTAACGTGTCAAAAGGGGGCATTAGTGATGTGTTTCTTTGGAAAAGTTGCTAGATAAGTGCTACCCACTGTTCTCTTATGTGGGTCCCTATGAGCCAAAGATTTCAGCCTGAAGAAACAAATATAAATGATTTGCAGCAGAACGCATAGAATTTACTCCATGTAGTAAGCCTTTTGGGACGAGGATTTTTGTCCTATTTAAAATGAAGGATTTATGTCACACCATATTATTGAAAATTTTAATTGTCATAACATAGTTCAGTATATTAAGGGAGCCAGATAAAAAGGAAAAATTGCTTTTTTCAAAGAGGTGAAGCAAATGAGTGTCTTGTTCATTTACAATGGTGTGTTACTTATACCTTACTGAGATTTTGGAAAAGGGTTATATTCACTGCATTATAGAATACTAGAGGCCCGGTGCACAAAAATTTGTGCACTCGGTGGGGGGAGGGGGTCCCTCAGCCCATCCTGTGCCCTCTCGCAGTCTGGGACCACTCAGGAGATAATGACCTGCAGGCTTAGTCCTGCTCCCGGGTGGCAGAGGGCAGGCCCAATCCCTAGGTGCAGTCCCTGGTTGGGCTCAGAGCAGGGCCGATTGGGGAGTTGGGGCGCTGCCCCCTGTCATGCACAGAGCAGGGTGGATCGGGAGGTTGCAATGCCACCCCTAGTCAAGCTCAGGGTAGAGCCAATTGGGGGGTTGGGGCACTGCCCTCTGTCACACTCAAGGCAGGGTTGATAGGGAAGTTGCAGCGCCACCCCCTGTCACGCACAGAGCAGGGCCGATCAGGGGGTTGAGGAGCTCCCCCCTGTCACTCACAGAGTAGGGCCAATAGGGGAGTTGGGGCACCACCCTCTATCACCCACAGAGCAGGGCCGATCAGGGAGTTGGGGCGCCACCACTGTCACACTCAGGGCAGGGCCGATGGGGAGGTTATGGCTCTACCCCGTCACACACAGAGCAGGGCCCATGGGGGGGGGGGGGAGTTTGGGGCACCGCCCTCTATCACCCACAGAGGAGGGCCGATCAGGGGCTTGGGGTGCTGCACCCTGTCACACACAGAGCAGGGCCGATCAGGGGGTTAGGGCGCTGCACCCTGTCACACACAGAGCCACAGGGCGATCAGGGAGTTGGGGAGCTCCCCCCTATCAGGCACAGAGCAGGGCTGATCAGGGGGTTGGGGCGCCTTCCCCTGTCATGAACAGAGCAGGGCAGATGGGGAGGTTGTGGCCCCGCCCCCTGTCACACACAGAGCCGCAGGGCGATCAGGGGGTTTGGGCGCTGCCCCTGTCTTGCTGATCCCGGTGCCGGGAGGCATATTACCCTTTTACTATATAGGATAGAGGCCTAGTGCATGGGTGGGGGCTGGCTGGTTTGCCCTGAAGGGTGTCCTGGATCAGGGTGGGGGTCCCCACTGGGGTGCCTGGCCAGTCTGGGTGAGGGGCTGAGGGCTGTTTTCCGGAAGCGGGTGACTGAAGCTCCCAACCGCTCCTTTTTTTCTTTTTTATTCTGGGCCAGCTTTAGCTCTGAGGCCTCGGCTGCTGAAAGCCGGTTTCTGGCCTTTGTTTTTCCTTCTGTATTTGATACAATGTTGCGGTCAGGCTGGCTGAAGCCCAGCTGACTGAAAGCTGGTTTCTGGGGTTTTGTTTAGCTTCTATATTTGCAACATAGTTGCTTAGAATTGCAGCTGAGAGGCCGGCAGCGGCAGGTGGGGAACGTTGGAGTTCGCCATCACTGGAGCAAGCAAGCCTCCCTGTTCACTTCAGTGCATGGCTGCCGGCTGCCATCTTGGCTGACAGTTAATTTGCATAAGGATATGCTGATTAGCCAATGGGAAGGGTAGCGGTCATACACTAACTACCATGTTTCTCTTTTATTAGTGTAGATTGGTAATAATGTTGGTCATTCACCATTAACATTGTCTTGGCCTCACTAGCCCAAGTGGAATTAAGTATGTTGATAAACTGTGTAGACCTGTGTAAACATATAGAACATTAGATCTGTATAGTGGGTCACATCTGTGTGCCATTAGGCCATGTCTATGTGCTTTTGAGGAAATGGGAGGATATTATTGGCTGTACACTTTCCTGAAAGGTGCCTATTATGGCAGAAAAGAACAGGAAAAGGGTACAAACCTGGGGGAGAGGAGCAGCAAATTCCTTAAGCAAGTGCCATGACTTATAATGAGAATAGAAGGAACATTCAGAAAGTGATAAAGGCTTAAGGTTGCGTTTATAAAACCCTTAGTATATTTTTTATTTGCTTTGGAATAAAAGTTTTCCATTAGGGCTCAGAGGCCAATTTGAGTCTTCAGGGCCTCAATCCTTTAGGGGTACTTTCTCTCTAGCCTGTGAAGCATTTATATAGAAATTAAAGTAGGTCATCCTATTACTAAGAAGAAGCCCCCAAGCAAGATAATAAAACAAATCTTACTTGTTGGAAAAGGTCAAGGCTAGAATGAACAAATCTCATTGGAGGCAAAAAGAATATATTCCTAATATTCAATCACACAAAATTCACACTAGCCTGCACAAATTTGGAGCCATTTTTGGTCTTCAAATTTTGTCAATAATCATTACACATCTGTGAGTCAGATGTATAAGCATATCTGTAGTTTTACTGCCCAGGGTAGTTTTCACATACAAACGTGTTCAGAACACACATTCCACACCATCTCCACAACTATCAGCACCTCTTTCACTAAATGGTTAAATGCAGAATGCAAACCAAACGCTAAAAGGAGAAGAAAAGAAAAAGAAATAAGAGGGGGAAAAAATAAAGTAGGCTGAAATGGGTATCTAGATGTGAGATTGAAGCTATTGATTCCAAACATGTGCACTGGCATTTCCAAGGTGATACCAGGTGACATTATACCTCCTTACCTGTTTTAGGCCACTATCATTCATGGGGAGGTTGCTGTTTACTTAGACTCTAGTTATGACTAAGGAAGAGTTATAATGGGAATTCACCTTTCTTAAATTAGTGGGTATTTCTTCATTAAAATATTCATTCAAATTTATATCACAGTATGTGTGATAGATACAGGTGACAAATATCTTCAGTATGAAGGTAGTCATCTAATAGTCTTGGAATTTTAGACACCTGAGAAAAAATACTATTCTATTACTGTAAATAAGTAATAGTTCGCATGATTAGCCCTTAAAAGAAACCAGGCAGATGGCCAAGTGAAAAATCAGACTTGGAACTGAATCAATATGTTTGCCCGTTCATACCACTGTTGTTGGCAATTTGGATGCCTTTGACCTAGAAGGCTGAGAAAGACAAAGCGGGAGGTGACAGTTGTGGCTGAAGGCATTATAGGGCTATATGGCTGAGGCCACGATAAATCCTATAGACTCAATAGAATTTTAATAAGTCAGCAGTCATTGAGAGGTGGACTGTAATTCATCAAACACATTGAATGGTAGAATATTTCCATTTTCAAATTATTTTGTTCTAACATATCTTTAGCTATTTAAGTCAAAGAGTAGGTAAATGGATCATTGTGCACATTAGAATTAGACTGAGACGACTGATTCAAGGTTTCTAGTGAACGAATTATCAATATGGCCAACTGCAGATTTCTTTTTAGAATTACTATGAGTTGGCAGATCAGTGCATTTGAATAGATCATGCATAACCTAGATTATTTTACAGTGAATCCCTTGTAGGGTATATAATGTTAGGCTATTATACAACTTCAGTAAACCACATGGTCCTGAGTCACTGAAAACACTTTATCTGGTGATTCCTCAGGTGTGGTAGGTGATACAGAATTTTAAAGGAAAAAGTAATCAATGATTATTTGATTTAGTCAAACAGGTAAAACAGAAAACAGTTGGAATGTGTCATTTTTGCAGCCTCATCTGGTGGATGAGAAAGGCATGGATATGGCAGGCCCAGGAGTTTCCACAGCTTAGGTACATTCCCGCCCTTCTTTAACTCACCTTCTCTGGTTTTCACATTCAAGGTAGTCATTTTAGATGTTATCTTGGCATTTGTGTTATATTTCATCATGAACAACTTTAGTCCCATGATTCCTATTAAATTTCACTAAGAGTTTGATTAAAGCCATCTTTTGATCCAGGAAATTCAAATAATAAAATAGTCAGTTGCTCTTCAGTGATGGCAAAGAATTCTCTTCCAGTCGGGGTAGTCATTGAAGTAGATCAGAAAGAGGAAAGAAACTCCAATCTCATTTTTCATATTTTAAAAAATCACTTTACTAAGTCAGTAGAAAATACTAGAATTCAATTTTCTTCTTTACTAATGTCTTTATCCCACAAAATTACCCACACCTCATCCGGTCCTTTCATTCTGTTTCTGAATTGGACCATAGCAGAAACCAGGAAATACAGCCAAGTACAACTGCTTTTATTACATAAATTTAGACTGTCTTTTAATGTACACCTAGTAAATTTGATCCTAGTCATATGCTGAAGTGCTCTACTTTAAAGGATACCACCTAGAGAATCTCTGAAGAAGATTTCTTATGACATGAGATTCTGTGCAAGTCTGTTAGCAAACAATAAAAATCCACAATTTCTTTGGCTTCTTGTGTGTTAAACAGGCCAATGGGGATAGAGAAAAGCATTCCCTTGGAGTCCTTAATAGGATGAGAGCTCAGTGAACAAGCATGTATCCTGGTTCTTCTCACCAAGATTCACTGGCCAACTGTGAAATGAAAGTAAAAGATCAGCAACGCTTCTGAGAGCCATAGCAAGTGGTAAACCAACTTATTTATCCCAAGATCATTCAGGACCAGTTTCCCAATTCCATCAGAATAATTGATTTTTACATAAATGTGTAGCTCTGCTCTGTACGGAGCTAAAGCAATGAATCAGTGTGGTCTCTAAGCATTTAAAATGCACAGAAAACCAATATAAAATTTCAATATTGTAAATATAGACCCACAAGAGGTGCAATAACTCGAAAAATTTTTCAAAAGAAATCCCAAGCATTGCTGATTCCTAGAAGTAAATGTTTCTATTATCATTCCATCATATTTATAGCTTTATGTGGGTCTAGTAAAAATTAATTATTAATTATACAAATGGCATATAAAATAAAGAGCAGATAATTTATTTATAGTGATTTTCTGAAATTAACACAGAAGGTTTTCATGGCCCAAGCATTTTTCCCAGCCAGAATTTCTAAACTACTACTATAGTCAGCTCAGACTAGCATAACAAAATACCATGCATTGGGTGGCTTATTTCCTTTTATTTTTTTAATTTTCAAATAGACTTCTATATAAAACTGAAATATCTTTTTTATAATTCTGGAGGCTAGAAGTTCAAGATCAAGGTGCCAGCAAGATAGGATTCTGATGGGACTCCATTCCTGGCTTGCTGACAGATGCCTTCTTGTTGTGTGCTCTCATGGCCTATCCTGGGTACATGCTCTCTTTCTCTTACTATAAAGCAATCCTATCAGATTAGGACTCCACCCATGTGATTTCATTTAACCTTAATTACTTCCTAAAAGCCTGGTCCCCAAACAGTCACATTAAAGCAGCGGTTCTCAACCTGTGGGTCGCAACCCCTTTGGGGTTCGACCGACCCTTTCACAGGGGTCGCCTAAATACATCCTACATATCAGATATTTACATTATAATTCATAACAGTAGCAAAATTACAGTTATGAAGTAGCAACGAAAATAATTTTATGGTTGGGGGTCACCACAACATGAGGAACTGTATTAAAGGGTTGTGGCATTAGGGAGGTTGAGAACCACTGCATTAGAGGTTAGAATTTCAACACATGAGTTTTGGGGAAACATAATTCAGCCCATGGCAACCAAATTTGTAACAATCAAGTTCCTTTCAGTACAAATTTTTTTAATACCTTTTCCCTAGAGATACCAATAAGTATTTCCTGAAATGAAACTCATATGAATGTACCAGATTAAATCTGAGGTCTCTAAATTGTCTTTTAATGTGCTAAATTCATTACAAGATTCTTTAATCATTGTTACTACATCTGACACAGATTCCTCTCCTAAAGGTATACATATACAAAGCTTTTATTATTTTCTCTTAAAGAGGCTGTTTTTAAAGTTACTACCTGCCCAGTAAACAGTCAGGTTCATGTCATAATCAGCCACAGCAGAGACAGCATGTGGTGCTACCTTGCATCATCAAGAATGCACTGTCAAGAAAACGTAACTACTGCTGTCTGTGACGTCCATCTTGTTTTCACATTGACTCCTATATAAAAGAGTATGTACAATACCAGAGAGGGAAAGACCAAACCCTAAGTCTAAGAGAAGAACTCTGGGACAGGAAATGGGTGCATGTGCTGGCCAGCTCCATACCTGCTGGACTGTGCTCCTGTCTTGTCCTGGCAGTTGCCTGTTTGGGAGGTATGGTTCTCCCAGCAACTTTGTATTAACTGTGGGCCTTCTCTACTTGTAGGCATTAGCACCTTCCTCCATGAATTTCCTTGAGGTCTAGCTGTCTCTTGACTGTACAATTTTACAAATTCCCAAAAGATAAACGTGAGGTAACGGATGTGGTAATTAACTAGATGACAGGAATCCTTCTACAATGTATACATCTACCACATCCTCACAATGTACACTTAATGTCTTACAATTGCATTTGTTAATTATACCTCACTAAAACTGGAAAACACACAAATTTCATCAATCTATGCCTTTACCAACCCAAAGACAGTGTAGCAGTGGTGTTGAGCTCTATGATATCAGCCTGAGGTATCCTAAGCTGGGAACTGCCTTTGCCCTGCAGCTTTTTGTTTTATAAAGTTAATTCCCAGCTTCACTCATGTTCTTGGTCTCGGATCCCACGGAAGAATTTTTTTAAGGAAGCAGCTCCTGAGTCAGGCCTCCTTCAGCTTTGGGAAACCTCAGCTGGCACAGGCCTGGGGCACTGTAGGACCTCAATGGGAGTTTTCTGAATGCTTCTCACTCAGAACGTATGAGCATGAGAACCGCCTATGTGGAAAGAAATGCTGGAGGAAGCGCAGAGTTCAGGCAGCTGTGATGGGGTGTGAAACAACTCAGTGCCCAGCAGGTGGTCCCACAGCAGGTGGAAAGGGGGACCCCTTTCTTAGATCTGCCACATACTGATGCTGGACAACCTACTTAATTTTTCTGAGTCTCAGTTTCCTTATCTGTAAAGTAGGATTTAATACACCTAGCTCACATTTGGTTTATGTACTAGTAATTTGCCTA
This sequence comes from Myotis yumanensis, assembly GCF_028538775.1. Lineage (NCBI taxonomy): Eukaryota > Metazoa > Chordata > Mammalia > Chiroptera > Vespertilionidae > Myotis > Myotis yumanensis. Next base: position 92,854,355 of record NW_027223752.1, read on the forward strand.
ATAAATTTTAGTGTCCCTCCCTCTCCCCTCTTCTATGATGAATATTTGAGTGAATTGAGCATGGCTTAAGACATCTTATAATATAATATGATTGCATATCCTATATAATAAAAGGGTAATATGCAAATTGACCCTAACTGGATCAGAACAACCACTGGACCAGTCACCATGAGGCACACTGACCACCTCTTGGTCTCTTTCCCCAGCTGGCAGGCTCCGATTGCCTGATGGTGAACGGGGAACCGGGGGTGGGTGGCAGATGGGGGGAGGGGTGGGAGTGGGGCCAGCTGCCAGCAGCCAGGGAAGATGGCCCTGATCACAAACCAGGCCTAGGGACCATACCCACACATGAATTTTGTGCACCGGGCCTCTAGTATATATTATATATTATGTAAAGTAGTACACTTGTCTATCTATACTAATAAAAGGGTAATATGCTAATTAGAGCAGACATCCATCCGGACAAAGCCACGAGGGCCTAGGGCCAGCAGCAGCATGGGAGAGGCGCCATGGCGGAGAGGAGGCCGTGCCAATGCAAGGGTGGGAGCGGAGGCGGGGCCTCCGCGGGAACGGGAGCAGAGGAGGTGGCACCACCACTGGAGCAGGAACGGAGGCAGGGCCTCTGCCTTGGCGGGAGTGGGAGCAGCAGCAGAGGTGGGCCACCACTGCCATGGGAGCAGGAACAGAGGAGGAGGTGCTGCCTCCACTCCTGCTCCTAGTCCTGGTGCCACACCTCTGTAGAGGCTGGATGGGGTGCAACCTGCTGTGCCTCAACCTCCCACAGCCCCTCCCCCAGCCAGCCTGCCTCCAGATTGCCCCCTGCCCACTGGCAGGGCCAGCACTTAGAAGCAAGGGCCTGCCAGCCAGCAGTGGCAGCAGCAGCGGGGTGATGGGGTTCGTGCCTTCCCATTATCAGCCCAGTCACCTCCCACAGCGGCTAAGCTGTCAGTAGGACATCCCCTGAGGGCTCCTGGACTGTGAGAGGGGGCAGGTCTGGCTGAGGGACCTCCTCGCGCCCCTCCTCCCCTTCCCCCCTGCAGTGCACTAATTTTCATGTGCTGGGCCTCTAATATATATTATAATATATATTATATAAAGTAGTACACATGATCTATATTATATAACATTATATCATATGTGATATAATATGACCATCCCTCTTTTCCAGTATTCTGTGATCTACAGGATGTCCAAGAAACAATTATTATCTATTTTCTTCGTGTCATTTTGTATCATGCAGATAACTTGAAAGACACCAGCAGCCCTGCATGTGACCAATCCCCGTGTGTAGCCACAGCAAAGCGGGGGCATTTTTAAGCCTTCCAGGACCAGTACAGTGCACTGTTTATGGTACTGCTGGCATGGGAATTCCTACTTAACTTGAAAGAGATCTCTGAATTCAAAGGGAAAGATGCACAATAAGGAATTAGCTCCTGGGTTCTGAAGAGCCTACGTTTCAGTAAATTATACCACATGAACAACGAGGAGACATTTGAATGTTCCAATGCATGTTTGTGCCTGAAAATAACTAGTAAAGGACCTTGTGAGCAGCAGCACATGGTCACTTATGCCTCAAGTGGGGTCTCAGTCCCACAGGACAAGCCTCAGAAAATGTGGGGTGTTCAGGCAGGCCGCCCTGGTGGCTCAGAGACACACACCCGTGTGATTCCACCAAATGCCACACCCTGTCTTTATACCACAGCCTGTTGTCCATGTGGCTGGATGTTCGAATCAAGAAATCTACACCCCTCAAGGCTGGGTGAAAGGCTTGACCGAGCATCCCAGAGAAAAAAAGCCAGCACTTTGATACACAGCTCCCACAACGTGGAATTTTAATGAGCAGAAGCAAAACCCAATCTCCTTGCTCAGAAAGCAGATGTCTTTGTTCTTTTAGTGTTTTAACATTTTATTAGCTCAACATCACTTTATTCTGGTACCTCTTCTCTAAGAACTGAGGCACGTCTGTGCCTCTCTGCATTGTTTTCTCACCTAACACGTTTGAGTTTATGTGTTTAAGGAAACTCTTAAGAAAGGTGTTTTGAGGCATCAAGGTGTGTTGTTCTGGAATTCTTTTTTAGCGGAACAGACACATTTTGCCTAAGTAATTTGCTGTTGTGATTGGAGAGCATGAGGCTTTGGGTACATAGGACTTGTGCTGTCTTTCGTATGACTGCCTCACTGAAGAGGGTTGGGAAGGGGAGTAACGGGAGAGGCACGGGAGACCGAGAGCTCTGGGAGATTCCTCAGAGTTAAATAAGAGCCCAAAGCTTTGATGTATGCTCTATCCACTCTGAGAAAATATACTTGACTGAGATTTCTAAAAATAAGGTTTTTGTTTCGGCACAGTGCTGGATTGTTAAGACTCAGATTACAAACACAAAATTTGGGAAGCTTTTCTTCCCCATAAACAGGTACATGTGGGCACTTCTGGGCACCGTCCCAGGCTCTCCTTGAAGTAGCCGGGAGTCCACATGTGTGCGTGAGCCATATAGCTCACCTCCTGAGTGCAGTCAGAGGGCAATATGGCATTTAAATGAGCTCTATCAAAGTGTTATTGTATCCACAGGCCAAAAAATTTAAGAAACATTTTTTTTCTTCCTCTTTTATCTGCTGCCAAAAGAGAGGGGGAAGATAGGTACTGGAGCCGTGTCTTCAGTCTGCAGACCAAGTTTCTTTTGTGCGTGGCTCATTCCCTCAGCTCTTTCACTATGATGGAGCTGTGGTTTGAGAACAGCCTCTTTATTCCCAACACTTACCCGTTGCTCAGGTAGCAGGGACAGTTTCCTCAGATAACCTGTCCTTATTCACAGCAAAGCCCTGTTAGCAGTTATAAAATACTCGAGCGTAATGGCTGGCACGCATTGTGCTCAAATTCATGTTCTGCTCTTGTCCTAAGAGAATTATATCCCAACAATGAAAAACCCTGGCTTTGGGAGTTCAGTGTGTCAAAGACTCTTCTCTATCGTTGTATTTTCTCCGTAATCTAAGCCTGAATTAGAAGAACATCACAGATGCATGGTGTGTTGGACATGGAGCACATGCATGCATTTAAATCACGTATATCTTACTTTTTTACTGATGTAATTGTGAAATATGTTCTTTTTGCATTCATAATTAGGGGGTGGAACAGATGGTGAAGGCTTAGTTTAAAATAATCTGTCATTAAAACAACCTAGCCTACTGGTAATTCTTCACTCTAACTGGAGTTAGGTCACAGGAAAAGACTTTGGGGTGGTTTTTTTCTCTTCTGCATTGGAGTAGAGAAGAAAGAACCACTAATTTTAGAGTAGTGATGTACATGAGAGTTGTCCCTATAATGGCACCATGGTAAGATTTCAACCTGAAATTTGGCTGTAGTGGAATATGCAGGAAAAAAGAAAGCAGAGACAGATTACTTTGAGAAATTTAAGTCCATTTAGCACCATGCCGTAAACATTCGTATACCTCAATCATGAAGCTGCAGTTAGTTTCATACCCTGCAAGGAAATAACCTCATCATTTGACAAATACTGTGGGAGGCGCAGCTTTGAGGGTCAGGAAGCTCTGCTTTCCCCTTATATGCTGCACTGATGGCAGGGGACACACATTATTCTCACAGGCATTGCTATTTGGAGATGCTGCAGCTCCTGACTTCTATTTCCAAGCCTCACTCCTACATGTGCACCTCATGGACTTCCTGTCTGCCCTATTGTGATGGCTTAGAATTGGTTTTAGTAGTAAGAAAACTGTCTTGATAAATGAGCTGCATGCATGCCTTAAAATGTCTGTTTTACTGTTTCTTCTGAGATGTTGCTCTCCATCTGCTTTGAGGGAAGCAGAAAGATTCCAGCATGGCTTTCTAATAAATCTTCTCAAGGAGGGGCTAGCATTAACATTTATGTAGGTTCTTTTTCATCTTAATCCAACCTTAGTTAATAATCAGAAAATTCTACATGCTGAGTAAGAAGATGTAATTAACCCTTTGACCCCAGAATCTTAATTGGCGCCTGTTGGAACAGTGGGCAGATTTAAAGAAAAAAAAAAAAGTTAAAAACTAGCCTGCAGTGATTAAAACAGCTCAGCACAGAGTAGCTTTCTTGATTCAAATTTTTAAAAAGTTCCACAGAACTTTCAGATTAATCATATTTGGTTCCCAGGACTAACTGATTGAATGTTTCTTTTCTCCTCCCATCTTTTAAAATTCAGATACCCACATTCAACCAATATTGATGCTACTCTTAAGACTTTTCTAAGCCCTAGCTGTTTTGGCTCAGTGGATAGAGCTTCGGCCTGTGGACGGAAGGGTCCCGGGTTAAATTCTGGTCAAGGGCATGTACCTCAACTCAGTTGCAGGCTCCTCCCCGGCCCGGGCCCTGGTCAGGGCTCATGCAGGAGGCAACCAATCAATGTGTTTCTCTCAAATCAATGTTTCTCTGTCTTTCCTTCTCCCTTCCACTCTCTCTAAAAAAAAAATCAATGGAAAAATAGCCTCGGGTGAAGATTAAAAAAAAAAAAGAAAAAGACTTCTCTAAGCAGCAAAATACAGTTAACTATAGATAGGGGTCAATCTGAATGAGAAGGCAATGGCTACATAAAGAACAACCTTGCCAGTCCACTAAGACCTGGTTTCCTATCCCATTCTTCAATGTGCCAGGTAATCTAACCAGAGTATTAGACATTCATTTCACACTAAAGGTATAATAGACTGAAATGGTTGATAAGCATAAAAGTGAAAAATTAGCTAACCACTTTTGTTTTATTTTGTTTTGTTTACCTCTGTGCTGGCATATAACTAATCTGACTAGTTGTTTTTATCCCCACCACATTGGCTGTTATTTTTAATTGAATTGACTGGACACTTTGTGTCATGTAGACACAGACTCATTTTAATCTCACCAGGAAATTGGAACATGTGTTGAAGCCTCTGTTTTTGCCAAACAAAACTGGCCAGTCCTTAGATCACTGCTGCTTAATAGCATCAGATGTTTAGCCTCCAGATATTCCGTTTCCCTGCTATGGTATCCAGACCTCCCCTAGTATTTTAGCAAATACATGAGATATGAACCTAATGTTAAAAATGCAAAATCCCTTTTAGTGAGAAAGTAAAGGATGTGTGTCCATGGCAAATGAATAGCACTCCGTGTTTTGGAAGACTATAAAAGAATCCAGTCTAACTCTGATATTCCAAGTGTCGGGAGATATTCCAGACTATGTTAGACATCTGGAGCATCAGAATCTGCAAATAATCTAATAGGTCCAGAAACAGAACCCTTGGAGGGGGTTGCCATCCCTCTCAGTCACTGCAGCATGTGTGCTATAAGGGAGAGAGCGCACTGGGTTTGGAGGTTTCTGCGCATTTACTAAGCCTTGGCTGAGCAGTTTGTTAGGTGTTGGCTAGATAAAGTTGAATAATTTATCACCCACTGTTGAGAAATTCAGTCTCCTTGGAAGTTGAATAGACTAGCCAGGGACACATCATGTCATAAATACTTCGATAATACTAATGAAGCGTAGCAGCTCTCATCCTGGCTGTGCCGCCGGCTGGCTGGATGATCTTGTCCAACCATTTAGCCTCCGTGTACCTCAGTTTCCTCGCCTGTCAGATGAAGACTACACTACAGATTATCTCTGCGCCAGCTCCACCAGTCTTTTCTGCTTTTGATCAGCCTTTTCTTTGTCACTTGTCCCTGTAGACATTCTCTTGTGATCTCTCTCTCTCTCTCTCTCTCTCTCTCTCTCTCTCTCTCTCCTTCTTTTCTGACAGTGGCATTTTAGGTTTGAGAAGATGGCTACCCAACTCTTGGTGACTGTATGCCAGGCCATGGCTATCAGGTTGCATGGAAAACCTAACCAGGCTCTTTTCTCCATGGGGAAGGTCGAAAGGGGAGCGTCATAATCCTCATGAGTCACCCTCGGGAGACAGCTTACATGAGGTGAAGACGTGCTGAATGAGATTCTCCTCAGACTTCCGTAAAAGCAGCTCTCTCCCTTTTGCACTGGTTTAAATAAGGTCCCACTGCACCACACTGTAAGCTTGAAAGGTGGATCTCGCCATGGGGTCGAGGTTTTGTCCTGTGCTAAGGAACTCTCTCTGCTAGTATTTCACTCCGTGTCCCATAGCCGGTTCCAGGAGGGATATTATAGAGCAAAGGTGACCTATTGTGAAAGTGACTTATGAACTCTCTTGTCATCCCATTCCCCGTGTTTCTCCTGCTACTAATGAGAGGATTCTGTCATTTGAACAAATCATTCAAAAACAAGTGAATTTTAAGCTGCCTCAATATAAATATTTTAACTTCAGAAATGCTGTACAATTTAATTTTTCAATAATATACAATGCCAATTAGAGAATCTTTATATTTAGTTGAAGGCGGCATAGTTACCAAGTCTATCAGCTTTCCAGTCCCAACTCTACCACTTCCTAGGGACAGGAATGTTGCCTAGCTTTGCTAAGCCTCAACCTCCTAGCATGTAAAATGTAGATAACAATATAATTACTTCAAATGGTACTTGTGAAAATTAAAAGTGAGTATATGCAAACTGCTTAGCACATATTGCTTAATAAATATAAACTATTATTATTATACTATCTTAACCAAAAGCTTGTTTATTATGTAATTTGCTTTTATGTGGAACAACGCAATATGATTTTTGAAATGTTTTTAGAAACCACTAAATCAGAGGAAGAGGTGGGGCGCCGCCCACAGTTTCTGACCAGCAGGGCTATGAAAAAGGATCTGGAAGCATGGAATTTGAATCTTATATGTACATATAAGTATATATAAATACATAGACACACATATTCCAACAAGCATAGATACATATATACATAAATACATATATTGCTCTCAAAAAAATTAGTATTTTCGGAGACTGAAATTGCTGAGATTTCAGGCAGCCTATTTTTCTAATTAAATTTTACATTCTTCTTCCATATTTTTATACTTAAGAATTATGTCATTCAGTGTTGCCACTTACCTGGTTCCCACTGTGGATTTCCTATACTTCCAAAGTCACAGCCTCTGTGCATACCACTAGTCTTTAAAACTTCTCTTCCCATGCAAGTAGTGTTTCTGCAATCTACCTGGTTAAAAATCTATTATAATAAAAGCATAATATGCTAATTAGACCAGACAACCTTCCAGATGAAGCTGGGGCTGCAAGGGAAGTCTGAGTCCCAGTTGCCAGAGGGAAGCTGGTGCTGGCAGCCTGGGGAAGGAAGGCCCACTCTTGCACAAATTTCGTGCATCGGGTCTCTAGTAAATAAATAAAGCAAACAAAAGACATGAAGATGATGGCACATAAAATGCACTTGTATTATAAGAATTTGAAACAAATTTATTCTTAATTTGAGTGGTACATTGCAGCTGGAGTCCCTGATGATTTAGACCATTTATCAAAATGAAAACGCAGCCCTCCATTTAAAAAGTGAACTAAGGTTTCCAGAGTTATAGATGGTGTGTAACATCCTTCTCCCCCTCACCCCCACCCCCTGCCTTTCTCCTTTTGTTTCCATTTCAGGAGTCATAATAGAAAGTAGATTTGCCACACAAAAATCTTTAATACAGAGTTTTGCAAAAAAAGGACCACAATTTGTAAGGTCTCAGCCTATAAACATTCCCCCACAAGGTACTGACCTCTCCTATCTGTTCTAACAAAAGGCAGTGGGAGTGAGGCGGGCATAATCCTTTATTAATTAGCAAATTACTGATGTCCATAGTAGCTCAAGGGGTGATTTTACTTGCTCTTCATAAGGAACTATTTTTTCTCTCATTTCATTACAATTTCCATTGCTGTTCAGCTATTAAATGGAGAATCTTGCTGATTTAATCTTAGTAACGACTGAATCCAAGTAAATAAATAAATAAATAAATAAGTAATAAATAAATGTGACATCTTATAAAATCAACATGACCCAATTTTATACATGAATGTAATGCATCTTAATCAAATTGACAGGGACATAAGGAAGTCACTGAAATAAAGGAAGGCTTGTAATCTTAATTCAGACCTTTAATTTGTTCATGTATAATGCGATGGTAAAAGATCCTAGGACTTTTGTTCAACACGAAGGAAAAAATGGTCTTTAATTTGATATGTGTTACTTGTATCAGATTCCTTACTAATTAAACCTCCATCATATATATTTATTAACCTTCTTATTTATTTTTTTCTTCCTACAGTCCCTGGATGGCTTTGTGTTTGCACTAAATCAAGAAGGAAAATTTTTGTACATTTCTGAAACAGTCTCAATCTACCTAGGCCTCTCACAAGTAAGTAAAACCGTTTAGATTCTTGGTGGTGATTGTGTAGGCTCCTTGAATCTCGTGCTTTTTCTTGCTCAATGGATATTCTGTTTAGCATGAATTACCAAAGAATGAATTATTCTTTGATCAATCTTCCTGACTCTTCTCTCTCACAAAGTCAGTGGGAAAATGGTATGTCAGTTGGGAGCACTTGGAATAAACTTGTGCTCAAAAACTTTAGTCCCCTCCTCACCCCCAAGGGTCATTATTAATTTATTGAAAACAAATGAAGTTTCTTCCCTTGGTTGTTCTGAACTTTGAAACCTCTGTCCCTGGTAGGAGAGGGACACAGGGATAGCACTTCCCTTGTGTCCTATTACTGGATGTTTATGGAGTTCCCTGCACTGTCCTGGGAGCTGACACAATGACAGGGAGTCACTGGAGTCAAGAAATGCTGAAAGAGACCATTAAAATGTGTTGCAGGGAGGATTCCAGCAAGGATATATTTTGCTGCTTTTGCAAATGCTTCTGAATGCGGAAAGACAGTTTCATAAACTTAGATAGCCTTGTATTATTTGCAGTTTAATTACTCACACGTGTCTGTTAGAGGCTCAAAGATAAGAAAACGGAGGCAGCTGGGACAAGGGGCAGAATCCTAGATGTTCGTTCTCGCTCTTCCTCTGGAACACAAAACGTTTACCTCCAAGACACGAGCTGTGTCTAAAGAATGCCAAAATACCCTGAAGAAAAGTTCGAGATCCAACTAATTATCCAGATGTTTTTTCCATAAAAATGCTGAACACCTGGATATTTGTGCCCATACAGGTGATTGGCTGAGTTTGACCCTTTCATCTGGTGGTTTGGCAGGAGAGAAACGCAGCCTGGGTGGGAGGGAGTGTGTGTGTGTGTGTGTGTGTGTGTGTGTGTGTGTGTGATGATCTGCCAAGTTGGATAATCTATTTCTCATTCAGTTGCTCCTTGGAGCTAAAGATGGAGGTAAGATTTGTCTTCTCTTAAGCAGGACCCTCCCCAGAATCCTTGATTCTGAAAGTTGGCATCACTCTAAGGAGGTCTCCAGTGTGGCTGGAACCTTTTGGCTATTAGTGAGTTTGCTGGATAATGGATAAATCAAGAAAGACATTGGGAAATAATAAAGAGATATTTGGCATGCGAGAAGGGTTGGGGGAGGAGGAGAAACACTGCCAAATTTGATAATTTACTGTTGAGAATCCAAGCAAGGTCCATTAACTCTTCCTTGAAGAGAGTGCAAGCTATTTGCTATAGTATATAGAGTAATTCTGTTTTTTTGTGGACTTCAGCAAACCAAATGATAGAAATAGAGCTATTGTTAACTCAATATTAGTATTCTTGCATCTTGTTGAAAGCTCTGGTTTTATAATTGCCTATAATAATAGACTTTAAGCCTTGTCTTAATCTGTTTGGGACCTCATATGGGGATTCTCCAGTTTTAAAATTGGTGTGCCACCATGATAATAGGTATAAAACCAGAAACACCACTGTTTGTTGTTCTGCAATGCCCATATTCATCTGTTTTATGCAGACTGTCCAACAAAGTTTAATCAGCCAGTGAAGAAGAAGGATGAATAATTAGTTTAAGCAGGTAAATGCTAATTAGGGAACTCCTGAAAAGCATCCATTATATACTAGCTCAAAACACATTTTACAGCCCTGGTTAGTGGTGTAATCCAAATTCTGTCAAGGCAACTGCATTTTCTGTAATTGAGATGTGTATGTTTGCTTTGCATAACAGATGGCTCTGTATGCTTAGACTGATAGCTAGGAAAATAATAATTGCATTATTCCGGCCAAAAGAATATTAGCTCTTGGGTCTCGGCCATTTCAGTTGGTCCTCCTGCCAGCACAGCATATGCACATATATGGATTGGATTTTCAAGGAAATTGATGCATCTGGAATTGTGTGGCCATCTGAAATATCATCTGTTCAAGAAAAATTTGGCTTTAACCCTGTGCTGGTTTCTCCTTAAAAGCAGTTGATTTCACTGCTTCTCTCCTGTAACATTAAGTCAATCTTGTCCTAAAATCTGAGTCAAATCATTGAGGTTTCTGCAGAATAGAGTAGCTGCGTAGACATGGCACAGTAGCTGGCAACTCCCACGCAGCCATTCCCTGCTCGTATGTGATGGGTTTTAAAGTGCGTGTCTATAGCCAGCATCTTGACCTCCCATGGGTAGACACTGGCATAGTGTGCTGTTGCCCTGTGGGTGGATGTGTGCAGTGTTGCCATAAGTGGTCAGTATGCTGGTAGAGGCTCTGAGGTATGAGATGAAGGTCATCCTTTGGAGGCACTACACAGCTGAAATGATGAAGGGTAAGTCACTAGAAAATGATTTTTGCTTATACCATTGTGTGTACTAGTATTTAGAGTTCAGAACTAAATGTTAAGAATAGTTCTGGGTCAACATGAAAACAGACTGATAAGAGCATGGTACTTTATTATGTGCACCAAAGAATGAGGCGAAGAAAGGCTATGCTAAAACTTTGGGAAGGGATTTCCAACCCAGTTAACGTTCTAAGTCCTAATTGGGTAATTACGGTTCCTGAGACCTAACTGTTCCCAAGTTTCTTTGGTGCCCTCTTCAAATGTGGGGTGCTTGTGGCTGAATACAAAGTAACATATACTCAAAGTCATTGAGTACATACTTAATCATTTACACACACACCCAAAAACTCTGCTGTGTCCTACAACTTGGCTTCGGTGGTTATTCTATCAAATTCTAGACTGTGATAAGGAATCTATAAAGTTATACTCCCTCCTTTTCTTTATAAATAGTTTCATGAAATAAAGACAGCACGTACCTGCAGCATCAGAGACTGTTATTGAAATCACTGAGGGATATGGTGAGCATGGGGGTGTGTTAGAGCATAGCTCTGTCTGCCTGTGTAACTCCCAAGATATTCCTTCCTTAGTTTTATTTTCTTTCAACATGTAAATAAATATGGTGACTTTAAAATGGCTTATGTTCAGGAAAGGATTAGGGTTATTTTTGGCTCATAAGAAAATTAAGTAAAGAAACTTCTACTGAGCTCTGTTGAGTAGTAAGAATATAGAGACAGCCAGAGTAGATTATTATTCTACAGTCCACTGAGTGTAGCAATGCCTGGTGTTCAGGGTGTGTGTGTGTGTGTGTGTGTGCGCACCAATTATCCTCTTTAAAGTATTTTCTTATTGTCACGATGATGGCAATGAAGGATCCATGATGATGTCTGAACCTCTTCGGCAGAGATATTTAACCTAACATCCAAGATGTAGTCTCAGGTTGTTGAAATGTGTACTGCTGATTTTCTTCCTGTAGTAAAAATGACTTCCAAGGACTCACCATGAGACCTTGTCTTAAAGGAAGACCCCTAAATATCGATGCTGAGTTTGGTTTACATGGAGATTAAATGACTTCTATCTGGTGATGGCCCTCAAAACTGCTAAACACCACTCTGCTCTCTAGCTATCAAGGGATAAGCAGGGGTGAAAATGAAGGAAGAAAACAGAGCAGATTTCGAACACTGAAATGTAGCAGTAATATGTACCCAGCTTTTATGAAATCTCCTTCAACTTGTAAGAAACTTAATCAGCAAGAATCCAATAGAGACTTTATATGATTTTTTTAAAAGCAATTCTATTTTGATATAAGATTTAAAGCAGCTTAAAGAAATATTTAATATTTGTTGGCCTATACCCTCCTCTTTCTACAAAGGAAATAGCTTGCATAAACATATACAATAAAAAGTCATGGCAAAAAGAACTAGGATATAAGGAAAAAAGGTAAAAATAGGTACTATTTTACCACAGAATAGGAGAACACAATAGAGGCTTATAAGAAGGGATATAAATGGTCTGATAACGCTTCAAATGAAGCTATGAACTTCCTGTTAGCCATAGCAAAAAGGGATATACAGCGACAATAAAAAATAAGGAAGCATCACTTTTTAAGAAAAGTTTTCCTAGGACAGAAAGAGAAAAATAAATCTCAAATACAATTTTTGTAGGGGCTACTATGTGGATTATATGTATTGATTTGCTTTCAGTGGGGTCCACATTCAGAGCAAGGCTGTAGTAACCCATATAACAAACATGAACATACATGTTGCAAATCTCATAGGTAGGCAGAAGACTCCATCATCCCCTCCCGCACCCCCCACTCCCATACACACACTCAGCTGTGGTGTGCCAAAGATTATTTTGAAAGCTATGTTCTGGCATCATCTGCACTTAAAATAGTGTTGACTAGTTTGATGATTTGGGGGCTTCTAAATGAGCTTTCACTGTTCCACATAAATCCTGCATTTTCTTTTAAATACTGACTAGAAATTTAACATTATAGTTGCCAGAGGCAGAGGACCTGGGTCTTAGTTAAGCCTATATAATAAAAGCCCAATATGCTAAGTGTCTGGTCATCTGTCCAGCCATTCAACCAATCAAAGCGTCATATGCTAATGATATGCTAAGACCCCTCAACCACTTGCTATGATGTGCACTCACCACCAGGGGGCAGACATTCCAACCGGTAGGTTAGCTTGCTGCTGGGGTCTGGCCAATTGGGACTGAGCAAGACTGGCTGAACATGCCCTGGAGCCCTCCCACGGTCCCTCCCGGCTGGCCAACCTCCCAAGTCACTCCCCAGCCCCTATCATGCACTGGTGGGGTTCCTCGGCCTGGCCTGCACCCTCTCACAATCCAGGAACCCTTGGGAGATGTTGGAGAGCTGGTTTCGGCCCCATCTCATAGGGCAGGGCGAGGGACCTCACTGGTGCATGAATTCGTGCAACGGGCCTCTAGTCAAAATGTAAAAAAAGAACTCACAGCTTCTGAAAACATTTTTCCTTGAATATAAAGTGAGAAATGATAATTCTGATGTACACATAGGCCAGCAAAATGTTTTCAAGTTAACATAGAGTCTTATTTAAAATAAAATGGGCCCTGGCTGGGTAGCTCAGTTGGTTAGAGCCGTGGTCGGCAAACTGTGGCTCGCGAGCCACATTCGGCTCTTTGGCCCCTTGAGTGTGGCTCTTCCTAAGCCTTAGGAGTACCCTAATTAAGTTAATACCAATGTACCTACCTATATAGTTTAAGTTTAAAAAATTTGGCTCTCAAAAGAAATTTCAATCGTTGTACTGTTGATATTTGGCTCTGTTGACTAATGAGTTTGCTGACCACTGGGTTAGAGCATTGTCTGTATACAGCAAGGTTGTGGGTTCCATCCCTGGTCAGGGCACATACAAGGAGCAACCAGTGAATGCACAAAAAAGTGGAATAAAAATCAATGTTTCTCTCTCTCTTTCCCTCCCTTTCTCTCTCTCTCTCAATTTAATAAATAAAATAAGATATAGATCAAACCGGGAAAGTAACAGATTTTCCCCTTGTGATTTCATTAGAAATAACCTGCAGCCAGTTAAGCCCTCTCTTGAAATATGTTCTAATCACCTTCCACTGCCTCCAGGGTCCAGCTTGCCTATGAGTCACTTCCCTTCTTCTCATTAAGCCCCCATCATGGTAGAAGATGCTTCCTTGCTATTGTAAGCCAGCCAAAAGGTAGCTGCACACATGGTTATACTAGTGCATTGGCTTGTTTCAAGGCAGCTTGCGGAAAGGGGCAGGGTGGCTGCAGATATAAGAGCTAATCGAGGTGAAGGTGAAAGGGGTACATGGTTGTTTTAAATGTGGTCTTTTTTTTTTAAGCCATGCAGATATAGTTACCATAAACTCCTTTCCCATCCTGTTGTTCATCTCCATATTTTACTTTTCTCTGCATTTGTTATATAAAATGGCAAATAAAATTATAGCCACAGCAACACAAGTACAAGGTCAAATAAATGACAGAGCTCAGTCTATTTGTGAAGCTATTCTGAAAGGAACCCTGGTGCCAAATGCAGTTTATTTGAATAATAAAGAAGAATTAGATTCCCTTGATAACTTGGCTGAGGGCCAATAAATCAGTGGAGGTTAAAGATGCTTTGCAACTGCCATGTCTCTCTTTTGCTTTTCCAAAGTACAGAGCTCCACTCTTCCACTCTCTGTTTTTCAATGCAAATCAAGTTGAGGTTAGTATGTGGTTAATTCTCTCACTTCTATGATTATAAAAGACATTCTATATTTCTTTAGTAGGATTTTTTAAAAAAGCAGCATTAGCTTTCCTCACAAGTTATTACTCTTGCTTGGCATCATCACATCCCAAATAGCTGGAATATAAAGACAAAAAAAGGATTATTTCAACACAGCAGTGGGTATATAATAATGGAGCCAAGTGTTAGCATTGTTTTCAGTTGGTGTTTTAAATTTACAGGACACTGAGATAACTTGGGTTCCTTCCATAAACAAATACATGTAGCCCTCCAAATATTGCTATGTAGCTCCCCTTTTAAAGTCTTTCGGGTAGGCGTACCTTCATATTTTTTTAAAAAAGAAAATGCATAATTTTCTGCTTATGTGTGTTTTCTCCCTGGCAAGTCTGCCTTTTTCTCCTGCACTAATCATAAAAAGTTCGTCACTTCTGGGTGTAACAAAGAGAAATGCCCTTTTGAATGTGGAGGCTCTGCGGGTTTAGAGACTATTGAGAAAATATAAGTATCAAAATAATTCTGAAACAGTACAAGGCGCAGTGGCACATTATCAATTTACAACATTTAAATTGATAAATGCTTGGTGGTGAAGGCCTACAAGGGCACTTTGAAAAGCAAATAGCGACCTGGTGAAGAAATTGATTTTCCCCCCCGAAAATGACTGCATGATGCATCATTTGACTGCATGCTGTCCGAGTGCTTGACAGAGATAATCTCAGCAATCCCACGGGTGACCTTATCGTTCTCACCAGGGCAACTTCGTCTGCGCTCTGACTTTGTGCATGTCAAGGCTCCTCCCGGCAGGATCCTTGGGGGGAAAAGTTCCTCTGTTCGATCCAGATATTCCACTGCTCGCTCTTCCCCCTTCCCCTCCCACCCCACCCTTCCAAAGAGGCAAGCACGCCTCTGTATTTCATCCATAACTGTGAATGAGCCGGGCAGAAGAACTCCGCACCTCTGCGCTCTGTATCTTTGCCTTTTAGTTCACACAGTTCTAGGTGATATTAGCAGGAATCTTTTTATCAGGAAGAGTAGAAAAATTCCAGAATGTCCTTTCCCGTTTTTAACAAAATGGAAAAAGCTAATCAGTTTCTTTCTTCCTTATATTTGCAAGGCTTTTCTTTCTTTCTTTCTTTTTTTTTTTTTTCTCGCTTGCATTCTTCACGCAGGAAGCTTCCGAAACTGCTTTAAGCCATGCACTTTAATTTCTGTGAATATGGTTCCTTCACCATGCAGTGATTCTAGATGTTTCTCGTGTAACTTTGCAATTATGTCATACTGACATCAGGCCCAAATAACACGCAGCCCAGTGCTGTGGGGCTGCATCCGCGAGGCAGCCTCTGATTGTATAATCCGCCAGGACCACTGGTGTTTAGAAAACATTTCACTGCTGGAGAGGAACATTGACCACTTCTCTATGCTTACAGTTCCTCTGTTGGTATATAGGGATGTGTGTGCCTGCCTGTCTGTTTATCAGCAATCTCCCTGCCACTCAGCTTGTCGTTGATAATTACAATTCCTGATTAGCCACTTCCTGAAAGCAGCAAACACCCTGCCCAGTGTGGCACCCTGCAGCTCCAGTCCGCTCTGGCTTTGACACCCTCAGTTCACCATATTCAACCCTTTTACCTCCTTCTTTCATCCACAACATTAATTCTGAGTGAACAAGACGTGCTTCCTTGCTTTTGACAAGATTTGCTGCAGTCTCATGCGACAAAAACCCAACACTCATTCCAGATTCAGAAAGTAGGATTTATAACAGCATTTTAATTTAATGTTGGATGTCGAACATATAAAGAGATCACAGTAGTACTAGAGCTGAAAATTGATGCCTTTTTTATTAGTGTCCTCTCAGAAGTGGTGAGACGCTGTTTGTGCAATGGAGCACAGAGCAGCACAGTCAGATGAATGAGGATATGCTATCTGCAAGGAATCATATTTCAAGCCACTGTCGGCCTCTATTGATGTGCTCAGAGTTGAAAGGTTACGCTAGTAAATGCCACCCGAATTTCCAGCATTAGAAATCGGTAGAATAATCTGCGGGCTGTCACTTGATGCTCAGCCTAAATGCTCCGCACGGAGATGTTTTACTTATTTTAACTACAAATTAATTTCTGATTACCGGCGCATTTCTTCCTCTCTTCCATGTTCTTATCTGTCCCCAAAGGGGACTGATTTTTAACAGGCTTTTCAGAGTAAACCAAAATCTCTGAAAGAAAATGAAAAACATGTGTGTTGTTATACAGGAGCATTATATTCTTCTTATTTATTCCTTCAGACATATTTTACCAGGCACTGAGGCCAAAACACCCAAAAGTCTGTATGCAGAGGGGGCTTCTGTAGTTTAGACTGAACCGCAGAATCACAAGATAAGAAAATAGAGGCTCACCGATTTCAAACACATACTGTAAAGACCTTTCACGTTGCCTCTTAATTTCTAGACTTATTATGATCAAGAGAAAAAAAATAAAATGGAGTGCCTATTCTTTACAGGATCAGAAATCTAAAGTCAGAAAAAACTAGTCGTTGAGGAGCTAGCTCATTTGATTTGTGTGGATAAAATGGTATTTTCATATTCATTTTTAAAGTAGAGCACTGAGCAAAAGTAAAATGGAGAAGAAAATTTAGTCATCATTCTAAGTCTGTAATTTATTCATTTTTAAATAATGAAACGGTGTTTTTCTGAATTAACCCATGTATTATTCATGCAGGCGTTGGCAATGTAATGTCCCTGGTTTTCTGGAAAGCAGTGTACATTTCTTTGCCTGACAAGCAGTATTTTCTATATGGTATTAATTTAATGGCTTATTTTATTATGCAAAGTTGGAAAGTAAGATAATTTCTGTCTATAATGTGGTGCTTATACAGGCAATATATGCAAAATGATACTTCCACACCTCAGCCAGCTAGACTCCCTCAGTTAGCCCAGGCCTACCAGAGTGATGAGCGAATGCAAACTGCTCATATGAAGAATAAGAAATAACTTGACCTCCTGGGAAGGAGGTCATAAAATCGTTAAATTCATGTGAAATCCAAATTTCATTTCTACACACACACATTCAATCTATATTGGGTTTGAGCTCTCACACAAGAAGACATGGTTTTCATGTCAGGAGTTACATGGCAACAATTTCAGTGATAATTTCATTTGGAATTTAATAAGGAAATGGACTTTAGGTTTTTGCATAAGTTCCAGAACTAGGCTGATAACCTGAACATCGATGCTGGTTTGAGGCAGTAAATGCCCTGTGGCTTCTTATCCTTCTTATTCCCTCTGTCCCCTTTGGATGACAGTCCAAAGATGCAATCTCTTTTTTCTTAAATAGTCATTTTCAAAGAGACTGAGAGCAGTTGTTCCAGTGATTTAGATGTACATGCCTGTGTACATATATAAATGCATAAATTGGTTTCTTCTTAATTTTTACTGTGCCTACTGCATCTTTGTCTACTGATGTAAGTAATTTCCAAAATGATTCACTATAACAGCCAACCAGGTTTCCTTTGGGCATGCCCCCCACCCCCTTCCAGCCTTCTACAACTGCAAATTTACCATATTCAATCATAAGGCAAAAACTTGCTCTGATGCTGTTAATTTTTAATGTGCTGGCAGATTAAATCTATTACTTTCAATAACTATGCAAACTTCTTGTGAGCAAGGGAATGTATGCAGAAAGAAGTTTATCCTGGGAAAGAAAATAGTAGTTTGAGATTGAATGTTGTCAGGGCCCTTGGCAGGGGTGAAAAAAGAACACCAGTGTGCCAAGTGGGCATTTGGTCAATCTTGGAAGTATGTCAGTAACTTGCAAGTCAGGCAAAGAGTCATAGATGTCATTTAGCTTTTCTTTTAGGTTATGGTGAACTAAGCTTTGTGTAGTCTCCTCCCTTTTGGCCTCTCTCCCCAAAAGAAGCATTATTTTAGAACCACAGGCAATTCCTTTTAGCAGTGCTTCGCCAAGGAAACAATAGAAAATTGCCTCTTGATCAGGAAAGAGCTAAGGCTGTAAGGAGCATCCACACAGGAGATGGCTTCACGAACCTCTGAGTTTTATTATCATTTTATAATCTGTCCTGACTTTTAGTGTCTGTTCTTACTGTAATTTATTAGACGCTTAGATCTGGTTAAACTTCATTGTTTAAACCTGAATGTTAAACTTGATTCTTTATTTTTTTGGAGCTTACAAAACATTTGCACCAAATGTACTTGTTTATATATAGGGGAGACACTGAGAAATGTTTCCAGAAAACAGGAATGGCAACATTAGGGAGGATTTGGGTCTTCCCCATGAAACATACAGGCTTGCTTTGTTCTAAGGAACTTTGAGGCTAGCAAAATTGCAGAATAACTAAATGAGGATTATTTATTTTATGATGTGTTCCTTTAAGTGGTGAGTTCCTTTCTTGCTTTTAAATATCTATGCAGGGATTCATTTTCTGGTTGAAAAAATCCAAAGGGGGTGAGGGACAGGGAGAGGCACAAAAACTGAAGTATTCAGAGACATTCCATTTTAAGCTCGCTCAGAAATGACTTCGGTGGAAATCAAGGTTTGTTGGCAGACAGCTTTTTAAGGGCAAGCAAGGCCCACCGCTCGAGGTAGGCATGGGGAGCCCCTCTGCCTCGGTCGGTCGCCAAATGAGATGGGAATGTTGTTTGCAACCTGGTCGTCTGGACGAGGGAATCACGGGCAGGTGGGTCAGTCCAGGATCACTTCACACTGCCGGGGTCTGCATGCCTGCGATGTCCTGTCTACATATCTGTGTGAATTACAAAAGTCTGCACATCCCGCGGGACAAAACATACACCTTGGAGGAAAATAAGAGGTGAGACTGGGAACCAAGTTCTTGAAATTGAAAATATAAAAAACATAAATTTTCCAGTTCATTCATTAAAATTGACACTGTAAGGTTTGCAAAGACCAAGAGAGGGCCGTGCCGTTTCACGACGCTCCAAAACCTTTTCACTTGAGCAGTAAATCATGCAATGGCTGGGAGTCGTTCAGCTCTACAGTAAAAGCACAGGCCTGCAACCGTGGGTGCAGCATACCTGGAAATGGGAAGAGTTAAACTGAAGATGTTTCTAAAATGTCGCCACTCCTCCGTGTCCCTGGGTGATATGTTTATCCATTCATTATCACCGAGAACACCTGGGGCGGTGCTCAGGAAATCAGATAGTGCCTTTTAAAATAATTATAAAAGAAGCATAGATTAGCCAGCTGAGGGGAGAAGAGACAATCCTGCTTCACGATGTTACTAATTTTGATCTGTTTGGGGGCATCAGCTTCCAAGTCACAACAGTGTAATAATAACTGACTGCAACAGTCGGCAGCGCGGCGGAGACAGGGTGCCAAGTGTGACGATTTCTAAAAAGCAAATGTTTTCCTGCAAACGAAATCCAGGCATTCATTTGCTGTTTATAAAATTAAGACACTCCATGGGCGGCGTGTCTGTTCTCGGTTCCTGGCTGAGTCTTTTATCTCTCAGACATGGCGGCTTGGGGGAAGCAAGAAGGAAGCGCTCTGGACCGGGACCCAGGAGACCTGGTTCTGGCCTCGCCTCTGCCCCTGATCAGGCCAGGGACCTTCGAGAAGCCTGATCTTAATTTCTCTTAAGTGTGAAATGAATGGGCGATTGCTCAGGCTCCTTCTTCTTTAAGATGTGTGCTCTCTGAAATTCATTCAACACAGGACATTTTATCATAAGCACTAGGGTAGGTGGGGAAGGGGAGCCTGGGAGAAGTAGGCTATTTTATTTTTAACCTTCAAAGGAATTTAGTTGAGCAGATGCTACCCTGAACTAGTCAGAGTAGAAAAGAAATGATATGCCTTTTAAAGGGCACATCTAGCATATCTGCTGGGGTAAAGTAATTCTGGCAATGCTTCAAAGGATATAACTTTTGATGGTAAAGTAGGGAGGCTATGGAATGAAATCGCATATGGCAGGCTGTCAAAGTCTCCTAGACGTTCAGTACATTTATATAAGTGCAAATGGAGGCTGCTGAGATGGAGTCCCTAGCAATTTCCTGCTAAGACTGCTTTCAGATTATCTGATATTATTTGACTAAATTATCTCTGTAGAAGCTGAGGACAACTTTTATGATCAAATATTTTGAAATTAGTTTTCCTCGTTGGCAGATTATCTGAAATATGAATTGCTCTCATTTGAGCACTTGAAATTGAAAGGCCTTGGTAATAGCAATTATATGAAAACAAGGGTGCTGAAGTGCTGTATATCATGCTGAAGGGGAGTGTTTTATAGGTCAGCCATGTCAATAACCGTAGTTCTCCCCAATACCTTGTTGTTACCCTTTTATTCTGCGCTCCTGCAAAGGACAGACTGGCTTTCTTTTAAACAAAAGTACATCGTTTTTTAGAATAAATGCTGATTTTACTGTCTCTAGACTTTTAAACATAGTCAATTCATATGTATTACATTTCCCAAACATTTCATAGGGTATCTGTGAATCTGAGAAGTATGAAGACATTGAAAATGTGTAGAATTCTAAACAAGCCTGAGGTGTTATTACCCATATGACTGGCTTGTGTGTTCCTGATGCCTTCTCTGTGAAGTACTCCTATCACTCTTCTCTGTTTATATTTATTGCCTCACAGTGAACAATAATTATAACTAACTTTTATTAAGCCCTTACTGTGTGCCAATTGTTATTCTAAGCATTTTACTACCATTAAAGTGTATAATCCTAACTGCTGTTGGGTATGATTCCTATCCCCATTTTATAGGTAAGCAAACTGAGGCTCAGAGAGGTTAAGCAGCTTGCCCAAGGCAATACAATTAGGAAGTGACAATACTAGCATTTAAGCCCATCTCACTCTTTTCCAAAGAACTCACTATTAATTATTATTACTAGCTCCTGCTGGGAAGTTTTAGGTCATCAACAAATAGCATTATTCAAGGTTTATGGATAAGAGAAACTATAAACTTGGAGCAAATTAAGCATCCTGCTCAGAACCACAAAATAGTTATTTTTGCAATGCCAGTACATATAAACGAACTTCAGAAAGCATCAGTAAAGTTGCAATGATATACCTCAAAATTATCACATTCAAAACTATTAGAAACATTCCAAGATTCAAAAGCAGGGCCCGGTATCTAATCTAATAAAAGACAAAAAGGGTAATTGACCGTACCTTCGCTACGCTTCCCATTGGCTAATCAGGGCGATATGCAAATTAACTGCCAAGAAAGATGGTGGTTAACCGCCAACAAAGATGGTGATTAATTTGCATACATAGGCGCAATGCTGTGAGGCGAAAGGGGAAGGACAGTGATTGGAAACCCAGGCGGCAGGCAAGAGCCGGGAGGCAGGGCAAAGGCGGCCCTGGGGGAGAACCGGGCCGCCTTTGATTGGTGATCGGAGAAGCCACGACAATCCCACAGCAGGCAAGGACGGCCTGCAGCCAACCCCCGTGTGCACCTGCCCCTGGATTGCCAGGGTGATCCCACAGCAGGAAAGGGCGGCCTGCAGCCAGCCTCCATGTGCGCCTGCTCCTGGGTCACCGCTGTGATCCCAGAGCAGGAAAGGGCGGCCCCACCTTGGCCACAGCTCAAGGGAGAGCAGTGGAGGCCAGGAGCCTGAGAGATCAACAGAGAGGGGCGCCTGCTCCAAGCCTCCACAGTGTGGCTGGGGGCAGGCCCCCAGCAGACACATACATACACACACACACACACACACACACACACGGGATACCTGCTCCAAGCCTCTGCTGCCAGACTGTGGCCATCAGTAGGACATCCACTGAGGGCTCCCAGACTGAGGGCAGGCTGAGCTGAGGGAACCCCACCCTCCAGTGCAGGAATTTCATGCACCGGGCCTCTAGTTCAATAATAAGGGTCTAAACAAAGGGTACCCATGGTATTTGTCACATAGTTAATATGCGTTTATGCATGCCAGCATCTAACCAATACTAAGTGACCTACATGTGCCAAAAACTGCTAAAACCTGAGGCTATTAGTAACTAAGGCATAGTTCTTGCCCCAAAGGACTCAATGTCTTCAAGATGCTATAGCCATGGTAACCAGGCTATAGTGACCTCTGATAGCCAAGCTCAGATAATTTAATGAACAATGAATGTCACATAGAGATGCACTACCAAAGAGAGAGAGAGAGAAAGAGAGAGGGGGTGGGGATAGAAGATGTGGATGAGTAACTCTGCCTGGATTTACCAAGAAATGGCATTAGGTCAGGCCTTGATGGTCATTTCTCCCTGGAAAGGGGGAAGATGGTATTCCAGGCAGAGGGAGGCATATTTGCAAAGTCATTTCTTATGGCAAGAGAAGAGTCTGGAAAGCTAGGATGGCCAAGTGGGAAAGGGTGTCAGAAGAAACCGAGGATGTTGGACTTTCTTTTTTCGACCCTGGGGAGCCATAACAAGTTTTAAAGAGAAAGTGAAATATTAGATTTGTGCTTCAGAAAAAAAAATTACGGCAAAAAATTAGAAGATAAATGGCATCTTCCAATTAAAACACCAGTTAATAGTCCAGGGAAGAGATTTTTTTAAAAAGAATTACAATAGGGCACACAAGTACAAATAAAGAAGGGATGGATTTGTGAGGGCTTGTTCTGGTAAGACCAATGCCTTGGTGACTGATAACGGTGCGGAAAGCAGGAGAAAGTGCATTTAAAACTTAGTTCCGATTTAGACATGTGGCATTGGAGGTGCTCGTGAGACATCCGTTGAATGAACAGGCTTCCAAGCTCAGGGGAGAGGTTGGGTTCTGAGTTACAGGTTGGGAAGGGTTAGCATATAGATTGTAGCTGGACCCGAGGGAGGAAGGTGAGATTACAAGGAGACTTTGCAGTTCCGGGAGGGAGCCGGGGCTGCTGGCTCAGCAGCGTGTGAGAGGAAACACACATGACCAGTGAGAGACCTGCAGCGTCTCCCCCTCGAGAAGAACCCTGGACGTTGTCATTAGGAAAGTCAGAGAAAAGGCGGTTTTTCAGAAAGGATGAGATCAGATGTCCAAACGGTTAATATTACGAGGATAGAGAAAAGCCATTGTGTCCGCCAGCTAGAAGGTTGCAGGGATGTGGCTGTCAGCAGCAGCACTAGTGAAGGCTGAGGCCAGCGGCATGCACGTGGCTGCTGAGTGAGAGGCACACAAGCAGTGAGTGAGTTTTGGTCCCTCTTCCAAGCAGTTTAAGGGTAACGAGGGTGAGGAGGGCAGGAGGAGGGTGAAGACTAGTTTGAGGAAAAGACAGGGTGTTGGGTCTCATTCTTAAGCTTAGATGACTAACATTCAGTTGAGAAGTCGGGCATATAGGAAAAGATATACTAAAGATGCGAGACAGAGATAGTCTTTGGACCCAGGTCTCAAAAGGGTAAGTTTAATCGTGTGAGAGGCATGAACCCCGGAAATTAATAGGTTATATCTCTTGCTCTTCTGCTGGGAAGAAGTTGAGAAGTGGAGTTTGGAGGTGGAAGTAGGGAAAGAGAAAGAACAGTTTTGAAGGAATTCATGTTATCTCTAAAGGTGAGGCCAGAAGAAAACTATGTAGTTACTTTTGCTCAATTGATCAGCAGCCTTGGTCAATGGAGCAACTCACAGAGATACGAAGTAGCAACAATGCCAGGGAGGAAAGATCCGGGCAGGAAAGACCAGTCACAGGTTCAGTCTATGATCACTCTTTTCTGCCAAACCTGGTGGAAGTACAGCCAGTGAGAAAAACCCTAGGACAGTGGTCGGCAAACTCATTAGTCAACAGAGCCAAATATCAACAGTACAACGATTGACATTTCTTTTGAGAGCCAAATTTTTTAAACTTAAACTATATAGGTAGGTACATTGTTATTAACTTAATTAGGGTACTCCTAAGGCTTAGGAAGAGCCACACTCAAGGGGCCAAAGAGCCGCATGTGGCTCGTGAGCCGCAGTTTGCTGACCACAGCCCTAGGACATCCTCATGGGAGTAGCGGATTCAACAGCGGGCCAATGGCTGGTGCAGTTTACTAGTACCACATACCGTAGCATGTTAGCCTCTGACCCTTCCCCTGTGAATTGATGATCCATCCACTAAGAATGTCTGAACCCAAGATACAAGGATTGTGCTCATTGTTTCCCCTATGAGCATAAGATAATTTATATGGAAAAGAAAAAAAAGTGAAGAAAGTATTTTCTGTAATACTTTAAACTTTAAAATCCCACCATATAAGCAGCCTTTGAACTTGTGGGTTTTCCAGTGGTCCTCATGCTCTCTCCGAATACCGAGGCTCTCCCATTCTCTTTCCGCTCACCTGTCTCTCCATACAATTAGTTCACAATTGGTGAAAACAGTTCTTGTGGAGGTGCAATGCCTGCGAATATTGCTGTCCTTCAGTAGCTCTTGGTGAGGGAAGTGATACGTTTGTTTTGTTATTTGGAATTTATTTTATGGTGAAAATTAAAGACCCTGGAGATTTTTAAACTCTACTTCTAATTGTTCTTTTTGTCATGGATTACAAAATAGCAAACCTTAATAATGATAACAAGACTTATAGCTACCATAGTGATGATTTGCTTCACGTCCAAGTAGGTAATGTAAAAAATATAAATTGAAGATTTAAAAATGTGCCTCGATACTGGTTTTTGTTTCCTGAGAAAGGGAGCGGAAGGAAGGAGAGGGAGTGGAGAAATAGAGCAAGCTAAGCAGGAATAAATATGTTATGTTTAGCCCCTGACCTACCCCTGCAGCCCATGTCAACCCTTGGGTTATAGCGTAAAAGCCTGCAGCAAACTGGCATTTTACAAATATGTAAATGGGATGTGTAAAGTAAGCCGGGATAGATGCCCGCTTGCAGAAGTGGGCCTATTAAATGAAACACATGCCATCGTGTCTGTTTCCAGCTGAGGTTCTGATGTGTGGGATGGCATGAGCGCCAGCTTTCCTATGCATGCGGCGTCATAAACCACAGTTTATCGTGCCACATGAATGTGTAGAGCTGATTGTTTTATTATATTTGAGCATAAATTCTTCATCCCTTTCAGTTCCACCACCGTTCTCAGAGAATACAGGTTTTGTGCTGATACGCCGTTTCCTAGCTCTAGGCCGGGCCTACCCCTACTACTGACTGTAATTTACTTTTTGGTGTCTGTCGCCTTGAGCTTGCCTTCTGACTGGCTTGTTGAGTGATGTGCTAATCCATTATTTTTTTCAGACAAGTGTATCGACCAGTATAAACAGACTGGAGGGCACAAGCCTAAATGAAAGCTATACTTCCCTGAATCATTTAAAAGCCCCAGCGTGGCGGCAGAGCAGAGGAGCGGGGCTCTGTACGTTACGTAAAGGAGGGGGAGGTCTCGATAAATAAAGCAAAAACTGGAAACACGCCCGCCTGCAGCAGCTTCGCCCGGGTTTCAGGTGTTCCGCTTTATTCACCTCTGCGGGTTTTCTTTTTAACATGATCAGGAAAGGCCGCTTTAAGATGCCCTCTTCTAACAGAAATCTGCAGCGAAACACGGCATTTAGCATCTCCTGCCACTGGGAGGCATTCTCACCGGATCCCCAGGTGTCTTTTGCTTGAAGTCACATACATTATTGTACCATGTTTATACGCATAAAAGCAGAAAGCAGGCGCTCAGAGCAATTCAGCAGAAAAATTAAGCCTAAAATCGCCCCTTTCTGAATCTTTCCCTTTATAAGAGATGTGGGAATTGACAGTCAGGTGGTTAGGGGGAAATAAAATTAATCTTCCTTTTTTTTAAAAAAAAAAAAGTGTCAGCTGAACCCAAGTTCTGCAAAGTCACGAGGTAAAGATTTACCTCGTCGCCATGAGTAAAGATACAGCAACTGCTGAAACTTTTGGTGGGACATGCTGATCCTTCCCCACTGTAGGAAAGGTGTTCTTCCCCTGAAATGACAGCACCCCCAAGGGGAAGTGAGCCCTTGGTGACACACAGGGGCTCAGCTCTTTTCCGGCAGCTCTGATGCCTGCTGCTTTCACAAATCCTTATCCTGGGAATTACATCTCTTCAGATGACCAGCATAAACACCAGAAGCCTGTTCTCCCCACTCCGGCTCGGCTCCTGAGGCTTGTGAGGCAGTGTGTATTTTTCACACTTGCCTCATCCTTAGTGGCCAGATGCAGACCCCACAGGTAGACCCTGGGGTCTGCCGGAGGATGGGGCAGTGTCAGAGCACATGCCTTTCTCTCTCACTGGACGGTCACAGCAATCTTCAAGGCCAAGTAGGAGGATTTTACACCCCTTTGACAGATTCAGAAACTGAAGTGACAAGTAGTGAATGCCCAAGGTCCCAGAGCTAGTAAGCGGTAAATCAGACTCTACCTCATGGCTCCATCCCTCAGAGCCACTGCCTTTCTCATCAGAGGTTCCCAACCAAAGCTGAGACTTGATTCTCCGCTGGGGAAGGAAAAGGCTCGCCTGAGAGTGACATGGTACTCTCTCCTCTCTACCGACAGTGAACGCTGCCTTCCCACCAACAACCTAGCCCCCGAATAGCTTGACTCCTTTTAGGGAGAAGAACAGTAAAGCGTTGTAGAGCGAGAATGTTTGTGGAGACCCTGAGCCACAGCCCTTAGGACAGCTTACAATCCCTGCACACCCAAGGACCTGTACAAGGCGGGATCGGCAATTAATCCTCCCAAAGCCAAGGGCTATTAAAGGACCCTGGGTTGACCACACCCAACCCCTCTTTGATCACTAATGCAATGTCTGCTAGCTTTGTGCCAATTTTCAACATATGACATGGAGTTCAAAATTCACTTCTGGGCCTTAGATAGCCTGTTGGGCCAGCATGTTCTTTCTAGTGCTTTCTGAAAGGAAGCTCTGCTGTTTTTGGAGATCTAAACTCACTCTTCCTTTCTCTTCCCACCTCACACATCAGAACAGCTGATAGTCACTGATAGTCACTCTCTGCTCACTCAGGGTTTTGGCCAATGCGGCTAATAATCTACCCTACATTTTTGTGCTAAATAAATATTTATTGACTGACTGACTGGATGAATATCCTCCAACTTTCATAGGGTATTTTGCTCATATAAATAACCCTGCAGTCGGGGGTTTTCTAATGGGACAATCAATTCTGAACTTTATTTTAATCTTCCACTTTAATGGACCAAGGGGAGGCAGGGATAGGATCACTTGTAGTTTCACTGGTTCTTACTTGCCCAGACTACTCATCATCCAATGAAACCAGAGGAAAACACAAAAGGTGTTTTCACAGAACAACACATCAAAATAATGGAGGGAGTTCAAACATTATCAGCATGTACATAGCAGGAAGCTGGAATGAACTTACATTCACTGAGCATAGACTACGTGCCGGGCTGAATGCTGGAAGCATTAGCATCAACAGCAGCAAATTATGTCTGTTTAAGCAAATGGTATGTGCCAGATACTATACTAAACTCTCTATACATGATTTCTCAGTGACTCCCTCAACCATCCTGTGAGTTAGGTTCTATCCGCAACAATGTTATGAGGTAGATTCCACTCACATCCCCATTTATCCAGAGAAGTCAGTTCCAGCTACAGGGAGAGTGCTGATCCTTCTGGTGGAGAAGCGGAGGGGTCCCAGGGTGTGTCTCACATGTAAGTCCTGTATCCTCACCCCTCAGTTATTCAGACCCCAGGCCAAAATGAATAAATAAACACAGAAATAAACCTCTTTTGGGTTCAAATAATAAACCTTTACACTTAGAGAAATGTCTTATTTTATTGGATGATTTGGGCTGGGCAGTCGAATGATCTACAGGGTCTCAGTATATGACTTGACAGATTTCATATCTCAGTTCCTCAGTATTTTCACCTGTGAAACAAGGATAATTATGCTTGCTGTCTATATAGTATAATGAGAGATGATGAAGATCCATGAAATATGGATGCATAGAATGAAGGATTCAGAATAAATGTAGTCCTCAGTTCATAGATATGCTATTACTAATAATGAAATTGTCCTACTCAGAAATAGTTTCCCTATTCAGCTGTACATTTAAATATGGGTGATCTTTTCCCCCTCATTCAACCAATATGCATTAGACATCTACTCCACAATACTATGGGAAATAAAACAATAAAGAAGGTAGCATCAGTCTAGAAGTATCAATGATAAATAATGTAATGAAATGCTTTCCTTGATTTTTTTTTGAAAGCTGCTAAAGTTAGAAGTAGAGGGCTTGTTGTGTCTGCATGATACCAAACATTAAGGAAAAATGGAAAAGTTCAAGCAGAAATACAGATGTTTCAAAACATCTGGATGTTTGCTCTCCTGTAGATTTAATGTATGGATCTTCTACAGAGTTCTTCCATTTTATCTCAGGCTTTCATTATTAATTTGAAGTTCTATTTTTGTACTTTGTAGAGAAACCCTTCACTAAAATCCCTTTATCCATAATAAACAATAAACATTATTTTACTTGATAGTCTTAGTCTTAAAGCTACAGTCAAAATGTTTATAAACCTACTTGCTATGGTTAGTAATAGCTTTTTATATATTTAAAATGTTATAGGATTTGGACACGGGACAAATCAGGTTAATACTAACAGGGTTTATTTACAAGGCAGTTAGGGGTCAGAGAAACCAGCTTCCTGGATGGAAATTTCAGAGAAACCAATTCCTTCTCTCCTCATTGGGCACAAGGGAGAAGCTGCCAAAGGTGAGATGTAAAAACTGGCATCTCTGATATGTTAGATAAGCAAATCATTGTTTGCTCTGCACCTAACCCTCTGCTTAATAACTTCCTTCTAAGATGACTCCAGGGCAGAAAGGGGGAAGGGAAATAATTGTTGGGGAACTGAATGAGGCCAGATGGCAGGTGTGTTTGAAAGTCCTAACAGTGACCTCTGGGCTATAAACGCTGTAGAGCCTTCCGCGTTGTCTACCTCCGCCTGCAGGCTTCCAGCCAGGCCAGTCCCGGGGCAGAACCAGTGCGGCTGCCTGCTGCCTCATTTCTCTGCAACCAAGGAAACCATCTCACGACCATAAAGCAAAATGGCTCAGCTCCCTCGAAGTTTTCTTTTCTTTTTTTTTTTTAAAGTATATTTTATTGATTTTCTACAGAGAGGAAGGGAGAGGCATAGAGTTAGAAACATTGATGAGAGAGAAACATCGACCAGCTGCCTCCTGCACACTCCTTACTGGGGATGTGCCCGCAACCAAGGTACATATCCTTGACCGGAATCGAACCTGGGACCCTTGAGTCTGCAGGCCGCCGCTCTATATACTGAGCCAAACGGGTTAGGGCCCCTCGAAGTTTTCTTACTGAGGAAAATCCTATCTTTGTTCCTATCTGCAGGAAGCTCCATCTCTGGCCTAGTAGAACTACTTTTGTTTTATTTTGTTGGTTTTATTCCCCCTCCCAAAAAAAAGGCTCACCTTGTTTTAGTTTCTTTCCGCCAATACTTGGAAGAGCCAGTTTTGAAGAAGCTGTCCACTCCCTCCCCCACCAAACTCATTAATACATTTATGCTTCTAAACCTAAGTGTTCCCCACACATTAAAAGATGTGAACTTTAGCAAGATAAAAGCTGTCCAAACCTGATTTTGTGTCTACACAGATGGCTATAAACATGACACTGGGGTATTAGTCTTGGCTTTTCTCCACAGAGCTGAAAATTGGCCATGCAGAACTATTTAAAACAGGTAGGAAAAACTTACCCTAAGTTTACTGTTGATGAACACAAGAGAAAGCACGTAATTAATGGAAATGCATGTCACAATAAAGGGAAATGTGTTACCCTCTGCTTCTGAGTCCCAGCCGAGGTGCCGAAGAAAGCAAACATTTCAGGGCTGAGAAGGGGACAGCGCTCGTTTTAGTGAAGTGAGAATCTGTCTCACAGTTTACACGTACAGTAATTAATTTATACCTTGACAAGTCTTTTAATTAAAAATGTGTTTTGAGCCCTGGCTGGTTTTGCTCAGTGGATAGAGCGTCAGCCTGTGGACTGAAGGGTTCCGGGTTCGATTCCAGTCAAGAGCACATGCCCAGGTTGTGGGCTCTATCCCTCGGTGTGGGGTGTTCAGGAGGCAGCCGATCAATGATTCTCTCTCATCACTGATGTTTCTGTCTCTCTCTTCCTCTCCCTTCATCTCTGAAATCAATGTAAATATATTTTTTAAAAATATTTTTTTGAATTACAAAAGTACCATACAACAAAAATTCAAGCACTATAGACTAACAAAAATGAAAGTATATCCATTTAGAAAAATATGTTATAAACATTTTATGTGTATCTTCTCAGATATGTCCCTACAGACTTTTACTTACATATAGTAGTTTGATTTATGCTTGTTACTGTTTTATAACATTTTTGAAAATTTAAAATATTATGGACTTTTCACAGTGTTAATAAATACAGTTGCAAGTAGTATTAATGGCTACACAACATATCTTCCTATAAGTGTGGTATAATTTATTCAACCAGGCTTTTAATAGTGAATATTTAGATCATT
The DNA here is from genome assembly GCF_028538775.1 of Myotis yumanensis. Lineage (NCBI taxonomy): Eukaryota > Metazoa > Chordata > Mammalia > Chiroptera > Vespertilionidae > Myotis > Myotis yumanensis. The sequence continues at coordinate 92,885,074 of NW_027223752.1, forward strand.
AAAAATTTTGTACTACTGCAAGCTGTCTTTATGCTATCAAATATTCTTGCAGCAAAATTTTATGTATATACTCATTATTATGTTCTCCAGATGAAATTTCTGGAAACTGAGTCAAAAGGATACATATCTTAAGGGATTTTTCATACATTTGGCCCAATTGTCCTCAGGAAAAATGATACCAATCAACTTCCTCACAGTACTGTGTTAGATTGTCCTTTTCTTCAAACCTGTGCCAGCACTGAATTTTACCTTTAAAAAAATGAATAAATTGAAGGGAGAATGTCATTCTTATCTTTTACAAGGAGTTTTCATAATGTCTTCTCTAAATTCGAATAAGGATGATCCTTAAATGTTCTGTAACTCAGTGGAGAGCAGATGCCCGGGACCGATGTGGACAGGGGCAGTGCTGTCGTCATGTCGCTGTAGCATTTGCACAGGACTCGGCCATGTTCCTGAAGTCCATGCAACAAAAATATCCTTATCCCAGGGTTAACTTCCTATGTCTGTGGTATTTGCCCTCTGTGCTTCTAGTTTGCTTTCCTGTTCATCCTGGAAAAGACAGAGCAATAATAAAAGACATAGTTAAAGAGTTGTTTAACCCTAACCCTTATTCCCTGAAATCACTGTCTGTGCTTTTATGTATTTGTCTGTCTCTGTGTAGCACCTTGCAAATTTTCAAGGTTCTGCTCAGAGAAAATGCAAAACTCAGAGTGGATATTAAGATACTGTGTGTGTCACCTGACAGGGAAAAAAAGCATAACTAGTGAGAACATTCCTGTCTTAAATCAGAGCTTCAAAAATACTTTTTCAGAAAAGCTATAGAGAGCATAGAACACTTGAAGCAATAAAGGCATTTCAATGGACTAGTTGGTTTTAGTTAAAAAAAAAAATAACTGCAGTTCTTCACCTCACAGCTTCTTTTGGTGCTAGATATTGAAGGACATTTTTGCTGCCAGTTTTTTAGCACTGGGAGGGATATCATATGGCCTGCCATGTCCACACTGGTAATAAAAGGGACAAGAAGAACCCTGTGCGGAACCCCAGACGGATAGAAAGCCCTTGTCTTCTGATACCTCTGTTAGTTTTGGGCACCGATAGGATGAAAGTGAACAGTTGTTCTGTAGGTCGAGGGTGATTATTGGGGGTTTCAGGTTCTAAGTTCTAACATTGTCCCATATAATAAAAGGGTAATATGCAAATTGACCAAACAGCAGAATGACTGGTTGTTATGATGCGCACTGCCCTGGTGGTCCCCACAGGGGGAGTGCCGCTCAGCCAAAAGCCGGCTGGTGAGCGCAGTGGCAGTGGCAGGAGCCTCTTCCGCCTCCGCAGCAGCACTAAGGATGTCCAACTGCCAGCTTAGCAGTCAGTGGGACATCCCCCAAGAGTTCCCGGACTGTGAGAGGGCGTAGGCCAGGCAGAGGGACCCCCAAGTGCAGGAATTTTGTGCACCGGGCCTCTAGTGTAATTATAAGAGGTCATTTTCCGTTTTAAGGGCAGAGAAAGAGTAAATTAAGAGCATGCCATGTGGGATCAGTGGAAGATCAAGCATTCACTCAAATAATCCTGCCCTGTTCAAGGTTATATACAGTGTATCTGTTTTTGGGCAACAGAGAGTTGCAGTCTGAGAGTGGGATGGCTAAGAAATCATCTGCTATGTCTCAAAATGGGAAAAGAAATACGGGTGACTGTAAAACGGTCCCTTGATATGTGCAAGTATTCCTGCTTAGTGGTCTTTTAATAAAGATATGCAATATCTTTCAACAAACAGTTTATAAAATAATCTCATAAGAATTGACCTATAAAGAAAAGATGAGCTAATGTCATATTAATTATTAATACTTCATCTAGTGAATGTTTAGGTGTCATAAGACCAGCACAGTAGATAATATTTTTTTCTTCTCAGTCTATGTTAGGCTTTATTGGGAAGGAGAAGAACACTTGATTTTAAGAGAAACTTGAAGATTTTTAGAGACTATACATATGTAGTCTGTAAGGAAAGGGACAGATGTCAAATAGCATTTAGAAACCCTAAGTTAGAGTAGTTTAAGAAGAATAGTATATTAAGTTGAAGAAATTACTTTATATTTATTCTAGACAGTTGTGCCATATTTGAGAATAGTTATAAAAATATGGAAAGTTAACCTCTTATAATCGAAGGGTTTTTATCTTTGGTTCATGGGTCAACATGGAGTCTGTATATAGAAATTAGAGTAATGAATTTGATTGGGGGAAAGATCTGTAATTTCACTAATCTCTAACTGAAATTTAGCATTTTTTTTATTATAAATGTAGATGATAAACACAGTAATAATAGTAGTACTTGTAATTGTCACCAGTAGAAATTATACATATTTTAGTGTCAGAGTCCTGTTCTTGTAGCTATCTTAGAGTATCACTACTTCAAAAATGTTATAAGTTATTAAACCCAACACAAGATGTGGTTATTTAATACATTAATAAAGAAGCACATATTGACATATATGTCATATATTTGGAGAGTTTTTATATTTTTACTAGAGGCCCAGTGCATAAAATTTGTGCACGGGGAGGGGGGGGGGCGGGGGGGGAGGTCCCCTCAGCCTGGCCTGCACCCTCTCCAATTTGGGATCCCTCAGGGGATGTCCAACTGCTGTTTTAGGCCCGATCCCATAGGAATCCCTCTGGGATCAAGCCTAAACCAGCAGTTGGACATCCCTCTGGCAACCTGGGACCACTGGCTCCTAACTGCTCACCTGCCTGCCTGCCTGATTGCCCCTAACCCCTCTACCTGCCTGCCTCATTGCCCCTAACCACCTCTGCCTGCCTGCCTAATAGCCCCTAACTGCTCCCCTGCTGGCCTGATTGACCCTAACTGCTCCCCTGCCAGCCTGATTGCCCCTAACCACCTCTGCCTCGGCCCCCACATCCGGGACCTAAGCCTCCCTCCTCTGGCTGGCCACAGGCACCCAGGACTGTGGGCGGCTTCGCCCGGGCCCAGTTTTGTCAGGAAGGATGTCCAGAAGGTTGTCCAGAAGACATCTGTTCTAATTAGCATATTACCTTTTTATTAGTATAGATAACAGAATGTCAGTATAATTGGTTTCCTCTAAAATCTTTACATTTCATGCATTTAAAAACATTATTCTAAGAAAAAGTGTGTGAACTTCATCAGACTGCCCAAAAGGTCCACAGCAGAAACAAGTTTATGAACTCTCTTCATGAATGGAGGTGCATAAAAATGAATCAGTGGGGATGTGAGAGGAGCTTCAGAGAGGCACTTTCCATGTTTTAAATTTTTCAGAATCTGCTTAAAACTAATAGGTTGGTCATTTAATAGAACCAGGTTATGGGCATTTTAATTTGACTATTCTGGTATTTCCCAATTTTAAGGGAAGAGGCTGGTCAGACAAGAGCTGAGACCTCAAGAAACTTTTAGCCAACAGAAGAAATTAATTTGAAGGTCTACCTTGTCCTCATTGTACCCATAGAGCTTCATGAAGTAGACCCAGACTGAGGGTAGTTCAAATGGAAAGCTCCCTGGAAATAATTGCCCAGCACTTTCTGGGTACCTCCTATAGAAACACAATCGTTTTAGAGCCCAGCCTTGATCTTCAGGAGTTTACAGTCTCTTTAGAAAAAGCACACAATCATGGTTACCTATAAACACGCAAAAATAAGTAGGGTATTACCCGAGTATGCAGTTAAAGACTTGCTTAGCCTTGGATTGATATAACTTGGGAGCCAGCGCAGGTGAGCAGGGGGATGTGAAATGGTGAAGAAGGCAGTGGAAAGGCATTCTGGAGGTAAGGAATAAAGAGCTGGAGCACTGAGCTAGAGAAGTAGAAAAGGGCTGTAAGGCAAAAGCTTTGGAAGAAGAGGTGGGCAGATTCAGAAGGGAAAGGGGTTGAACACTAGGCAAAAAAAGGTGAGATTTGCTTTTTTAGTTTTGGGAACATGCTGGAGGCAGGTTGTTAAAGTGACCAGATAGAGGGTGAAAGGCAAGAAAGAAACTGTCATTGGAAAGACCAGAAGAGAGCTTCTAGTCTAGAAAGACACACGAGGTGGTGACAGAGTCCGTGCTGGAGGAAGTGGTCACTGTGAAGCTCAAAAGAAACTGGTAAATCTGACAAATACAACGGTAGGATGAAGGTTGGCAGTGTTGGTTAATGTGTGGGAGAAGTTGAAGGGAGCAAAAGGAATACATGGCTGGAATTGCAGAAATGTAGAAGGACGATGCTATAGACCAGCGATTTTCAACCTTTTTCATCTCATGGCACATGCAAACTACTTACTAAAATTCTGTGGCACACCAAAAACTATATTTTTTTGCCGATCTAACAAAAACATAGTTATAATGTTCACACTGGGTGGCTTTGTGTTGGCTGCTGTCATTTTTCTATTTGACAATCTAAGGGTAAACATATCAGTGCCCCTGACTAAATAATCAGGTTTGCATGTTGGCACACCGATTGGAAATCACTGCTATAGATCAATAGTTGAGAACGTGGGTCCCACATCCTCCCCTCTCATGGATTTCACTCTCCATAAGAGAGTTATGTCACATTTTCTGAGCTTCATTTTTCATCTGCCAAGTGAGGCAAATATGCAAACACAATAACAGCTCAAGGAGTTGGACGCTTTGAAATTCCTTGAGATGTTACTCTGTTTTTAAATAACCTGATCCTTTATAAATTGTGTGATTTCTTAGGAGGCTGAAAACAGAAACCTGCCTTGTGAATGAAAAAACCAAACTAAATCAGAGCCACACTACTTCTGTAGGAATCTGAAGCTGTGTAATGTTAACCCATTATCAGAACTAATGTCATTGTTCCGAAGGGTTTGTCTACTCATAATTTCTTTTACTTCTCCACTGAGAGTCATGCTGCTACTTAATGCATTTTAGATAGAGTATGAGTCTCAAAATGTGGGCTGTGAAACTCTGGCAAAATATCCAAAGGGCCACTGCAAACCATTACTTCCAGTGGCTTAAAAATCGGATTATCTCTTGGTTGTCCCTGGACTTCGATTTCTTTTCATACCTTTTATTTTCATTTTCCAAGTTTACTTTTAGTTATAAGAAAACAATGGATGATCCTATCCTGATATCTATGATTATTGGAACTATTAAATGGTGATACATTTTTCTGTTGTCATTTAGAATCAGGGTCAGTGGTGATGAGGCACCTGATGGGGGACCTCAGGAGTATTTTTTTAAAAACAATCCATCATAAAATGCCTTAAAACTTGGCCTCAACTGCTTTGTTTTTTCTAGGATGGGGAAATGAAACCTCTTGTTTTATTCTCTTACAAATGTCTTCTTTTAAGAACATCAAATAACAACACTCTTCACTGCTGAAGCAATCAGAATAGTCTTACCCACTGCTGGTGCACAGGTAGTTCTTCAAGTCCCTAAAGGACTCCCTGCAGACCCCCTGCAGAGGGCATTCTCTACTCCTTTTTTAAAAATATATATATATATTATTGATTTCAGAGAGGAAGGGAAAGGGAATGAGAGAGAGGAGAAACATCAATTATGAAAGAGAGTAATTGATTGGCTGCCTCTACATGCCTCCTACTGGGGATCGAGCCGGCAACCCGGGCATGTGCCCTTGATCAAAATCGAACCTGGGACCCTTCAGTCCATAGGCTGACGCTCTATCCACTGAGCCAAACCAGCCAGGGCTCTACTACTTTTAAAAGATGAATTGACTTACCCAAATTTATTTGCAAAATAATTTTATGAACAGGTAATATTTTACCAAATAAAGGTGCCTGTAACAGGTAATTAAGAGGAACAAATAGAATATAGTAACTAAAAGATACTGTTGAATAAATTAAATCAATAAAAGTGATATTTTTAGGAAATAGCAATATAATTATATGAATTTGTAACCACTTCCTAGTCTTCTATTTCATTAGAATCTGACTTCATTAAATAGTAGATGTTCCAGTAGTCTTAGGAAGGAGGTATACTAAAATTGTTATTTAAGCCTCTTCTCATTTGTAAAAGGGTAGAAAGGAACTATTTCTTTTAGATGAAAGAACCCTACTCTTCAGAAGAGAAAAAAGTACAAAATGAAAGTGTATTTATTAAAAGTTACATATGAATTCAATTTTAATAAATTATATTGCATTTTAAATGTATTTAGAAACATCTTTAGTGGAGCATAGAATGAATCCTTTTGGAAAATTAAGAATTATTTGTAACTAGAAGCCCAGTGCATAAATTCATGTGCCAGTGGGATCCCTTGGCCTGGCCTGCAGATTGGGCCAAAACTGGCTCTCTAACATCCCCCAAGGGGACCCGGATCGCAAGAGGGCACAGGCCAGGCCTAGGGACCCCACTGATGCACAATCGGGGCCAGGGAGAGATGCGGGAGGTTGGCCAGCCAGGAAGGAACTGTGGGAGGGCCTATCTCACTCACCGATTGACCAGACCCCAACAGCAAGCTAACCTACCAGTTGGAGCGTCTGCCCCCTGGTGGTCAGTGCACATCATAGTAAGCGGTTGAGCGGCCTTAGCATATCATTAGCATATTACACTTTCATTGGTTGAATGGCTGACCGGTTGACTGGACACTTAGCATATTAGGCTTTTATTATATAGGACTAGTGGCCCAGTGCATGAAATTTATGCACATTAAAAGGGAATTAATTAGTGGAAATATTGTAATATTGCTATTTGCCCTCTCTCTATAATTGAAGTGTCAGAGATGAAAGAAAATTAGTAAAATGTATATGAAAATCTCCCTCCTATCAGAGCCTGGGGTGTGCCGCGGGACCCAGAGTCAAGTCTCCAACCACCCACGTGCACCTTGAAATCTCGTGAGACCCAGACCTGGCTGGCCCCACCCCCATCAAGCCCTGCAGGGCAGGGGTGCAGCCTTAGGTCCCCCGGCCTGGCGCCAGGCAGGGGCCGCAGCCTCAGGTCCCCCAGCCTGGTGCTGGGGTAGGGGGCATGGCCTCAGGTCCCCTGACCCAGCCTCAGGTCCCCCGGCCCCAGCGCGAGGGCACAAGGGTTCAAGAACATGAGGGCATAGCAACCATTTGCATATTAGCTCTTTATTATATAGGATGCCAACATACTTTCTAATGTACCCTTTTTTTAGTTTGAAATTTGAATTTATCATTTTCTTTAAGCAATTCTTGCCATTAAATAAACAAGTTAGGTAGAAAGTGTACATATGTTTGGACTTTATTTGGACTCAATATGCATGGGCTTTATTAGGCAGAAAAGACTATGCTTTCTACACCATGTGGTTTGTAAACCTATATTAAAATGGATACCAGGAAACTCAAGAGAAATATTAACACCTTTCGTACCGCTCACGAGCTTTCTTGTGTTTCGTGCACCATCTGTTAAGGACCGCTCACGAGTTTTCTCGTTTTTCACGGGCCATCTGTTATGGACATTAGATGTCAACACACTGTCTTGTCCACATTGGATGAAGCAATCTCATTGGTGGAAACCGTGCAGGTCAATCTATGAAAATCTATATGATTGCATGAACCCATAAAGCATTGCAGTTACATTGTATTTTGGTCATTTGAATAGTCTTCGTCTTCAAGCTCCTGGCGCTTTTAGAAATGCCCTCTCTCAGAAAAAGGAAGGAAACCAACGAAACTGATACACTTCCTTTCGTGTTGTTCCATTCTAAGGAAAACGATGAAATGGACAAAAAAAGTAGTGCTGTACCTTATAAACTGTGGACTTTTCAATTCATTTAGAGTGTCCAACGTCCTCAATCCACAAGCAAAAATGAAGTATAAACAGTTTCTGCTATCGGTGGCGAGAGACTGGATAACGGATGACAATAATGAAGGCTCTCCGGAACCAGAGACAAATCTGCCCAGCCCTTCCCCTGGGGGGGGCAAGGAGAGCACCTTGTAAAGACCCACCCAAAAGGTTGTCAGATGATATGAAGCAGCATGAACCTATGTGTATTCCAGCGAGTGGAAAGAAAAAATTTCCTACAAGAGCCTGCAGAGTTTGTGCCGCCCATGGAAAAAGGAGCGAATCTAGATACTTATGTAAATTTTGTTTGGTCCCTCTTCATAGAGGAAAATGTTTTACGCCGTACCATACGTTAAAAAAGTACTAGGGACTTTAATTGTTTAATTGTTTTTGTAAATAAAAATGTTATAATTATTGAAAAACAACACCTAAAGTGCATTATGATCTGTAGTTATGATGATTTAAATAACGTGCAGTTTGCCCAAAAACGTGCGGTCCCTGGCGTATGTCTTAGAGATTTCTATGCGGTACGAAATGTGTTAAAGACACTCCAAAAAGGCATTGTGCAGAATACAGAATGTGGACCAGCACCAAGATGTCCAGAAAGACTAGAGGAGGTGGTTCGGGTCAGAGTTCAGTAACAATCCCAGACTCAACCACCCAAACAAGGAAACCTTTTTATAGCTGAGTGGCTATTGTTGTTCTTTTCTACTTTCTTAAATAGTTTCATCTTTTTTTTGGCTTATTTTTCCCATCTGTGTTTCCTCAAAATATATTAATTCACCTGGTTTCAATCTGAAACCATTTTTGTGCTACTTATTTCTTCCAAAATAGCTTTAGCCTGCTGTCAATAGAGTAAGATGCCTGTTCATCCATATTTAGTTTTGTTTATAAATTTAATTATTACATAATATATAGGATTTTATGTTATTCATTGTAAAGGACAAATTCACTTAATATTGTGCTTTACCCAGACAAGGAAGCTAGCAGTTATTATCCTTTAGAAATTCTGTAAGTGGCAGGTTAATGTATTTAAGATTACAGATACTCGAATCAACTGTCTGGATTCAAGGCCCAGTTGCTACATATAATGACTGAGTGACATTGAGCGATTATGTATTCTACATGCCTTAATTCTTCATCTGTATAATGGGAATTATAGTGAAATCAACTTCATAGAACTGCTGTGCTGATTAACTGACATAATCCATATAGCACACTTAGCAGAGTGCCTTACAATTACTATTATTAATATTACTAGAGGCCCGGTGCATGAAAATTCATGCACTTGAGGGGGGTGTCCCTCAGCCTGGCCTGCGCCCTCTTCACAGTCCGGGGACCCCTTGGGGGATGTCCACCTGCTGGCTTATACCAGCTCGCCAGGGGACCGGACCTAAACTGGCAGTCAGACATCCCTCTGGCAGCCTGGGAGCCCTTGAGGGATTTCCGACTAACAGCTTAGACCCACTCCCCAGGGGATTAGGCCTAAGCTGGCAGTCAGACATCCCTCTGGCAGCCCGGGAACCCTTGGTGATGTCCAACTAACATCTTAGGCCTGCTTGAACATCTTTAGCGCTGCCTCAGAGGTGGGAGAGGCTCCCACCACCGCCACCGTGTGGCCAGCCATGAACCAGCTTCTGGCTGAGCAGCGCTCCCCACATGGAAGCGCGCTGACCACCAAGGGGCAGCTTCTGTGTTGAGCGTCTGCACCCTGGTGGTCAGTGTGCATCATAGAGACTAGCCGTTCCCCTGTTAGGGTCAATTTGCATATTACCCTTTTATTATATAGGATTATTTTTCTCATCATCATCCCCTCAAAGCAACTTTTCAACCCATTGGAAACAAATTACTAAGTATATGCTCCTTACAATTCTGATTTCAGTGTAAACCTGTAGTATATCTTCTCTCCCAAATAGATTTTTAAAGAAGCTAATTTTAAGTTTTCTTTTTTATTTGGTCTCTTTAATCCCAAACAATTAAATAGTTCCCCAAATGATGAGCCCTCTTTCTTCCCCCACAAAATAAAAAGAAAATGTTAGTCCTTCAGCTTCAATAGCTAAAGCTGCTCTAGTTGCTTTAGGGTCCCTGACTACAGAACCTCAAATGAATCCAGTGTTTATAGGAACTCAGCACCTTGCACACAAATGTTTGCTCAATCCAGTTTACCAGACCACATGACTTCCTTGCTACCAGAGAAATGCTGTTACCCAGCCTACAAATTATTTATCTTAGTTGACAGTGTTCCCTGAAATTCAGTTTTTTTTTCCCCATCATGTAATTAGTGTTTTAAAAATAAAGCCAGATTTTTGTATGGTTTGGGAGCGTGAAAATATAAGGCATGTTTTTCTAATTATGAAACCGCTGTCAAGCAGGTCTATAAAGCAGATGCACTTCGAAAATTAGAGGTTGAATCCAAGGTTCCTATGGCTCTAAAATGGCTCTGTCTTTGGCCACAACTGCAGCCTGCAGCAGCTGAAAGCAGGTGTGATGTGAGCATATTGTCTCCAAGACCAAAGTTCCCCTGTAATCCTTCCAGATGCAGGCAGATCCAAATACCCTTCGGCAGTCAGGTTCCATGTTGCCACCACCTGCAGGCAAAGACTTTCCAGAAATTGACTATGGATGCTTGATCTTTCAAGCCTCCCACCGACCCAAGTCCCCCTGACATAAGGATTTAGTTTAATTTCTCAAGCTGTCAGATGGTTCATCTTGGGAACTCTCTCACTTTTCTTATTGCTACTTAATTCCTTATGCTGATAACAACTTAGAGGTTTTCTGAAAGCTATGAGAGACTCTTTACCTAATCTGGCTTTGTCATAACTAGATTTTTGATGACTAAGCTCACAATGAGAATTAGGGTAGCTGAGGGAACACCCCCTTGTTTCTTATAGTCAGACTGGCTATCTCATTAATAGAACTAATATTAGAAGATTTTCTCTCTCAAGCCTCTATTCTGTTGTAAAGAAATATACTTTGCTCTTGTCCTCATCCTCCCAAAATTTGTACCTATAGTAGTCCCCCCTTATGGGTAGGGGATACATTATGTGTTTTAATACCTGCGTTGGATGTCTAAAACCACAGATAGTAGTACTGAACCTTATAAATAGCATAAAGTTTATGGCTTCTCTTTGGCATATCTGAATTGGCAAAATCACTACTGCTGGGCTTTGGGGCCATTATTAAGTAAATTAAGGGTCTCTTTAACACAAAGTGGATCTGATAGCCAAGATGGCTATGAAGTGATTAACAGGTGGGGAGTATATGCAGCATGGATACACTGGACAAAGGGCTGATTTATGTCCTGGGTGAGAGGGGGTGGAACAGCGTGCGTTTTCATCGTGCTACTCAGAATGGCACACAATTTAAAATTTATAAAATTTGTTGAATTCTGGAATTTTCCATTTAATATTTTTTAACCATGGTTGACTGAAACCCTGGAAAGCGAAATTGTGGACAAAGGAATCCTACTGCATATTGAAATGTCTTTCCATTTCTTTTTCAGCTTCAATGTCAGGTTTATGTAAAGGAAATTCTCTGCTTTATTTTTCCTTCCTTATATGTTTGAAGCAATGCAGTGACTTTTCTGGTTGGAGAATAATGTCTGTCTTCTATTAAGTAGAGTCAGTTGAGTGAGGATCATCTCCCTGACCATGAGAGATGGGGGGGAAATTAAATTCTATTTGTGGCTGAAGAGCGCTTATGAAAATGAAGGGCAATCAATAGAAGAAGCTAGTCCAGCCAGAAAGTGGTAAAAAGCACCTCCTTCAGACAGCAACCTTCAAATATTTTATCCTAATTGCTGATTTCCATGCTGGTCAAGCAGGATGAGGTTCTTTGGTTACGTCAGCACACGCCCGGGAAACTTGCCTAAAATTACTCATGGTTCAATGAGCCGCCTTGATTGCAATATAAGTGTTCTCAGCTCAAGCCAGTGACCTTGAATCAAAGCATTGCTTCATGTACATTTATACTTCCTGACCCCACATCCAATCTCCCCTGTCACCAACGACTACACCAGCCTTCACTCATTCATTCACCTATTATTTATTCATAAATATTTACTGAGCACCTCCCATTGGCCAGGCACTGAAATAGACCTGGAAAAAGTGCACATTAGCAACACCAACAAATTTTCATGCTAGCTCTTATTTAAGCATAGCCTCAGCTTCCTGAGGAGCATCACTCCATCAACACACCCTTTATTTTAAAGGGAGTCCCCTCATTTTAAAGGGAAACTCACCCACCTTTTTCACCTGTCCTTAATTGTGTGGGACGGTAGGGCCAGTTTTACCTCTTACTCCCTCACTGTCAACCCACCCTGATCTGTTTAGCTCTGTGCTTTTAACTGGCTTAAAAAAATCAGCTGCTGATTTTCATTATGACTCCTCGGTATGCAGGCTTAGCCTGTGGGAGCTCCATGCAAACATTTATACCAATCTATCCATTGGTTGGACCTGAGGGTGGAAAAGCTGAGTCCTCAGTTAAGGTGACTGACTTGGGAAAAAACAAGATCCTGGCAGTGTGTGGGTGGTAAACACTCCGCATCCAACTACTAAGGCAGTTGACTACAAATAGGCCGCCAATGTGAGCAAAAGCAAAGTGGAATTTCTGTAAGGTGCCTGAGGCTGTAGTGTTCTAGGCCTTTCTGTATCTTACTGATCTAATTTAATTTGATTCTCACCACTTAATTACACTGGTAGAAACCACTTGTAGGAACTCTTCTATCTACCATGTCTAATTAGTATGTTCCCCCCAAACTGAACTCTGTGTCACTGCAATTTACCTAAGCACAGCCAAGCTCTCAGTCTCAGCTGTTCTTCTCATGGTTTCCTCTGGAGGGAGAATATATAGCATACGTATAGCCGAGAAATAATGTGGCTGCCCAGAGAGAGAATATCCACAAACAGAAAAGGAACAGTTTCCAGACTGGCCCTGTTGCTAAGGGTATATATGTACTTATGTGAAGATCACGTGTGTCTTCTTCCCCAAATACTTTTACCAACACACTGTATCGCTTTTATCTTTACAGGATTGGCATGCAGTAGAATGAGTAGATATTACACTCGTTTTTACATAGAGAGGAATGTGACAGCTTGCTGACTGACCTCTAGGAGATTAGAAATTATGTGTATTTTTTAAATGACATTAACATACCAAGTTCTCCCGTATCTTATATGGGTTAAATCAGTGGCATCCTCTTGGAGTGAGTGGCCTAGATCATTGAGCTCTACAAAAATTATCTTCCTCTCTTCCTGGCCTGTGTGGCTTAGTTGGTTGAGCATTGTCTCATGCACCAAAATGTTGCAGGTTCAATTTCTTAGGCGGGGCATGTACGGAAGGCAATTGATCAATGTTTCTCTCTCTCCCTCTCCCTATCCCTTCCTTTCTCTTTGTCTCAAAAAAAAAAAAAATAGTAAATCAAAACATAAAAAGATAGTGTTTTAAAAAAAAATCAACTTTCTGATATTGACAATCAAGTATAGTTATTGATTCAATGGGTATTTATGAGGCCCTGGAATGTTGCTGAAAGGAATAAGAAGAAATGTAAAATGTATTTGAAAATGTAAAACTTCAATGGAAAAATAAGACATGGACAATGGAAATGTAAGAGGTGATGCAGAGCCAGATGTGATGACTGAGCGCTGGATGAGTCAGTGCGGTGGGAGGTCAGAGGAAGGAAGAACACAGTGTGCTCAATAGGAGAGGAAGAGATGGGATATGAGTGGGCAGGGACAAGTGAGTGAAATCAGGATCAGCTGGTAGAAGAGCATCCAGATTCGCACAACTATGTGAGCAAATTCTAGAGATGGAGATCGACAAGGTAGTTTAGGGTAGTGGTCGGCAAACTCATTAGTCAACAGAGCCAAATATCAACAGTACAACGATTGAAATTTCTTTTGAGAGCCAAATTTTTTAAACTTAAACTATATAGGTAGGTACATTGTTATTAACTTAATTAGGGTTCTCCTAAGGCTTAGGAAGAGCCACACTCAAGGGGCCAAAGAGCCACATGTGGCTCAGGAGCCGCAGTTTGCCGACCACTGGTTTAGGGGACAGCAAGTAGGTGAAATACAGACAAAGATTTGCATAGAGATAAGGTGGGAAATCGTTTTGAGGAGGTAGGTTGGGGAGTCTTAAATGCCAAGCAACCTTGTTTTGATAGAAATATAATCCTTTAAGGATGTTCTGAATAAGAGAATAAAACAAATATAATAGTTTGGGCCAAACTGTCCATGCTATCTCAAAACTTCATGTTTTACAAATAGTAGAACCTCTGCAAATCTCACTTCTTCCAGATAATCCCTATGTATTCTTCAAAAACTAACTCAGCCCTGTGCAAGCTTTGCAGTCTTCCTTAGGGAAAGGTTGTTCCTCCCCTCTCCAAGTAATGCTGAAGACACAGGTCCCAGAAGATAAAGCGGGTGGTGACTTCCTCTTTGCAGTCCCATCTATCACAGTGGGCCTGGCCTGGGGTTGGGTTCTCTCTGCAGACTGCATGCTCCCTTGAGAGCAAGTTGAATGGTACCACCTATCGTTTATTGGTGTTTGCTCTGTAAGGGGCATTGTCCTAGATGCTTTACATATATTTACCATCATCTCTGATCCTCTTAGCCATTCAGTAAGGTATGTGTTACATCCCTGTTGGAGCTGAAGAAATTAATATTTGCCACATATCTATTAAGGGGCAGTGATCTTGGCCTCCAAAGCCTATCCTCTTTGCTTCTAACAGTTATTTTCCCATGTTTTAAAGGCTTACAGCACTGATCACAGTGCATGACACATGGGAAATGCTCAGTGTCTGTTTGCAAATGAATGAAAGAAAAAGTTCTGGGGAATAATATCAATGGGTAGAAAACGTAAGGCCTGAAGATCTTTAGTTGGATATCAAAAACCTTACTGCTGGCATCCACCAATGCATGTTCCCGTGGGACTGAGATGCCAGCCAGCCCCAGTCCATCCTCTGCAGCAAGCCAGGGCCAATGGGAGTCCTCGCAATCTCACACTTCCCCTTCAGTACAATGAGGTTCCCCTTCAGTACAATGAGGTTCCCCTTCAGTACAATGAGGAAACTGGACGAGGTGATTTCTAAGGTTTCTTCTACCTTTTGTAAGATCTGGGAAATTAGCATGTGTGATTGAATTGACGTTAAAATACAAAAAACACTACTCCTTTTACCCTTCATGGGAGTTTTTGCAATTTATAAGGAGCACTTATCAGTAGAGGTGATCTTCATTTGGCACAATATTGGGCAACATGGGGGGGTTTGTGGGAAGAGATGCTGCCCAGCAGGTGATTCTGTTCCATGGACTGCCCAGAACTGACCTAGGTGCCTCAGCCATGAGCATCTTATTCATAGTATCCCACACTACCTCTCTCGTAATACACTGTATGCATTATATTTCTTTCTTGTTCGTTTTGCCCATTAAAGAGGGTGTCTTCAGGAGTAGGATGTGTCATTTATCTCTGAATGTACTCCTGGCACCTAGTCAGAGCTCAAATATACTTTGGCTGAATGAATGCATCTACTTACGTACTGTTAAACACATCTTTGTTAAAAAGAGAGCCTTAAGGATCAGCTGCTTCTACTCAGTAATTACCCTCATATTCTCCCACAAAAGATTCAAGGATCCTTTCCAAAACCCTGCATCTCTCCTTGGTCCCTGCACTCAGTCACACACCCTGCTTTTCTACTCCTGCTATTTGAGGGACCCAGACCCAGACCCCGCCTCCCTGCCTCCTGCCTGAGAGGAAGCATGGACACTCTTCCGAGCTTGGCCCTGAGAGCCTCACTGAGGATGGGCCTCAAGTTAACAGGACTGCCTTCTAGGAGCTCGGAGGAAATGGAAGGGTTTTCATCCTAGATTTTAATCATATTCTTCATCACATTAGTGGCAGCAGTCATTCCCAATGTCTAGCGACCTTCTTTTTGTTCCCATGTAAATTGCAGCTGGTGTTTGGAGTGAGAGGGGAAGGAGTGTGGGTCAGTAAGGGGAGAAGACACACAGAGGCCCCCGAAAGCAATAAGGAAAAGGACTTAGGTTCCAGAGCGAAGGTCAAAGGAAACATTCATTTGCCTAAGAGTCCTTATAAGAAGAAAGAAGAAATCTTGTTATCCCATGTGACCCATTAGAAGTGATAAAAAATATATAGTTTTTTCTCAAAGCTGGTTTGTTGGGACCTGTGCCTAATCAATGACGGTGCCAGAGTCCAGAACTTCACGGGGATCTTGGAGCAGTAGTTCTGCTTCCAGTCTGTTTTGAATCCTTTACTGTAAAATATATGTCTTATGCCTCATTTTTTGTAAGATATATTTTATCGTGGTACTTAATTAATGATCACTTTGACTATTTGTGGCAAGTGGCCAAAAATGTATCTTCTCTGCCTTTTTTTTAACTGCCAGTGTTTGGAAAAAGCAGATTAGATTAAAAAAATGTATATATATATATATATATATATATATATATACACACATACACACACACACACATATGTATATATATGCATATATGTACATATACATATATATCAATCTGCCATATCTATTAATAAACTGGAGAAATTATCTATGATTTCTTCTTAAATTATACATTAAGGGCTTCTAAAAATACCATTTGTTTAGAATACTGAAATAATATCTGTGAAATTCAAAGTTAAAGTATATTATATATTTATAATTTAGAACATATGCACAACATTTTAAAATTATTTTATGTTTGATAGTAGAATGAGAGAAAAAAATAGAGAGGGGAAAGAAGAAAGAGACAGAGGTAGGGAGAGGAAGAAAGTGAGGGGGGAAAAGGAAAGAAAATGTTGATAACTAAATTTTTTAATCAGTCGTCTTTGTAAATAGATTTTTAAAGGACTCTAATGCTGAATCCTATGTAGGTTGCAGAAATGTTTATGCCAGATGTAAAGGATTCACTGCTACCTTACGGTGATGGCAACAGAAGTCTAACATTTCTTTCTGTCCCAAAGCACTTGCTTTTGGTGAACAGGAAGCTTAAGAGGAAGAGGCTGTTCTAGGCCCTTCCGAGTGTTTGTGCCTGGGCTCCCGGTGCGACCAGCCGTGGCCTTGCTGCCTGCGCCGCTAGCGTTTAGCTGAAGCCCATAAATATGGCAAGTGCAGTGCGTCACTTGTATTTGTTTTACACTCACAAATTAGGAGACACATTTACTGTAAATATAGTTAGCATCCAGAGGTTTCAAAGCTAAGAATATGCACGTTCGAAATGTCTTTGCTTTATTTATGCTGTGGCTACCACATTTGTATAAACAGAAAATTACTCCGTTCATGCTTTATTACTTCTTCTTTTGTACCACAGCCTTGACCCCAGTCATCATAAATTGAGAAATAGCGGGGAACTAATGGAGACAGATGGGAATATGGCTTGCCATTTACTCAAATTGGTAAAGTAATTAACCTCAAGGTGCTGGTTTGCAAGAAAAATTGTTGGAATAACTCAGGACGTCGGTAAACAGACTCCTGCTTTAACCAGTTCTGACAACTGCATCATAAACTAGACTTATTCTGTTCAATTGACCTGTCAACATCTTGAGTCCAAATAAAGATTTGTATTACAATGCACTTGCTGAGAAGTGGGAGAACGCGCTGCTGTTTCTTTGCAACCCGGTTGCTGTTCTCTTCCTGCTAGATAAGCGCTGGACTGTCATATATGCATCCCTCAGCCATTATATTCTTTAGAAATCTTCCGACAGTGATGGGGTGACAGCTTCGTGACAGCAGATGGTAGTCATTTGGCTCCAGAAAATGAAATGAAAAGACCTGGGCCAGGCTGGCTGGGCTCATTTGGAACAGCAGTGGACAGAGGCCAGATCTAGGTTGGATTTACCGGGGGCGCCCTGTAATGAAGCCAGAGTTGTCTTGGTGGTATGTTGCTCCCTATAGAATGGGGGTTGGGTCGGGGCTGAATTTCTGCAGATTATGTAAATCAAAGGTGGGCTTGTGAATAGGGTCATTTGACCAAACCACAGTACTAGTAGATGCCTTTTGAAAGATGACAGATTTCATTTGTTCCAAACAGGCCTCTCTGTGTGTCCCTGCTCCCCTTCACTCCTTCCTGGGAATGGCAGTTAGATTCCTCTTTTCCACATTATCAGCTGTGGGCTGTTTTCAAAGCAACGAGTTCAGTCTTGGGGGCACTGTAGCTTCCTCATACTCAGATGAGTCACTGGGAGGGTTTGACTCACTTAAGCTTGTATGGCGGCTCATTTCATGGGTTCCAGTTTGCAGCTGAAGCAGTCATCATCATAATAGGAAAAGCTCTTTGTGATATTGCTATCACAGTTTTCTGGAAGGCATATGTCATGAGAACATAAAGAGTAGTTTTCATCTAAAGTAAATACATTCATTCATGATAGAAGAAAACTAAAAGTATTTCATGGCATCTCAGTTTGGAGAACATTCAGTTCATCCAGAAACATTAAACGCCCTGGATTATCGTGCTGGCTTCGCTCATGCCCACACCTATGGAAAAATATTGACAAAATGAGCAAACCCTAACTTATCAATGCCCCTGCAGGAGGTCAATCGTTGCTTGAGGGTCCCATGGCAGGCACAGGGGTGAAACCATTCCAGCCAGGTTTCCTCTGAGCTGCCAGCATCAGTCTTTCTACCTTATGGTGACCACCTGAGAAGACACAAAAGCATCTGCACTTTCAAAGGGTAAATGCAGAGCTGCCTTGATTGAGAGTTTTTGTGTAGCTCTATTTAGAAGAAGAGGGACTCAGTAATTTATCTTTATTGTCTTCATATTTTATTTTTTGAAAGCCTATCTAAAAATCCATAAACTTTTTTATGTAAAATAAAAATATCTATGCTTTCTGCAATGTTGCCTAAATATTGAACCTTAGGTTCTTTTAATTCTTCCATAATCTCTGAAAAAAAATACTTCAAGCTAAGACTAACTACAAGTTCGGTTCACTCAAATGCTGTGATTTATTGGAGAAAGGCAAATTAAAACCACAATGAGATGTCCCTTCATTCTGATAATCACATCAGAATGACTATCATCAATAAATCAACAAATAACAAGTATTAAAGGGAATGTAGAGAAAAGGGAACCCTAGTGCACTATTGGTGGCAATGCAGGTTGATAGAAAGCAGTATGGAATTACCACAAAATTTAAAGATGGAAATGCTTTATGACCCAGAGATTCCATTTCTGGGAACATATCTGAGGAAACTCAAAATGTTCATTCAAAAGAATATATGCACCCCTATGTTCACTGCAGCATTATTTACAGTAGCCAATCTATGGAAGCAACCCAAGTGTCCCTCAATAGAAAAGTGAATAAAAAAGCTGTGGTACACATAGGGTGTCCCAAAATAACGTATACACACACTTTAAATGATTACAAAGGCAGTGTTTATTAAAATACATTTCATTTTCAAAATTGAGCTATCAGTTGTTAAAGTATATACATATATATTTGGAACACCCTGTATATATAATGGAATATTACTTGGCCAAATAAAAGAACGAAATCTTACCATTTTCGACAGCCTAAATAGACAGAGTATTATGCTAAGTGAAGTCAGTCAGTCAGAGAAAGACAAATACCATATTATTTCACTTATGTTTTGACTTAAAGAACAATATAAATGAACAAACAAAACAGAAACAGACTCATAGACACAGAGAACAGACTGATGGTTGCCAGAGGGGCGGGGGTGAGGGGGTGGGGTTAAGGGATTGGGTAAAAAAGGTGAAGGGATTGAGAAGTACAGAATGGTAGTTACAGAATAGTCACGGGGATATAAAGTACAGCATAGGGAATATAGTCAATAATCTACACTAATAAAAGAGAAACATGGTAATTGGCGTACAACCGCTACCCTTCCCATTGGCTAATCAGCGTATCCTTATGCAAATTAACTGTCAGCCAAGATGGCGGCTGGCAGCCAGGCAGCTGGAAGCGAACATGAGGCTTGCTTACTCCAGGGACTGCAGACTCCAACGTTCCCCGCCTCACTTTCCGGCCTCTGAGCTACAACTCTAAGCAACTATGTACTATGTTGCAAATAAGAAGCTAAACAGAAACTGGCTTTCAGTCAGCCCCGGACCGCAACATTGTATCCATGTTTTCAGCAGCGAGGCCTCAGAGCTAAAGCTGGCCCAGAATAAAAAGAAAAAAAAAGAAAACAAGGAGCGGTTGGAAGCTTTTAGTCACTCGCTTCCAGAAAACGGCCCTCAGCCCCTCAGCCAGCCTGGCCAGGCACCCCAGTGGGGACCCTCACCCTGATCCAGGACACCCTTCAGGGAAAACCAGCCGGCCCCCACCCATGCACCAGGCCTCTATTCTATATAGTAAAAGGGTAATATGCCTCCCGGCACCGGGATCAGCGGAGCAGCGAGGCTCCCGGCACTGGGATCAGCGAGGCTCCCGGCACTGGGATCAGCGTGACAGGGGGCAGCGCCCAAACCTCCTGATCAGCCCTGCTCTGTGCCTGATAGGGGGGGAGCTCCCCAATCCCCCGATTGCCCTGCGGCTCTGTGTGTGACAGGGTGCAGTGCACCAACCCCCTGATCTGCCCTGCTCTGTGTGTGACAGGGTAGAACCATAACCTCTCCATCAGCCCTGCCCTGAGTGTGACAGTGGCGGCGCCCCAACCCCCTGATCGGCCCTGCTCTGTGGGTGATAGAGGGTGGTGCCCCAACCCCCCTCCACGGGCCTTGCTCTGTGTGTGACAGGGGGCGGGGCCATAACCTCCCCATTGGCCCTGCCCTGAGTGTGACAGGGTGCAGCACCCCAACCCCCTGATCCGCCCTGCTCTGTGAGTGACAGGGGGCAGCGCCCCAACCCCCCTGATGGACCCTGCTCTGTGTGTTACAGGGGGGAGCTCCCCAACCCCCTGATCGGCCCTGCTCTGTGCATGACGGGGGTGGCACCGAAACCTCCCCATCGACCCTGCCTTGAGTGTAACAGGGGATGACAGGGGGCGGTGCCCCAACCCCCCAATCGGCCCTACCCTGAGCATGACTGAGGGTGGCATCACAACCTCCCGATCCACCCTGCTCTGTGCATGATGGGGCGGTGCCCCGACTCCCCAATTGGCCCTGCTCTGAGCCTGACCAGGGGCTGCACCTAGGGATTGGGCCTGCCCTCTGCCACCCGGAAGCAGGCCTAAGCCAGCAGGTCGTTATCTCCCGAGGGGTCCCAGACTGCGAGAGGGCACAGGCCGGGCTGGGGGACCCCCCCCCCCCCCCCCCCCAGTGCACAAATTTTTGTGCACCAGGCCTCTAGTACTGTAATAACTATGTATGGGGCCAGGTGGGTACCAGAAATATTGAGAGGAATACTTTGTAAAGTATATAATTGTCTAACCACTATGCTGCACACCTGAAACTAACACAAAATAATATTAAATATAAAAAAAAAAGTTGTGAAGGCAAAAATAAATCTTGTGATTGGCTGAGTGGATAGGAAGTCACTTCTCTTGAGGAGTGGACGATCGCTGTTTAACTCAGAAGAACACATGTTCTCCCTCTTCCCATGAGAACAGCACATTCAACTTTATTGGAATCACCTTTATTCTGGCCATTTCCTAGCCCTAGGTGCCTTTTCCAAAGAATAATGCTCACATTCTGGTTTTCCTATCCTGTCCGAAGCTCTTTAACCCCTTCATCTACCTTTGCTCTCCTAAAGACTGGCGTTCTCAGACTATTAAATATGCCTGTCTTTCTTCGACTTTGTACCTAATGTTTTTGTTTCACATAATAATTATGTGTGTGTGTGTGTGTGTGTGTACTTTTGGCAGGTTAACATGCTGTTTTCATCAGATCACCATTTATAAAAATCTAGTACTTAACAATCAAGGTAAAATCTCTCAAGACAAAATCTCTCCTGAAGACTCTCATGAATTGTCACCTATGTAGCCTTCAATTTGAAGTTAACTTATGACAAAGTTTCAGCACCAAAACATGCAAAAAGTTACATTTTATAAGTAGTAGCCTAACATATCCAACTCTATAATTTTGGAATTCATACTTTAGGGGTTAGTGAACATATGGCCACTTTGAATTTCATGGCATTTTCTTCAAAGCCTATTGCTTTGTGTTTTGTGGCTGATGGCTGCATCATCTGAAACGGTTGATGACTTAACAGATGATATCAGAAATGCTTTCAAGGTGTCTTATGCCTGTGCCTATTTCCATCATTAAATTAACCATGAGTTAATGTGTGATTGTTAAAGAAAACACAAGGCAGCATTTTACAGTGATAGCTAATGGATTAGCATGGCATTCAATATTTTCCTCCTGGCAGACATAATGTTTTATAGTTTGGCTTTAAAATAAAGGGCATTTTATATATACTGCAATTTCATTCAGTTATTTCTCAGGATTGGCACCTCCATTGGCTAATTCAAATTTCATGTCATCAGCAGAGGAGAGTGCATTTAACTCATTGCCATCTTTTACTAGGCAAATGTTTTTAGCAGGTACTGGAAGCCATGGCAAGCGAGAATAGGCTCAGTGTAAAGTGGACACCTTTCCGTATTTTTGCATGTCCGTGTGACTGTCTGTTAGGTTTATGTGTCTGTGTTTATTTGCTCCTCAACCTATAAGTTGAACAGTTTGAATCCATTTGTTACCTGAATTGTTTTCTCCTGTTTTAAAACATTTTAATTTATAATCAGACAAGAAGAACAGATGTAAGAGTTGTAATTTAATCATTTTATTGCGATCTTTGTATATTTTGAAGAATTAGATATTGTACTCATGGGAAGTCATATTTTATGCCTAGTTGGAAAAATGAATAATGTAATAATATGCAAAATGTAAAGTTTTAGAACTTCACTACTGAGTAAGGCATATAAACTAATGATCTGGTTAAGGTCCCCTGTGCACCATAATAAATATGGGCTAAATTTGTCATTATAGCTTTAGACAGAGGTTTCAGGCAACAGATTTAATTAAATTCTTTTTTAATATTCATACTTCTAAACTGCATAATTTCCTTCTACTGTAAAACTGAGTGCTATATTAAAACAAACAAAAACAGCAGATTACTAAATGGATATTAGCGTGAATCCAATAAGCATTTAATTCTGGAGAGGACTCTGAGGCGGGAGGAAGCTTTGTGGAGCTTGCTCAGATCTTGACTCAGATCTCTGAAGCTTGTTTACAGAGGTTTTCTTCTGTTTCCATGCTGACTTTTGGGGGGAGATTATTTAGTTATTTGTGGAACTCATAAAGGACACAGGGGCAACTCAAAAAGGCCTTTTGTTAGCCATTAAAGAGTGATGATTATTGAAAAATACAACTCAGACTCTATGAGCAATGCATTGATGACACTGAGGAAGTCTAGAATAGTTAGATACTGATCGCTTTTAGGAAGGTTAACTAATAAGGTCCATTATCCTATAAGGTGTTGTCCCTCCTATGACTCCCAGCCCAGGGACTAGAATTGCCACAGTAACTGTAATTTCTCCTACTAGATATTTGTAAGAGCAAATCTGGATATTTTTGTTCCTTTTTTTAGTGAATAGAAAAGCCATTCTGAATATTTCCACGGGAACACTTCTTCTGTGGAAGGTCATATTATCCATAGAATAACTAAATATTGAATTTTGGAAAGAATTGTCTCATATGTTCTTAGCGAACTTCATGACCACCCTTGTTAAAAAAACAATCAAGCTCCACTCCCCAAGGTCAAATTACCAGTGGGATTTGTAAATCTGCTTCAAAGCTGATTAAATATTCCCATAATGTATTTTACCCATCTGTGCTGGATTTTTTTGTATCTACATTTTTCAGCCCGTTAAAGAATCCCCTCTACCCAAAATTGAGTTCTGTCTTAATCACCTTTGTTTGTATGGCACCTAATGCTGGTGCTTAGCACTGATTTGGGACCAACAAATGTAAATCAAATGAATGGAATTTTGCATATAATCCATAGCATTGTAAATTTTTGTATCATAAATAACCATGTAAAACAGCTAATATGGCCTCCAAGTTGTATAAATTAAAAAAAAAACAAAAAAAACTGTGGACTAAAGAGATTTTAGTTGAGTTTTCCCATTGTTATGTAAATAAATAAATAACTAGCTAAGGATGACAGAGAAAATGGTGACTATTTTATTGAACAGAAGAAATATAGAGTAAATAATTAATATTCTCTGTCCTAAAGTAGCTCACCAGTCTATTAGTAAAACACTAAATATAAGCACAGAAACAATTCCAAATAGCATACGATTGAACATCAAAATATATAATATGAGTTAGACCATCTAAACTATGAAACAGGTAGGAAAAGAACAATGGAAGTTGACCTATATGGGAAAGGCTTTATGGCAATGGTATGATTTTAGCTGGACCTTGACAGACAGGAGAGGTGAGACTATAAACACTGTTCTGGTGAAAGCTCTGATACTTTGAGAAGGTTCTAACAGAGGAGCTGTGAGAACAGAGCATACTGGCCACATTGGCTAGAACCTAAAAAGAAGTGGATACTTTCTTTCCTTACTGTGTGGATCCAGTTCAGAGAAACAGACTATCCACTCTGAATTTATGTCGTGAAACAAGTCTGTAGTTGATAATATGGTTCTGAAGTCAGGAGAAATGGATTCATTTTCATTTTCTAGGACTACCTTTGAAGTTGTTAAGGGAAGATAATTATTTTCTCTCTTCAAAGTATTTTCTCACATCATTTTCCCTGAAATGACAATCAGGCAGTGCCCCAGGTTGGCAAATCCAACCTCAGTTTGATGGATGCAATTCTGAACACAGCCCTTGATTCAATGTTAGTTTCCGTGGCTCAAAATTCAGCTTTGCAAGGTGAATTGTCATATATTTTTGGAAAACCTTTATTTTCTTCAACTTTAATACCAAAAGAGGAAAAAGGTGGTTTCTGAATTATTGCAAACTAGAAAAAGAACTTGGAGATGAAAATCACATTTAATTTGATTTTCTTAATTTAAGTGAGGAAATAAAGACATCCAAGACTCTTAATGACAGTTAACCGATCAGTTTACTTGCCTAAGACAGACACAGGTATAGTCTCAGATACCAAACCAAGGGCATCTTCTCTGGGACTCACTGAATATGTGTGCTAAATATTACAGCTTTTTCTACAAAGTAACTTTGTTTTAATATTTTGTTTAAAATATTCATAATATTTTGATCATCATAAATGTCTCTTAGAAGCAAATTCTCCCTTAAATTAAAAGAAAGTTTGATCTCTTCACGTTTACAGTGAGCACTGGAGCTTCTGCCTCAAACCAAGAATAACAAGGTCTGGCTTTACCTTCCCATTTGAAAAAACTCAAATAAAGAGACAACATATAGAGAACATTGCTTTCCAACTTACTGGAGATCAGGCAGTGAAGGACAATGGACCCTGAGAGACAGGAAACAAAAGTGAGTTCTACGATGACTCCAGCTTATAGGGACCAGGTTCCCGCAGAGCCTAGTGAACACCTTGAGTTGAAGAAACAAAACTGAGACCATGTGGAGATCTAAGTGGCTAGAATGCACTGGGCAGAGAACCAGAGGTGGGGGAGGTGCACAGAGAGGAGAACTCCAGAAATTTCTAGAGGGTCACTCTTAAATATTCTGCTGAGCACTGATCAGTGCACAGAAGTGAAGAAAGCTGACAAGGATATAGGAAAGAACAACCTGAAAGAATTAGAGACAGCAGTGCCCAGCACTCAAATGGTACTAAAAATAGTGCCGGTCTCCACTAGCCAGATTGGCAACCATCAAGACTCATAGAGCTCTGGGTAAAGAATACAAAAGGATCTCGATTCAGGAGTGGAGAATAATTAGCCTAGTCTGAACATTGTTCAATTCCCACCTAATAAATCTTAAAAACAAGAACCAAAGCAACAAATTATGTCCAACTTACTTTAACTGCATCCCAGAATAAATCTCAAAAGTCGTTATAGGGATACAAGAGTATCCATGACCCCAAGACTGTAAAATTCACAATGCTATATGCAATCAAAAGTACCTGACATGGAAAGAAGCAGGAAAATACAGTCCATAATGAACAGGTAAATCATTAATCAAAATCTCTGAACAACTGGCACAGATGTTAGAATTAGGAGATAAGGGCATTAAAATGATTATTATCACTGTATCCCATATGTTCAGAAAGTTAGTGGAGCCATGGAAGATAAAAAAGAAATCCAAATTTAACTTTTACAGATCAAAACTACAATGTGGATAAAATTAACAGTATATTACACAAGCAGAGAAAATATTTAAAATGTGAGCATAACATTAGAAACTACTTGATACAGAGAGAAGAGATTTCTAAAATTAACAGAGAATCATTAAGCTGGGCAACAAGTTTAAGCAGCCTAATATATATGTCAGTCCAAAGGGTGAGGAAAGGGGGAGAAAGGAAAATATATTCAAAGACACAGTGCCTGAAAAATTTCCAAATTTGATGGAAACTATAAGCCCATATCAAGAAATTCAGTTGAACCCCCATCATAAAAACATGAATGAAACCACACCACAGCATGTTTTAATTAAATTGCTCGAAAACAGTGACAAAGAGAAAAATCTTCAAACAGCAAGAAAAAAAGCAGTCCCCCCAAAATATTTACATACAGAGGAATAAACATAAGAATGAAATCAGATTTTTCATTAGAAGGTGTGAAGCAACATTTTTAAGATGTGGAAAGAAAAAGTTGTCAAGCTAAAATTCTATAGCCAATGAAATTATGCCAAATATAAATATTCACAAAAGAATAAAAAGCACCAGAAATGACAACATGAGTAAATATACAAGATTTTTTCTTAACATTTAAATCTTCTTAAGTTGACTATTTGGACAAAAATAATAGCATGGATTTATTTACATATGGTACAAATCCCATTATATATGCTATAAATACCATTATACATGGGATTTATAGCATATCTATACTAATAAAAGGGTAATATGGTAATTGGACCAGATGTCTTCCAGACATCCTTCCAGACAAAGCCACAGTGGCGGGGGCCAAGGCAGAGGCAGTTAGGGGTGATCAGGCTGGCAAGAGAGAGCAATTAGGGGCAATCAGGCTGGCAGGGGAGAGCAGTTAGGGGCGATCAGGCAGGCAAGCAAAGGTGGTTAGGCGTAATCAGGCAAGCAGGTAGGTTAGCTTGCTGCTGGGGTCTGGCTGATCGGGACTGAGTGAGACAGGCTGGATATGCCCTAGAGCCCTCCCATGGAACCTCCCTGGCTTGCCAACCTCCCACATCCCTCCCCAGCCCTGATCATGCACCAGTGGGGTCCCTCTGCCTGCCTATGCCCTCTCACAATCTGGGACCCTTGGGGGATGTCAGAGAGCCGGTTTCAGCTTGATCCCATTGAATGTAGGAGCTTCCCTCTGGTGGTCAGTGCGCTCCCACAGGGGGAACACTGCTCAGCCAGAAGCCGGGCTCATGGCTGGCGAGCGCTGCAGCGGCGGCGGGAGCCTTTCCCTGCCTCTGCACAGGGAGCGGGCCTAAGCCATCAGTCAGACATCCCCCAAGGGCTTCTGGACTGTGAGAGGGTGCAGGCCAGGCTGAGGGATCCCCCACCCCCACTGAGTGCACAAATTTTGTGCATCGGGCCTCTAGTCAGTAATAAGAAAACAAACAACCCAATTTAAAAAATGGGCAAAACATTTGAAGAGCCATTTCACCAAAGAAGATATATGGATAAAAATAAAACACATAAAAGGTGATCAATATCATTGATCATTAGGGAAATACAAACTAAAATCACAATGAAATAAGACATACCTATTAGATAAGTGTTTGTCAGAATGTGGTGGACCTGGAATTCTCATGTGCTGCTAATGGGAATATAAAAATGATACAACCAATTTAGAGAAATAATTCAGTAGTTCCTTAAGTTAAACATATACATATCACATGACCTAGTCATTCCACTCGTAGGTATTATGTAAGAGGAAAGAAAGCATATATCCAGACAAAGATTTGCTCATAGTAGCTTTGTTTGTCATAGTCAAAAACTGAAGAGTCCAAATGTCTATCACTAGGTGAATAGAGTACTAGTATATCCATAAAATAGGATACTACTACTCAGCAACAGGAAGGAATCAACTTTTGATATACATTACAACAAGAATGAATCTTAAAATAATTATGCCATGTGAATAAGCCAAACAAAAAAAGAGTATCCTATCTAATAAAGACAGAATATGCAAATTGACTATCACTCTGTAACAAAGGTGGTGGTGCCCATAGCCAATAAGGAGGGAATATGCAAATTGACGCAACAAAGATGGTGGTGGCTGGGCTGGGATGCTTGTGTTCTTGCCATGGCAATGACGCAGGCATTCCGCCCTGCCCCAGCTGCTCCGGGCCTCTGGGCAGCTCGCGTGCACAGGCACAGAGCAGCTGGGGCGGAGCGGGACGCTTGCTATGGGGGAGGGCGGGTGGCGGAGGGTGGAGGGAGCTACAGGAGGGTGGCAGGGCCGGAGCGAAGGCAGAAGGTGGCTCTGGCCAGAGCAAAGGCAGAAGGCAGCGGCCAGAGCAAAGGCCAGGTTCCCGGGTGCCAGAGGGAAGCCGGTACCAGCAGCCAGGGGAAGGAAGGCCTATTCTTGCACGAATCTTCATACATTGGGCCTCTAGTATATTATAAGTGCATTTACATAAAATTATAGGAAACGGAAATTATCATGTAGTAACAGAAAGATCAGTAGTTGCCTATGGATGGGAGTCAGTAGGGGAGGAGAGGTGAAAGGGCTATATTACAAAGGAGCATGAAGAGACTTTCACGTGTGGCAGATATATTATTCATTTTTTATTTGTGAAGGTTTTACAGGTATTTACATTTGTTAAAACTTGTCAAGTTGGATATATTCAGTTTATTGTCTATCATATAAATCTCTAATAAGATTGTTAGGAATACTTAATAGTTAACTCACTGATGATTTAGAAATATCCCAAGAAATTTGAATAATTGAACATTTTAAATAATATTCTCAATGATGTAGAACAGGGGTCCTCAAACTTTTTAAACAGGGGGCCAGTTCACTGTCCCTCAGACTGTTGGAGGGCCGGACTATAGTTTAAAAAAAAAACTATGAACAAATTCCTATGCACATTGCACATATCTTATTTTGAAGTAAAAAAACAAAACGGGAACAAATACAATATTTGTATTTGCATGTGGCCCACGGGCCATAGTTTGAGGACCCCTGGTGTAGAATAAGCTATTTCTAACATTCTTTAAGTCTTACTATAAGGTTCGCTTTACATAACAGATATTTAACTGCACTCCACTGTCAAGCCTTATATTTATCTCTGTCTAATTCACTTGGGTAGAACTTTGGAATGATTTTATCAGTGTGCTGTGTTTATTCATCCCAGAATTAGGCAATATGGAGTTTTAAAACATTGAAGAACAGAAATGAGATGGCAGTTTAAAAGAGTATCCAAATATGAAGACAAGTTTCTGAAACACAGACTAGAAATGTGCAAATGTGGTTATTTATCCCTATGGCTTTTAGTTTTCATTATTTATTTTTTTAAAAATACAGTGAATGAAAGATGGACAGCCTCTGAGTCTAGAGAGAGGAATTACGTTTAAGAGTGAGAGCTATCACTGAAAAGTGTGTTCCTTAGTTCAGAACTAAAGAGAAAATTGCAGACCGTGTAAGACTCTGAATTCTCACCTGTGTTCAGAGTAAGCATTTGTGGGGCTAGTTAGGAGGCCTGTTGAAAGGATAATCATTCTGCTATAAACGTTCCACCCCCTTTGTCATTTCCACTGTATGCCTAGACTCAGGCATCCACGTCACTGAGACCTCAGCTGGAATCGCCCAGACATAGAGCACATATGGAAGTAAAGAAAAAGGCTTCAAGATCCATATTCTCCCACTGAGCCCCCTGGATTAAAAAGTCTCTACCAAGACCAGAGCATGAATGTCTTGGACACATTGTTCATCTTGGCAGTATCCATCTCCTGGAAGTTTACGTCTGTTAAATTTCGTTTCACCACTTAACTCTCCTTACCTGTAAACTAATCCTCTCCTATCTCTCATGAACTAATCTAATCACTAAAAAGGTTATATTTTTTCTGCCCCAATGTGCCTCTTTGGAAAAATGCTAATAGTATTAACCAAGCATTTACCAAAAAGACAATAATAGCTTTTAGACATGAATTTTTTTTGGAGGGGGGAGGTGTTGTGTGAATGGTAACAAAAAGAAAACGAATTCTGATTTTCTGAATTCATCATTATAAAGGTCATTGGATAGGCTACGAGGATGTTGGCTACTACTTTCCATGAACTGCCTCTGTGTGTTTTGGATAAGATTTATGGCTCATGGTTTATTCTTTTTTTCTTTTTCAACACAAATGTATTTGTACATTATCATAGGTTCCTGTCTTAATTCATAAAGGTAACTAGACATATTCCCCCACCCATTAAAAAAAAGTGAATTTGATGAAAGCAAACTATTCTCTTCTCAGTGGGCTTGGCAGCATTAACATTAATGGGAGCTACGAGTGCATCCAGAAGCAAGTTCATCCCTAAGATGTAAGAGCTCCAGCCATTTGAAATTAGCCTTTGTGGGTCTCCTGAGTTCTGCAGCACCAGGGGCTAATTCTTATTCTTTTTCATCTTTCCCCTTTCTTCACTGGGCACTGATGCCTCATTACACACTGTTCCTCCCATTCCACTGCTCTGTGTCTCTGACTCTGTCTGGTCCAATCAGGAGCCTGTAAGCATCGTCCCCTAGACATCCTAATGCTGGGTAGGGAAGCCCAGTTAGGAACTAGGGTTTCAATTTGTTTATTTAAGTTTTTATATATTTAACCAAATGTAGTTTACCTGGAGAAAAAATTTATACAGACCAGAAGAGTTCAACAGAAGAGTTACTATCTAATCTTTTCTATCACATTCTGACTACCAACTTAGTGACAGCTGTTTGCTTTTTATTTCCTATTTTACCAACAAGTCCTACTGGTAACTCCCAAACCAATGTTTGAAATAAGTCTGGGAACCTAGGAAAAGGAAAACATAAGTTCAAAGTATCTCCAAGTTGAAGAATATAGATTTATTAAGGAAAATGGTATCTTAAACTATTACTACCTGCCAACCCCAGAATAGCGTATGTCTCAGAAAGTTAACTATGCTGTGTGTGTGTGTGTGTGTGTGTGTGTGTGTGTGTGTGTAGAGTCACTAGATAATTCCTGGAAGATGACCTTTCCTGATATTTCTCTTCATCAACTCATCATTGTTCCCAAGTTCACTGGCAAACTACCTCTTAGACACACACAAAAATTTTATTCTCTCTCCCTTTTCTGTAATTTTGTGAGAAGAGGGGCATTTCTTACCAAGGCCCAAAATTGAAGATGCTCTTCCATGACATAAGATATCTATTGTTATGATTCTATCCTTTGGTAACATACAACTCCCTTACCAATATTTGAAACACAATTTTAACATGAAACTGTTGATTATTCATGTTGATTGCTATGAAATAAGGGTTACAAAAGCAATATGGCTAGAAAGAAATTTCATTTCATTTTGTCCACAACTTTCTAACACCTTGCTGAAAAAATGAAACTTAACTTTCAGGTGTGTGTCTATCCTAATCCCAACATCAAACTTAACTTCATTTGATTGCTAGCATTAGTGGCTCTGAAGCTGGATAACATTATTTCCAAATATTGGGCCATCGATCAGCAAGGAGTTAGGAAAGGTGGCTGGGGGCAATGCTGGATTTTAGTGAGCAGTTTAGGGTTTTTCCTAAAGATTTTACCCAAGGATTCAAGGCAACAGCATACGGGAGCAGTTTAGAGTTTTCTTCCAGCAGATGACCACTCTTCATCTTCATCCCGTGTACTCCCAAAACCAAGAGTGAGATGTGTGCATGACCTTTCACAGGGAAGAGGCATGTGTGTCTCCTGATGGTCCGCTCATGAGTGAGGATGTGTGCCTTCCAACGTCACACCCTGGACTCTTCCTAAGTCATTAATGCATTTGACTAGATGATACCCTAATAATCAAAGGAAGCCAGTAGACCTCCCTGAGAACACCAAGCTATGGCTGCCCAGCAACACTAGGTTGGTTAAAAAGATAAATCATTATGAAATGGCATATGTGAAAATGGTTTACAAATTAACCATGGCCGGAGGGAGCTGTGCTAGTAAAAGCGGAGCAGGTTGTTACTCGTGTCTGGAGATACTATGAGCCAAACAGACCATTGTATGGTTGGGATTTATGTCTTTGTTTATTGTCATTAAATGCATGTTTGACAACACTTGCCTTTTGCATGTTTCACAAGGCAAGAACTGTAGAAGAAAAGAGGTGAGATAAGATTCCTTCTTTGGAGGAGTCTTATTCCGGGAGAATAAAATATAGAAGAGAAGGCCAGTCATATCTCCTGGCCTAGAAACCCTCAGAAATACAAACTCTAACTCTCTTGTTAGTTATTTACTCACCACATGATGCATTTTCCTCGAGTACATATTTTTTAGTCATTTGTGTGAACTAGAAGTCGTCTATGAAAATAAATCTCTGTTTTAGGATGTTTAAGGTTACTTTTTTGTAAAAATTGAACCATCATCAATGTTTTAGTGTTCAAGTCAAATTGATCATATTGTATTGCTTTTTTTTTAATGATAAACCAGATGATTATTTTACTTTTTGTGAAAATGTATTTAAATTCATTAATTTGGCTTAATGTAATCTATTTAAAAAGCTTTAAGAGAGAGGAAATCAATTAACAATAAATGAAATCATTTATTTAAATATTAATTTTAAATTATTGAGTAAAATTAATTTAATTATTCTGACTGAAATATGAAAATGGGCAGGCTGGCCCTGCAGCTCTGGGGAGAGTAGCTAGATGCCTCCTGGTGGAACCACTGGAATCTGCCCCAGGTGAGGCTGTGGGGGACCTGCGTTCACAGCACTATGTGTCAGGCCACTGGTCCCCTCTTCTGATGTGTGGCTACCTCTGGAAATCCAGGAGGCTGGTAGGGAGACACAGCAGAGATTGGTCAGAAGGTCCTTCCCTGGGAAAATGAAAAGAGAATAAAATCACCTCTTGTTGAATCTGGAGAACAGTGATGCCTCACTGCTCAGCTGGCCTCTCTCTCCACTCACATTTGTGCACAAAGCGGCTCAGCATACCCTGCTGAGCCTCCTCTGTCACCCCCACAGTCTGTGCTCCCCACTCCTGGAACCCGACCTTTGTTCTACTCTCCACTGGCATACACTGTTTTCACCTCTCCAGTTATATTGACTTCCAAGCAGATGTTCTGTGGCAAAGTTTACACAGCATTTACATCACTTTTTTTAATTAATCAAATTCTCCCTTAGAGGGATATTAGTTCATGTGGCTTTAAAAAATATTATTGCTAAAAAGTAAATATACCTATTTTTTAAATATTTGTTTGTATGCCATTTGTGGGTTTAGAGTGTGGGACATGGGGGCTTTTTAAGTATAGTATCTTATTTAAGGACAACTTTTACTCTAGAAAAAGTAATTTAGAGTTATAACATGTATCTGTCAAGATTATATTAAATTCTCCACCATAACACCATTGTTGGGTCTCCCCAAATAGATGATTTAGACACGTAGAGTTCTGTTTATCCCATAAAAACATGTTTATCAGTCAAGTTGAAACAGAATAAGTCATTAAGACCAACCTGTAGTGATAATTTTGTAGCCCAAATAAACTTAAGAAAACTTGCAGAAGAATGTTAGTATTATGGGCATTATAACTGCCCAAGTTATGTATGTAATAATGTTTATTTTTAAATATAAATTAATATGGAAAAGACTCTAAGTTTTATTCATGTAGTCTGTGTCTTAAGAGAACTATGAGACTTCTTTCTCCACCAACTTTAAACAAAGTAGAATCACTAGAAAAAGTGTTGGAGTTTCTTTCTTCCCCCTCCTTTCTTTTTCCTTTGAATTATTTTGAAGAGAAACAAGTGGTATGAAAATCCCATCAGCTTAAAAAAACAGGTGTTTTTGATCTTGCTGTTTTTATTTTTTTCATGTTTTATAATTCTTGGTAGATATCAGGCAGCAGTGTAATGTAAATGAAAATTTAATTCAACATATATTTTAATGAGTGACTACTGTGTTCAGATTGGTGGGGTTTTAAATATCCTATATAATAAAAGCCTAATATGTATGCTAAATGTCCAGTCATCTGGTTTTCCATTCAACCAATCAAAGTGTAATATGCTAATGATATGCTAAGGCCGCTCAACTGCTCTCTATGATGTGCATTAACCACCAGGGGGCAGATGTTCCAACCGGTAGGTTAGCTTGCTGCTGGGGTCCGGCCGATCAGGACTGAGCGAGATGGGCTGTACACTCCCTGGAGCCTTCCCGTGGTCCCTCCCTGGCTGGCCAAGCTACCATGTTCCTCCCTGGCCCCGATCGTGCACTAGTGGGGTCCCTCAGCCTGGCCTGCACCATTTCGCAATCTGGGCTGAGGGACACCCCCCCTCGAGTGCACAAGTGTACTGGGCCTCTAGTGGATGAATTCTCATATCTACAACACCCTTAATGTATACTGTATGCCCTTCTTAGACTGAACAATTAGCTGCCTTCTAACCATACCTGAAAATATCTCTACTCCTTACTTTGTTGGTGCCACAAAGTGTTCATGTTTCAGCATTGTCTCCTGATCCCCCTCCCCCCATTCCAGTGCTCCAGCACCACCATGTCTGTGTGGTCTGCAGAATGTGCCATGCT
This sequence comes from Myotis yumanensis, assembly GCF_028538775.1. Taxonomy (NCBI): domain Eukaryota; kingdom Metazoa; phylum Chordata; class Mammalia; order Chiroptera; family Vespertilionidae; genus Myotis; species Myotis yumanensis. Next base: position 92,919,484 of record NW_027223752.1, read on the forward strand.
TCTATGGCTTTGACTAGTCTCTGCCTGGACCGTCCTCCTCCCTTTTATCTATCAGGTTACTATGTTCTTCCATGAAATGCTTCCTAACCTCAAGAGCCTGAATTCATGATTTGCCTCTTTGCCAAAAGTCTATCCATCTTTCAAATTCTGATTAAGTATAGTGTCTTATCCTATATAGTAGAGGTAATATGCAAATTGACCATCACTCCAACACACAAGATGGCCACCCACATGTGATCAAAGATGGCCACTACAAGATGGCCAACAGAGGAGGGCAGTTATGGGTTATCAGCCCAGCAGGAGAGGGCATTTAGGGGCAACCAGGCCAGCAGGGAAAGGAAGTTGGGGGCAACCAGGCTGGCAGGGGAGGGCAGTTAGGGGTGACTGGGCCGGGAGAGGAGGGCAGTTAGGGGCAATCAGGCCAGCAGGGGAGCAGTTAGGCATCAATCAGGCTGGCAGGGGAGTGATTAGGGGGTGATCAGGCTGGCAGGCAGAAGTGGTTAGGGGCAATCAGGCAGGCAGGCAGGCAGGTGAGCAGTTGGGAGCCAGCAGTCCTGGATTGTGTGAGGGATGTCCGACTGCCCATTTAGGCCCAATCCCACAGGGCAGTTGGACATCCCTCCAGGGGTCCCAGATTGGAGAGGGTGCAGGCTTGGCTGAGGGACACCCCCCCCCAGTGCACAAATTTTGTGCACCGGGCCTCTAATCTACACTAATAAAAGACAAACATGCAAATTGACCGTACCTTCGCTATGCCTTAAGACACGCCCACCAGCCAATCAGAGTGACTGTATGCAAATTAACCCAACCAAGATGGCGGCCGGCAGCCATGGAGCTGGAGCAAGCAGGAAGCTTGGTTGCCCCAGTGATGGAGGAAGCCAAGCTTCCCGCCATGGCTGGCTCTGAGCTCCACTCAAAACAACAAAGTTTCAATTATAGAAGGTAAATAAACCCCAGATACCTGCTTTCAGCCAGCTGTGGCCACGGAGCTGGAGTGAGCAGGAGGCTTCCCTCCCGCCCACCCTGGCCAGCTCTGAGCTCCTCTCAAGGCAACAAAGTTTCAATTATAGAAGGTAAATAAATCCCAGAATAAAAAAAAAAAGGAAAGGCTGGGAGCTTCCGTCGCTGGGGGGCTTGGCCAGCCTGAAAACAGCCCTCAGCCCCTCATCCAGACTGGCCAGGCACCCCAGTGGGGACCCCCAACCCTAAAGGGGGTGTGGCCAGCCTAAAAACAGCAATCAGCCCCTCACCCAGGCTGGCCAAACCTCCATGGGGTGAGGGTCCCCACTGTGGGGGGGCTTGACCAGTCTGCAAACAGCCATCAGCCCCTCACCCAGGCTGGCCAGGTACCCCAGTGGGGACCCCCACCCTGAAGGGGGTGTGACCAGCCTGCACAACACCCATCATCCCCTCACCCAGGCTGGCCAGGCACCCCAGTGGGACCCCCACCCTGATCCAGGACACCCTTCAGGGCAAACCAGCCGGCCCCCACCCATGCACCAGGCCTCTATCCTATATAATAAAAGGGTAATATGCAAACTGACCCTAACAGCAGAACGACTGGGAATGACTGGTCACTATGACACACACTGACCACCAGGGGGCAGACACTCAATGCAGGAGCTGCCGCCTGGTGGTCAGTGTGCTCCCACAGGGGGAGCTCTGCTCAGCCACAAGCCAGGCTGATGGCTGCCAGTACAGCAGTGGTGGCGGGAGCCTCTCCTGCCTCCTCAGCAGCACTAAGGATGTCTGACTGCAGCTTAGGCCTGCTCCCTGCTGGCAAGTGGACATCCCTGGAGGGCTGACAGGCTGCCAGAGGGATGTCTGACTGCCAGCTTGGGCTCAATCCTCCAGGGAGGGGCCCTAAGCCAGCAGGTCGACATCCTCCGAGGGGTCGCAGATTGCAAGAGGGCATAGGCCAAGATGAGGGAAACCCCCCCCCCCCCCCCGAGTGCACAAATTTTGTGCACTGGGCCTCTAGTTTATATATATAAAAGCCTAAGTGACTGGCCAGCCATTTGACCATCTAACCGGTAGCTATGACATGCACTGACCACCAGGGGGAAGACGCTCAATGCAGGAGCTGTCGAGTTGCAGTGAATTGGCAGCTGCAGTTTTCAGGTGATGCACCTGGAACCAGAGAGGAGGGAGCCCAATTCTGGGGTGCGTCACCCAAGAACTGACCTCTCACAATCCAGAATCCCTCGGGGGTTGTCAGAGAGCCAGTTTCAGCCCAATCCCTGCAGACCAGGCCGAGGGACCCCACTGGTGCATGAATCCATGCACCAGGCCTCTAGTATTAAATATAAATACCTTATGATGCTTTCTTTGACCTCAAGGTTTGTAAGTCTCTTCAGAACCTCAATGTTGCTATGTATGTATTTTTATGATGCCACTATCTTCTTTCTCATACAATACATGTGTGCTTGTCCTTATCACCTCCACCTGTCAAATTCTAAATTTCTTAAGGTCAGAAATGCACTTTCTCTCATAATAGTTATCACCTATTAGGCTCAGTCTCTGGCTTATTATGCTTTCATGAAATCTAAGAAACTAAAATATGCTAAGCTCTAAAAATAAAACCCTAGAAGACCCAAGCTTATAAAATAGGGACTTATCCACTAAATTTGAACCCATGTAAAAATATATGTATTTTACAGTCATTTCATGTATGTCATTGAGAGCTTCTTCATCCAATAGAAACTATTCAGGATATGGTTGAAGGGCAATTATTAAGCCTCTCTGAGTTATATTCCTGGCACCTTATAAGGGCCCCACAATATTTGTAGTAATTAATTGATAAATGGGCATGTTAAAGCTATGCAGAGCTTCCCACAGAGAATTATGTTTGTGTAGTATGTTGGTGGGTAGACGTGAACATCCTTAGTATGTGCCATATATTTCCTATTGATACCCTGAGTGGCAACATGGAAAGAAGAAAGATCAGAGCCTTGGAAAGATAAAGATGGTGAGGATATCAGAGCTGAGGGGTTAGGACACTGAAGGCCTTAAAACCATATTTGCATTTTAAGAAGGAATATTGCCTAATTCAGAAACCATATTTTTAGCTACCAGGGGTCATAGATGTCAGTAGTTAAAGCATTGTTACCTATTTGAAGGTCAGAACAAAATAGAAATAAATAATTCAGAGCAGTATCTAGTTATTCAGTTTTCAAACTCCCAATATTAATTTAAGGATCAGAGACTTTTAGAATCTAGGTTATTTAAAATAACTAAACCTTTTTTAAATTCAATCATTCAAAACACATGATGAGTACCTATTTAGTTAAAAATTTCAGGAATATAAAGGTGACTATTTCTTCACCCAGATTTTCAAATAATTTACCATTTAGGGCATACCAAAACTTATTATAGTGCAAAGCAGAGAGTCAGATGCAACATGAGAATTGTAGAAAACAACCATGAAAATTGAGAGGTGATGGGGAAACAACGAAGAATTCACAGAAGAGGGTGCACTAAGACTGGGCTGTGAAGGATGTGTAGGAGTTCAATAACTAGAGCTGATAAAGAACCATTCTAGGTGAAGGAACATTAGACAAAATGGGCACCAAGATGACAAAGGGTAACACAGAGGACAATAAAGAACTGACTGTGGCCCAGTGATTAGGTTTGTGTTGGGCAATAAGCAGTCTATATTGGGATCTGATTTAAGAGTACTGTCCCTTACAGACTAAGGAGTTGATAGTTTATCTGACTGGCAACAGGAAGTCACTGAATGTTTTTAAGGCAGAGGATGGCATAACCTTAGTAATACTAAGAGAAGTTCAATTTGGCTATGATGCAGAGGGTAGATTATAGTAGAAACATGAGAGGCAGGAATATTAATGAGCTGTTACAATCGTGACTGTAGAGGTAAAAGGTCAAAACTAGAACAGGGGTAGTGGGCTTAGAAAGGGAGTAAGAAGAAGTAATCAAGGACTCAATTACTGATCTGACATTGAGAGAGAAAAGAAAAAGAGAGAGGGAGAAGTCAAAGGTCACCTCCATATGTCAACCTGATTACTCTGACCTGGAATGTGGAGGTGCTATGAATGGAATATGGGCAAAAAGATAAATTTCATTTTAGTTCTGATTTAATTTTTATCAGCCTATTACTTTTTCATTTCATGCTTCCTTTTGCTATAGTTTTTTTAGTAATGTCAAAAAGAAACACAGTTCAATTCCCATATTAAATGGGGACCTACTGCCATATTGAGATCTTAAACAAACAAAATGAGAACTAAGGGTACATGATGAGTATCTCCATAATCATAGATTCTTTTCCACATAATCAGTGTCTGCTCTACATTGTAACCTAGCTTGACTTACTAAACTGTTCTGTCGTGGCTCAGTGGTTGAGCGTCAACCTATGAACCAGGAGGTTACACTTGGATTCCTGGTCAAGGGCACATGCCTGGGTTGCGGGCTCAATCCCCAGTAGGGGGCATGCAGGAGGCAGCCAATCAATGATTCTCTCTCATCATTGATGTTTCTATCTCACTCTCCCTCTCCCTTCCTCTCTGAAATCAATAAAAATATTTTTAAATAATAAAAAAAATAAACTGTGTTCTTTCAGAGAAAAAGAAAAACACAAGAGATAGAAATGTTGCCTTTTTTATGGTGGTACTTTGATTTACTGCACTTCTAAAGGAAATTTTGCTCTCAGGAGCACCGGTTCCCATTGAGTCCCATAGAAGGCCCATTCTCCCTTCACAAGGCAGCCACAGTACAAGCATAGTTGGAGTCAATTTTTCCACTGCTCTTTTTGCCAGTTCCCCATCCCTTAACTCAGCCTCCTGGGATGGAGAGATTAGCTGTTTTCTGTGACTTATTTACTCCTCGACACTTTCCTTGAGCCTGCCAACTCTGGGGCCAGTTGTGGTCCTGACTTCATAAGTTGGCCAACTGGCCTATTGGGAATTGAGTTAGACAGAGTCAATGCATTTGGTAAAGGCCACCAAGCCCTCACAAGATAAGATGTTTTGTATAAATTTATGGAACAGAGTCAACACTACTCGCTCATTCCAAAGGATGTTCTTGACATTTTCTTTATTGGTGAATGAATTTGTGTTTACCTTAGGCCACTGGCTGATGTCAGGAATATGGTAACACCCTGTAGAATGCTATGGAAAGGTAAGGGATGAGGAGTAGGGGAGAAGGGGAGATCATAGATTCAGAGAAACTCGAAGCTTGGCAGTTGTCAGGTTCTGAAATCACATTTTCAGCTCTTCCCGGCCTCAAAAAAAGCAAGTGGTTGAGTAGCTGCTGAGCTAGAACTGCCCGTTCAGAAATGCTTGCCTTGGTCAAGAGGAAGGTCTCATGCTTCTTGTTGGATTCTCACTCAGCAGAGAGGGGCTGAGGTTAGAGCAGCTCTTTGAAGCTGGAACTATTTTTGTTCAGAAACGTGACATGATTTGCTGGTGGTGACAACTGATTTGACAATGACCAGTGATTTAGGTCTACCTCTAATAAGCGAATTAATCTGAGCTAAAACATAGTGATCTGTCATGTTTAGAGATACCTCAACATCTGGCGGACTTGTCCTCTGTCAGCGTAGTTTGTCCTGTGCAAATCTTCTGTCAAGTGAGGAAAAGAACTGTGGGGAGAAAATTACATGGCAGTTTTAGAGTTAGTGATGAATTTTTCTCCTAACATACCAGCTGTGCCAGCAACACTATTTTTCATGGCATTAATCAAATATCTTGCCTGCAGCACCTTCGCTCCCCCAAAGGCTAAAAGATGAATCTGTCAAAAAATTTCACTGGGATTTGCCAGCAGCTTTTCTCAGCTCAGATACTAGTCCGAGCACCTTAGAAGTCTGAGCGAGGCTTTTAGAGATAGCCTTGGGGAATTAAAAGCTGTATAGGGTAATTTTCCTTTACGCTAAACAAAACATCGAAGCCTCCATTGCATCCTCCATTGCATGATCAAGTCCTCAAGTCTGGAAAGAGGCCAAACACTCAAGCTTTATTAATGTATTCCATTTACTGACTCATAGCAAAGTACTTATTTTTAGTTGGAATTTTGAAATTAGCAAACTACAAGAGCAATTGAAGGCCATGGAATGAACTCATTGCTTGTTCCTCAGAGAGAAAAATCCCAGATGAGAGGAGATTCAGAAAAAAAAACAGCCCCCCACACCCACACTCCCACAAAGGTGCTGCCTGTAGCTTGACATATTGGCTGACATTTATATCTGAACAGTTTTCACCACCTATAATCTTGGTTTTAGCTCTTCTGCTTCCAAATAAACTTGGCACATTTGCTTTGTGCCCTTCGGAGGTAATGTGCTTCCTACTCATTTTCAAAATTAATAGGTATTTCAGTGACCACTAATAACCCTGAGACTTGCTCTGAATGAAAGGATGCAAATTCATGTTACACTAACCTAAAAGGTATGAAATCATTGGGATAAAAGGCTGTCAAATTAGACATCCTGGTAGGAAAGATTTTTACATCATCTTCTCTTCCCTGTTAACTATTGCTTAAAAGGCAATGACCATTCTTTGATTCCTTAAATGACAAAGAAGGCTCTCTAAGAGTGTTTGCCATTTAACTTTCCTGGCAATATCCTCAAGATTGTGGAGCAGTTAAAGAGAAATGGGTGACACTTCTATCTCTCTGCTAGTAGCTGCCTAATGTTACTCAGTGATAGGTGGTGAGCCTGGGAACTCTGGAGTCCAGCTCAGTGCCTGAGACACAGCAGACTCAACAAATGTTTGAGGAATAAATGAAATCCTTGAATCAACTACAAAAACTATTTTAACGATTTCAACAATGTTAAAACCACCCTGAACAGAGAAGCATCAAATCTTGTTCTATGCGTATTTCTGGTATCTACTCTAACCTGACCCTAGAACACTCTTCCAGATATTAGACTATAATGAAATGGTTTCCTATTATTAAATGGATTAGTTTACCATGTTCATAGAAACTGGTAAATGGTGGGGCCTAGAAATGCAAGGTTACTTTTCTAGTGAGTGCAACTTGGATTAGTAATCAAACAATAGTTGAAGAAGGAAGGTTGATGAAGGGGTAGGATTTGAGTAAGGCTTTAAAGATGTAGAAAGAATCAGTGAGGTACTGTCACTGTGGGAGTAGCACGAGGAATTGATTCTGTAGTCCATTGAATATCTTGGTCTTTGAAAAGTAGTATCTGAAACCTATAAAACTAAGCTCAATTTTCTTTACAGTGGAAGCAGTAAATGTTCATAATAAACTTTTGGTTTCTTTGAATTAGGAAAACCAGCTTCACATAAGAAATTTCCCATATTTATGTGGCTGTTTATTTGCTACCTATAGAGGAATATATGAGTTATAATTTATAATTTAAATTTACTGTGAAATCCAAGGCCTATACATTATGCATGTAGGTTTTTATCATATTTGCAAATATTCATTAATGTACACATTTCTCTATTCCTGAAGTAGATTAGAAGAATAGGTTAGCCTATTATTGCCTGTTTCTGAATGTGCTCTTACCCTGTATAAAATGAGACAAGACTGGGATGATTAAAAAAAAGAAAAGTACCTTGATTAGGTGCACTTTAGCACCTAAAGCAGTTTTCTTTCAATAATGAAAGTGAACAGAGTTTCATTAGTTCAGACAAGGATGTATATGACGGTAAATTTGGAGCCTGCTCTCTGTGTGTGGTTTGTTTGTTTGTTTGTTTGTTTGTTTGCAGAGAGCTCAGCAGGGATATTGCATAGCTCACAACATCAATGAACTAGAACTCAAGGGGATGTTGTTTTGAATCCACTCTTGTATATCCAAAAGAGGTATGTTATTTGGAAGGACTTTGGTACTGGTGTATTTTGCAGTTTGACAACTTGGAACTTGGTAAACTGGCAATTGGGTATAGACAAAGGTATCCATTTATCTCATATATGTCTTGTTGAGGCAAAGCTGTCAGAAGAAATCTTATCACATGGTGCCCCATTTGTTTTCTGTGGTGATTTATGATGGTTTTGAAAAGGTCTTGTGATCCCATAGGCTGCCACGATTCTCTGACTTTTTTCTGTCAATGGATCAGATTTTTGACATTTTCTGAGAGCATTCAGAAAAGATTTGATAAATCAGCTTGTGGTGTTTATTTTAATTGATCTGAAGCCCATTCCTTCAAGAATTCATCAACTGCCGTGACAGGGCCTGGATGTGCTGCAGCGGGATGAAAGAACCGGGCCGGCCATGCTTCTGTGGTGACGATATAGATATTTTGTTGAAAGTTTATGCGCACCGACGAGAAGATGTCATAACTAATTTACTATGTTGTAAATCTTTTGACACAGATTCTAATTCATAAATCTCATCCATCACATATGATTCATGAAACGATAGACAACCTTTGATGAGAAGGTACTTTTGTCTGTGTTCCAAGTTCCTTACATCTTTTTCTTATTCAAAAATAAATCATTCCAGAACAACAGAATTCTATTATGAAAATGGAACTCTAGAGGTCCTTCATTCTTTTGCTTATGTGCTCACACTCATAAAAAGTAAAAGTCTCTCTTTGAAAATAAAGATGTGTTTCTGTGAGAGCAAGAAGCTAGAAGTATATGTTCTGTATAGATGTGGGCATTATATGCATAGAGAAACTGATTTCAAAGACTTGGCAAAAATGAATGTTAACTATTTTTCTAGAACAAATTGACTTCTGGTAAGACAGACTATACTAAAACAGAATGTTCCTTATATTAACTTTTATTTCAAAATTAATTTTTTAAAATTAACATTTTTATGACATAATTTGGTTAGTTATAATGCCCCAAATATTAATTTTGTTCTATAAGTTTTCCTAAGTTTACTTAGGTTACAAATTTATCCCTACCAGTTTGTCTTATTGACGTATTCTTTTTCAACTTGACTGATACATAAACAGGGAATCATTTTTCTCAGAGTGTCCCTAAGTAGGGCCCATAAAATGGTTGGTACATGCAATCCTAATTAGAGTGAGTTTTCCTATTTTTCTGAGCAATCTACAGCCAACAGAAGGTGGTATGTCATCCAACTAACCTGCTAGAAAGTTCATAAATCTGATCATATCTGAGAATGCCTTACCATTGGCAAAACACATATATGTAATTTTATTACTAATTAGTCATTTAGATGATATGGCAACCAGAACTATACCAGTGACTGTGAACTATATAGACGCTATGTAAAGATATTGCCTTCCAGAACTTTTCAACAATGTGAAATGTTGGGGTTAAAATAAGTAACATATCAGGCAGTTACGATACTGTAGAAGTGGCTATGGAACTGTCAAAAAAGAAGGGAAAAATTAGTCATATTTATGAACATCTTGAAAGATGCCTTGATTTAGGGACAAGTATTATAGAGGAAATAGAACTTAAATTTGTACTTGAAGAAGTTATCCTATATAATAAAGAGGTAATATGCAAATTGATTGTCATGCCCTCACACAAGGATGGCCGCCCCCAAGTGATTAAAGATGGCCGGCAGGGGAGGGCAGTTGGGGTCAACCAGGCTGGCAAGGGAGGGCAGTGGGGGTGACCAGGCCTGCAGAGGAGGGAAGTTGGGGGTAACCAGGCCTGCAGGGGAGGGCAGTTGGGGGTAACCAGGCCTGCAGGGGAGGGCAGTTGGGGGTGACAAGGCTAGCTGGGGAGGGCAGTTAAGGTCAACCAGGCCAGCAGGAGAGGGAAGTTGGGGGGGGACTGGCCTGCAGGGGAGGGCAGTTAGGGGCAACCAGTCCATCACGGGAGGGCAGTTAGGAGCAACCAGGCTGGCAGGGGAAGGCAGTTGGGGGTGATCAGGATGAAAGGGGAGGCCAGTTAGGGGCAACTGGGCCAGCAGAGTAGGGCAGTTGGGGGCAAACAGGCCAGCAGTGGAGGGCAGTTGGGGGCAACCAGGCCAGCAGTGGAGGGCAGTTGGGGGTGACCGGGCCGGCAGGGGAGGGCAGTTGGGAGTGATTGGGCCAGCAGGGGAGGTCAGTTGGGGACAATTGGGCCAGCAGGGGAGCAGTTAGGCGTCAGTCAGGCTGGCAGGGGAGTGGTTAAGTGGTGATCAGGCTGGCAGGCAGAAGCGGTTAGGGGCAATCAGGCAGGCAGGCAGGCGAGCGGTTGGAAGCCAGCAGTCCCGGATTGTGAGAGGGATGTCCAGCAGTTGGACATCCCCCAAGGGGTCCCAGATTGGAGAGGGTGCAGGCTGTGCTGAGGGACACCCCCCTCCAGTGCATGAATTTTGTGTACTGGGCCTCTAGTATATAGCATCAAAATACTGTCAAAATTACTCTCTTTTTCCAGCACAAAGATAGAGACATCAGAGTGTTTGCATAAAAACCACAGCAGTTGAGTGTGAAGTTTATTTCTATTCCCCTCAAGTTGGTAATAGTCCATAGACCTTGAGTCACTGTGTGTACATTTTAAATGAACTACTTATGATAATAAGAGTATAAACCCATTTCAAGCTTATAATAGAGGATTCTAATTTTATTTAATTATCTCCATACCCCATCTTCATAAAACTTCTTATATAAATAGCTAGTAAGTTCCAAAATGACCTAATATGCATTTTCTTAATTACCTTTCCCTTCTGATGGATGTGGTAGCAAGCAATGGAGTTCCTAAAAGTAAGCAGAGAGCAGTCAAAAAATGAGAAATTAAGGACCTGGATCACTCACAAATTAGAGAACTCTCCCTTTCCTACCAAAACCCAAATTAACAAACTCCAAGGGTAAAAGATGAAATAAGGAAAAATACACAAGTAAATGCATCCACTTTGCCTCCAACACACACATCCTCTCCTCTTGAAGCGCTCAAGTTTTAGAAATGAAGACACTCAGAGAGGGGAAAGGTCAGGCAGAAAAAAGACACAGTGCAAAATGCCAGGTCTGTAATGGAGGGTAATGCTATATAATAAAAGGGCAATATGCAAATTGATCGAAAGGCGGAACAACCTGAACACCCGCGGCCCCTCCCCCCAACAGCTCCTCCCCCGAGGGGGACCTGCCACCCTGATGGGGGGGAGGCACGGCTGGCAAACTGCCCATGGTCCCTTGTTCCAGCCAGCCCCACCCTGGAGTGGGCACCCCCACCCTGATCAGAAGCCGGGCCAGCCAGCAAACCACCTGTGGCCCCTCATCAGCCGGCCTGCCCCTGATAGCCCGCATCGGGGGCAGGCCGGCTGGACCCCACCAGTGCATAAATTCATGCACCGGTCCTCTAGTTTGAAATAAACTCCTGCTCAGAGCCCATAATGAGGAAGAAGAGAAACCAAAAGCCAGAGAGGTTCAGTGTCAGAATTCAAATAGGTAAGTTTTGATGACTAAAAGGCAGGGTGACCAGTTACACTAGCCTGAGCCAGAAATGATGTAAAATAGCGATCTGTCTGCTTACCCCACCTCTCTCCCCAAGTGCTTTGCCCTGACCTTCCTGACCACTGCTCCCAGCCTCAGAACTCTATTGATTACCAGTGGGTTCCAATAGAGTAGAAATAAACATTAGTCAGATGCAGCAGATTAAATAAAGGTCAGTATTGGGATGCATCAATAAAGTGGAACCATTAAAATAAGCTTTCTTTACAACTAACATGAAAGATGAACTCTCAGATAAACAAAAAAAAAGCCATTTATTGAAAGTGCTAGAAACATTTACTATAATCTTTAACAGTCCTCTGCTGTGCCAACATGATGAAGTTACTGGTACCTTAATAATTCAGACAAACACATATGATTGCGTTCAGTACTTGACTGCCTGCCAATTTAATCAATTGATAATGAACCTGATGTTTCACTTGTAAGAAATTAAGAAAGAAACATTGAAGGGATCAAACACTCAAATTCTACAGAACAGAACTGACAGATCTTTAAACATGATTCTCCCTCAAAGACACAAATAATCTGAATGTGGTTGTAGCATTAATCAGAATTTCATTGAGTTTGCCCAAGCGTTGGCCTTAGTTATTCACGTCCACATTGCAGCTCAGGAAATATATTGAGACACAAATGTGTTGCATGTGCATTTCTTTTCACCGATTATATACAAACTTTGTCAAATTGTAAAAGGCTTTGATGTCTCAAGCTGTTCTGTTTTCAGAGTTGAGAGTGAAAATGAGAAGAAAGGAAGTTGCTGTAAGGAACTACTCTGCAGAGAACTTTTTTTTTTTTTATCAGCCAAAACTGTGTGAAGTAATTCTACCTGCCTGGCTCCGTGCTAGGTACAGTTAGAGACACAAAAAGAAGGGTGTGAAGATAGTTGTTGCATTTTTGGTTCTTATTATTGAATTAGGGGGATGTAGCATCAAAACCTACACAATACTTGAGGACAATTTCTTTTTAGAAAAAAATTTATTTTTTTAATTATGGTAAAATAATAAAATTTGCCATCATAACCTTTTTCACCTCTAATATTATTTGATTCTTAATATAATTTATGATTATATAGTTTTTCTGTTCTTCCTGTCTTATGTTTTTTAGGTAATTATTTTTTACTGAATATATTGGGGTGACATTGGTTCACAAAACCATACTGCTTTCAAGTGTACAACTCAATAAAACATCATCTGCACACTGCATCGTGCTTCTGTTGCACCAAACAATGTCTCTTCTGGTCCCTGTGCCCCCTTTTGCCCACCTACACCTACCTCCCAACCCTCCTTTCCTCTGGCTACCACCACACTGTTGTCTATAGAAAACAATTTTATAAGCAACAAGTGCATGGCCAAACTCAGCTATGAACTTAGAAAGGGAGACTAGAATAGTGAAGGAAGGCTTTATGGGTTAGTCTTATACATCCAACTCTAAATCAAATAAAAATAAAAATGTTAGGCCCAATTTTCTGCTAAATGTACGGATTTAGCAGTGGAGAAATTCAGATCAGCCTGCAAAACAGAACGGATGGTGGACCATATTTTCCAGTAAGCCTTCAAATGCTTGTATTGTCATTACTACCACCCTCTAACCCCGTTCTGTTCCCCCTGCACTTGAAGTTGGTAACTCAGTCCAAAATAACTTTGGAGGCATATTTCACGGTTTGTTTTTTCACCATACTCCCCATGTAATACATCAGTATTTGGGTATGCCTTCAAAATACCCCCCAAATCTGATTCCTCACTTCTCACCTCCTCCCAGCTCCCACTGCAGTCCAGTCACCTCACTGTCTCTGGATCTCTGTAGTGACTCCATGACCGAGAATCTCTTGCCTCCCAACCCAACAACCACGATGGTCCTGTTCAGACAGAAAACAAATCATGTTACTTTGCTTCAAATTCTCTGAAGATTTCGCATCCCAAAGTTGTTCAAAGGCCCTCAAGTCCATTTGTGACCTGCCACTGCCCCCGCCTCACACACTTTGTACTTCTCTGATTTTTATATCCATTCCAGCCTCCTGCCTCCTTACCTTACCGAGTGCCACCCTCTCAGTACCTGTGCGCTGGTGTTTCCTTTGCCTGGAACATTCTTCCTAGATGTTTACCTGGCTTGTTCCTTTACCTCTTGCAAGTCTTTGTTTAAATGCCAGGTGCTTGGGGCTTCCCTGAAATTTACATGTTGTAAATTTCAAACTTCCTCCTCCATGCTTCCTGGTACCCCCAAACCACTTCCCAACTTTATTTTTTCCATATACTTATCACCTACTGCACACCATGTAATTTAGTTACTGCTTTTGCTTATTGTCTGTCCTCTACCCTCCTGAGGTCAGAGAACTTTGTTTTGTTCTCTGATATGTCCCATTACCTAGAACAATATGTGTCACATATTAAGTGCTAAATAATATTTGTGTAATAAGTGGATGATGGAGCTAAAGTCAGGATCATCACAGCAAGTGAAGATACTCTGTAAGGTTGTGTCACCTTTTGGTTTAAGTCACAAATTTCTAACCTGGGATCCAGGATAGGACCTGGGGAACTTGTGAATCCCTGCAGTTGACACAAAATTTGTGTTCTCCTATTTTTTATGTTTGGGTGTAAGGTTTTATAGCTTTTTGAGATGTTCAAAGGTCCTTGATATTAAAAATGAGAATCATGGAATTAGAATATTCAAAAAACTTTAGAAGAACTATATAGATTTTTTTCATTTTGTTAATTAGAGCATTAATCATCTTATTTTAAACACAGGAAAATTGATAGGCCTAAAAAGGTTAAAGTTGTATTTTCACAAATCCAAAACACCTTCTCATTTGGTTAATTATGTCATTGTCAGTTTGAATGAAAGGACCAGTCAGCTCAGCAGAGCCCCAGAAGAGCAATTCCACTGAACTTCCTCATCGTTAGCGCAGGTGGTTCATACACACTCTTGCCAATTTGCATCCTTGGAACTACTTTCTGCCTATTTCATGCATAGAATAGGTATTTATTTGTTTATTAAATAAATTAATATTGAATGAATATAGACACAACTTGGATAACTACCTGTGGTACTATATTAAATTAGAGGTAAAATCCATATTGTTTGATTTCCAATCCAGCATGTTTTCTGTTTGACTATGTAGGGTCTATCTTAGTGCAAGATGACCTTTTATATAATTAGAAACATAAATAATGTGCCAAGAACTCTCATTTTGTAGTCTTGGTCTTACCAGGGGTCTAATCGGTGACCTTGGCACTTACTCTGCCTTAATTTATTTAATTTAAAGTATAGAATTATCTTGTTGGTTTTGAATAATTAAAATATAAAATGTAAATCAGTCTAAATTGCCCTGATCATCACCATCATATTTTAAATTCTGAGCATAAAACCATAGGTATAAACAGGAGAGGTAAGACCACTTTTCTGAGTAGCCAGCACACGGGAGATTCTAATGCAGTAGGGAGCAGTCTTTTCTTAACTATAACAACAGGAAAGCTGCTCCCAGGTCCACTTGTGACAAGTGGGGATGAATTCCTAACAAAAAGTTGTGGGAGAATTGGGGCTGATGAAAGATGTAGAGGTGAATTAGTGAAATTCTCTATACTGGCTTATTTGGGGTGAACAACCTCCACCTGCAGGGTAGGTAACAAAGCAAGCAGGTGTTAGGATAAGCTTTGCCTGAAGATACTAGATCTTGATATCTGGCTTTATTCCAAAGGCAAGATAAAAATAAGCTGTTAGATATGTTGTCAAAGAGATTGATGGTATAAACTATTTTGAAATTTTCTCTGATTAATTATATAGGCAACATAATTGTTCACCAAAGGCAGTGCTCACAGTTGAGAGACCCGACATTAACACTTTTGCCTCCAAATGGTAATATTGTGGTATAAAGAATGGGAAATAATAAAGCAATATGGGAATTGGGGCGGGGGGGGAGTTAATTCATCAAAAATTGAAAGGCTATTGGAATCATTTACACAAATAAGCTTTATTTTCCAACTTTTTCTATCTTCTATTTGTGGGATTATAGATTTGTTATAGAGTGATAGGATCTTAAATGTTTAATCACTGATAAAACAAAATCTCCAAAGAGAAATTAATTGGCCAAGGTCACTTGGCTGGGTACTAGCAGAACTAAACTACACTCCAGAAATTCTATGTCTAGCTTTTTCCTCTTTGTATTTATGTTTATATCAAGATCTTTCTGCCAGTTCCTTCTTCCACATCTTTTGCAGGTGTGTGAGGGTGAGAGAGACTTAAGGAAAGGGAGAAAGAGAGAATAAGAATAAATATGAATCTATAATCATTTAAGTATGTTACAATTTCTTATTTATCTTACTGATAGTAATGGTTTTATAGAATTTACTTTTAGATGGGGAACTGTATGAAATCATAATATTCAGTTCCAGAAGTGTTCACTGTTTTTCCCAAAATTTTCCTTACTTTTTCATATTATAAGTAAATATCTCAAATGTTGAATATATGAAACGCAGTGCTTCTTGTATAAGCTTTCATACAAGCCTTAAAAATTCTCCAGGAATGTATATCTCGCACTGATTCATACTTAAACACCTTTAGAAATATTCCCTAGGGTGATTATTAAACATAAACTATTGGGCCATCATTAACTTATTGGGTAAGATAGAATCAAGGAATTTATAGATTGAAAACTGAAAACTGCATTCAGTGTTTGCACTACCCTTCTTCATTAAGACTAGTGATTTTATTCAATGAATATCTGTTATTTCACTTATTAACATTCTAAGATTAACTTATTAATATTTATTGAACAGCTACTATATGACAGTTACCATTCTGGGTGCTAAGGATACCAATGAAGAAGCAAAGCCTTCTATTTTCATAGAGTTTATATTCCAGTAGAGGGAAATAAGTAGTGAACAGAAAATAAAGTCAAACAAGTTGATTTTATAGTATTTAAGATTATAACTGCAAAGGGGAAAAAAGAAAAAGTAAAAAGGAAAAGAGGCATTAGGGGTATCATGGGAGTGGGGCCTCTAATATTAAATATTAATATATTTATTAACAGTAAAGTATTGTATTAATTTCCTGAAACTAAATCTTCTACAATATTAGCATTTTCCCCAAGACACAAAGCATCAAAAATTAGGGTATGTATGGTTTATATATACACTAGAGGCCTGGTGCACAAATATTTGTGCACTTGGGGAGGTCCCTCAGCCTAGCCTGTGCCTTCTCAAAGTCTGGGACCCCTCGGGGGATGTCCACCTGCTGACTTAGGCCCGCTCCCCGGGGGATCAGGCCTAAGCTGGCAGTCAGACATCATCTGACAGCCCGGGAGCCCTCGGAGGATGTCCACTTGCCAGCGGGGAACAGGCCTAAGCTGCGGTCGGACATCCTTAGCGATGCTGAGGAGGCAGGAGAGGCTCCCGCCACCACCGCTGTGCTGGTAGCCGTCAGCCTGGCTTGTGGCTGAGCAGAGCTCTCCCTGTGGGAGCACACTGACCACCACAGGGCAGCTCCTGCATTAACCATCTGCCCCCTGGTGGTCAGTGTGTGTCATAGTGACCAGTCATTCCCAGTCATTCTGCTGTTAGGATCAATTTGCATATTACCCTTTTATTATTTAAAAGCATTTAAACCAGCGTTCACAAGTATCTTGAGATGGAGCATGTTCACCATAAGCTTCCCGAAGTATACTATAACTTTTTCTTCAAAATAAAGTAATGAATTAAAACTTGCCACAAATACTCTTTTTTTTGGCACGAAATTTGACATTTTCAGCGTAAAAATATCTATGATGTTTACACCTTCAGCAAATTTGACATATGAAGTTTTGAAGCTTGTTGTCAATACAACAAAATAGCATACATATCAAATTGCGTATATATCAACATATGTGTAACTCCATCTATTAAAAAAATCTGCATTATTAAACGGTACACCTAGTAGTTTAGATAAAAGGACTATTCATGGACCGAACTGTCGTATTCACATAACTAACTTATATCAGTGATCTTGAGTCCACTGCACATACCCTATTGTAGGTCTTTATATAACAGCTGGAAAGGACTTTTCTGATCGGATCAAATACTATGTCTCTCTTAGGGCAGCGGCAATCTTATTCAATCAAGGTAGGTGGCCTATTCTCTCCATCTTCGAGGTTTTACACTCACATAACTGTGCAGTTTCCTGCCAGACATCAACAACAAAAAGGGGGAAGATTACAGTAAAAAAAAATATGAGAAGGATACTTATTCATATAAGATTGTATTAATGGGCACATCTATACCTATGTTTCAAAAGAAATTCCTTTTCTCAATGCTTTGGAAAGAAAGCATATCTGGTTGCATTCACAAAACTTTGATGAATCAGCCACTTAATAATTTTCTTTGCAGCAAAGAGATGTCCAAACAGCCATGTAAGTAAACATTCAAAAAAATATTTTCTCAGCAATATTTATATTGGCCATCAGCATCTTGACCCAAGGATGCAAAAATGGTGAATGAAATCCTTTGGCCATACCAGACATGGGTGATTTCAAAGTTCAAACGGTCCAAACTGTGGAAGTAAAATCTGCCTCTTTGCCATCAATTCTGTATCATAGACTTTCTCTAACAAGTTGTGTTATGAAACTAATGAGACAACCAGTTTGTCATCTCTTTTGTCTCAAATCTCATCTTTAAATGTTCAATACGATCTCTTGTTTGTTATTATCTGGTTGATTATATGCATTCAACAAGCATATGACTTCAGTTTTTAATAGGATATGTACAATTCCTAGATCCATCTAAATGGCCTTCTCCAGTGGATATTCGGTTTGTCAGATATTCAGTATGCCAGAACACAGGTTGGAGAACTGTGAAGGAAATTTAAAGTCAATGAAGAAGGTAGCATTCAGGGGCTTCAGGGAGTACAAAGATAATTGTGGATCAATGGTGCCAGACAATTTGAAGCAACTTAAGTCTGCCGTCAGTACTTTAATTGTTTCTGCTGCAGTTTGAAAGAGCATTTAGTTCAATGAATGATGTGTGAGCACCTAGTTGCGATGCTCTGCCCATTAGTTGCATATCATCTTTGTCTTTTTATTAAGCTGGTTGGTCCACTGTTCCACATGCTTAAGCCTAAAGATTATGTCAAGAACTGGCTTGTAAGTGGTAGCTTGAAAGCTGGAAATTGTGAAAATGTGACAAGAGAAGCTCTACAGCTCTCCTGTCTTACTTTTATTTTATTTGAAGAGTCTGAACTGTTCCCACTTCTTAAGCCTGGGCTCCTGGGCATTGAGAGTGTAAAAAAAACTATACAATTTTTTCCATGTAACAGAACAGAATAAAATAAGATCATGTCAGTACTAAGTTACGTAACTTTTTCACTTTTGGAAAAATCAATAATACATCCCCTGTGAGCACCCTATACATAGTTGATAGAAAACCATGTGTATCTCTCTAAGGAATTATTAAGGGCCCCATTAAGTCTATCCACTATGTGTCAAAAAGAAATATACATTGGAGAAATGGGAAATAATGGGGTTCATTAACAAAATTAGCCTTTCACATTAGACAGTATGACAAGAGAGCTCGGCCATCTCCTGCTTTGATGCCCGCACTTTAAACAGAATTTAGTTTGGGATCCCTGGGCATCCTTTCCTCTCATGTGTATATGAACTTGGAAAACTTACAGACTGAAGAATCAAATGCATTTGCCTTATGATAGCAATTGTCCTCCTCAATAGTTTATTTTTAAATACATTTTCTCTTCTCTGTCCTATAACCCCATTTTCTCTAGAGGGAGGGTACTGAGAAATTCAATTATTCTTACTTCTCCTTGTCCAAAATTTAAAAGAGACAGCATTTCAGACATAATATCTTCTCTCTGTTGGTTCCATAGCCTTTAATTTTTAGTTTGGGGGATTTTTAAAAACATTTTATATGGTTTTGTTCCTGCAATAGACCTGAAAACCTACATCATGGGTGTCAGTAGCTTGTGACTTGAAACAACAGGCATTCAAGTGATGATAGATAGCTCATGATTAAATATCTCTCTTTTCTTTGTGCAATGAGCCAGCAAAATTCTTTGAGAACATTTAAGCTCCAGTGCTGTCATACTTCCACACTCTTCTTCAGAAACATCCACAGTTGCTCAAGAGAGGGTATTAGCCATCCAAATTCTCACTGGTGTCGCCATGTTCAGACAGAATCTGAACGGTGCCTGGCCTTTCCTTACTCTTCCAGGCCATACCCTGGAGTTACTGTTTATTTTCTCTCCCCACATACATATCCACAGAGAAAGGGCATCATGCAGACCATTACCAATTTTAAGTCTAACTGTCTTCCACTTGAAAGTCTGTGGGATTTTGATCTGGTCAATATAGATAATCTGAGGGAAGTCTCTTTTGCACAACTTGAGGAGTAGCCCTGTCTTCTTGATGATAAGTGGCTCAGAGTAAAAGAAGAAAAGAGCATTTCAGTTACTGAATATTTAATTCTGGACAGAAGTTTAATCAGGACTGGGAATTGGGCAATGGCTCCAGCCCCCTCCTAACTTAGTACAGTTTCAGTTCTTAGTATTCCTTAATTATCCCACTGAGATGTTTGAGAAGCAACTAGTAGTAAATGAACTTGGCAAATCAGCTATTACCCAAGTAATGAAATACAAATACATATGTTTGACAATTCTGCAGGGAACATTTTTAAGCCAGGATTCTCAATGGATTGTATTGGCCAAGAGAGGAAAAAACAGGTGTTGTTATCAAACCATATCTACAAACAATTTGACAGGAGTTTTAAAATAATGACAGATTTTCTTGCCATGCATTCCAAACATGTCAATTAACCTATGGAGACTCCGGGTTGTCAGATAATGAATCAATATACACCCCTCAGGATGGTGAAGGGAGGGCTCGCCGTGACGTAGGGTTAAATATTCAAGGCTTGCCCCCGAACAGTATATCTAAGGATGCATATCAACTTCACATCTCACCTCAAACAAAGCAGAGATCAGCTCTACTGAGAAAATTGATTTTATTCAACAGTAAGGCAAGGGAAATTAGTAAATTCAATATTTGTAGAAAGAAAATAAGCGAAGCCAGCTATTCCTGGTGGTCTGAGACTGTTCTTGGTTTTGGTAATTATGCCTTTATGTTTTAGGGCTCTTATTTACATTTCCAGAAGGGCTTGAAATAGTTCATGCATCAAGCAGCCCCTTGAGCATCCAGGTTCTTCCACTGTGCAACAATAAAGTTGTCCCTGGACCAACACAAATTGGAAATGAATCCTAACTTTGGATAAAGAGCTGTGTTGTTGTTTTTTTTCCCCCTCATTGTTTGGGGCTTACTTAGAGCTGCATCGCAAACTGGTGATCTCCATTGCAGCCAAGTCCTTGGTGTGATAGTATCTCATTGTAGTGGAGCGCACATTTACATAAGGTATAGCCCAAAATACCTTGGAGCTCAAGAACAGAACTGTGGAAAATAATTGTACCCCAGTTTCTGCGCACCTGGATAGTAAGGCACAGGCAGAACGGATGAATTTACTAATGTTTGCTATTGGATGGTAAGCCATTCTAAAGCTATGAAAGCCTTCAAAACCCCATAGGTTTCCATTCTGCCATTAGCCGTACCAGTTTAAACAGTCGGCTGCAAGAAATATTGACAGGTCAAGTACAGCTGGGAAGAGCACATGTCCCAGTGGCCTTTACACTGACAGTTTCTCCCACATTAAAGAGTTAACTAGCAGCCAACCAGCTCGAAGTGGGAGCTAATGAATGAAATGGAGATTGATATAGACTCTCTTTGGAGGTGCATCGATCTGTGTCTTGTGAACTCAGCTTAGGAATTCTGCAGGCAGCATTGCCTGAGTAACCCTGGCATGATGCCCATTAGCAAATAACTCTTTTAATGTTGGTCTTCAATTGATATATTTATTGTATTGCATATTACAGCAATCCTTCCCTCCACTGCCTTTTTATTTGACGGTTGTGGTATCAAGCTAAGGGAGAGTTCAATAGGATAAATTCGAGTTCGGATAGCATCAATAAACTATTTCATTAATCAATCCTTCATTTAAATGTGATGTATCAAAAGACTTTCTGGGGTACTGAATCCTCTTCCTTATTACCCATCTAGCAACAAGGAATCTAATTATGATTTTAGATTTTGGAATAGACACTATCTCTAATGATGATATCACAATGAAAATAGATTTTGAAATAATAAAAGACTGGTTAGTCTTGCAATTTCCAACAAAGAAAGTATCTGTATAATGGAATAACTAGCAAAAGAAAGCAAGGGTAGTGTCTGGTTAAAGAATCAGATGGCGACCTTCTGGGTGTTGGCCAAGTTCATGTGGATTTTAGTATGAGTGAGTCATTTCCACTTAGCAGTGGTTCTCAAAGTTTAATATTCATAAGAATTGCCTGGGAAACTTGTTATTCAAGAGATATGGATTGTGGCCTGGGGATATGCATTTTGATACTCTCTTTTAATGCAGGTTTTTAAGACTATAATGTTTTTAATGTTGATGTAGCTAACACATTAGAAACAAAAGAATTAAGAGGCATTTAGAGGATACTGTGTCAAAAATGTGAATTGCTAAAAAGTTAGCCTCGCCCAGTGATGGCGAACCTATGACACGCGTGTCAGAGGTGACACACGAACTCATTTTTTTTTTGGTTGATTTTCCTTTGTTAAATGGCATTTAAATATATAAAATAAATATCAAAAATATAAATCTTTGTTTTACTATGGTTGCAAATATCAAAAAATTTCTATGTGTGACACGGCACCAGAGTTAAGTTAGGGTTTTTCAAAATGCTGACACGCAGAGCTCAAAAGGTTCGCCATCACTGGCCTAGCCTAAACATAGAGTAATTCCCCATTAGCCATGACCCCCAGTGGATGCCTCAAACCAAGGATAGTACGGAACCCTATATATACTATGTTTTTTCCTACACATGATAAAATTTAACTTGAAAATTAGGCACAGTAAGAGATTAACAATAACCAATTATGAAACAGAACAATTATAATAATACACTATGATAAAGTTATGTGAATGTGGTCTCTCAAAATATGGTCCTGTGCTCACCTTTCTTCTTCTTGTGATGATGTGAGATGATACAGTGCTTATGAGATGAGATAAAGTGAGGTGAATTACTTTGGCATTGAGGCATTCTGACATAGCATTAGGCTACTTTAGGGTTATTTGAACACAAGCACTGTAACACCCCAACAGTCAGTATGATAACTGAGATGGCTACTAAGTGACTAATGGGCAGGTAGTGTACACAGGGGGGATATGCTGGATGCAGAGATCCCTTTCCTATGCTACTTTGAACAGGGCACAATTTAAAACTTATGAATTGTTTTTTCTGGAATTTTCCATTTACTATTTTTGTACAGAGGTTGACCTTGAGTAACTGGAACCACAGAAGGTGAAACCATGGGTAAGGGGGGACTGTACATCTAGGAAACTGCAGTATCCCTCACATTAGTTTCATTTCAGCAAATTCTTCGAGCCCTAGCACTGGGCTCCTTTTCCCATCATTTGCACAGAGTCTATGGTTTGGGCCTTCTGACCTCGCCCTGGATCAAGGATCCAAGTCCAGTTGCTAATACATAAGGCTCTCTGCTTTAGCTGCTATAGCACCTCATCTCCACATTCTCCATTGCTTAACTTTTCATGCATTTATACAGATGGACGTACCTTTTTCTTTGTAGGTACTTCATTGTCCTAGGTTGAAATTACTGTTAATATGCTCAACTTATGGGCTAAAAACTGCCCTAGAGAGATGAACAAGGATCTCCTTCATAGGGAAAGGTCTTGGGTCCATGGAGTTTGGGCACCTGGTAGCCAAGTCAAAACTGGAGCCCAAACCTCCTTAACTCCTCTCTGCAGCTCAAGCTGATTGAAGAATGTTTAGCTGATTGTCTGGAACGCAAACTTATCTCAGGGAAATCCATTGCCAACCATCTCTGCTACTGGAATAAAAGCACCTGGAATTATTTGTTAGTAACATAACCAAGCTTATCCATAGAGAAAAGTATATAATCTCCAGTCCCTTTTGAGCCAGCTTAGTTGCCAGAGAAATTTAAAGGAATGTAATAATGCCCGAGATTTCAGAAGCAGTTTATTTCTTCCAAGAATCTAGTAAGTCAGGTCAAAACAATAAAATGTTGGTCTTTTTCGGGTGCTTTGCACATTACTAAGCACTAATGCTACTAACATTAAATGCATGGATTTTTTTTTTTTTAATGTCAACAGAGCATGCTATGGGCTGAATGTGTGTGTCCCTTCAAATGCATATGTTAAAGCGTCACTCCCCAGTGTGATATATATAGAGGTGGGGCTTTTGGGAGGTGATTAGGGCATGAGGGTGGAGCCATAATGAATGAGATTAGTGCCCTTATAAGAAGAGATATGAGAGAGAGAATCTCTCCATATTCGGGGATACAGCAAGAAGGTGGCTATCTGCAAACTAGGTTTCATCAGACACTGAGTCTGCTGGCACCTTGATCTTAAGACTTTCCCACCTCCAGACTGTGAGAAATAAATGTTTCTTATAGAAGCCACCTGGGTTTATATAACAGTCTATGGTCATTTGATATAGCAGCCCAAGCCAAGACTGTGCATATCATAAATACACACAGTAAGGGCACTAACTGTAGGCGTTGGGGAGCAACTAACCTTAAGGAGGGAATTCAGGCAGAAGGCACAGATGTGCTGTCCCTGGAGATTAGGAGTTCTGTGAGGGCCCAGGCATGGACAGTGACAGTGGGCACAGGGGGCAATGTGTGAACCAGAGAATTTTGCAGGCAGTATCTCCTGGGAGTTTATGACATGTGGAGGCTAAGTCAGGTGGAGATGCCTTCCTCCAAGGTAGTGAGTACTGGAGGAGGAGCAGATTTGGGGGTGTGGGGAGAAAAGAGCAAGGGAGATTCGATGCACTGCATTTTGGACAGATTGAGTTTCAGAGGCTGTGGGGGAGAGGTACAGAAAGAAGGGCTATCCAGGCCTGAGGTGGTGGAACGTCCATGGCAGTGAATCGTCAGTGTGGCTGGTAGCTGAGCCATGGGCACAGATAAGATTGTTGAAGGCTCTGGTTCTCAGAGTTGGTCCCAGGCAAGCAAATGTCAGCCTCACCTGAAAGTTGTTTTTTCCTAAATGCAGATTCTTGGGCCCCAGTCCAGACTTGTTGAATTGGAATTTCTGGGTTTGGGACCCAGCCCCCCAGGGGACCCTGACATCTGCTCAAGTTTGAGAAGTGCTGGTTTAAGAAAAAGGGAGCATGAGAACAGTTCTAGAGCTGGTGGAGCAAGGGGAAGCCTGTGCAAATCTTTTAAAGAAGTGAACAGAGGGATCAGAAAGGATGCAGAGGGCTGTGGTGCTTTTAAAGCGAGGGCAGTGTTTGAGAAGGAGGAGCGGTCAGCAAAGTTAAAGGCTGCGGAGGCCAGGTAGGGAGAGGCCTGTGGCAGGCCTGTCGGATGGGACAATGAATAGGTTACTGAAGAGGTGGCCAGAGCAGTTTCCAAAAGGGCCATGCGGAAGCAGTTTATGGAGGGTTGCTGATGGAACGCGGTGTGAGGATGTGGAGATAAGGAGTTAAATTACTTTTTACAGCGACTTAGCTGGGAAGGAAAAAGGGAGAGAGAAAGAGAAAGATGGGGAGGATTTTAGACTGGAGGAAAGGTATGTTTTCAAGACATAGAAGCCTTGGGTTGGTTTGTGGACCAGCGGGAAGGAGCCAGGTGGAGCAGAGGCTACAGACGGGGTGGCTCCGGGGCACAGTCTCGCCTTGGTGGTTCCTGACCTCCCGGCTGGTTTCCCCTTCCCGCAGCTCTCTCGGCCCAGTTTAAAAGTTCAGTCAAATCCTTCCTTTAATTGTTTTTTTGTTTTGTTTTGTTTTGTTTTGTTTTGTTTTTATTTTTTTTTATTTTTTTATTTTTCGCTTAAAGTATTACAAAGGGTATTACATAAGTGTCCTTTTTTTCCCCCCGCCCTTGACAAACCCCTACCCTCCCTTACCCCCCAGTGTCTTATGTCCATTAGTTATGCTTATATGCATGCATACAAGTCCTTCGGTTGATCTCTTACTCCCCTCCCTCCTGCCCCCCAACTCTCTCTGGCCTTCCCACTGCAGTTTGACAATCAGTTTGAGGCAGCTCTGCCTCTGTATCTATTATTGTTCAAAAGTTTGTAATGGTCTTTATTATCCATGAATGAGTGAGATCATGTGGTATTTTTCCTTCATTGACTGGCTTGTTTCACTTAGCATAATGCTCTCCAGTTCCATCCATGATGTTGCAAATGGTAGGAGTTCCTTCTTTTTAACAGCAGCATAGTATTCCATCGTGTAGATGTACCACAGTTTTCTAATCCATTCATCTACTGATGGGCACTTAGGCTGTTTCCAGATCTTAGCTATGGTGAATTGTGCTGCTATGAACATCTGGGTGCATATATCGTTCCTGATAGGTGTTTCTGGTTTCTTGGGATATATTCCTAGAAGTGGGATCACAGGGTCAAATGGGAGTTCCATTTCCAATTTTTTGAGGAACCTCCATACTGCCTTCCATAGTGGTTGCACCAGTCTGCATTCCCATCAGCAGTGCACAAGTGTTCCTTTTTCTCCACATCCTCTCCAGCACTTGTCGTTTGTTGATTTGTTGATGATGGCCATTCTGACAGGTGTGAGATGGTACCTCATTGTTGTTTTGATTTGCATCTCTCGGATGATTAGTGACTTTGAGCATGTTTTCATATGTCTCTTGGCTTTCTGAATGTCCTCTTTTGAAAGGTGTCTATTTAGATCCTTTGCCCATTTTTTGATTGGATTGTTTATCTTCTTTTTGTTAAGTTGTATGAGTTCCCTATAAATTTTGGAGATTAAGCCCTTATCAGATATGACGTTGGCAAATATGTTTTCCCACGAGGTGGGTTTTCTTGTTGTTTTGTTGATGGTTTCTTTTGCTGTGCAGAAGCTTTTTATTTTGATGTAGTCCCATTTGTTCATTTTCTCTTTAGTTTCAACTGCCCTAGGAGCTGTATCAGTGAAGAAATTGTTTTGGCATATGTCTGAGATTTTGTTGCCTTTGTATTCTTCTAGAATTTTTATGGTTTCCTGTCGTACATTTAAGTCCTTTATCCATTTTGAGTTTATTCTTGTGTATGGTGTAAGTTGGTGCTCTAGTTTCATTTTCTTGCATATGTCTGTCCAATTTTCCCAACACCATTTATTGAAGAGACTATCTTGGCTCCATTGTATGTTCATGCCTCCTTTGTCAAAAATTAATTGAGCATATTGGTTCGGGCTAATTTCTGGACTCTCTATTCTATTCCACTGATCTATATGTCTGTTCTTGTGCCAGTACCAGGCAGTTTTGAGAACAGTGGCTTTGTAATACAGCTTGATATCTGGCATTGAGATCCCACCTACTTTGTTCTTTCTCAGGATCGTTGCAGCTATTCGGGGTCTTTTTTTATTCCAGATGAATTTTTGGAGAGTTCGTTCTAGATCTTTGAAGAAGGCCATTGGTATTTTAATGGGAAGTGCGTTGAATGTATAGATTGCTTTGGGTAGTATGGACATTTTAATGATGTTGATTCTACCAATCCAAGAACATGGTATGTTCTTCCATCTGTTTATGTCTTCCTCTATCTCTTTTTTCAACGTCCTGTAGTTTTCTGAGTAGAGGTCTTTAACCTCTTTAGTTAAGTTTATTCCTAGGTATCTTAATTTTTTTGGTGCGATGGTAAATGGGATTGTTTTTCTGATCTCCCTTTCTGAAAGTTCACTATTGGTGTATAGAAATGCCTCGGATTTCTTGGGGTTAATTTTGTATCCTGCTACATTGCCAAATTCATGTATTAAGTCTAGTAGCTTTTTGATGGAGTCTCTAGGGTTTTGTATGTATAATATCATGTCATCTGCAAATAAGGACAGTTTTACTTCCTCTTTTCCAATTTGGATGCCTTTTATTTCTTCTTCTTGCCTAATTGCAATGGCTAATACTTCCAGTACTATGTTGAACAGGAGTGGTGAGAGTGGGCATCCCTGTCTTGTTCCTGTTCTTAGGGGAAATGGTGTTAGTTTTTGTCCATTGAGTATGATGTTGGCTGTAGGCCTGTCATATATGGCTTTTATTATGTTGAGGTATGATCCTTCTATTCCCACCTTGCTGAGAGTTTTTATCAAAAATGGGTGTTGGATTTTGTCGAATGCTTTTTCTGCATCAATTGATATGACCATGTGGTTTTTTTCTTTCAATTTGTTTATGTGATGTATCACATTTATTGATTTACGGATGTTGTACCATCCTTGCATCTCTGGGATAAATCCTACTTGGTCATGGTGTATGATCCTTCTGATGTACTGCTGGATCCGATTTGCTAAGATTTTGTTGAGGATTTTGGCATCTATGTTCATGAGGGATATTGGCCTGTAATTCTCTTTCATTGTGATGTCTTTACCTGGTTTTGGTATTAGGGTGATGCTGGCTTCATAGAATGAGCTTGGAAGTGTTCCTTCCTCTTGAATTTTTTGTAGTAGTCTGAGGAGGGTAGGTTTTAGTTCTTCCTTGAATGTTTGGTAGAACTCCCCTGTGAAGCCATCTGGCCCTGGGCTTTTGTTTGCTGGAAGCTTTCTGATGACTGCTTCAATTTCTTCCATAGTTATTGGCCTATTGAGGTTTTTAGATTCTTCCTGATTGAGTTTTGGAATGTTGTATTTTTCTAGGAATTTGTCCATTTCCTCCAGGTTGTCTAGTTTGTTGGAGTAGAGTTGCCCGTAGTATTGTTTAACAATTATTTGTATTTCTGTGGGGTCTGTTGTTATTTCGCCTCTATCATTTCTGATTTGGTTTATTTGGGACCTCTCTCTTTGCTTCTTGGTGAGCCTGGCTAGGGGTTTGTCAATCTTGTTTATCCTTTCAAAGAACCAGCTCTTGGTTTCATTGATTTTCTATATTGTTTTTTTGGTCTCTATGTCATTGATTTCTGCTCTAATCTTTATTATCTCCTTCCTTCTGCTCACTCTGGGGTTTTCTTGTTGCTCTCTTTCTAATTCTTTGAGTTGTAGAGTTAGATGATTGACTACCATTTTTTCTTGTTTTTTGAGATAGGCCTGTAGAGCTATAAACTTTCCTCTCAGGACTGCTTTCATTGTGTCCCAGAGGTTTTGGATTGTTGTGTTTTCATTGTCATTAGTGTCCAGGATGTTTTTAATTTCTTCTTTGATGTCATCGGTAACCCAATCAATATTTAATAACATGCTATTCAGCTTCCAAGTGTTTGAGTATTTTGGGTTGTTTTTATTGTAGTTTATTTCTAACATTATGCCATCGTGGTCTGCGAAGAAGCTTTATATGATTTCAATCTTCTTGAATTTGTGGAGACTTTGCTTGTGACCCAATATGTGGTCTATTTTTGAATATGTCCCATGAGCACCTGAGAGGAATGTATAGTCCGCAGCTGTGGGGTGAAGTGTTCTGAAGATGTCAATTAAGTCCATCTGATCTAGTGAGTCATTTAGGATTGCTGTTTCTTTGCTGAGTTTTTGTCTAGAGGATTTATCCAGTGATGTCAGTGGTGTATTAAAGTCCCCTACTATGATTGTATTGTTGTCGATCTCTCCCCTGATATCTTCCAGAAGTTTTCTTATGTATGTGGGTGCTCCTGCATTGGGTGCATATATGTTTACCAGGGTTATATCTTCTTGTTGTATTGATCCCTTTAGTATTATGAAGTGGCCTTCCTTATCTCTGGTTATGGCCTTCACTTTGAGATGTATTTTGTCAGATATAAGTATTGCTACCCCAGCTTTCTTTTCCTTTCCATTTGCGTGAAAGATATTTTTCCATCCCTTCACTTTCAGTCTGTGTGAGTCCCTTCTAATGAGGTGGGTCTCTTGTAGACAGCAGATGTATGGGTCATGTTTTTTTATCCATTCAGCCACTCGATGTCTTTTGGTTGGAGCATTTAGTCCATTTACATTTAAAGTTATTATTGAAAGGTACTTGTTTGTAGCCATTTCTTTTTGTGTGTGTGTGTGTGTGGCTGTTTTCTTTCTGAGCTTGATATTTCTTCTTTTTACACCAGTCCCTTTAGCATTTCTTGCATGGCTGGCTTGGTGGTGATAAACTCCCTTAGCCCTTTTTTGTCTGTGAAGCTTCTTATTTCCCCTTCAATTTTGAATGATAGCCTTGCTGGATAGAGTATTCTTGGATTCAGTCCTTTGCTTTGCATCACTTTGTAGATTTCCGTCCATTCTTTTCTGGCCTGATGTGTTTCTGTTGAGAAATCATTTGATAATCTAATGGGAGATCCCTTGTATGTTACTTTCTGTCTCTCTCTTGCAGCCTGTAAGAATCTCTCCTTATCCTGAACATTTGCCATGGTAATTATGATGTGTCTTGGTGTGGGTCTTTTCGGGTTCACCTTGTTTGGGACTCTCTGGGCTTGTGTGACTTTTTTCTTCCCCACTTCAGGGAAGTTTTCTGATATTATTTCTTCGAATAGGTTTTCTAATCCATGTTCATCTTTCTGTTGTTCTGGCACCCCTATTATTCGTATGTTGTTTCGTTTCATGTTGTCCCAAAGCTCCCTTAGGCTCTCCTCCTGTCTTTTAATTTTTTTCTCCATTTGCCGTACAGATTGAGTGTGTTTTGCTTCCTTGTCTTCTAATTCACTAATTCGGTCCTCCGCTTCTCCCAGTCTACTATTGATACTTTCAATGGAATTTTTTATTGAAGCTATGTCGCTCTTCATTTCTTCTTGGGACTTACTTAAGTTGTTGATTTTTTCATCTCTTTCTTCTAGCTTCTTGCATAAGTAGTTGAGTTTTTCATCTGTTTCTTCTTGCTTCTTGAACATCTGGTGCATGTACTCTAGGAATCTTATTCTGAATTCTTTTTCCGTCATGTTGCATATCTCTGTCTCACTTAGCTGCTTTTCTGGCAAGTCCTCCTTTTCTTTCCTTTGGGGGTTTCTTTGCCTACCCATGTTTGATCTCGCTGACATATGTAGATGTTGAGATGTTCAGTGGCTGCTCCCTGGGTGGCAGGGGCTCCTTGGGTTGTGGTTGCTGCTCAGACGGTTGCCGTAGCAGCTGCTTTCCAGTTGGCAGCAGCTCCTCTGGTGGGTGTTGTTCACAGCTGTGTTGGCTCTTCTGGCTGGTGGGGGGAGGCTTCACGTACAGCTGCTGTTCCACAGACAGAGGGTGTGGTGATCAGGAGGCTGTGGTGATCAGGAGGCTGCGGTGATCAGGGGGCTGCTGTTGCTTGGATCTGCTGCGTTGATTTAAAGGCACAAAATACAACAGAGCAAGGCACAACGTACCAGGCACTGAACACAAGTATATTCACAATATTAATAACCCCAAATAAAGGTGACCACCCGAATTAAGAGAATTAGGGGATAAGGGAGAAAGAAGAGAAGAAGATAAAAGAGAGAACAGAAAAGAAAAATAAGAAAAAAACAAACAAAAAAGGAGTGCAAAAATAGAATTGGGAAAAAAGAGGGGGGAAAAAAAGAGAGCGAAAAAAGAGAATGAAGTAGAAGCGGGGAAGAGACTATTGGTATGAGGAGCAAACTCCAATAGGACTGCCACTAATCTCAACAAATTCCAGCAACAGATCCCTGGAGATGAATGCAAACTACAAACCACCAATAATATCCAGAGCGGTAAGGGAAAACAGAAGCACAAAAATAACCGGGGTGGGGTGGGGGAGGGAAGGGAAAAACCAGCAGAAAAAAAAAAAGAAAAGAAAAAGAAAAAGAAAAAGAAAAACAACCTCGCAACCAGTCCTAAAAAAGAAGAAAAAACACAAAACAAAACAAACAAACAAATAAAAAAAAAAAAAGAAAAGAAAAAAGCCCAATATATTCAACAATCAAGAAAACAATAGAAAGATAAGAGAGAAAAAAATGTTTGGAAAGTGAAGAAGGATAAAGAATAGGTGTATAAGGATTTAGAGCAGTAGATTGGAAATAGGATATATAAGTAGGGTGGAATTAGACAGGGGGTAAAAAGAGGGAATTGGGAAAGTCTGGAGCAGGAATAGGGTAAGAGAAACAGGACACCAAAAGGGGAAAAGTAAGGAAGAGGGTTTTAGCAAAGAGGTGAAATTGAGATAGGGAAAATTAATGCTAAAGGAACGATGAAAATAGAATGGAGAACACTAATCCCAAAAGAAAATAAAGAGAAAATAAAATGGCACTTTAAAAAATGGTAAAATGGTAGCAGTAATAATACTGGTTAAAAATAAAAATGTGGTAATTGAAAGGGTAAAATCAGGTGATGGAAAAAGAAGAAAAAGAGAAAAAAAAATTGGTTTCTTAGTAAAAAGGTGAAAAAATTAAAAAGAAAAAGAAAAAGAAAAAATTGCAGTAGTGATGGTCTTTCGGTTCTTCTACTCTTCAGCCTGGTTCGCCTTAGTCCTGCCAGGTATTTAGGAGAGTGTTGAATTGCCTGCATTACACTGTTCCTCCGTGTTGTAAATCACAGTCCTGATTTTAAAGCAGGCCGTATTTGTGATCCAGTCTGCCTTAATTTGTATTCCCCTAAGAGTCAGTTTGTGGCTCAGCCTCTGGGTGGCAGTGTTTTTGGGTTGGCCTCTGAGGCTATACAGCTTCTCTATCCTTTTTTAATCCTTACCCTGCTCTGTGTTGTTGGTGGGACTGAAAATCCCTCTATAGGCCAGACCCTGGTAACTCCCAGGGACTAATCAGCTTGTTTTAATCCTTTATCTCATACAGGGTGGAATCTGGGTGTGGCTGTGCTCCTTGCCTGGGGGGTTGGGGGGAGGAATTCCACCCTCTGGAGGAATGGCTGCCCCAGTCCTGGGCCCAAGGGGGTCTCAGCACTCAATTCGCTGCCACCTCCTCCGGCTCCCCCTCTTTCCTCAGCCTCTCCCCAGATTCCCCTCGTCTGCACCTTCACCCTCTCTTCAGCACAGGTGAGTGTCTGTATCCGAACTGTCCTATGAGCAGGGTTCAGTGAAAACAAAGAAACAGACAAACGCCGGCCGGCCGCGGAAACGCTCCTCTCTTACCGGTCTGGGAAACGCTCCTCTCTTACCAGCACTGCATGGTCTGGGAAACGCTCCTCTCTTATGGGCACTGCATGGTCTGATCAGTTCCTCAGGATGCCCCCTTTAGTCTCAGTTCTCCGCAATCACAAAATCCAAATCTCAAATCTCCTGGCGCCAGCAAACCCTCGGAACTCCTTACCCTGGTCAGGGTCTGTGTCTGTCCCAAGAGACGCGGCTGTCTGCCATGCGGTCTCCCTCCGATCCTCTGGGCTCAGGTCTGGCAACTCCTTCCTTTAATTGTTGACAGCACCAGCATCACCAAATATCAGACGCAGCCACATAGCCCAGATTTAACATCCTGTGTGAGGCATCGAACTGCCACCTGCCCCTTCAGACGTCCTCCCGCCCTGCACTTGTCTGGTCCTAGGTGTCTCTGTCGCTACATCCACACCACCCCTCGGTCAGCTTGGGCAGTTTCTTCTCTGATCCTTAAAGACCACCTTCCTGTGAAACTTGCCCTCCTCCCCCAGGCAGCATTCACTGATTCTCCAGCTGTTAGCTGCTGTGCACATGTCTCTCTGTGGCATGCCTCCCTCTGCATTGTAACTGTTTCATGTGTCTTCTCGTGGACTGAAAACCCACGGCCTGTAACCACAGCTGCACCCACTGAGGTTTCATTCCATGGCCTGCCCGAGTCTGCCCACAATAGGTGCTCCCTGATGCGTCTGCAGTGGATGAAGGAACACGTCTATGAAGGACTATACACTCAGTTTCAATGTCACAGGTTCACTCTGGAATCTGTATTATTTGCTGCCTGAAGTCTCTAGATGTTTCTGAACACAGATGAGAAGCTGTGCACAACTGCAGCAGTGTGCTTCCTAGGACGAAGGGTTTCCAGGGTGTGGGCTTCATTATTTGAGCTGGAGTTTCCTGTTTCTCACCGGTGGCTTTTGAGGACCTTTCCAAAGCGGCCGTTCCCAGTCATCTATCCCCTGAGTGTAAGGGTATTTGTTAGCCTGGGAGAGCTTCTAAGGAGGCCTAGGTTAACTCTTCAGACTCAGGGAGCCATGCCCTGGCCAGGGCTCGGTTGGTTGGAGCGTCATCCAAAAACCAAAAGGTTGTGGGTTCGATTCCCAGTCAGGGCACATACCTACATACCTAGGCTGCAGGTTCAATCCCCAGTGGGGGTGCACATGGGGGGGCAACAGATCAATGTTTCTCTCTCACATAGATATTTCTCTCTCTCTCAAATCAATAAAAACATATTCTCCAGGGAAGATATTTTTTAAAAAAGACTCAAGTAGCCACCACCAAGAGACCATCAATCATGGACATCTCCCATGCGCTAAGGCAGCCTGGCTGCTTGATACTGGCCTACAGAACACCGATTAAGCAGCGCTCCTCAGAGCCACATAACTGTGAAGTTCAGAATCACATTGCCTGGCACTCCAGGCCCCTCAATGGCCAATTTCAAAACTAGACACACTATTACACACTGAAAATGAAAATCTTCTCAGTTAGGAAATTGCCAGCACCTTCATTTCCCTCCTGCTACCAGACTATCAGCAGGGGAACATGCATGGACAACACATGTACACACATGCACATGCACATGCACACACACATGCGCCAATTATAGATTTAAAGATTAAAATGATTGGTCTATTTGCTGTTCTTCTACTATAACTATTATACCTATCATTGCTTTCCTTCAGCATCAATGTAGACAGAAGCATTTTATTTTTTCATGGTAAAAATCATCCTTTTATTACAGGCTTGAGAAAAACATCAAAGTAGTGGTGAAGTATACTGTCTTTAAAATGTTTTCTCTGGGGTCACTTCTTGTACTGGCAGTAAAGAAGGGGTTCATAATAATAATCCAAAAATATTGAGAAGTGAATCTTTTTTCTGAAAATTAACCAGGAATCTATAATTAATTTTTACATTTTATTCAGTATTGAAATATCTAGCAAAATGCAAAGCACTCATTCTAGCATGCCATTCTTTTCTCTTTTTTAAATTTTTATTTATATTTCAGAGGGAGAAAGGAAGGGAAAGAGAGAAGAATCAATTTTTGTTCCACTTATTT
Organism: Myotis yumanensis; assembly: GCF_028538775.1. Taxonomy (NCBI): domain Eukaryota; kingdom Metazoa; phylum Chordata; class Mammalia; order Chiroptera; family Vespertilionidae; genus Myotis; species Myotis yumanensis. Next base: position 92,953,883 of record NW_027223752.1, read on the forward strand.
ATGCATTTATTGGTTGCTTCTTGTATGTGCCCTGCAAACTTGGTATATCTGGATGACACTCTAAACCACTGAGCAACCCAGCTAGGGCTAGCATGCAATCTCTCACTTTACAGTAAAGATGATCCCATAATCATTTCCAGTTTTCTAGGCTCAGCTATATAAATATACTAGAAAACATACATGGGTTTAGATTTAACACATTTGTAAGTTCAATTATAACTAAGTTTTCTCCATATATGATGCTGAAGAAGTGATCAGAAGAAACTTTCACATGCAAAGTATCAGCATTGTTCACTACCTTAAAGAATTCTCAAGCTTATAAAGCACTGCTTTTTCATCAAAGAAAAATAGATTATACATCGTTCAGGAAACAGGAAAAAAAATTATAAGGAGATTTTGCCTATTGAATGTAATGGATTGTCAGGAACCCTTGACATTATTCTACAGGCGAGGCCACATAAAATCAATACATCTTAGGCAAGGTTTAATTTATTTGTAGGTTCTTACAACAAATGGCTTACCGTTTTTGTTTGCCGTTTTTCTTTTTCACTTTTGTACTCATGAGTAGCTACGGTTTTTATCGGTCTAGTTATTAAGCACAAAACGAGATGATAGTGTCATTATTCCCATATATTTTTTAAGGAGGGTGTTTACAAAGCATGAAGAAACACAACCGAGAATCTAGAAGTTGTGCTAAATGTAATGGATGTAAAACATTGCCTTCTGCCCAGTGGCCTAAGGTACATAATATACCCCACTAAGGAGCTTAGCTTTTCTTGAAACTCTGAGGACTCCCCAAAATTATAGACTGTTTATTCTCATGCATGTGTCTCTGGTGAAGAAGTTCCCTCCACTCTGTGAGTTCCTGGAGGATTGGAAAGGAGGGTGCTTTAAAAGGTGCACCTTATAACAGAAAGGACTGGAGATTACAAAACTAACTTTGACAGATTTGATTCTATGTTGGTATGTGGTCTATCAACGAATTTGTAGTGAAAAGTATTAGATATTTTCAGCACAGCAAGCACTAGTGACTATTTGTATTTACTCTAATAAAAATTTCCTTTTTACATATTTTGGAAATTCCTTTTTGGTGTTAAATTAATGCTGAAGACAAAATAGAATTATTTTATGCTCTTGGTCAAACAGATATAATGGGCTGCCAGTCCTCTACCTGCTCCTCCCAAACCATGACGCTGAGCCTGTCTGCGCAGGGAGGGCACCTAGAGTCAGCAACGAGCTGGGCTTGAACCCAGTTCTTCCACTTCCTCTCTGTGCGATGCTGGGTGAAAGCTTAAGAGCTCTCTCCTTGGTTTCCTCCTCTGAGAAATGGGGAATATTACCAGCCATGTAGTCCTAGACAATGGATTAACATTTGACTGTATAACATATGTGGGACACAGAGGAGGCATGGTAAACACCAAGTGCTCAGCAGACATCGGCTATTGCCATTTTTCACTGAGAACTCTGCAACTGGTGGCTGCCACGCCATTGCTGGGGTCCTTGGGCAAGACTTTCGGCCCAGAACTAGAAATGTCCAGGCTCAAAGGAGGACGGTGAAGCTGTGTAACTGTTAGAGCCAGCATTTCAAAGCAATTCTTTACCGTGGTAATGGAGGTGGCAAATGTGTGGGTTTTGTTAGGATTTCTTCTGACAGCCATGAACACAGATATATTTTAAAGTAATGTAACTGTCCTAAATCTGGAGCAGGGAATACAATGACTCCTGGTATTATTTTTCACTTCTCCAATGACACTCTGAAAGTTATATTTGATAAATCCCTTAGAAGTTCTTTGACTTAGAAAAGGCCCTGTACTGTTTAACCTTGGTTTTGTTCTACTCGGACCTGTGTCCAAGGCCCATCTAATGTAATACATCACCAAGGTTAACATGCCAAAGCCTTCCCAGAGCATGATTCCCTGGACCACATTTTAGGGACAATCACCTTAGAATGAGGTTTTTGAAACATTGGTAGCTATTACCATTCTAGGTTTAAGAGCAATTCCTTTAAACCCATTTCTCCTCAGTAGCAAATTATATAAGAGAAAAGCCCAGTGCATCAAGAAATCAGCAACAGTGGATAAATGGGCATACTCCTTATTGTCACAGCCAATCTCAAAAAATATAAGCTGAAGATAAATATAAAATATCAGGAATTGTGGTACTCTTAGAAACTATTAGTTTTGCTTTATATTCATGATCAGTGATACTGCCAAGTATGAGACAATCTGGGGGGAAAAAAAAATTATCTAGGTCTTTTTTTAAGAAAGTTGCCCTGACCAGTTTGGCTCGGTGGATAGAGCATCAGCCTGTGGACTGAAGGGTCCCGGGTTCGATTCTGGTCAAGGGCATGTACCTTGGTTGTGGGCACATCCCCAGTGGGAGGTGTGCGGGAGGCGGCTGATCGATGTTTCTGGCTCTCTATCCCTCTCCCTCCCTCTCTGTAAAAAATCAATAAAAATATATTTTAAAAAAAAAAGGAAGTTATAATTTGCTTTTCTTGACACTCCACGGACTTGCCAGTAGTTTACATACGGCAGCTCCCAGAATGGAGTTCACACTAAAGATACGAAGGCAGATTTAAGGTCAGAAGTTGTATATTCTCCTCTTTGTTCCTGGCCAGAATATAACTTTTCTTTCTGAGTTCAGGTACAACAGGGTCAGCGTTCATTTATCCTCAAACTAAATTGCATTGCCACAACATGGTCTTCCATCAGCCACCAGGTAAGTGTTGGAGCAAGAGGTAGAAGAGGGTAAAGGGGATAAATGGTGATGAAGGAGATTTGACTTGGGGCGGAAAACACACACTATCCAATACACAGATGATGTATTATAGAATTGTTCATCTGAAACCTATATAATTTTATTAGCCAATGTCACCCCAATAAAAATTTTAAAGCTTTTAATGATCATTTCAATAATTAACCTTTTAAAATCTGCTCTTTTACATGATCTTCCAAAACAGCTACAAAGTAGGCATTTTTAAGAGAGAAGTAGAAGAGGTATCTGACTTGATCAAGTTCTCTTAGGAATCCAGTGGTGAAATGTAAACTGAGGCACAGGTCTCGCCTTCCTTGGTTTTGTGTTCCTTCCCGTATATTGTCTTGCAATTACCACTATAATTTTTACAAACACAATTCTTGTTTAATGCCCGCCTTGCTCCCCAGGGAAGATAGCATCCATTGAGCCGACTCTCAGGCACACCAGATTTAGCAGGCACTAAATATGAGTCATTCCAACCCCATCAGGCAAGCAGCCTGGAATATTCTCCAGGAAGATCTACTTAAGGGCTACAGGTAATCATCTCTGCTGTATGTTCTGACAGTTCCTAGAATTTTTTGCTCACCTAATGACACAGTTTAAAATATATCTCAAAATATGTTTAAAATACTCATTTTTTAAAATATTTAAAACTAAAAATTCTTAAATTTAAGAAATAGTTCCCAAGAGAAAAAACTTATAAAGATATTTATAATTCCATTTGATGTAAAAAATAATATTTTATGGGTAAATTGATCATGAAGAATTCATCTCCTAAGCAAGGGTAGACTATCATTCTTTTTTTTTTTTTATTCTTCATACTGATTCTTTTTTTTTATTGTTTTATTGCTTAAAGTATTACAAAGAGTATTACATATGTCTCCTTATTTTCCCGCCCTTGACAATCCCCTGGCCTCCCCTACCCCCCAGTGTCTTATGTCCATTGGTTATGCTTATATGCATGCATACATTCTTTCATTTATTTAATGAGCAGTAGCAGGGACCAAGCAAGTAAAAACAAAACCTACCCTGGCTACTCCAGGATTCGTGGGGGAGAGTGGAGGATTACCAGAGGAATGACTTGGAAAACAAAGTTGCTGTGCTCTATGAGTTGAAAATCTAGTTGCACAAATACTCAAATATGAACCAGCCAAATTGTGTAAATAAATATATAAATATAGAGAAAATTCCGAGAAAGGAATGTACCAGCAGGTTATCAGTGCTTCTCTCTGGGTGGTAGGATAAGTGATTTTTTGTTATCTTTTTTATAATTGACTATCGTTTCTAAATTTTCCAAGTAACATGTGATCTTTAATAAATAGGAAAAGGAATGACTCTTGAAAGTCCCTTTAAAATAGCATCTTCATAAGCGTGGGTTTGCTTGCTTTTCTTGCAAAATGTTACTGCTCACTTCTTAGTTTTCATTTTCTCATCTGACCTGCTACCACCGAGCACCAATGATTTCCGCTACATTAGACCATTATGGGCTCTCCCTGCAGAAACCATGGAAGGCCTGGGAGTCCTGAGCATGCACATTGCCTTGCTGGAATGCCTATGCTGCCATAGGTTTATTTTTGGGCAAATATTTTTACAAATAGCATAGCCGCTGACCTAATCATTGATCCGCAAGTGTTGCAGCGGTTCTCAACCTGTGGGCCGCGACCCCTTTGGTGGTCGAACGACCCTTTCACAGGGGTCATCTAAGACCATCCTGCATATCAGATATTTACATTACGATTCATAACAGTAGCAACATCACAGTTATGAAGTAGCAACGAAAATAATTTTATGGTTGGGTCACAACATGAGGAACTGCATTTTAAGGGCCAGAAAGTTGAGAACCACTGGTTTAGAGACTGGTCAGCCTCCTCACACAGCTGCCCAAAGGGCTCTGTAGTTTAGCATATCTGGAAAGAAACCATGAATTTTACTTATTGAGTCTGTTGTTCAACACCACTGCCCCATCTCTAGTACTGTGTTTTCCACTGAAGGGTGAGTCCTTTGCCTGTGTCTCAGCTGATTAACACGATAGGTATAGTGCTGACTCATTTTTAACTCTAGTTCAGGTACCTTTCTCCTAATGGAGGACCAAGTATCCCCTCCCAGTCCATACCTGTTTAGACCTCTGGTGATGTGAATACAGTGAATTCCCCTGGTGTTTATGTCTATGGATAGTCCCCTGGCATTTCCCTACATTCAAAATAGATCACTGTCGTCCGGGTTTGATGTCTGCACTTCTCTTATAAACGATTACAATTCTTTGGACTAATTGTCCACAGTTGAATTGATGGAGGAAAAGCAAATGCAGGCATGGTGAGAGTTTACTGAGCATATTGTCTTGCAGAAAGTTT